>NC_061864.1:1538388-2738388 GCF_907164915.1 Impatiens glandulifera
TTCTCAACAATAACATCACTCATTTCATTAACCAAAATACTAAAATATTCTTTATTTTAAATTATTATTTTTTATTTTATTCATATATATCAATACCCTTTAAGTCTTTTTATCAAAAATAATCATCACTTCCTCAAAATCATCACCAATCATTACCTTTTTCCCTCCTAAGTTTTTTCAAAAACCCCAATCTGAACCAGGCCTAGGTTTATTTTAAAATTTCATGTTACAACATATACTCGCCCTAGCTATTAAAATAGGGACAATAATTGCGTGCATGATCAGCTTTTTCACTTCCGGTTCACTGTCACGCGTTAACTTTAAAATTATTTATATTAAAATAATAAAAATCGTTTAAACAAATAAACAAAAAACATTACATAAAAGAAAAGTTACTTAATAAATTATCGAACTCATAACTACTCGATAAGACTAGCTCCCTAACTTCCTGTAAAGAGAGTATTTTGTGTCAAAGATTAACATCCCATTCTCCAAGATAAATGAGAGCATTTATTTTTTGCATATATTAAGTCAAAGTTAAGAGACTATAATACGAGACTTTCTCCGTTGTCAGCACTTGAACCAAGGATGAGAATTTCATGTCATCCCATCCCATTTTTTAGAATGTGTGTGAGCATTTTCGATAAGGTACCGTACAAGACTCTCAAAATTGAAAGTTTACGTAAAATCGTTGTTCAGTTTTAAACTCGTAAAATCTAGAGTTTACTTAAATCGTAAAAGTTTAATTTTAAAAAATAATAGATATATATTATTATTTATATATAATTAAGTATTTTATACTTAAATAATTTTAAAATTTTATATATTTAAATATAAAATTAATATAAAAATAATAAAAAGTAACTATTAAAAAATTATACTTAAAAATTACTTATATTAATTAATTTATTTAAATAAAAAATAACTTTATTTTTTCATTTTTAAATATAAATTTGTTTTTTAAACGTAAAATCGTATAGAATCGTAAAATCGAAATTATTTATAAACTTGTAAAATTGTAAAATCTTATTATCGTAAATTTAAAATCATAAGAGTTTACTTATTTAAGAGTTTACTTAAAACCAGAGTCGTTAACCTAATGTGAAATCGTAAGATCGTAAAATTTTGAGAGTCAACTCGAGATTTTAATAGTCTTGACACCGTGGTCCTCCATTGCAACTGACTCCTTATCTTGGGAATTCGAAATGGAACGAAGCATAGATGACTCATCGAAAAAGTAAGATCTTTACTGCACAAGATTTTCGGTTCCTTTTACATGAATCTATCACATTACTTATCAACCATTGATTAAAGATAATTTCAATTATTGCTAAAAATATTTGATAAAAAATCTTCCAAAACCATTACATTGACTCGTTCGACTTTCTCTACTTTAACCATTATCGTTTAAGAACTCATCAATGGATTGACAGTTAACAAAATTGTATAATTGTTGGATTTTTTATTATAAAATTAGATTTTAAAAATTGTTTCCTCAATTTAATATCTTGATAATCCAATTATTTAGAATGTGTGTGAGTATTATTTTACATTATTTACTAATTAATTTAATATAGGTTCTTTCAATTATATTTTGGTCTCTTAGTAACCATCACCCAAAACCTTCCCTATGTAACCAAGTGTTGGACTCTAATCCTTGAGCAACCAAAGCAGATCTCAAGGGTTTGGGCTATATATTGATCACATAGCTTTGTTCAATGCCAAATCTATGTTTCTTCTCTAGTTAGACAATGTAAGACGTTCTTGGACCAGGGAGACATTTCGAGCCTTAAGACTTATGTCTCTGCCGATCTTGTTGGGCCCGACACATGCGAAGACAAAGTCGGCCCTAAAAATTGGGGTACTGAAAATTTAATTTTTGTGGCCCCTAAAATGGTAAATAATTTTTTCTTGAGAATTAATAATTAATAATTTTGTAATTAACAAAATATATATATATATATCCGAAAAAGTGTAAAAGTAATTATATAATTAATATTTATATATAATATAAAATGAGATATAATTATTTAATATATTATAATAAGAAAAGAGATAAAAAAAGTTAAATATATATTATAATATAGATTTAATATGAAAAAAGATAAAAAAAAAAAGATAAAAAAAAATTAATAATATAATATATAATTAATAATACTATTATATATTGAAAAATTGGAATGCATGCATAGGATTTCCTAATTACCTTACCCTAGGGTCTATCTGGCAAAGACAACTTTGAAGGGCCATTAGCTGCACCGGCTCAACTAGACGTGGTCAATAAAAAGTTGTCGGGCCTCATTAGTATTGTTTTAACTGTAGGAGCCCTCTTGGATTAAATATTATTATGTGAAATCTTGTGGCCCTTTAATTTGTTTATTTTGCTCAAGAATCTATTAACAAAAAAAAACATTTAATAATGGTTTCAAATACAATTAAATTAGATCTCATATTAATTCACAATTCTTAAATTTCCTTTCTATATTGCTTAAATTTCTCTAATATGTAGCAAAATCATAGTATTTCTCAAAATATATTATTAGGAACTATATTATTATTATCCATTATATTTACGATCTAGCAATTCATATATTTAAAATATGAAAAAAATATCAAATATTTGTTTAAAAAATGTTCATTTGATTATAATAAAAAAAATGAGAATCTCTTCAATTAATAAATAAATAAATAAAACGACAAAAAAAGCATATTCAAGAATTTCAATAAAAACATGAAAACAAAACATACAACCAAATAAACACAAACAAACGTTTTCATTTAATAATGTCAACATTTTGAATAAGACATATATTATCGTAAAAGGTGAGACATATTATATTTTAAAATTGAATACAAATATTTGTAATTATTACTAATGTATACTTAGTCTAATGTATTATTGATTTATTGGATCGTTTTTACAAATTTGTTTGAAATATGTTTTTATCTTAAATGTGCCTGGATTTTTTTATGTCAGTGTGATCTTATCTAATTATTTATTTTTATATTTTTGCATGTTAGTGTTGTACTTTTTTTCATTTTACTTTAACAGTACATTTATTTATGTTTTACTCAAAAAACATTATTAAATGACATTTTTTATTAAAAAAACATAGGTTATCAATATATTAGTATATAACGTCTCAGATATATAGGTGGTTGTCAATCAAAACTTCTTAAACAATAATAATTCAAATCATTTAATAATATTAAAGAAGTGTTATATATGGTAAATTTTGTTTCTTTCAATAAAGTAACATTTCCATAATCTAAAAAATAATCAAAGTTTAATATGTATATATATATATATATATATATATATTTATATTAAGAAAGTTCCCAAAATTATTGAAAGATTACTTTAATATGGGGACTTAAATTTTCTCAATCAAGAACTATAAAAAGAGGTCATTGGTATTGAAAAAAAATAAAAACAATAAGAAGATATATGGCTATTTCTCCCTCTTTCAATATGAGTTGTTATTTGTTATGTGTATCTATCATCTTATTTAGCCTCTCATTTACAAGTGCAAGCTCATTAGTCTCCAAAGTTTGCGGCATAACCCAAAACCCTTCCCAATGTAACCAAGTTTTGGGCTCTAATCCTCGGGCAGCCGAAGCAGATCTCAAGGGTCTGGGCTACATATCGATCGACATAGCCTTGTCCAATGCCAAACAATCATTCGGCTATGTTTCTTCTCTAGTCAATACGACTACAGATCCAACGCTCAAGGGCAGGTATGATACGTGTGCAGAGAACTATGACGACACTGTGGACAGACTTAGCCAATGCAAGACGTTCTTGGACAATGGCGACATTTCGAGCTTTCAGACCTATGTCTCTGCCGCTTTTACTGATATCGACACATGCGTAGACAGCTTTGAAGGCCCGCCGGCTGCACCGGCTAAACTAGACGTGGTCAATAAAAAGGCTTCGGGACTCGTTGATATTGTTTTAGCTGTAGGAGCCCTCTTGGATGGACAATAACTATATATTATTATGTGAAATCTTGTGGTCCTTTAATTTAGCTCAATAATCTATTAATTGAAGGAATGGGAAAATATATGAGTATGAGATTTTTTCTTACTTTTTGGGTCTGCATAATATATATTTGAATTATAAACTTATGATTTTATTTTAATCGAATCCTTTTGAATTATTAGAAATCAATTATTAACTTTGGAGACAAATTATGAGTTTGTTTTATGCTTGCACCTTGTAAATGAGAGGTTCAATACATAGATATTTCAGTATGTTAACGCTATATTGGTTATATTTGTGCTTTAATAGTTACCATCATTAAAATTCTGTTGATTTTTTTTTTTTTAATTAAAAAATTCATGATTTTAAATTATAATTTTTTTTTAAGTAAAGTTTTAACATTTTGGATTATAATTGTTTTCTCACTTAAATTAATTTGAGTTTATGTTTAGTCTAATTAAAACATGGGAGCTGCTTTTTCCACCCCCTCCCATATTCCCACCCCCTCCCTCTCTTCTCAATCAACTCTAAAATGACTTATTTATCCCTGCCACCTTTATATATTTACATTTCTTATTTTATTTATTTTACTTATTTTATTTTATTTAATTATTAAGTTTTTTTATTAAATATAATTAATTAATTAATTTTTAATATTTTTTAACTTTATTTATTTAATTAAAAATACAAAATATTATTATTTTTATATTATAATTATTTAAAATATATTAAATATTAAAATGTGTACAAATTTAATAAAATATAAATATTTAATATTTTATTATATTAATTATATAATATTATTAATTAAAATTAGAAATAATTATTAATATATAATATTATTAATTAAAATTAAAAATATTATGTTTGACTAATTATTAATATATAATATTATTAATTAAAATATTATGATTAGACTAATTATTAATTATTAATTATTATTTGATAAATAATTTTTGTAAGTATTTTAATATATATATATATAATTAATATAATAAAATATTAATTATTTATATTTTATTAAATTATTATATATTTTAATATTTAATATATTTTAAATAATTATAATATAAAAAAAATATTATTTTGTATTTTTAATTAAATAAATAAAGTTAAAAAAATATTAAAAATTAATTAATTAATTATATTTAATAAAAACACTCAATAATAAAATAAAATAAAATAAATAAAATAAATAAAATAAGAAATGTGTAAATATATAAAGGTGGTAGGGATAAATAAGTCATTTTGAAATTAATTAAGGAGTTAAGTGGGGAGTGGGAATATGGGAGGGGGTGGGAAAAGCAATTTGCTTAAAAATTATTCATGACACAACATTATCCCATGAGGATCTTAGAGTGTGGTACAATTTACAAATATATTTTATCCGTTTGAGAAAGTAAAAAAAGGTAAGAAGTTGGAGATAAAAAATATAACCATCTCCACATTTGAGAAAGTAAAAAAATGTAAGAAGTTAAATTAAGGTATGACAATTATAATTCGTTTAGAGATTCGAATTATTTGATGAACAGTTTTTTTCTAGTTTTATCGCTAGTTGACCGACAATGAGACGTAAATGTATTTGTATTCTCATCCCTTAACATTATTAAACACTATTATAACGGGAATGCGTGAGATAATGTAAGCAATAAAAAACGACACAGATTTAACGTGGTTCACCAAGATAAAACTTGCATCTATAAGAAAGAGAGAATATTATTGAGGAGATCAATATATGAATTACATCAGTACAGACTAGGGTTATGACACGAGTTTATATAACACTCGGTCCCCTGAAATCCTAACAGATACAAAACTGGGACTGGAAACGATACTCTTAAGGCAAAAAATTCAGTTTTCTAGGTCAACACTAATATATTGGTAAATAATTTTCAAAATATTATCACAATACATTCCTAATTATATTACCATAACAAAGTATCACATTTCTCTTTGTGTTAATCTTATTTCCTTAAATCAAAATTACACACCAAAATATATATTTTCCTTTTATTCCAGTATTCTCTTTTCTTACCTCATCATTTCAAGACATCTCAACAAACATAATTAAAATATAATCTTGTTAATATATTTATTTATTTTTATATTTTATAATATATTTTTTTATAATAATATAAATTTCCCTATAGTACAATAGAGAGATTCACCGAGATCCGCCCAATTGTATCTCTAGTTTGAATGCATCCAAAACAAAAACAATAATGAAAAATGTTAATATGCAAGTTATTTGGGCTAACTTTAGTCTCATAAACTCAAGGCTCCCTAGTTATGGGCAGGCTTATATATATTCATAACATGACTTATTCATTTTCTATGTTAATTATGACAAACACACTTTCTCAATGATTAAAACCAAAACTTATTGGTTTCCAAAAACATATTTCACTCAGAATGATGTTAACTCCATCCCATTGCCCGGCTATAGTTTGGAAATACTCAGTTAGCTAGTTCAAGATAACTAAACCCGATAAATGTTATGATAACTTGTTAATACAAAAATTGAATGAATTCCACTTCAGTTTTGGTATTTTGAATTTATGGGTTGGGTGGACTTTTATCTACATAACAATTCTCATAAAGGTCTAGAAGTGAAACTTCTATAGCTCCATCGCATCCACAGAGGGACTTTAGTCGTCGCCATTGAGCTGAAATTGATATCGTGTTGTAGTAGATGACTTTCCATGACACCGTTGTTGTCGTCGTGGGAGGAAAAAACCCTCAATGGCCGATTTAGAGATCACCAATAATGTTTGATTATGGGAGATGGATCCCTCCCAGGATCCCTAAGCTAACAAGTACCACAACAAGTATAGTTACATCGAAATACCATTTAGAAAAGTTTTACATTCAAATAATCACAATAACATAAGAAAATAGGATTTCATGAATAATGTTATCATATCAAAGCCAAAGCCAATATCTTTTTCTCAATATATGTGGAGGATATTTGTCTCTAGAAAACGCAACTTCAGGCTAATCCCTTATCCTAAAAGCATGTTTCTAGACATGGATGAAAACACAAAATATAAGTATCCCAAATATTTGCATAGAACATGAAGCATATGATAGAGTGAGATAATTCCAACCGAAATAGAGTGAGAAAGAGAATGCATTTCAATTACACGGTCTTGAATTCTTCTATTTAAAATATATAAAATAAAAATATTTTAATTAATAAAATAAATGATTAAATAATTAAAAAAATATATATATAATATGAGAATTTGTACTAAAATAACCAACATCAAACTAAGCTCCAGAACTCCACGTGATCATGATATTAAGCTGTTTGAAAATGTGCTCCAAATTAAGGCAAAATTCACAAACTCTTGATATATTTATAATACACTATTCAATTTTTTTTATGTGTTAATCAAAATCAATTTGAACATAGCTTGTAAGCGTGAGCAATGAAGTATTTGATAATAATATCAAAAAATGAGATAACACATCATTTTTCAGACTATCACATGTTATAAACTGTACAGTGCTTTCTATAAACATTTCACTGCTCAGAAGTTCTAAGTTATCTTGAACATGCATATTGAATTCTTAGCATTTCTAGTATCACCAACCTCATTGATCTTCTATTCATTCATTAAAATAGAGATCACCAAACTTCTCATACTTAAACAAGATCCATTCATTAGAGTTTTAAAACTAAATTTCAAGTGGATGACAAATGAATGCCTGCAATTTTCAACGATTACCTTGCCACAACCCTGAGGCATCAAATTGGATTTCTCAATGGTTTCATCCTAACCAAAATGCCAACTTTAAGATTACATGGTGCCTTAACATCAACTTTATGTTTGTTCAACAGACGAGAAAACAAAAACCAAACATGTTTTCTCCAAGTTTTGTACCCATTTACAATCCATTAACATGTGAGAATCTTTCCAATTAGGCAAATCTTTGTGCTCATGATAAATCTCATTATGTGAGGCCCATTATCAAATTAAGTCATAATACTTATGAAAATATGAAAGAGTGGTGAAGTAGAATGTGATGGGAAGATGAGAGTATGGGTGCAAATAATAATTGTGAAAGTGATGGGAAGAAAATAAAATGTGAGGATGAGAGTGAGACAAAGTGGCAAAAAAGATTATGAAAATGTAGATAGCTGAAAGATGTGACGAAAAAATGATGAAAAGCGAGTTCGGTTTTGTGCATAAAAGATGCATGTTTGACCCAGATGGCTAACTAAATCTTAGATTGTAATAAAAGAAACACTAAACTCAATTCGGGTTGCTCGTTAAAAGATGCATAGAGTAGTAAAAGAGGTTAATGAGTTCATTAAGAGACAGTAAGATCTAGGTTAGGTTTCATGTTGGAAATGGAAAACAAAGAAAGCAACAAGATGTCTTCAAAGAAGAAAAAAAGGCCCATGCATGATTGAAAATGACCAAATCAGAAAGAAAACTCAACGTAGTAGTAAGAGACAACTGAAATTTACTCTCTCACTCTCATGGGCCATCAAAAGGTGGCCGTTGTTTTCATTGCAATGCCAAAGTTGATCAAATGATCACATGGGTATGATGCCACGTGGCCTGCAGAGCCCCATGGGGGAAAAGGTGGGGAGACTGACTGGACCCACACCATGACCCCATATGCAGGTGCAAGAGGCGGTTTTGCCATGCAACTCTGTCTCCCACACTTCCAGCACTTGGGCTCGGGCCCCCCAATTACTGCCACAAAAGTAGCTAATGATAAGTGGCTTAATGCCTAATGCTTCCAATTTAGCATTTAAGTCGCTGCCAATAATGTTACAACTTGGGCGGGCTTAATATCTAATGAGTGCACCCAAAAGGACAGCTTTCTTGGGTGTCTGATGTCTGTGACTGTTTCTCTCTCATATCTTGGGGGTGGATATGCTTCCAAGAAGGCCACATCATGCCAAAAGAGTAATGGGTAGCCCCCTCAGTGGAAGGAGATTTGGACTTTCCAAACAAATAACTCAAAATGATCCCACCTGATTTTTTATAATCTACATATAACCACGTGGTTATTCAAATAAACCTATAGGTGATTCCTTTGCATGAAGAGAGTAAAGACTATCAATTACATTCTCCTTCGTCACGATTCAGATCTTATGGAAGTTACTGATAACACCAAGTTGAGCAAGTAAAGTGAATATATATAGTTACCATCCTACGAAAGGCCAACTCGGCTGACTGGCTTCAGGTTTTGAAGCTAACACACAGAAACTTAAATAAGATGGGATCATGGGACTATTCTCTCAATCTTAAGGTCCCCCAGAAGATTAAAAAAAATTGAGAAGGTGAAAGGGTATGGCCTATGGGGGACCCCCCTCCATATCTCTCTCAATCCACATTTAAATGTTGATCATTCATCAACTACACATGCATGTTCTCACTTCCTCTAACACAACTTCCTTTACCATCTCTAGACCCCCCATAGCATTCAATGCTTATGCGTCTATTGCCTCACTATAAATATTTCCAGTTACAACAAAAATAAAAGACGCACCTCAAACTTACCATAATATCATTATCTTCTGTTATCATGTCTGCTTTTCTTTGGCTCGTTGTTTTCCTTTCATTGCATGCATGCAATGCTCGTCATCTTGTCCAAAGAGAGAAAGTTGGGAAAGGTTTATACAATCCTAGAAAGGTAACCCACCTGAAGCAGTATTCAGATGTTCATTCTGAATTTCATAATAGTTGTATTAGTTATGACTTCATGACTGCAATATTCGTATATATGTTAAAAAAAGAGATAATTAATTATTTTGGGGCTTTGGTGCAGGAAATAGAGGATCATAAGAGTAGGAGTTTGTCTCGTTCGAAGTTTTCCTTCATTGAGGTAAATATAACAGAAAAGGATCATGACAACAAGGATGATGCAAGTAAGACAAAGCATAAGGCACCATGCATGGAAGAAGACCATCTTATCAAAGGTTATAACCTATATTAACTAAGTGCTTCTTCTTCCACATATACATTATGGACAAAACTCATGATAAAACTTTAAGCATCATCCTTGAAATTAACATATAAGAATTGTGTATATAGTTCGTTACGTCTAAGTCCAGAGTATTTAGACAATTAGTATTTTTTGCCATTATTACTGTGTTTTTGTCGGCTATCTATTGTATTCTGACATTATTCTCATTTGCAGGAAAGAAGACCGAAGCCTCATCTTCTTCCCCAGAAGTTCTGCAAATGACAATCAGCTTAAAAGAGGTAATAACTGAGACTTTCTTGGATTTCTTCCACCAGATAAATGTGGGTCCATTGCTTTAAATTCTAACCTGTTGAAGCAGTCTATATCTGTGATGCACATGCTTATTTTTCAGAAGAATAAAAAAACAAGAGATCTTCATCATTTAAAGAAAATTACATGAACAATAAAAGCTTAACAACCAAATTCGATCTCTTTTGCAGAAATACAAGAAGGAAGAGCGAAGGAAGCTGGGAGAAAAGCTTGAGAAAGCCAAGGAAAGTGACAATTCTAATCCTATGGAAGAAGAAGACGGTGAAGATATAGGTGTTATGGATTATGTGCAACCTCATAGAAAGCCACCTATCCACAACAAAGAACCATAATTAAACTGTTTGATCTTTCAACAGCTACTATAAATTTCTTCCTTGAATGCCCTTTGTAAAATATATATTATATGCAAATCTTGGCAAGATTAATGATCAAGATACTGTCATGTAAATCTACATTTTCTTCTAGTGGAAAGAATGTAGGTGAGAATTAAAATTTGGTGTTTTTCTCTTGGTTAAGGGAGGGAAGGAGGGATGGTCCCCATGTGTTGCTTTACATGCATGTTTTTTGTATGATTCTGTATAAATAAGAAAACATAATAGACGGGTGGTGTGCCCATATTTAATGTGCATGTGTCGGTTTGGTTTTGATTTCTTCTTAAATGAGGAAGAGGCAGTTACATACTTGTTTCTGCTGTTTCAGTTGTTTCAGTTGTCACAATTAAAGTGAGCACAACCCAGTATAGATGTTATAGGAACTATTCAAAGGACAATAATAATAAATACATCATCCAATTATCAAATGAAATTCTTCAGACCTAGAGCTTATCTTTATATAGACATGAAATCTTATGATATCTATTAATAAACTAATCTAGATTGCAGGAAATAATATCAATTTTATAGTTAGTGCTAAGCAATCTTTGCATAATAAATAAATGTCCTAAATAGTGCACTACTTGTGATCGAGAATGTAAATGAAAATATCTTAACTTCATTCAGAGCAAATAGGAACTTTCTGAAACATGCGATAACCTAATAGGCTAATATTGAGATTCTAAGCCTTAAAATCTTGGGAAACATTCACATCTTCTTCAAGTGGAATAAGAAAATTAGTCTCTATTCAGATTTGAGAAAGTAATGGAACGTTTAACTAGGAAAAGGTCATTAAGTGCACTAAGCTACGATCATCCTTCATACAACATTCAGCCATAGCTCTTTACTATATTTTGTAATTTTGGGAAAGAAATGAAATTTTCATTTCAATACAGATTTGTAGCAAAAATTATAATTATTGGCTAGCAAATAATGAATAACTGAGCTATCTTACTGTTTTAATTAGGATTAAAAGTTTTGTCCAGAAAAACATCAATCCCTCGGTCAGAATTTTCCATGAACAATTTGAGTAGGATCACATGAATTAGGAACGTGAGTCTCTCTGTTCTTCCTATTATTGAAGAATATAATAGTCTGATACAAATTTCAGCCTTGGGGTAACATTCCAAACCTGCATCCTTACATGTTGAAGCTCCCAAGTTGGCATGTCCCCCACAATAAATATAATGTTTCATACTCTGCCATCATTATTAGTAACAATAACAGTTCATTTGGGTCAATCAGCTACCACTGCAGCGAACAACAAAAGGTTTTACAGAGTTTATGAACTCGGAGGTTTTGATCCCAAGCTTGAGATCAATCTCTCCACCTCCCAACCAGAAGAAATCAGGGGTAAGCTTTACGATTGCTTCGTCAAGGATAACCTGTGGTAGTTGATTTATGAACGATTAATACCATTGTGTAGAAGAAGAATCAAAGAAAATATAAAAGAACTATTGTCAAAAGAAATACACATGCATCACACATGTATCTAAAAGAGTTTATCCATAGAGTCTACTCTTATCTTGGCTACAAGTACACAAAAATTTTGAACCCAATCTTACATTTAGATTCATCTTATAAATCTGATCAACACAAAGTTGATATTCCTGGCGACTTTTAAAAAAATGAGAAATGATTGGGGGAGGGAATTTGGGAGATGGAATTTTAAAGGGAATGACGTGGCGCAATCTGATTGGCCGAAAAAATAACAAAATTTTCTCTATTCTCTCTCTCCTCACCCTTTATCCTGTTTCCAACCAGTGATATAGTGACACATCATTCTCTCTCCCAAATTCCCTCCCCCTATCACTCCTCTAAAAAAATTTGTTGTTTGTTTTTCCAATTATTTTTTTGCTATTCCTAAATCACATTACATCATTGCAATTATTTCTAGTCCCGAGCGACTCAAATTTATTGTCGGGCCAAAAGCTGGCTTCTTTCAAGTTTACATAGCATGATGTTGCATGTGTTTTGCTAAAAGACCTTTGTCTAGTTTGATCAGACATGACAAAGTAGTTACAAGTCAAAGAAAGCAGTAGTTCAGAAGGTCTTGAATCTACACAAAGCTGTCTACATATAGGTAGTAGTTTTAATTACTATCGTTATCTGTATCAGAAAATTAAGAACGGAGAGCTTCCAGAGAAGAAAACAAAGGCCAGGCTACTTTGAAAATTGGAGCCTGTAAACCAGATGAGTTAACAAAAAGGGTTGCTCAAACCAATTGCATCTCTCAAGCAATACCAAATTATGGCCCTTAAATAAGAAAGGAAAAGCCAATTACCGGGATATCTGTTTTCATGCCAACACATGTCACCCCATTATGTTCATAGCCAGTCAATTTCTGGGATATCTCCTCAGGAGCAAGCCTCACTGCAATAATCTCACAAATGTGGAAATAATATCAAATTTTCCTTGATCCGAGAACAACAGTTGATCAGCAGAACTTTAAGCACTATAGCACTTAGTGGAATGGTGGACAAAGATAAGATAATTAGTTTCTCATGATAGTTTGTTTAGCTTTAATGAATACTTTTTATAGTTAACCATATCAGTTGATTGCTTATCACTTGCCAGTTTTTGGATTCATTTCAGTGTCAGTGCATCACTATACAATGTGTATATATATGTAAGAGGATACTGGAGAGAAAAAAAGGATAGGAGTTTACGTGAGTATCTGCTTCTTCTACATAACCCGAAGGCGAGCAAAACAAAGAAAGAGGAAACAACATTCAAGGTAGCAAGTCCTTTAAGTTATGACAGTCCTTTATATGTGTTTTAACAAATTCTACACATGATCATGACATATACTGACATGACCCACAAAAGCTGAAAAAACAAGGATAAGAGATTTCTTTAATATAAGGATTAAAAAAGTTAAATCATTTCTGCACTTTCTACATTAACTTACAGTTAAACTTCTTTTTTGCTATCTTCCCATCGTTGAGGGCATATAAGAAGTTTCTCACCGTCTCCGCATTGAATCGAGCAGTGTACTGAGAATGAAAGCAACCACAGAAACTGTTATTGGGAATGTATAAAGAGCTTTATCTTTTACTCAGTACATGGGAAGGCGGATGCATATACCTGAACAACAACAACATAATACTTTGAATTGTTGCGATCACTACAGTCAGTTATCTCAGAAGGAGCTTGAGTATTGACCTGTGTATTATGAAAAAAAGAGTCTAGTTATATGCATCTTTGTCGAAGGTTTTAAGGCTTTTTTCATTCTGAAAATTTAAGGAAGCAAAAAGAAATTCAAAGTTTTTTCCTGGTCAGACCCTTGACATTCTAATAGATAAAGAGAACCTCAAACATGAAACAGGTTTCCCTTTTGATAAAATGGAAGCCAAACACCTGCATAAGCAGATATATTCATATCCCTGCAATTTTTCTGGAAGAAGGCCAGTAAAGGATTTCAACTTTTTGTTGAGAAATTAAAAAAGGTCTGTGATATATTGACAGACAGAAATTTCACTAGTGTCTCTCTCTTATGGACATTAAGCAATCTCTCTTAGTGTTTTCAGTTGCCATGTGAATGTTCCTCATACCAACTTATGAAAGGGGTCAATATGTTCTTAATAATGTTACAGAAAAGAGATGACTGTCCCTAGTTGTTTCAAAGATAACAATGAACCTATTCCAATAATTTTACAGAGAGAATGTATGACCCCATTTGTTTAGGAGACAGCATTGCAAGCTATTCACAACTCTTTCACCTGACAACACAATCTCCACAATGCAAGCATCCCCAGCACTTGCATGTGATAACAATGCATGAAGAAATCATACAGCAAGGCTAGTACCCTACCAAAAACACTGTCATTTCAAATTGCAATCTTAGTTAATCCATTAACTAAAAATCACTTCTTGAGTAACCATAAAAATATTTGACCATGTCTGAAGCAGTTTATTAAAGAATTTATAATCTAAGTTAGTATATCCCACCCAAGTTGATGAAAACAAATTCGCAAGTGTAAAATAAAATTTGAAAGTGGGGGTACCAGAACAATGCTTTTACAAAGATGATCAACAGAGGCGGCGCTGATGACGTCCCTCCGAGCTTCGAGAGTCCAATCATAGTAATCGAATGGAACTCTCTTAAATATGAAATCCTGAACGCCACTGGCGACAAGAATGGCAGAGAGACGAACTTCAGTGGAGGCATCTTCGGGCTG
The DNA here is from genome assembly GCF_907164915.1 of Impatiens glandulifera. Classification (NCBI taxonomy): domain Eukaryota; kingdom Viridiplantae; phylum Streptophyta; class Magnoliopsida; order Ericales; family Balsaminaceae; genus Impatiens; species Impatiens glandulifera. Next base: position 1,553,181 of record NC_061864.1, read on the forward strand.
TTGAACATCGCATCGATTCTCGTCGGGAGAAGATATGGAAAGAGAGTGGGAGAATTGGTGAATGAGCTCGAGTTTTTCAATTCGTCGGAGGATTTCAATTTGCCTGCTCTCTAGATGCGCCAGCTCTGCCTCCATTTTCGCGCTTCAAGCCTCCCGCTTCCTCTCGCGCACGGCGGTAGACTGTGTACTCTGTAGTAATTAATGGGAGGAACGAATTATTTGCGCGCTGAATTAAAGGAATGGGCTCTTCAATTAAAAGCCCAACTATGGTCCATGGGTATGGCTTTTTGTGATCCATTATTTTTTTTACCACCATAAATATATTTTTGCAAAAAAATATTATATATACACTAATTTTTTTAATTTTTTTATAGAAATCAACCAAAATTATTATATTTAATGTATCTCATACCTCATTAATAATTAATACATTTAAAAGAAATTTCTAAAAATAAATAAATAAATAAAATGATGAAAATAACGTAAAATCATGTTATTAACTAAAAAAAATATTAGGAAGATAAATTTTATTATTATTTTAATCAATGGTCACGTCATTCCTTTTCTAAATTTGCTCTTCAATTATTTCTAAAAAAATATATAAATATTTTATATTTTTCTCATGTTAATGTTTTTTATTTACGATCTTAATAGATTAGGACAAAAAAAAAGTATCCTAATTTAAATATTATTTTTATTTAGATATATTAAAATAAATAAAAACAAAATATTATTGTATATATATAAATCATACTTCATTTTATAATAAATAGAATAATTTTGTGTTGGAGCAGGGTTCATATTAGCTCTCATTCAACAAAATAATAAAAAAAAGTAAAAAATTTGGTTAACATAATATAAAATATATTAAAATTAGAATTATAAATTATAAATTATAAAATAAGAAAATGAGAGACGAGAAAGAATGGACGGACCAAAAGGTTGAGAGGAGATAACGGAGGTTAGTGGTGATTTTTTATTTATTAATTTTTCATTTATAAATGGACGGTGTAGATCAATTTTTAACACGTGTCACGTTATTATAAGATGGTGGAGGAGATTGGAGAACCCTCTTGGAGCAGAATATCCCCACCCTTCGGACCCAATCTGACCCCGTTCATTTGATCGATTTATTATTGGGTCTGTAATTTCTTTGAGGAGAAAGAAAGAGAAAATGGCAGGAAGGTTAAGCCGCTTTGCTTCACAGATCACCGGCGGGAACGGCGTCGTTCCCCGCTCAGTTGCCTCATCTTTTCGCCTTCGCGCCGGTATGGGTCTTCCGGTCGGTAGACACATCGTCCCTAGCCAGCCAGTGAGTCCCTTCTTTCATCTTTCAATATCCTTATAAAAACCCTAAATTCGCTAACGCATCTTCCAATTTACTTCTCTTTTGTTGTCTCTCACTCTTGTTCTTGATCTGCTTTAGTTACCCGCCGATGATGAGCTTGTTTGGGATAATGGTACTTCATTGCCTGAGCCTTGCATAGATCGTATTGCTCCTACAGTTGGAAAGGTAGGGTTTTGATCGTTTTCCCTCGTATTTCCTGACCCATTGTCTTATTTTCTGTTTACTCGATCAAATTCCAGTACGAGGCCTTGGCTTGGTTATGTGGAGGTTTGAGTTGTTTCGTTGGTCTTGGAATGCTGGCTGTTTGGAATGACAAAGCATCCAAGATACCATTTGTAAGTACTTTATTTATAAATATTGTCTTGAATTATATTCCATGGCATTCTGGCTTATCTGAATAATGTGTTTCAGTCCAACAATTTTATATGCTTAGTACCGGAGTAAGAAGCTAGAATTAGGAATGATAAAAATAACTATAGGCATTTTTAAAGTTGCTGTCCTTGTTAAAGTTGTATAAGTTACACTAATGAGAAACCTACATTTTGTTGGAAACATAGAGCCTATTTGAAAACTTGTATTTTGTTACAATCATGATACCATTGGAAAATTGCCTAACTTAAAATTGGAAGTGGTTTATTTTTGTTTGGTATATGATTGTTTTTTGGATCATGATCCATGGTTATAATTATACAGATTATTTAATTAATCATGATCTATATTATTATATGGTTTTTGGTTCATTTTGTAAGATTATTTTATGGATGATGATCTAATTATTATTTAGTGATTATTGTGATTTATGGTAAACATAACAAATCTAGATTTTTCCGAATCACGATCTGGTTCATAAAATGTGATAACCAATAGGTCGATAGTTTTCTTGAGGGTTGAGTCGTTTGTTTTATGAAGTTGAAACTTTCAATCATATCTTGTTAATTGCATAGCCATATTTAGGAGAAGATATATTCCGCCTGAGCGGGGCCTCAATTTGGTCCTTTTTAGATATGTTATGCAAACTTTCTTGGCTTCAGATGATTATGTGATGGTGATTCTTGAGTTAAAGACCAAGTTTATGATTGTCTGGTGTTTTTAACTGCTAATATGATAATCATACAGTTGAGTCCTGGGAATTTTCAATGCCTGCACTTCAAGTATTTTTTTGGTTACGCTGCTATTGCTTTTCCTTTTGATCGATTTTCCTCCCCAGTTCTAAGAATGAACCAACTTGAGATGGACTGTGCTGATATATGAGGAAATTGTTACTGTTAGTAGGGTTAATGTAACTAGAATAAGCAAATTAGTGAAGGTTCGTTTAGCTCAGCGTAAAGTTCATGGCCACAAGTTGTGGGTTTGAGCCTTTATAACCATTTTAAAAAACCTGAAGTTTGTTTTTTTATTTGTTTGAAAAGACGACTTCTAATGAATATAAACAATTTCTATGTCAAATTTGAACACTTGACCTGAACCTTTTTTAAACTAAAGGTGTTGTTTAGGTATAAAAAAAGAAAAGAATTGAAAGCACAAAAAAGTTAACACTTATGCTTCAAGAGAGCAACAAAGAGACATTAATTATACATCAACGTGTGTATGTGAAAAAGCATAAAACGAAATCCATCATAAAACCCTAATCGGCTAATCCTAACTGAAAAAGAAAGAGACAGAAACTTGAAAAACTAATTATTTATGGTTTCATCAACTATGTTAAAGACCTCCCAACCAGATATAGTTCCCACCCTTTAAAAAAGATGAGAAAGAAGTGAAAATAATCTTTTGATTCTTTCCTGATTGAGAGTCTTTACTTCAATGTTGGTCTATTTCATTTGTCCCAAATTTCCTTTTTGAGTTTAGACAGGTTATGTAAATGTTGTTCATTCAACAACTCATCCATTAGGCCAAGTTGAATCGCTGTTACTGAACTTTACTATTATCATTCTATTTACTTTACTACAGTTGTATTTATGTTATTATAGAATCTTTTTTACAGTAAATAGAGATAACTAGGTATATGAAATTCTATCAAACGTGAATGAAGAACATTCTTCTTGTTCCTCATCTCAACTTTCTCTCTTTCGTTCTCATATTCTATAAACCCTAAAGATTGTTACAGAAACGTATGATAACTTGTATTCTATTTGGTCAAAAGTTTGATTTTCTTGTTTTCCAGGCACCAAAAGTGTACCCATATGATAATCTAAGAGTGGAGCTTGGTGCAGAGCCATAGTATCTCTCCTAGCAAACTATTGCAAAGTTTGATGGCAAGGTGCTCACATATTTTTTTTTTTTGTATTCTGAACCATGAAACAAAAATAAATGTATTCAAACACTTTTTTTTTGGGTTGATGTTGAAGAGACACAGTTGAGAGTGGAAGTTCTCAATTTATGAAATTGCATTTCCTCATATTTTTTTCTTCAAGAAAACAAAAAACGTCCCTTTGTGTTGCCTTTGTAGCTTCTTTTATTGATACATATTATAACAAACAACATAAGCTAATAATAAAGTTTAAGCACACTGGAAATTTTTTGGGACCTTCTTGGAGCAAACATTAAGAAGCAAGCTTAAAGAGAGAGGGACGTTGAGATTAATCCCGAGAACATTTGCTCTAATGGCGATGCAAAGACATGCAGCAGCCTCAATGTCTGCCAGTCCATCTATGAGTGTGCAGCATGACTCAACCGGTGGGGTTCCAAGAGTGAGATCCAGCAGTCCCTTGAGCACATTTGCACATACCCCCAGCTTTAGGGCATCCCTTGGGCAATAATTACCTTCAGAAGGTTTTGGCTTTGGCTTTGGCTGTGGCTGTGGTTGTGGCTTGGGCTTAGGTTTATGATGCTTAGTCTTTGGAGGAGTGCATGTGCCACATGCACTTGTGTAGGTGAACAAGAGGAGGTTGAGTAAGAGGAAGAGAACAAGTGCTTTAGAAACCATGTTTTCTTTTTTTCTTAGGTTGAAGAAGAAGAAGAAGAAGATGGGAATGTGAATAGGGTTTTTCTTCTTATATATATATACTGGGTAGGCAGGATATGAAACAGTATATACAAACAAACATGTCCTTAGCTGGTTAAAACTGTCAGAATTAGTATTCGGCAAACTTTTGTGTGTTTGTGGAAGGAAGGTGTAGAATTTGGATTCTACTTTATCCCAAGCGCATGCAGACATGAAGGATTGTAAAGGACCAGATTCAAATGGGGATATGGATTGACATCTATTTGAATGGTGTGTTGTCGGTGATGGTGACCATGGCTGGCTCGGGCAAACAGGGCAGCCCTCCGGTCAATATTTGATTGGTATCATCCTATGCATGGCAGGCAAGTGGCACCTTGACTGTCTGTCACATGCTCTAAACAAATTTTCAGATTTTTCTAGATAACTCATAAAAGATTATTAAACATTTTTCATCAACATATTCTTAGGAAGGAAATGATCATACTTGGTCTCAAAACCAATCATTTGAGTTGAATCCAATTTTCATTTGGGCATAAATCCATCACATGGGGATGAATTGATGATAGTTACTTTTATATAACCATCTAGGCTAATTTCACAATGTTAATTCTTTTGTTACTTTTACATCTATTTACATATGTGTTTACCTTATCAAATATAATGCAACAATTATTCCTTAGTCAATCCCCTTTCCTAATCCTTAGGTCCTAACTTCCTAAGACCTCATAATCCTAGCATATATAGGCAGGGCTGGTCCTAGGTAAGTACATGGGCGAGGCACACCAACCTTAGGGTCTTTTGGTACAACTTATAGACTTTAGCCAACCCAATGTGTCAAAAATATTTTTTTATAATTTTATTATATTTATAAGAATTCAATCATTTAAAAAAGTAATAAAACAACTGTATTGGGCTTCAGCTCTTCATTAGTTTTGGGCGTTTTGGTATATTAATGGGCTTCAGGCTCTTCACTAGTATTGGGTTTTATGGTATAAGCCCTTTCAGTTCTTCATTAGTATATTGGTCTTTTTGGTATAATAAAATTAGTATTAAGATCCAACTGTAATTATCACACTATAACTTTTTTCACCAAATAAAAATTGTCAGTACCTCCACAAATTTAATCATTTCTTATTTTATTGAGAAACAATTTAAAATTCTATAATCAAAACCTAATTTTTGGATTACTATGACATCATGTTAGCTGTTTTTAATTACTATACTATGTCCTCAAATCTCATAATTCCGTTCTGAATATACATTTTGGTTTTTGTTCGATATTAACTGTAAAAGTATTGCTGGTAAAAAAAAATGTTCAATTTATTTGGAGATAAAGAATACAAAACCCAAAAATGTGTTTAATGTTGTGATTATTGATCTTAAAACAATTTGATAGTTCTTATCTAATCACAATAATACAAATTCTTTATTAATATTAATGGGTTAAGATTCATTGAAACATTGGTTTCCGATCCCAAAAAGAAAACAATTAAACAAACTTTATGATTCAATAGTCACGGGAGAGCCAATCTTGAACTCTTTCTCTGTTACCATTGATCCAACTCCATCATGTGATCCACATATTTATAAAAAAAAAAATTACACCCCCAAGATAACTCAAACCTTCAAAATCTACCCACAACTCAAATCACCCCATCCTTGTCTATAAATAACACTTTTCCGTATTCAAAATCATTCATCCACCATTAATCATCATACAACTGTCACCCTATTGACCATGGATCTCAAAACCACAACTCTCTTTTTGGCCATCAACCTTCTCTTCTTCACACTAACAAGTGGTTGCAACACTCCTCCCGTCATCCCATACCCTAAGCCCAATCCTAACCCTAACCCTAACCCTAACCCTAATCCTTCGTCTCATGGAAGCTGCCCTAGAGATGCCTTAAAGTTAGGGATATGTGCCAAGGTGTTAAACGGGTCGGTTGGAACCGTAGTTGGAACCCCACCCGATGCACCTTGTTGCTCAGTGTTGGGAGGCTTACTTGATTTAGAGGCCGCCATTTGCCTATGCACTGCATTGAAGGCCAACATTCTTGGAATCAACATTAACATTCCCATAGCTCTTAGCTTGCTCATCAACACATGTGGAAAAAACTTGCCATCCGATTTCCAATGCGCTTAATCGATAACCGATCGGTGTGTTGTAAACCCTTGTTGTGTACCTTAGTTTGATTTTAACGTATTCATTTGTGTTGTATCGGTTGTTGTAGCAAGTAGTGTTTTTTCATTGCGAGTGTGTTTTCGTATTATTGTGTGCTTAATTGAAGTACTTGTAACTTAATTATCATCGTTGCTTAATTGATTTAAGTTGTTCCTTTTTATTGATATTTTATACAGCCAGCAACTTAGATATAAAGAAACTAGTTAATATATATATATTCACAAACAAGATAAAAATAAAATAAAAATAAAAGAGAAGAAAAAGAGAAAGAATTAGTTATATATGTATGCATGCATATCAAACAAATTAAACAGATCCTTGATTCCAAAAACACAAATTGGACTTTAAACTTGCGCAAAATATTTAAATTTGTCTTAGAATATTCTTTTGTATTCCAAAACTAATTAAGCTTGAACATGACAAAGGTTTTGAAATAATCAAAATTTGATGAATACAATATTAATTCATTTTGACCCTAAACTTCATTTTAGGGTATACAGGACCGAGAAAATTTAATTATGTTTCCTAAACTCACTTAAGCTACTAGTATATATATAGTATATGTTTTAAAAGATTTGAATTCATAAATTTTTAATAAATAATAATTTGTTTTTATTGGACTTAAAGCAGAGAAGAACCCTATATACGAGAAATTCTCGAATTATCTAAAAAGGTAATATGAAAATTATGAATAAATGTAAGTTTTGCCATATTATATTAATCAGAAAATATTGAATTAAATTATTATTTTTTTTAAATTAGGGACTTATGTAACAATTTTACCATAAAAAAAATATGCCAACCCTAACCCTAACCCTCCCATGCCTATATAAATTGTTTTTGAAATATATATATATTAACAAATAACATAGCAAATTTACTTGGAAAAAATTAGGATTGAGCTCAGGACTTTATGTCTTTTTGTGTATCTCAGGATCTTCTATTGCCAAAATCACTTGTTCCCCTGTTCTCCTTTGTGTGATGTAGCCATGTAGATTCTTCTCTTCCAAACTTTCAGTCACTTAAGCCTTGAACTAAGTACATAATTAATGAAATGGAAATAGATACCCTTTAAAATAAAATAAAAAAATTTGTGCTTCATCTAAAAAAAAATTGTGCTTCATCTAAAAAAAATTGTAAGGCATATATACAAATGTTAATTAGATTTTAAGCATAATAGCAAAGTAATTGATCATAATGTATGTATTTTTTTTTTTTGTTCTTAGCTCATAATAATATGTGGTTAAAAATAATGATTTGTAATAGGTTGAATTGAAAATCTGTTGGCTAGACTCTAAAACCACTTGTCCTTGAAAATGGCTGTCAATCTGTGGATGAGTTTGGTTTGGCTGCCCGTGAGTCTTGTTCTGTCTCACACACATGACTATATATATATATATATATAATAAATTAAAAGTGCATAAATCCAAACATGTGGGAGAGAATATATATACTAGTTGTTTTGTACTTAAACTTTCTGACACTACCCAATGCCCCCAATTAGGTTAAGGCTCAAATAAATCGTTTTTTGGACGATAATCATAAATTTCATGGAAATATAAATCACACTAATTAATTTTGAGACAAAAGGGTGCATTTATTGGTGTCATGTTTTTTTTTTTAACTTAAATTTATTAAAATAACAGCACAACAGAAGCAAGCCCATTAGTTTGGGTATGAGATCCAACACAATAGACATAATTTTTAAAAAAAATAAAAATTAATATTTTATATTATTTTTAGTAAATTTAATTTAAAATATTTTAAGTGAAAATAGAATTTGTGACTTTAATCTCTTAGGTAAAAATTTTGAATTATTTTTTAAGAATATAATTACTAGCTTTGAAGGAGAAAATTTTGGATCAAACATTATATATAGAGATTGCTCAAGAGGATTGTATTGATCTTATCTATTTTTTTTGTTTACAAATAAAGTACTATAAAGATACCTAAAAATTTAAATATTATATATAGTCTAATAACGTCATGATAATTATATTATTAAATTTCTTATGATTTTAATTTGTATATGACATACCCTAGTGTATATATATATATATATATATATATATATATATATATATATATATGAATCAAAAAATTCAGAAAGGTGTTCTGCAAGAATTAATTAAGAGAAACATATATATAAACCTCTAAAATATTGATTTCTTTTTACAAAACACATTTCTTTTTTAACTGCCCCGTGACTATACAATTAATGTGATTCTTTGATAATAACAGTCAACAGAAATGTCACACAACATGGTAGATAGGTCACCCTCGTGCGGGCCAAGATAAGAAACATTCAACTATATATCTATCCCTCGTATAAAACTTCAAATCTTGAATATGTGTCTGCTCGGATGGACTTGGGTGACTGCCCACCAAACATCGTGAAAGGAAGCGTTCAATTTCTCGAAGGTTGTCGATGTTACCGACAACCTTGGCAGGCCAGTTGTTCTTAATTATGATCATATTCAAGAACATCAATCTTGAAATAAAGTTTCAAAAGATGAAATCATTAAAGTTTGAATAATTTAATTTTTTTTCTCAAAATTAGCCCGTGACTACTTGCTGGATTGAAACATTATACTTTAATTTACCTGTTTTTGTTTGGGAACTGTTGCATGTATGATGAGGTAATTGAGCCTGATGCCCCCAAAAATAAATAAATAAAGAAGTGTCCAAAAATGGATAAGTAGAAAAGCTTAATTTAACGCAACTTGCATGGATTCTTTAGCAAAGACCTAATTCCTAATGACTTTATGATACTTACTTACATATCATATTGGGTTGGCCCATATCATCTCAATAATTGAGAACACCTCATTTCATTTTTTAATCAAAGGATAAAGCTCATATTATAAAGCTGTCAGAATAAAGACTTTTTCCATTTCTACCCTGAGTTATTCATTAGGTTAGGTTATCATTTATCAATATTCTGAGTAGAAATTAATTAAGACATATAAATTTTTAGTCTAGCTCTTAACTAAGATTATTAGTGTTTAAGGTTAGGTTATCACCCATAAAGACTTCTTTTTTTCTTCCTTTTTTGTGATTATGATTTATTCTTTAGATTATGTTTTCACACTCTTCTATTGTCATGTCACATTCATTTAAATCAATATATTATTATTAGGAATCCCTCTTATTTATTTGTATTTTGTCTTGTTAATGGTTATTCTAATTTTTCACGACAATTTATTTAATATATTATTTTTTAAAAATTATAATATTTTCATTAATTCATTGTAAATGCGAAAATATAATAGTGTGCATTAACCTTCGTGAAAAATAATAAATAACTATAGATTAAGTTTCTCAAATGAGTTTAGGTTAACTCGAAGCTGAACGATCTTAAAGGAAGTATTGGAAACATAACCGGACCTTGATTCTTTAATTTTTCTACCACTTCAAATTCAAACTAAAAACATTCACATATAATTTGAGTTGAAGACAAGACGTGAGTTCAATAGGCCCCATTGAATTGGTTATTAATCCATATGTCGCTCTCATAGAATGTGAATGAATCTGGAGAAAGAAGGAAAATGACAAGAAAAATTGTTTGATAAATATTTACGATTCCATAATTGATTCGAAGTCGTACTCATCCTTGTTCTTGTGTGGTCATAATACAAATATGTAGTGGATGTCTCAATCGAAGTCGACTCAAGCAAACAAAAGACTTTTGGGGTTTTCTCCTGATATTTTTTTCCTATGCATGTTCCAATTGCAACTTGCAGGGGTTCATATAATGCATATATTATTGTTTCATATGTATGTATAATTATCACAGTACTAAAGTTGTCTATGCTTTCAAAAATTATAAAACAAGATAGACATCACTTCAATTCATTTCAATGTTTACTATTTTAGAGTTATAAAAGTTTTTCTGAACGGTTAAAAAGAATAAGGAGGATTGTTGGTAAAGAAAACTCGTACCACTTCACAAGACTAACTAAGAATATTTCAAAAACATATAAACGACAAGCATACAATTACATAGAAGATTAAAAAGGAGAGAAATATGAAAATGGGGGTAAAAGAGTGGTGAGACCACTGACAAAAATACCCAATCTTGGGAGTATAGGATTGTGATTGGGGGAATTCAATTATAACAAAATAACAAAGAAAAACAAATAATTTAAAATAGTCTCAACTTGCACTCTTTTTTTTCCTTATTTGCTTTGTGATGTCTATTTAAATGAAATTGTAGTATATCTTTGAGTTTCAATAAAATTAGTAAGGATCAAAATTTTCAGGATTTTGAGGTGATAGACATTGTTATCAAATACCTTTTGATTTATTTCATTCCAGACTATTCAGAATATAATAATTTCTTTGATGAGTTTCAATCTTTTGATTCCCAAATTAATCCAAGATTCCTTAAACATTTTAAGATACACAACCCAAGTAAGTCTAAGCACTTTATTGAGTAAACCCCACAAGTACCCACTTAAAGGTCATCAACTTTTGGAAACAAAGGAAACATTTTGATGACATATATTATAAATCTTTTTATTTTTGTGATAGTGTCCTATGCAAAAATGTCATAATGAGTAGAGCTAAAAAATAAAAAAAAATAAAAAAAAAAAGAGTATTTGCCCCCTTACCATTAAGTCCGGAGAAAAATAATATAAATTTACTTGACTAGGATAATTGTCGACTAATACTGAAAAGAGTGTCGCTTCACCGAATCAAGTCCTCCCGATTCAACCTTGGCATCCTTAAATATGAGAAAGCAATTTACCCCTCAGTTGAAACCTCCACATGCAAAGTTTTCTTTTGATACAAAAATTGTGATGAAAACTCATTTGTGTTTTCATAAGTGACAAGATAAAGCATAATAAAATTTCTAAAAAAATGATAAAAATCCATCAAAACAGTCCAAGTTAAAAAATATTAATATTAATTTATACATTTTATATATATACCTCAATATAACTTATACAATCGATACACTCATTTTTCCTCTTAAGTTTATATTTCAAGTGGTTTAAATAAATTTGACAACCAAAAACTTAAACTACGAATTAATAAATAAAATCAACATTGTTAAAAAGTTATAAATTTTCTAAATTAATATCAAGTCTTATATCTAATAAGAGGTTGATCAGTCTAATCCGTAAATTCAAACTAAATTTATTAAATTCATAATTCAAACCATTTTACTAATTAATACAAATTTGATTGAATATGCGACAATCCAAACTAATATATATATATATATATATATATATATATATATATATATATATATATATATATATATATATTTTATAGTGTAAACTTGAAATTATTCAACAATATATTTTTTAATTAATTTATTTATTTTATTTGTATTTAATTAAAAAATTAAAAATTAAATTAAGTATATTATATATTTTGTTTCAAACTATTTTGGATTAATTGTTTTATTCAATTTCAGTCCTAATTAAATTAAATCTAAATTTAATTCAATCCAAATTACACTAAACCAAAATAGTTAAAAATTTGTAATTCGGATTAATCCGTCAAATGCTCGCCTCTAAGATAATCCAATTTAATATTTTCTTATTAATTTGATTATTTAATTTTTGATTTATTTTATTATTTGATGTTTATTATGTTTAATTATAAAAAAAATATTCAAATTTTAATGTTATAATTAATTTTATTTATTTAAATAGTATTTTTATTTTTGTTAAAATCTTTAATTAGTTACTTTCGAATCTTTTTAATTAATTAATTTAAAAAAATCTTAAAAGAAAATAAGTTTATTAATTAAGTGATAAGAAAATAAGTCAAAAATATTATTATATTAAGTTGAAATTTAAAGAAAAATAAATTGAAAAAAATATTTTTATTTAGATAGTTTTGATAATTAGGAATTCTGAATTTAATCCGAACCAAACTTATACCAATCAGATTTCAATCCAATCCAAAATATCCTACGAATTAGTATTTCGAGTTGAATTTTAGTTTAATCCATCAAATATTCCTCCTAACTATCAAATGTTTCCCTAACTAGAACCATGTGTTTGTAGTAATTAGTTGTCTTCTTGTTGTGAGGTCTAGCCTTATCCTGCCCCTTTTAAACATCTCTATTTCACAACCCTTGCTCTTTCCAAATCTCAAATAAATATTTAATATTTCTTTTCATTTATTTTCCATGGAGATCACATATTTTTCTCAATTTTAGACCTTTCATGATGATCTAGTCTTGTTTTAAAACTAATATCAATAGACTATTTGGTATTTAGTTTTATCTTTGGCAAAAAAAGATTAAAGGAAAAAAAATTCATTTGATAATTTTTTTTTTTATCCTCATCTAAAAATGTCATATACTTTTTTTACATCTTTTGGATTTAATAAAAATTTTCTAGTTCAGTTAAATTTTTATATCAAATTTTTAATCTCAACACAATAGGATTTAGAGTTTGGCGTACTTTAAAAATAACGATAAATTTTTAAATAAAATAATTGAATAAAGGTAAATTTAAAAAGAAAAAATAATTAGATAAACAAATAGTGAATTATATTAAAACTTCTTAAAAAATTATAAATAATGTCAAATTTTTATTGTATTTTTTTTTCGGAAATCCTTCAGTCCACCCGAAAATACTTATATAGATTCGACCCTCGATTCAAGATGTTCATTAAACTCTTGATAATTCTTAATGTGTTCTATTTTGTTTTTTGTTTTTTTAATATAAATATATATATTTATATATATGAAGTTGTTACCAAATAAATAGTTGTCAAAATAATTAAGATCTTGAAATTAAGGGGATTGGAATTAAGGTGGGTTCCATGAACTTGGTTAATTAATTGTTCATTAATATTCAAACACGATCTTTGCATGAAGAAAATACACGCTTAACATCCATCTTCTAATCCAGTCCCCAAAGTTAATAATGTAGATGTTGTCCTCTAGTTACTTCTTCCTTTCACTTTATATATAAGAGATCTTTTTCCCCAAATTATATATAGATCTATAATCAATACAAAATATTATTATTTTTTCGCTTTAAAAGTGACTCCTCTTTACATTAATTTTCTGTTATATTTGTGAAAGAAGGATGTTAACAATAACTCATAGTCATAACATTCCTTTCAACTTAAGGCGTTCTAGGTTGGAATTGAACTCGTAACTATTGATCTCTTAGAAATCACTTTTGTCACTTAAGTTACCTTAGTGAGTTTTAATTAAATAAAAGATTTTAAAAGAGTTTTCTATAAACTGATTATTCAATACGTTCTTTTTATTTTAAATTTCAAAAGTTTTTTAAATATAAAATACATTTTATTGATTCATTAATTGTAGTATAAAAAAATTAAATTCAAATTATAACATAAATTGTTATTACTCATTAAGATAACTCACCTGATAAAGATGATTTCTACCGGACAAAAATTATGAGTTCAATTTGTATTTAAAACGTTTTAAGTTGATACGAGGTCATGATAGTTTCATTAAAAAAAAACACAGAAATTGTTTTTTTCCTTGTTTTTTTCATTTTGCTCGAGTTTTTTTTGTTTTTTGTACTCAACTTATATGTTTAAGTTTGTGTGATAAATTTTTTTTCCTTTCCCTAAAATATTAACAAATAAATTTTGCTTACTATGAAGTTTTTATTTTTACAAAATCAACTAATTATAAAATGCATCAAAACTACAAAAGTAAAAAAGAAAAAGAAAAAAGAAGAACCTCTTTTAAGTAATTAGTTGTAAAGGGCTTATGTAGATTGCATTCATTGTTATATACGGTTTTGTTAGTTATATATATCAAAATTGTTTGTGGTATGATTGGGTTTGTAACTTGTAAGTAACAATTTTTATACCCAATTAATCCTTCTATTAAGGAACTGCTTAATTTATACCCTAATTTTATCACTTTTTTTTTTAATTTATAAAGTTATTATAACATCTCGATACACGTTATTTCTATGTTGGAAGCTATCATAACTCCCTCAGAATCATAATTTTCCCTTAAACTTAAGATGTTTTTAATTTGAATCGAATTATTTATCATTATATTTTTTTTGAAATATCAAAATATTTGGTTTTTTGAAATAAATTTATCATATATATGTTTGTTAAAGAAAATAATACTATAATAAAAAATAATATTTTTTACTTTTAATTTTAAGTACTGTTGTTATTAAATTATATTTGTGAAGAGGTAGTTATCTTGCATAAAAAATAATTAAGTTATATAATGATAGATACAAATAATTATATAAAAATAAAAGAAGTCAAAAGCATATATAATCCATAGAATTAATTAGTGATGATAATGAGTAGGATTGTATGTCCTCTCCACACAGTCGTGCTGCTGAGTCTATCACCAAAAAACTAAAACATTAATTTAATTTTGTTATTTTGCCCCTTCCATTATTGTTTATGTACAAATTAAATTAACGTCGTAATCATGATTACGCAACAAATGTTGTTTTATTTAATTCTTATTTTGACAAAAACATTAATTCATAATCACATGTACATACTACTTACCATCCACCATCCTCTAGGCCATCTCTTCTCTCACGCTTGGCTTATATACTAAAAATTGTGTAAAAAAAAATATTAAATGTTTTATATTTGTTGATTTATTTTTGTTTGTAAATGTCACAAATGAATGAATGATAACTCACTAACCAATTTATTAAATAAATAAAAAAAATACAAATGTTGATTAAAATCAGTTCATCAATAGTTATATTAATATTACTTTTTAATATTTCAGAAATATGAAATGAAATATTTAATTATAGAGAAATCTAGATTTGAATTATTCATTTAAATTGGTAATTTAATTATATGACCTACTTAGATGCGCGCGCACACTATAAGAAATGGACGGCCAAACAAAAATCCTACTATAATTGTTTTGACTATATATTAGATTGATTTGTTTTTTCAACTATAAAGTATAATTAAGAAATTAAGAAATCCATAAATCTCTCTCTCTCTTCAATTATTTAATAAACATTAATTAATAAAACTAATTAGAGAGAGATGTATATAATTAATTAAATAGATAGATAGAAGATTCAACGTACGATTAGTCACGTCCGGTGTTGTGGGATGGCTCTTGGAACCCTTGAAAGAATATAAGTGAATATTTTTTTGATACCATATTTATCCACAACTTAATTTACATAGTCAGCTTCTCTAACCCTAATCTCAACCAAGAATATACATTTTTCATAGCTCCCCTAATGGGTTTCCTCCACGTGGCACCAAATCACCAATCTGGTTGACTTCATTTACAAATTTCTATTTTTAATCACATTAATTTATAATTAATTCAATAACTTATTCTTAAATATTTTATTTAAATAGTAAATATAATTTTAAAAGATACTTTACATTAATTAAGTCAACAACTAGTTAGGATGAAAATTATAATTTTTTTCGCATTTTTTTCGATTTGGCCTGTAGTTGATTGGAGATGGGATAGAATGATATTTGTGTTCCCCGCCTCATTTCACCCAAATTCTACATCGATCACTAGTAAACATAATTAAATATATAATATTAAAAAATTCATTAAGATAATTTTATTAAATAAATTTTGTAATTTTGTAAAGCATAGGATATAAACAGAGCTCTAGGGATTCTAAAAACCAAATGGGATAATAATGGTAGTAAAAAAAAATCCTTGAAATAGAATGGGACATAATTATAAACATATTCTCGTTCCGATCCGCCTTATTGTCATCTCTATCGAGAACTAATACTTATGAATAGTCAGAACCCGATTGATAATTAAATACTTACTTCAGGTTAATATCCATATTATTATTCACATTGTCAGATCGATAAGTCTATACTTTTATATCTAATTCCTTATTTTATTGTGGGTAAATTTTGATTTTAAATTTTATACATATATAATGTACTTTGGTTTTTGGGAAGGTTTCGCCCACTTCTTATTCAGACTCCGAATCCAGCTGGACACGTTCTTTCTTCTTGACCCGACCATGAACTCGATCCGAGACTCTCTTTTTTCTCCTCATTCCCGACTTGACCCTAAAACCTTCTTTTACCCCGGTCACGTCTTAACAATAAGATGATCAATAAATAGTACATCCATTTTTAATAATAAAAAAATATTAAACTCAATAATAACACTAGAAAGAACCTACATCAATGACAAGTCAAAAAGTTATAAAAGACTTTTGTAAGATGTCACCTATTTATAATAATTTTCAAATAAGTTCTCCGTGCTGTATAGTTGCCAAATAGAACGTAATTTTCAACTTTTTGGAGAAAAATTTGTGGCCCAAATTGAGGAAGGGCATTTTTGTAAACGTGTCAAACAAACTGAGGTCCCTAGTCTTCGTGGGTCCTACTAATATAATAAAAAGTAAAAAAAAAATTATTTACTAATTAGTTACATATATATGTATGTATGACTATAAATAAAAGTTAGATTCTTGTTTAATACTAGATCCTCTTTTTGTAATTATATTGTTATTAAATAAGTTCATTTTATTCAAATGGGATCTCCTATGACTAATCCCCTCCTTCTCTTTCATAGTAAATGTAAAATTGTAATATATATATATATATATAATCATTTTTTCTTAATTTTATTTATTTTTTCTTGGAAATTGGTTCTTAATTGATGTTGCAAAATTTGAGATGATTACACCAAACCAAAGCTTATCCTCCCTTTGTTATCATGATGATATTTTAATATATAATTTTTGTCACTATATTTTATTATTTAAAGATACTAACTCAATAGTATAGGTTATAATCACTTTGATATATTTAAGTGATTAAAATTTTTAAATTCTATTTTTATTAGAAATATTATAAATTAAAGTTGGAATCATATTAATAATATCTTATTTAAAAATATAAACATTTAAAATAATATGACTTTATTAGAAATCAACATTGCATTTGCATGAGAACTATAAACATGTATATTGGAACTTAATTAAGAGTTGAGATATGATGAAATGAACTTTTACTTTTTTATATATTATTATCATTTTAAATATTAAATAATTTAAAATAAAATTTTAACCTCACTAGTAAGGAACCAAAATTCTTGTGTGAGTTCGAATTTTCATTTTGAATGATCTACAAAAATATGATCAGATTATTTAATTTATAAATAAAAATATTAAAAAATATTTTTAAATTTAAAATATAAAAAGACATTTTAATAATTTATCCTACAAAAATTTAAATAACTCACATTTTTTTATCAAAATATTTACAAAAAAAATATCAAAAAAATTCTAAAAAAAACAAGTTCAAACAAGCTCTTGGTGTAAACACACAGGTTAGGATATAGTTGATTGATCAAATTAACTAATGTGAAGAAAGACTAGCTAATTAATCTTCACGGATTAATATTAATTGCACTATATATAATCAAGACTAATTAATAATTAAGAATCTAATTAATTCATATGATAGACTTTAAGTCGCTATTTTAGAAGCTAGAATCACTAATTTATTCGTGTGGAAGTTCGGATAATTTTTTATTATTTTTATTTATAATAATATAATTATGCTAAAATTTGGCTCCACAGCTATCTCAAAGGATAGAAAACATTGCAGCTTACAATTTGCAATTTGCATGCTGAGACACGAAAATGAATAGAATCATTGTTTTATTATATATATAAAGACTCATTCAGTTAAATTAATATTCGTATTTTTATTGACATTGCATATCAATTTTTTTATAATTTGATATCCATTTTTTAAGTGGGTAAATTTTAATTTGAAATTTTCTATATAATGTAATTCGGTGTTGGGATAAGTTTTATTAACTTCTTATCCCGACACCAATGTTAGTCGGATACCTTCTTTCTCTCTTGACCCGACCATGAACTCGATCGATAATTTTGTTTCTTCTTGGTAGCGACGACTTAGATCCTAAAACCCTTTTTTAACGCAGTCAAGGATTTAGCAATAGCATGATCAATAAATAGTACATCCTTTAATAATAATAAAATATTAAACTCAATAATAACACCAGAAAGAACCTACATCAATGACAAGTCAAAAAGTTATAAATGACTTTTCTAAGATGTCACCGGTTTATAATAATTTCAAATAAGTTCTCCTGTTTATAATAATGTAATTTTCAATATTTTGGACAAAGATTTGTGGCCCAAATTGAAGAAGGCATTTTTTTTTTTTAACTTCGTGAGTCTTATTAATATAGCATAAAGTAAAAAGGAAAACAACGAACTTATAATGAAAATAAAATAAAATAAAAAAAGAAAATTAATATTAATTAAATAATTAATTTTTTTTCCGAGAAAATAGTCATGTTATGGAAATTTCGTCCCGAATATAGCCATTTGCATGAGAGAGAAAAAAAATCGAAAAAATGGTCATGTTTGGAGATTTTTGTCCCAAACATAACTATACTCGAGAGAATTCTTTTTTATTTATCTCTTTTACACAAGTGACAAATCACGTCAGATTTGTGACATTATTTTTGTTTCGCTAAACCGTTTTTAATTATATCAATAAAAGTTAGATTCTTGTTTAATACTATATACTCGTTTAGTATAATTATATTGTTATTAAATAAATTTATTTTATTAATTCATTTGTACTTAATTGATGGGGGTATCAAATGACATCTCAATCCCTCAATTAATTGTTTCTTCATTTTATTTATTTATTCTTCGAAATTGGTTCTTAATTTATGTTGGCACACTGTGAGATGATTACACCAAACCTTATCCTCCCTTTTGTTATCACGGTGATATTTTATTATATAATTATTGTCACTATATTCTATTATTCAAAAGTACTAACTCTCAATATTTTAGGTTATAAATTACTAGCGACAAAAAGACGTGGATACTTACCTTAAGTTTCTGGGTTCGAACCGTTAGACGATTGTCGTCTGATTAAGTGTGGTTAAGTGTGTTTGTGAGCTATATATTTAATTCGTTGTCCCATTTTTATTTTTATTTATAAAGTAATTTGTAAGAGATTAAAAAAAATAATTTAATTTTACTAAAATCATTTCTAAATTAAATTAAAGTTGGAAATTATATTCATTTCTTCCATATATTAATTTTTCTGATTTCAAAATATAAATAATTTAAATAATATAATTTTATTGGTAATCAACAATATTGCATGAGTAAACTAAATATTACTGTAACTATAAACATGTAATATTTACATTATTTGACACTTAAGAGTTGAGATCATGATGAAATGAACTTTAATTTTTTAGAAAAAAATATTTTTATTATATTATTATTATTATTTTAACTATCATATTATTTAATTTATCAATTACAATATTAACAAATATTATTATTTTACCTTTTTATTAATTTTACATATTAAAGGACATTTTTATAATTTGTCCTACAAAGTTTTAAATAATTCACATTTTTTTAAAAAAAAAAATCTAAAAAATCCATATAATTCTTAAAAAAACAAGATCAAACAAGCTCTCAATGTAAACATAGAGGTTAGGTTAGGTGATTGATCAAATAAACTAAATGTCATGAAATCCTAGCTAATTAATTTTTATGAATTATTAATTTATTAAGATAGTTTAAGTGACATAATAATTATTATGAAAAAATCAAATGTCACGGGTTCGATTATACTTACAAACGTCTTTCGTTAAAATGAATTATATGGATATAGCTCACGTCCAATTTTTTTTAAAATCATTCACAGATTAATATTAGTTACACTATATATATATTTAAGACTAATTAATAAGAACCTAATTAATTCATATGATAGACTTTAAGTCGCTATTTTAGAAGCTAGGAACACTAATTTATTCGTGTGGAAGTTTCGATATTTTTCTATTCCTTTTATTTATAATAATATAATCTAGAATTTGGCTCCACAGCTATCTCAAAGGATACCAACATTGAAATTTGCAATTTACATGCTCAGACACGAAAATGAATAGAATCATTGTTTTTATAAAGTATTAAGACTCATTCGTTTAATTTATATTTTTATTTGTTTTAGTATACATGATTATTTATTTATCATTTTTACTTTGAAAAAAAATCAATTTAGTATTCACTTGTTATTGTTGTAAAATTATATATTTAAATAGAAAAGTACTTATAATAGATATTGAAACGTGTATATATATGGAATGCGGTTTAATTAATAAAGTATAGCTAGGGCAATTGCAATTAATAATTAATATTGTTACAAGCTTAAACGTCTTTTTCATTGGAGGGCATATGTGGATTGCACAAAGATTAGGGTTTTGGAGTTTCCTTAATCTCATTAACTTATCCTTGGTCCTTATTCGAGCTAATATATGATCACGTCATCAATCATAATATACAATTATATATTCTAGCTATCGTCATCTCATTTCATGTGATTTTTTTTTATTTTTAAATTTGGATCAGTTTTAAAGAAATATGATCCATAATTGATTTGTGAAATATTATTAAAGAATAATAATAATTATATTAAATTTTAGAAGATAAAGAAAACATCAAATTTTAAACTTTAAACTGATGATAGATCATGATGTATGCGTAATTAATATTCTTATTCTATATCATTTGTGTATTTGTTTTTTTACCTTCTAAGGGTATAACTGATGTTTAGAGTTTTATTTGGAGTATTATTGGTAGAGTTATGTCAGGACTCAAGACTATTGATGCGAGTTGGAAAGCATAGATTGAGGCGACTAGATTTGCTGGTATGAAACAATGTGTTATATTCATATTATTTTTTGGCGGATAATTAGGTTGGAGAGAAATCTTAGAACCTTGAACAATTTCAAACGACCGTTATGAATCATTCACAATAATATCATCTTGACATTATATTAGGCTCGATTTATTAAGTCGCTAATTTAGGTCGGAGAGTTCATTGTCCTTTTAGAAAATCTCTACACAAATGTTATGTTTTTTCGTTTGGTTTAACAAACTATCAATTTCATTATATCATTGTATTGTATGAATTAAAAAAATAACATAAAATTATTTAATAAAAATGTACATGTGAAAATTTGATATTATATGCGGTTAAGTAACTATTAGATTAAATAATTTGAAACTTAATTTTAATTCCTCAACTAAAAACTAAATTAAGCTCAAAATCTAACTTAGAATATATATTGAAAGAAAAAATGAAGAATCATATAAATTAGGGATAGCAGGAGAGAACATTTAATAAATAAAAAAAATGTTCTAATTTTATAATTCTAGACAATAAATATGATTGATTTCTCTTTGTGAAAATCTCAAAGTTTGATAGGGCATCTTTTTGGGTAAATTATTATAGGGGTTTTTAAAATGACTGTTTTTGGCATTCTAATCAAATTGGTGTTTTTTTTATTTGTTTTGTGGCTTTATACATTGTCTTCCTTTATTGTGATATTGCTTAAACACTTATTTTATTCAATAATTTTGTTACAAACAATATAAACATATATATTATTGAAGTACAAAATATATATATATATATATATATATATATATATATATATATATATATATAAAAGAGAGATGATAAGCTTTACAGATATATAAATTGTAAGTATAAAAATTGATTATATATTTTACCGTAATATTTTTTTATTAATTCATTGTAATAATAATATATATATATAAATAAATAAATACTATTATTTATTATTTAATTAGATTATAATAATAAATATAAATTCTATGAATATTAAAATTATATTACAATATATAAATAATAATATTAAAATTAAATGTAAAAATATTTTATATGTTATATATTTATGTAATGATTGTATTAATAAAGAGCATAATTGTAAAACAAAAATTAAGTACTTAAATTTTATTTGTTATACAAATATGATTGAGATTTACTTAAATTATATTTGATCTAATATAACTAAACGAGGTTTCATCTAGAGCCCATTTCCCCAATCCATATATAATTAATAAACCCATTAATACTATGAAGATGGAAGACATATAGTATTGTACTTAAGACCGACTTTATATACACGTCATCTTATTTATTTATTATAGTTTTAATTAATTAGGGCTTGTTTGGTATAGTTTTTTGGATTTAAATCACAATCTCACTGTCAAAAGTATTTTAAGCTTCTTTCCATTATTATATATAGAAATGTCAGTTAAACATATGTTTGATCCTCAGTTTAGTGGTTTCGTTAACCGAATTAGATATAAAAGGAGATTAAACATTATGGAGACTTCGTCCCATAATAAAGTTTTACTTTTGGTATTACGCAAACAAATGTCGTCGAACAAGACTTTATGCGTTGACAAGATATGAATAGTTTTCATGTGATTTCATATAATTTTTTTTGGGAAAAATTTTAGGAGTCAAAAGATTATATCCAAGATCTCGTTTTTGAATGAAAGTTATTCAATGTGGAATTCTAACGGACAATATGTGCATGAAAAAAATTGTATTATGGTTAGTCGTATGTGTCACTAAGAGGTTGAATCGACAACTCATTTATTTTTGTAATGTCGAAGGGTGACTAGTATTTTGAGTCTTGGGAGTTTGGACCATCCAAATTATTTTTTGGTGTATTATTTGGTTGAAGAGAAATTTTCGAACTTTTAATAATAGTAGTAAATATCGTTTATAATACTATTATATTAATTATGACTTTCTGATATTCAATAAAATTTGTTGGTGGTTAATTATTTTTCTAAAAAAAGGTACTAGTTCGATAATTTATGAAGAATTTCTTAAACCAGCTGAAATTACTAATGATTGTTGTAAAAATAGTTAAATAATTACGAAGTGGACTTTTAAGTAAAAAATGAAATAAAAAATTGTAATCGAAAATTAGGCTATAAAAAGACACTCCATGTCCCATTTCTGACACACACACTATACTTTGATCCTTTCATCATCTTTCTTCTCATTTTCTCTTTCTCTTCTCTTCTCTCTTGTGCTTGTGTTTGTGTCAGAGCAATGGAAGTTGAAGGAGCTAAAACCTTCCATGATGCCTGGGATTATAAAGGTCGCCCTGCCCGCAAATCATCTTCCGGCGGCTGGATTAGCGCCGGAATGATCCTAGGTTACTAATTATATATAAACATTTTATTTATCTATTTATGAAATTAACTATGCTTAATTAATTTCATATTAATTAATTAATTAGGAGTGGAGATGTGTGAACGGCTGACCACGCTAGGAATTGCGGTGAACTTGGTGACCTACACAACCGATACAATGCACCTTGGAAATGCAACCGCCGCCAACACCACCACTAACTTCCTAGGAACATCTTTCATGCTATGTCTCCTCGGCGGTTTCATCGCCGACACTTTTCTCGGCCGCTATCTCACCATCGCCATTTTCGCCGCCGTCCAGGCAATGGTAATTATTATCATCATCATCATATTCATATTCCCAAAAAGATTTCATTTTTAACCTTTCAATTCATCACAGGGTGTCACAATCTTGACAATCTCAACCATAATCCCAAGTCTCCGACCGCCGAAATGCTCCGGCGAAAACCCAACTTCCTGCATTCCAGCCACCGGAAACCAACTCATGGTTCTATTCATAGCACTATATCTAACTGCTCTAGGAACAGGTGGGCTTAAATCGAGTGTATCTGGGTTCGGATCCGACCAATTCGACGAAACAGTGAAGGAAGAGAGAGCCAAGATGTCGTCTTTCTTTAACTGGTTCTTCTTCTTCATTAGCATCGGGTCTTTAGCGGCGGTTACTGTTCTGGTTTACATACAAGACAATATAGGAAGAGAATGGGGATACGGAATCTGTGCCTGCGCCATTGTTATCGGATTAGTTGTGTTTCTGTCGGGAACTAGACGGTACCGTTTTAGGAAGCTGGTTGGAAGCCCGTTGACACAAATAGCGACGGTTGTTGTGGCGGCGTGGAGGAAGAGAGGGATTGAATTGCCGTCGGATGCTTCTTTGCTTTTTGACATCGACGATTTGCCCGTTGAAGAATACAAGAAGAAGAAACAAAAGTTACCTCACAGCAAGCAATTCAGGTAATTAGTTTAATCAATTTTCAATCTTTAATTTTATCTGTTAATTAAACTTTAAACCCATCAAAAAATTTCTTAAAGAATCATAGGAAAACCGTGTATAAAAGTTTGCATGGTACTTTTTACTTTTTATGGTTGTGAAAAAGAGAGTTAATAATTAACTATTATGATATTTTGTTATATACAAAAATAATGACTTTATTCAAAATTGGTTAGTAGCTAGTATATATCAGGTAATTTCAACTCTAAAGAATCAACATCGGATTTGAATCCATGTGTCAGACAGCTAGCCAATATTAGAAACCACATTCATTGAACTATCATAATATTATTAATATTATGTAATTTAATTTTTCTTACCATCTTTAAATAGGTAATAATAATAATAATAAAATAAAATAGTTGGTGTGTGATCCAAAAAAGTATCAAATAATTATTATATATAAGACACGACTCACGGAGCCCATCTGCCAACCCAAATCGGTATCCTCGGTCCTTGCACAAGCCTTCCCCACATACAAACTTCCAAACGGGACCTTCTTCACATACAGACACAGACAGAGCAATTCAAAGGGCTGTTTGATTGATACTTAATTAATAATAATATTATTATGGGTCCTCATTCTTTGTCTCTATTATTTGATATTTTCAATGGATGATTATAATTTGCAGATTCTTGGATAAGGCAGCGATCAAAGACAGACAAATATCCGTTACCGCTGTAAACAAATGGGAGATTTCAACATTAACAGACGTGGAAGAAGTTAAAATGGTGGTTAGAATGTTACCTATTTGGGCCACCACCATTTTGTTTTGGACCGTCTATGCCCAAATGACAACTTTCTCCGTTTCTCAAGCCACCACCATGGATCGTAGCATCGGAAAATCCTTCGAAATCCCACCCGCATCCCTAACCGCCTTCTTCGTCGCAAGCATCCTTATCACCGTCCCAATCTACGACTTTATAGTAGTCCCCATAGCCAGGTTAATTAATTTTCATCTTATGCATCCATTATCTTAATTTATTAATTTGTTACAAATAATTTAATTGTGTAAGTAAATCCATCAACAAATTAACAGAAAACTTCTGAAGAATCCGCGAGGCCTGACTCCGCTTCAATGTGTCGGGGTTGGTCTAGTCTTCTCCATATTGGCTATGATCGCGGCTGCCCTGACCGAGGTCAAGAGACTTGACGTAGCCCGGTCTCATGGTCTGACTGAAAACGATAAGGCAGTGATCCCCATCAGCGTATTCTGGCTGATCCCTCAGTTCTTGTTGGTGGGGTCGGGTGAGGCGTTTACTTACATGGGGCAGCTTGATTTCTTCTTAAGGGAGTGTCCGAAAGGGATGAAGACAATGAGCACGGGTTTGTTTTTGAGCACTTTATCATTAGGGTTTTTCTTTAGTTCTCTATTGGTGACTATAGTTCATATGGTGACTGGAACAACAAAACCATGGTTGGCGGATAACATAAACAAGGGGAGACTTTATAACTTCTATTGGCTATTGACGATTTTGAGTGTTTTGAACTTGGTTTTGTATCTTTGGGCTGCGAAATGGTATGTTTATAAGGATACGAGGCTCGCAGCCGAGGGGATAGAGTTGGAGGAAGAAGAATTCAGCAGCCATGCTTGAAATTAAGAAGTTTAACCAATTATAATATATCAGCAGCCAGATTTTGGTCATGAAACATACACACAAACATAGAGATGGGTCTCTCTATCTCCACTTGATTAAGTCTAATAACCAATTACTACCTTCTTTGTGATGCTTTTTTGTTGGAGTGTTTAATGATCATGTCAACTCATGATGTTGTATAAAATTAAAGATTTCGATGTATGTATGTGATGATATATATTAATAATAATGAAAAGTTTTCGGGAATAATTAATTTATAATTCGATCACTTCTCTTTATTTGTTCATGTAAAGTTCTTTAATTTAGCGACGCTACGATTAACGCCAGCAATAAGCGTCGGTAATAACTAAGTAATTGTAGGTTTTATGCGACGCGGATTTTATTTTACATTTGCCCTTTTTAGCGACGCTTATTACTAATTTATTTAATTGTTAGCTATGTTAATACTATCTTGTTAGCTAATTTTAGTATCTAATAACGTTTTTAATATTCTGGTTTAAATACTGTAAATATATTAAAATTTATCTATGTTTAGACAAGTGATTTCTGCACTGCAAAACATTACAATGACAGGACTTAAATATAATAAAATTTATAAAATGAATCCTTAAATATATAATTTTTTAATTTCAATTATCAAAAATCAAACTTGCTTTTTTCATACATCATCAACATAAAAATAATCTAAAATTTAGTTAACTATAACATTAATTATCAACCATTAAAAACTTTTATATTGACAAGAAAATCATTACGAAAACCAAAAGTAAAAATGAAAAAGAAGAGAGCTCGTACTCTAGACTTTTGGACACCCAAAGCCCAACTTGTGATTGTTTTAAGTCTAATAGTATAAGCCCAACTTGATTTTACAGTTTTAAAATTAAAATAGTTATTATAATTTACAAATTAGTTCGTTTATATTATTTTATCTAAATAAATAAATTTATATTAATAAATTAAAAAATATATTACTTATTTAAATAAATAAACTCATGTAATTAATTTTATAATTACAAATTATTTTAGTGTCATTGATTTATTATTATTTAATTATAGATAACAATAATATTAAATACAACTAATATTCTTTTAAAAAATCTCAATTTTAATTTTATATTAATAATGTCTTAAAGAATTATAATTGAAAATCTTAGTTAGTGACAAGGTGCAAGGAGAATTAAGGAAGTATTATTATTATTTAGAATGTGCTTGTTATATATATAATCATTTAAAATAATAAGAAATAGCATTAAAAACAAAATTCTACACATGAAAAAAACCCACAATCAATAGTGGGTTACACAATTGCACTTAATTAACCGTGTTACAATGCAATTTAAATGAGATCTATCAGTAGTGCTTCTTAATATCGACTTTTATCACTTTTTTTTTTTTTTTTGGCAAATAGCTTGTTTGAAAACGGCATAACTCTGATAGTGCTGCTGCTTTCAAACAATGCAAAAAAAAAAAAAATGTGACGAGGAGAGAATAGACAAAGGCCATCCTGAAAGAAAAAAGGAGCCTGTTTGACTGATTTATGCATAGCAGCTGCCTTGCCTGCCTCAAAACCTGATTGGAATGGAATGGAATGGAATGGAATCTACAACATATTTCAGGTTCCTCCTTTTTATTTGGATTATGTCAATCAATCAGTCAGTCAGTCTCCAATGAATTGCCAAGAAGGATCGATATCCCCATCGAGATCATACTCTCTGCAAATCATTTCATTTCAGACATGAAAAATGGCTTCATGTGAGATTAAGGTTTGTATATACCTTGAATGGGGGAATTAAGGGATGGAGGATGTGATGATTCATGTGAATAGTTACTATTCAGGATGATGATGTTTTAGCTGCTTTATGAGAAGAAGAAGAAGAACACTCCAGACTTTCTTCACTGTTAAGCTCGCCAAATATATTAGGACATCCATCCCATTCTCCATTCTCTCGTGCTTCCCAGTAACCGCCAACATATCGGAATGTTCCATTTTCTGATGATGATGATGATTCTCTGTGGAACCATCTTGGCTTCCATCCATTTTCTTGCAGCTTACTTGACTGCACACACACACAAAAAAAGAAACTGACTGAATCATGAAATCAAGAAATTTATAAAATAAAATAAAATATGGAAGCTATAGTAATAAAAATACCATCCTCTGTCGCCTCTCCAACCTCAATTTCTCTCCATTTGCCTTCTCGTACTCTCCGTTCTCTAAATGTCTTTGGTCAGGACGGAGTCTCGAATCAGTAGGAGGCAACTTTTCCTTCATCAAAACCAGATATACAATTAGATAACCAGAAACTGATATTTTCTGAATTTAAATTTGAACAATTTTTTATACCTTCAAACCTTGTGTAATCTCATTCAACGTAATTGCAAACGATGTCAAGTTGTACCGTGTGAGATTCGATGGGGGATGGACTCTCTTCCACAACAAATGTGCATCATCAGAAACTTCTTTGAGTTCTTTCCCTCCCTTTACATTATTAGTATTCCTATCACCACTGATGTAATAATACATGCTATCGTCCCATTTACCAAATAATGTGGCAACCTTTTTTCCACTTATATCTTCGACAAATCCATTCACCTGTCAATTTTTACACCACAGAAAATTCTTTAACAAATTCCAGAGACGTCAACAGAATGCAAAAGAACAGGATATGCTTAGTTAACCTGGCGAGGGTTGCGATCGAGCATTGACTGTTCTTTGAATTTGAGTTTACAAGAATACTGGCGGTTACTGCGTATTTCCATGGTCCCGTGATGATCGCAATACAACTTTCCAAGAATAAGATTGTAGATTGATGTTGTTACCTAAGCATGTCAATAACTACTTGTTAAACCACATTATTAAGAGAACCCCATAAACAATGATCACAAGTGAAAAAAATACCTTGCTCCATTGAAAAATCTCTCCATCACTAAATTCCAAGGTTAGAACACCCACAGGGTCGAGTTGAATTGATCGACCCCAAAATTTACTTCTAAGGTTGCTATCACCCCAGAATTTCCATCCCCTTCCTTCACAATGGCATGCAATGAGTGTTGGGTGATGACTAACCTATTTCATGCATGAGAAACTCAATGAGCACGAGATAAAAATTGCTGCTGAGGTTAATTATATACACATGAATTTACAATAAACAAGTGTTACTCAACTAATAAAGTTTCAGTCAACTAGTTGAATGAGAATATTATCGATGATAACCCTGATTTCAACTTTTGGTGGAATGATATTTATGAGGAACCCATCAGAAAGTAAGGAAAAAATTATTTCTAACATTGATCAGAACAAAGAAAATAAATATGTTAAGATCGCTAAATCAGAGCAAGGCATCAATGCTACAGAAGTTCAGCTACATGTCATTGGAGCAGTAATCTTTGATGTTGATTCTTGTTTTTCTCTGAGACCTCCTTAGTTTATCATTTGGATATATGCATTTTGATAATTTATGACAAATAATGTCATGACTTAAATTGTAACGATTGTTTGGTTTTTCCCCCTCGGTAGATGCGAATTTCGTGTTTATAGTGAATTAATAAAAGGATCTCACTTTTCAAAAAAAATTGTTTCAGACATTTATACATGATGGTTCAAGAACAAAGTTGAGGCCCCCCTTCATCGGTACCTAGTATGCGAAGATACTGACCTTTTCTGAGAAGAACCGAAGACCTTTATCAGGATAATCAGCCTCGTAAGTCTCTCCCAGTAAAGGGTTAAATGGTTTGCAGTGCCGACCTTCACATGAAGCATATCCAGATACGGCAAAAGCGGCAACATATAATATTCTCAGGAGACTGTTCCCCTATAAGTATAACAGGAAATTCCACAAATTAGGAAGAGACTTCAACTTGACATAAACTGGCCCATCAACAGAATATGAAGCTTACTTACCTCTTTTCCATGCTTATATGCACGATCCAACAAATACGAATATTCCAAGTCCTCAAAACATTTCTGAAGAGATGAGATTGGCTCATTAAAGTAAACAGGTAAACAAACTCGGGTAAGATCTTTTCCAACATTATCTTTGATCATAGACCAAAGGCTAACGCCCTTTTCTTTCTCAGCAGGATCCGGAAGCTTCTTTCTCCTCTCAATTTCTACGTCCAAGGTCTCGATGTCATTAGTACACATTTCCTGTTCTTTAGTCTCATTAACCTCACCTGCACTAGGCCCAAAATCTATGGGCGGGTCAGAGAATTTTTCTGCTGTGTCAAAATAGTAGGTCTCTTCTTCGTCTGAAACTTCTTCAAGCTCTTGCTTGTCAATGTCATCAGATGAAGTGGTTGTGCTGCATTCTGTGATTTCAAAATAATGTTAAGAGTACATTCATTTTCCATCATAAGCAAGTGCTATGCCATTTCTTTCTCAGCAGATTATGGGGAAATTTATTCATACTAGCAAGTGGCCAATAAGCAAGCATGCATTTAATAGATCAAATTGTTTTTAAAAAGGTTAAAATTGGATATACTAGAATTGTCACTGTCGTCTTAAATAATCAATTACATGATTCTTTTCATCCCAATAAAATGAAATTCACTTCTTCATTTTTTTCAAAAAGAAAAAACAGAGCATGCAAGACAAATATCACCAAAATTCAAAGATGGAAAAGTATACTAATGCCAACATAACACTGAATATGGAAAAGAGATACAACAATCATACCGCTATATTTTGTATTCCTCAAAGAGGAGATATCATTCTTTATTAATCGGTAAGCACCATCGTGTACCCCAGATCCTTCAGTTTCAATCTGAGCTGCCTGAATGAGCAAGAGAACATTCACTAAATTGATTTAGGAAGAGGATAGACCATTACTCTGTAAAAAAATGAAGCCTCAATGGCCATATCTGAGAGTCTATTCGTGCAGCTCTCTCAAACTAGGTTTTAAATGGAGACGTTATTAGGAAGTACACTCATAAGACTCCTTGTGATCACTTGTACCCTCAGGAGATCACAAAAAAAAAACAGTAATAATCACTTTTGAATTTGGATGGACTTTGTATTTGGCTCTTTACTAGTGTACTCAAACTAAAAATTATAACATGGAGAAAGTGGTCTTAAACAGACCAAATGTAGAACGTACGGTTATACCCTTTTCTTAAGAAAACTATAAATATGTAGCGACACCACCAGTAGGAACAAACCAAGAAGCAATAATTCATAAGTCAGTTAGTACCATGGAGAATGACATGATGACAAGCCGTGATGTTCCATTTTACATGACTTGTTTGTTGGTCTGTCTATTAGAATCTTGGATTTTATTATCGAAATAAATTATATCTCATCATCATCATCAAATACTTAACTATATTTGTTTTATAACATTTACATTATTTGAAGGAAGAACAGCAATAGGAAGTTACTTACCTCTAACTGCCTTAGAGTATCCAGCAAATTGGAACGCTCTTCGCAGAGAACGCTCAATTGGCCTTTAATTTCTGAAAACTCTGAGAGCATGATCTGCTCACAGTCGTGAACAAGGGGTTCGCCAAGTCCTTCCTCAAGCAAACGCTTCTTAAGCCTTTCGGTTGATATCTTTACATCCCTTGGTGGAAATGAGGATAGACCATCATTTAAGGGCCTGAAAGCAAATAGATTTCCAGTAGAAACCAGAGCTTCTATCCAAGCCGCTCTATCTTTTTTCGATTTGGTCCTTAGGTGTAAGGTCTTGGTAGCCGTAAAGATATAAAATCTCCTGTCATCGGATTTACTCTCTCTAAATGAAGACACCTGCTAAGAAAGTTATTAAATATCATCTTCTCAGTAAATCCCATTAACTGCTACCCAGAATCCAATTACTCATGATTAGGTTTATACAACTATAGATGTTATAAATACCCTAAAAAGATGACACGAAATCTGCAGAGGAAAAGGGTTAATCTACAAGTGAAAAGCACCCGTTTGATCTCAGAGCACCGTGTTTCTATTTTTACAGCAAGAAACGACTCGGTTATGTAAAATATTTGGCAATGATGGAAGAAGAAGACGAGACAGAAGAAGACACAATTGATGTGAATAAGCGAGAGAATCAAGGAAAAGGAACTGTAAGTATATGCAGATGAAAATAAACAGCAGATCGGGATCGTGTGAAAGAACAAAATCACAAAAATCAGAACGGCAACTTGATGTGACCACAGCTTATAACATAGGCCTACGACGTAGCATATCGTGGCACCTTTCAAATATACTGATGTGACCCACTTGAGATTAACTAGCAGTTGTAAATGGGTAAAAATGGAAAAAAAGTTAATGCTAGAGGTTGACGAAGAAAGCATGTTAAAATGGCATAATAAACTTCGGCCGGTCAATGGACCGGCGGACGGTAACCCAGATATCAAAGCAGAAAGACGGAATTGCCAAATAATATTGAATGAAGAAGAAGAAGAAGATATGAATATGATTTGAATTCCTCCTTCCTATCGAAATGCTTACCTTGAGATGAACGAGAGCCTTGCGATGCTTCCTCCTGCTACCACCGGAGATATCGAGACGGGATAGTCTATTGCAAGAGACATCTCCGATCATCCTGACGTCCTCGCCGGAAGGAAATAGGTCAAGATTCTCCTGCCAATAAATCTTCGAGTAGGAGAGAACACCATTGCGGAGTAGAAACCACCTCGATCTCCATCCTTTGCCGTAATTAGTCCATTTATAGAGAACGCCGGCAAAACTCGCATCAGATCCTAGCGGTTGACCAGCATTAATACCGTCAGATCCGCAGGAAACAGTCATCGTCGCAGGCAAACCGGAACACGTTCTCGTCGGCGCGACGTTCGGCGATTGGTCTCCGATCCCTGGACTCTCCAACGAAATGCAACACAGTGGATGCATTTCCTTGACTCGCATTGCTACGTTCGTTTAGTAAGTAAGTACGTACACGAACTAATATCGCCGATTATTACACCACACCGAATCAAATCGCCGTTTCACCTCCGCCTCCACATTTCCGCGTCATATTTCTTTACTTGCATATCTGCCGGCTAGGGTTCATTGTGAACCGATCAACAACAGAAAGAACAAATGGGAAAAGAGTTGATGGAACTCTGAAAGTGATGATAGAGAGAGAAAGAGAAAGAGAGAGAGATTACTCAAATAAGGTGAGGTTTGTGCAGAGTCGATCCGATTAGGAAAAGCGCAAAATACAGAGCTATATATGTGTGCAGAATTCAGCCTAATGGCAGAATCGTAATTAACTTCCACCATTGAAGCGGACTTTGCTTGCTTTCTTGCTTACTGGATGGATGACACCCTTGCTACCGTAAGAAAGAGAGACTCTGAATCCCCAGGGATTGTTTGGTTTCAACTATTCACCCCCATGTGTATGTAATATTTTATTTAAATATCTTATACAGAGTATCTTTATTATTACCTTTTTTTTCATACTACTTTTTTAATAAGTATTAATTACTAACACTAAATACTTTATAATTAGACAATTAAATCATCTCACTTACAAAAATTACTTTACTTTCTTTTCTTAAAATCATAATTTATTTATTTTTCTAAAAGACAATTAACAATACCCTTCAATAATATTAAACTTAAAATATTAATTATAATTTTTTTTTAAATAATTTCATTCTACTGTGCATATGATTCGGTTCTAAAATAATTGTGAAGAATATCACCATTTTTAACTTTATTTTTATTGCATTTTACCGACTTGTAAGATATTAACTATTGGGAAAAAGGCAAGGCAATGAAGTGACAAATGATAATTTTTAAAATTGAGAGGATGCTATTTTTTATGGTATCAAATTTTGCCACACTTTTTTCATGGGTAATAATAATAATATTAATAATGTAGTGTCTCTTCCATGTTCTATAATTTTGACGATTCTGATTCTGTTTATACTAGATAGATACATTTAGATAGAGGAGAAAAGTAGAAAGAAAGTTACGTTTACATACAAAATAGGTTAAATTATAATTTCTTGCGTTAACTTATTACGTAAAATCACTTTAAATATCATTACGTAAATGCTAAACACTCAAAATTAAAATTGAATCAAACGCGTATTTAGTATTAGACTTCTTAGTGCTAACTCAACTCGAGTTATTTTGTCTTCTACATGTGATGTCATCGATTCATGTATATAAATAAATAAGAAAAGGTAATGGGTCCAAATGATTGTCTTTTGTGAGGAGAGAATTAAATTAATTAAGAGGATGATAAAATTAAGAATGAACAAAAAGGAAAAAGGCAATGCAAATAAGATAATTAGTGGGAGCCGCTTGATAATTATTTATTTAATTAAATATCGTAATTCCTAGATGACGGGAAAGAATACATGCCAAAGTTAGTAATAAAAAAAAAAGAGAAGAAATGCCAATTGCCAAGGGATATTCTTTTTTTACATTTGTGTATATTTCTTAATTTGGATCACTGATAATAATAATAATAGCGAATATACCATTTCAAGTAATACTTATATATATATATATATTTAACTAGGGTGAAGAAGTGATTTTTCTTTCAAAAAAATAATCAAACATTTTAACTATTGAACTACTAGACATAAGTAATTATTATTTATCATTGGAAGAGAAGCACTTTTTAATTAACTAATATACAAATCATTCATCTTCTTAACAAGCTTTTTTTTTTTTTTTTTTTTTTTTTTGTAAATACCTAAAGAAAATGAATGAATATTGATATCAAATAGAAAATGAAACATTCACTTTAAGTCTAGTTATAGCAAAACATTTTTATTTATTTTGAAATTAAAAAATATTAAACTTCATAATATCACATTTGATCTCTTAAACATCGACTTTTAAAGACATAATAAACATCGCTTGCAATCGCAATCATTGGTTGATTTCCAAACTTTCACTCACGGCCGAAAATGATTGCTCTACCGAACATGAATACATGATAGCACCTCAAATGTGGACTCAAATGCAATATGTCCTCTTTCATTCGTTCATTCATAGTTATAGACATTAGATATATGTAGTTTTTACTAAATGGGTAAAAAATATATAGTTTATAGCTAACTAGGAAGGGAGACAAAGAGAATAATCAATAAATATTCTCTATTTTGGGAACACTTTTTGCTTCTGATTTGGTTAAGGGTTTTTACCCGAAGTGAAGTGCAATACAATAAGTACGGACTAAGCCTTGAATTCTCCAATTACCAAACATGGATCATGGTAGTATTTACTCGTCCCTTGTGCATATTTAAGAGCCATCACATCTGAGCTTAAATAGAAAGCAACCATTTTTGTATAACATTTTTCTAACAACCTACCACAACAAATATTATAATGATATAGTATCAATGAATTTTGTAAAATTATCTTTTTACTTATGTTTTCTATGACATTTTTTTATAAGACATCCATATCTAAATATATAACATAATCTCTAACAATAACATATTTCTTGGTTTGAGACGTCTTTGCACTCTATCATCGTCAAGACATACATCATACTCACATGTCGGAATCAATTATGTTATTTTCTCTATCGATTATGTCCTCCTTTTTAGAATCTTCTACTATAAGATCCTCAACACCAGATGAATGTGCTCGCCCTCCATCTCGGGATTCTCTTGGTCAACATAAGGCAAGTCAGAACACCCTAATCCTCTGCGATATCACACAACTTTTTCGTTGTAGAATTAACCATGGATTAGTGTCATGATAGTATAGGTGAGCCTAACTTGAGGTCTTTCATGCTCCATAGATAGAAATTTCTAACTCAACTTTAATAATTTTTACTCTTTTCAGTACTAGTTCTCATTAGACTTTAGGTAATGAAGGAGTCAAAAAGTAAAATTAACTGTATTAGCTTCTAACATAGCAATTTATTGATAAATGCATCTATTCTCATACATTTTTGCAAAAGTAAAACATACCATTTTTTTTTTCTTTTAATATAATCATGATAATACGAAAATTTGACAAGTGTAAAATTTATTGAGTAACTTAAATGATAAATGAAATAATATAACTTATTGATGTATATATAGGTACCCACTTAAATTTTATTATTAACCTATATTATTCTTCTTGCACTTCCTAAATCGAATATCTCTACATCTTCAATATTTGGTACAGCCATCATATAAGTTAAGATGGCTGAGTTGGATCCCTCGGTCGTAGTTGGTGCGTAATTTAATCCATTGACATCCTCCTTTGCAAGATAATTTGTTGAGAAATTAGTTAAAATGATTAAATGAAAGAATATGATTTAATGATCAATAGGTGCCCACATAATTTATTAATAATGTACACTAATAATAATATCATTGTAGAATTTGAAAAATTGAGATGCCAAATTGGGAAAATCAAAAACACTTTCCCCCAAAAATATTGATGTCATAACTTTGTGAGACCAAAACCCATCCCCCATTATTAGCAACCCATATGTCTCTTATTATACACTACAACTCATTTTAACAAGCCAATACTAATTTTCTCTCTTGATTAAATCTCAACGGAGGGGGTGTTTCGGGGTCCAACTTAATAATGGGGAAAAATCTAACTTAGTCTCAATCACAAGTCTCTTCCTCTAAGACAATATTTTTCATGTCTAATAACATTACAAAAACAATAATGATTATTTAAGTGTCACATAAGGGGGTGGGTGTCGTGTGTACATTAAAAATGAACATGGCTTTAGGAAGCTTATATAACATGCAAAAGTAAAGGGTACCCACTTAATTGGATCTTTCTTTTTTAATATATATAAATATTGATGTACAACCCTAATAAATTAAATTGATGGGGGGAGTGGGCACATTTTGTTGTTGTTTAAATGCTCTCATTTAATTAAATTATAGATAAAGTTTTTTAAACCTATGGTGGTGTCCTAGACTTCATGGTTGTGGGGATCCACATGGTTTTTAGACTTTAGATTGAAGGACGGCCCTCTCAACAGTAACTGCCTTCTCTCTCTCTCTCTCTCTCTCTACAAAATGGGGGAGATTTGTGTAAAGGGCAAGAAAACTACTACCTTGAGAAGGGTCTAATCAAAAGTTGAAAGCCTTAAAGGATGGATCTTGCACCATTCCTTATAAGTGAATTATACTAAAAAACCCACTCACACAAAGAGCTGTAAAATAAATTATTAGTATTTTTGTACCAAAATTGATTTGCTGCAATGATTTTTTACCCCGGGTGTAAAAAATACCCTTTTGCCATACGGTAAATAAAGTACGGTCAGTGTTAAAAATGGGAGCAGTAATGTTACAGTGAAAGGGCACTGGAACTTTAATTAAATAGTGGCTAAAAGGACAAAATCTTAAATAGAAAGCAAGGTTTAGTTAGTTCCAATTTCCAAAGCACTAAACTATTTTTAATATAAGAAAAAGGTACTTTCATTAATTCATTAAATTACCCATTTTTAATTAACTGTGTGTGTGTGATATATTTCTATATATACATAAATAAAAAAATAAAAAAAATAGGCGATCCATTGTATATATATATATATATATATATATATATATATAAAACGACCTTGAGAGTCAAGAAAATGTCTAATCAAAGTACATATAATAAAGGAGGCAAAGCACTCGAGAGAAAAAGGAACATAAAGAAGCCCAATCATCTAAAGAAAACAAACAAAGGGCAGGAGAAGAAGAGAGGCCTCTAGACTTTTATTTACTTGTAAATTAAAAATGAAATCTTTTTCATTAGAAAACCCAAACAGTTCTAAACTTAATAAGTAATTTCAAGTTTGGTGAGATATTGACTGACTTTAGGAATATGTATTGGTTGGTAATTTCCTGAAGGGACATAGACATTTGTCTAGAAAGAAAGAGGACCCTATTCAGTTCCTACCCTGATAGTTGATACTTGATATTTTCACCTCTTTTGAAAAGTGAAAACAGATGAATGGATGGATAGATGGGTTCTCGATCAGACCTTTGCACTGTAAACTAAACTATATTCATTCATTCATTCCCCTGGTTAGTCCAAAAGTGAAGAGCCAAGAAACAAGATAGTGGATGGAATCATTTCCAAGGTCTAGTTTCTATGGGGATGCTAATTAATTTCACCAGACAGGCCAGTGCATATTACAAGAATCACCTTAAATATATAAATATACATTCTTTAATTAATTAGCCTAGCTAATGATGTTAGCAGGTGATATGTTTTTACTCAATGAATGCTGTAATGCATATTAAATTTAATATAAACAATTAAGAGAGAGAAAGTGGGACTAGAGCAGAACCTCCATGTGGGTTGCAGCGTAGTACATTGATCCACACATACATGCTACACTTACTATATTAAACTATATTATTATTATATGGTAGATTCTGCAACCATTACATAAAAAAGTAAAAACTAATTCATTAGGATAACATGATTTATGACTTATGATTAATTAGCTATAGGGCCTTGTTTGACGTGAGTGGGTTATTTGAATTATTTTAAAAATAACCCTAGCTAGAGGAAGAACAAACAAGGCATGCATGCATGCAGGCAGGATGTGCAGCTGGTCATATATAATTCAAATCAGGATGTTCTTAAGATATACAACAACAGCTTCTATTCTGGTGGGGAAACAGCTAACTTAGGATCACAAATCTAATTCCCCACTGCCTATCTCTTCATAGATTAGATTTAGATTGAATGAGAGAGAAAGAGTTATTTCAACTTCAATGTCTAATTGACCATTGCTAGAAGAGCATCATTTTCATTTTATACAATTATTACCATTATTATTATACTATATATGATGATGATAAAAAAGCAAACACATCTTATCATGTCAAATATGTCTCTCCCAGCACATCATGTGCCAACAAACCCACATCACTTATTTTATCCCCCCTACCACTCAAGATAATTCATGATCAATTAGGATCATCATGGATATTATTATTATTCATTATAACTTCTTCTTTCCCATATTGAATTAGAAGAACAATGCCCCCATGCCCAACTTGGACAGCAAAGTTCCATCATTAAAATGGGTCACACTCAGGTCCACATATAATTAATAGTCATGCAAATTGTAAAATCACAAAAATAATTGAACTTACTATATATTGCTCGGTTGGCACTTTAATTGCCACTCCAAGGCTGATCTCGCTTTTGTTCTTCCGTTGAATGCGACTCTCAACTCGATCTCAAGGGATATATATAATTGTTGTAGTCCCATCCATCCTAGGCAAAAAAACAATCAAGTTATATAATTAGTACAATGAGTTTTAATTATATTATACAAAGATATATAATGAAATGGGGTCTCACATAAGTTAAGTGGCAATTCATGACATTTCCGTACTTACACTTTATATCTTTTCAATAAATATTTAAAATTCTTACTTTTAAATGTCTTATGCAACTAATAAAACATATAGTCGTGAATTGGATATTCTCCAGAAGATACTACTTTTTCTATTAGTTTTTACATAAACATGGCAAATGGACGAAGAAGGGGGAACTGCAATAAAAATAGCATTAACAATAACATGCAGGTGAAAGACAAAAAGAACACCTGATAAGGCTGGTTGTATTCAATATTCATGGACTGGTGGTA
This sequence comes from Impatiens glandulifera, assembly GCF_907164915.1. NCBI lineage: Eukaryota > Viridiplantae > Streptophyta > Magnoliopsida > Ericales > Balsaminaceae > Impatiens > Impatiens glandulifera. The sequence goes on from NC_061864.1 coordinate 1,592,771, forward strand.
TTTTATTTTTATTTTCATATTTCTCTTCACACAAATAGGTGGGGTTAGCACAGAGCTTCACCCAGTCAGTGATGACTGTTTTTTTATCTCTTCTACTTTCTCTTATGATATTTCCCTTTCAAATGGTGTCGGTCTCCCCACACCTTTCTCTCTCTCTCTCTCCTGAAATCTTTCTCATATGCTTTCAGACTGAGACAGTCATCAATCTAGAAACATAAATTGCTAAATCATAGGCAGAACCCAGAACCCAGTTTTCATCATCATAAAAAGAGGGTGGTCCAGCACCTAGAATTAGACGAAACAAAAATACAAAAACAAAAAAAAACAAAAAAACTTATATATATATATAAAATAATTTGCACGACCAGAGCTTACCGTGGAAATGAGATGACCAAGGAAAAAGGTAAAGGCAGTAGCAGCAGTCTCAGATAGAGCTCAGTTCTCACCAAAGATTCAATCCTCTGCTTAAATGTTGTCCACAGTAAAGTCATAATCAATATAGTTTGACCAGGACCATATATGACTCAGCAATAGAGAAGACCACAATTAATTAATTCACACAATGATTCCAAGATTCCCCAGTAGCAATCCATCCCCCCCTCCCTAAAAGGAGTAACGCCTAAAAAGACACTCTATCAGTTAACAAGAAGTAGCCCATTCATTCACAAAATAACCAGAAATTGTGTCCATTACCATTATATGGGCATGATAGTGGTACAAAAACTCTATTTGGGAGATTCTACCCAAAAATGGATATGCAAAATCTTCAGTGTACTAAGAATTTTTGAATTATCTGATGCATAAATGGTTGAGAGACATGAATCTAGAATCAGCTAATCTCAAAGATATTTCTATTTTCTATAAACTGAGAAATTAAACTGGCTGCGAATCTTAATCAGTCAAGATCTAATCAATTGCTACAAGGTGATAGACAAGATTGCATGGATAATATTAGGTGAAAGAATAGAGCAGGTGAAGAGTGAGGCCCACAATTTGAATAACCCTATTACTTTCTTTTCAAATTTGAATCAATAAAGCAAACTTTATTACAAATCACAATTCCTCTACAGTAAATTCAATATTGGTGCCACCTGCCAAAAAGACTCACCATGGACAAAGCTTCAAAAGGAAGACCAGAAATTGAATGCATGTGCTCAGTCTGGCCGAAAATGTGGACCAGAACTCAAAATCTGTGGGAAACCAATGGAGATTGAGATTTTAAAAGGGACCACTGTCAAGTGTATGGAAAAAAATATATATATGATGTGATAGCATTCCAGCTGAGTGCGAGCGAGCAAATTCAAAGAACAGTCTTTTTACATCAACAACCATTAACAATGGATACAAAATACCAATAATGACTGTCATCTTTGCAGAAATAAATGGCTAGAATTAGTTTGTCTTTCAAACCATTAAACATCACATTTAGAGACTGGTTCCCTAGACAATTGAGGTTAGTCATTAGTAAAAAAAAACTGGAGCCAGTGTACCAGACAGTAAGAAAATATGAAAACAAATCAATCTATTGAAGAGAAAACTTGGCAGTCGGAGGCTTCCTGAAAGTCACTGATATCTATCTTAACCTAGTTAAAACTCAATTAAAAAGTTCCAGCCAAATGTTTGCATATCCATGTGCAACCGCTGCATGACATAATGCCAAATGACATTGGCATCATTCATAAAAAAAAATGACTGAAGATTTTATTTATAAATCAAAAGAAGACCATCCATAAGTGGTCAATCAAAGTAGCATTATCAATAGGAAAGCTCTTCATTACATGATTAAAGCGTGCAACTTTTAGAAAAACTGTTGAACGCTACATTTGTGAGAATTATCTACAGGTTGCAAAGGGGAACTTAAAAAGCATTATTTGTAACAAAAAAAAAGAGTATCATCAATCAGTGGATCAATCAGCATATCAATATGAAAGTTCATCATTACTTGATTAAGTGTTCACTTTTAATACAGTCAAATTTACCACTTCATTTGGCCACAAAAAATGTTGAAAACTACATTTGTGAGGATTATCTACATGTTGCAAGGTGGGACTAAGAAGCAATCTTTGTGACACAAAAGACTACCCATCAATCAAAGTAGCATATCAACAGGAAAGCTCATCAATTACATGATTAAAGTGGTTTAACTTTTTAGACAGTCAAATTTACCACTTCATGGGGCCACAAAAATTACTGAAAGATACATTTATGAGAATTGTCTACAGGTTGCAACTTCTGAATTTTCGAGCTATGGACGTAACTTGTTCTTTAGTCCTACACCATGAACAAGTGAACTACACTTAAGGAGCTGTGTCTTGTTACAAGATTGACTTTTCACTGAGCCACATGAACAACACTTAAGAAACATTGGCTTTAACAGCAATTTAACTAGGCCAAAATGTTATACATTTCTAAGTCCAGCTCTGCTTCCTCAGCCCTACTCTAGACAGAAAATTTGGGCCGGATTGATTAAAAAAAACATAAGATAGAATATATATTCCACATCTCTGAGTTCTCATTATCTTTGTGCCTCACAAGGGCCACGAGGCATTCTCATTAAAGATATAGAGACTTAGATTCTACTGTATAAGCTCAGCCATGAAGACACTTCAATGGTTAAAACGTTTCTGTGACAATGGCATGAATCATTATACATGTATACCTACCTCACTTCAATGGTATCAAATCAATCATAGGGAAAATCCACTATCTATTTAGGATAGAATTCCACATATGCACATACAAAACCAAGGTATGAGAAGAGACAGCATTATAAACAAGAAGAACCAAATAGGTTGATTAGCAAAATTTTGAGTGCATCTAAAGCTAATGCTTTGAAGCATTGATTAAAAAAAAAGGAACATTCAACCTTAATATAGTTGATTTGCCAATAGTTGAAACTGATGTATTTCATCCACAAAATGCTGGGAAAAAAATTGTTTAGACGAAAAGACAAAGATTTTGCATAACAACTTGAATGGAACAACTAACAGTACAAGAGGAACTTCAATCGGGAATCTGTTAATCAAAATTACAGGAAAATAGGCTCACGAGTTCCAGCTCTCATATGCTGAGGTGAGAACTGAACAGTTGAGAAAGTGAAAGACAATGTTGGCTTCAAGAATTCCAAGACAAGCACCAGCAACAACATCAAAAACGAAATGGCGGCCAAGGAAAATCCTAGAGACCGACGTGGTGGTTGCCCAAGAACAAACCAGCAAAACAATATAAACAATAGCATTTCCCTCGTCGACTAAACCTAACCATCTATCCACAAAGTCGATACGAGCTGACCTCAGTTGGGCAATTCCCTCGCCAATAACTGCCGAGGAGAGATACAAGAATGCAGCAACAAAGCAAACCCTAGAGGAATGGCCGCTGGGGAAGGACCAGTGATCGACGGCAAATGTTAGGAACATTCCTTTATTATACACAGGACGGGGCCGGCGAACGATTTGTTTGATGAGGCCGATTAGAAGGAGGTCGAGGATTCCTCCGATAATGAGATTAGCGATGAAGAAACGAAGGGTTGGCGAAGCGGAGGAGAGCGGAGATAGAAGAAGAGAAATGGCAACAGGGAAAAAGAGGCGACCGTCACCAGAGATCTCAAGGGTTTTGAGAAGCGGACGAGGGAGGATGGGCTGTGCGACGGCGTAGAGACGGCCGGAGACGGCGGTGTCTACGGCGGTAAGTCGGAGGAGGATTGATGACATCGCCGGTGGTGAAGCGGATTCTGGCGCTGGTGGTTTGGATTCCATGTGAGATCGAAATTTCCGGTTCAAAGCCGGCTCGACCGCTGATATGACTTAAGTCCGGAAATTTGAGAAACATTCGTGGTCACCGCATACGCATAATTTTTATTGCGCTCATGACCACTTTATTTTTATTTTATTTTTTTTTTGACAAAAATACCTTTATGTAAATATTTAATTTTTTTTCATTTCGTTATTTTTTTTTCTTTATACTCTGTGTTATCTCTCTCGCGACGGACACGACGACGGCGACGGAACCCTAAACGAACACATATACAGATCGACGACCAAAACCCTTCTAATATCAGGTGTTCATTTTATTATTCATCATACGTATCGATTTATGTTCTTATTTACATTATGTTTATCTTCAAACCCTAAACCATGAGTTTGTTCTTATTGTTAATCTTGTTCATCTTGTTCATATTTGTTCATCTTTTCGATGATAATATTTGCAGATGATGCACTGAATCGGTCCGTTTCAGGGAAGATTCGTGTGATCTCGCGAAGGTCATCGCGTTGCGCGAAGCGGCACGGTGGTCACGCGAAGCGGCAGGGTCGTCACGAGAAGGCCCATCGCGGCACGGTGATCATGCGAAGGGCCATCCCTTGGGCGTTTTGTTTTACATTCTGACTCGAATTTTGTTGCAAGTTTTCGTTGTTCAATGTTTTTTTCATCTTTTGATGTTTTAAGATTGCCTAGAAAGACAAGCCTAGAAAGACAACTATTTAACGTGATTAATAATACACTTGTTTCTGTTGTATCATTTTCACTGGTTTTAGTGGATAATTATCCAATTATTTGATTATCTTAAATTTGGTTCTTTGTGACAATTGTTTTTTGAAGCAATTTATAAGGCCATGTTGTTTTCAAATAACCTTAATTACTATAAATTATAGATTTTTAATTCGAAAATGAGTTTATTTAAAATCAATCTCAAATCGATTAAGTTTACACCTATAAGCTGAGACAAAAAATAGTAGAGAGAAAATTGATAGAGTTGAGGATATAATGTTTTGTTCATAATATTCAGCATAACTCTAAACCTATCCAAATTAAAGCCCTTAAATACTAAGTAAACCCTAGCAAAAATCTCAACCATAGTTAAGAACTTAATTGATAAGTCAAGACAAACAAATAGACCTGAATATGAGCAGATGACAAATTTTTTAATCAAACAAAACAAAGAAAATCATTTTTCATTCAGCTAAAAAACAATAATAATCGAATTTGGTGTTTTACACAAATATAAGTACAACTCCGTCATAACACGTACGCTTGCCCTTCGCGTGACAACCGTGCCGCTTCGCGTGACAACCGTGCCGCTTCGCGTGACCACTATGCCGCTTCGCGAGATCACACAGTTCAGAGCATCATCTGCGAATATCATCGTCGAAAAGATGAACAACCAATATGAACAAGATGAATAATAAGAACAACATAATAGTTTAGGGTTTGAAGATGAACATAATATAAATAAGAACATAAATCGATACGTATGATAAACAATAAGATGAACACTTAATATTAGAAAGAGTTTTGATCGTCGATCTGTATATGTGTTCGTTTAGGGTTCTGTCGCTGTCACCGTCGAGAGAGAACACGGAATAGAGAGAGAAGAGAGTGAAAGAAAAATAACGAAATTAAAAAATTTGAGTATTTGTATAAAGAATTTTTCGCGACGCGCCTTCACCAAGAGGAGGGTATTTTCGTCAAAAAAAATTATAAAGTAGTCACCAGCGCAATTAAAATTAGGCAGTGACCACGTATGCAAATAAGGCAATCTTTAGGGTCATTTTGTCAAATTTATCAGTCACTTTTATTGGAGAAAAAAAATAAAAAATGTCACTTAAAAAGACAAATTTTAAAACAATTATTTTATTAGAGAAAACAAACCATGTTATAAAACAATAAACACATTTTATTAAGTTTGTGAATAATTATTTTATTTAAATCAATATTCATTTAATATATTTAAGTTTATAAGGAGCCGACAAAAGAATGAAAATGATTGATTTACTGATTCAAAGTGCAAAGAAATACAAAGTAGGAAAATAAAAGCCAGCTGTTTCTGGAAATCATTTGAAAATCAACAGAAGAATGGTGTTATTTGAAAAACACTTAGAAAGTTTCAACTTGGGACATTGATCAAGCACAATGACAACCCAATTGGCAAGGCACCGATTGGAAGAAGATCATGATATGATTTGGACACTTTTCATGTTTTCCCATCCGCTGCTACTCACTGCAGGAAATCGATTTGAAATCATCAATGTTCCATTAATAGAAAGAAGGTCCTAGTAAAGACATATGCATTACTGCCTTTTAATGGATTGTATCAATGAGATTCGACAAGGACAAATAGGGTCTTTCCATTCAGCTTTTCTCGGCCCTGTGAGTAATAGGAGAATGAATGTTGAAGTTACTATAAACCAAAACAATGCAGTTGATTCATTATGAAATCCAAGCACAATAACATCATAATACAGGAAATTGAAATACATGATTGAGGGAAACCGCACCTTCAATTCTGGTATTTCAATCACACACGCACATTCAACTACTTCAGCTCCAGCTCGTTCTGACCACAAAAATAACTATAATGCATCAAATGTACACAATAAACCCTAGTTTCTAACTATATTCCATTCTGCTAAATGACTCTGAAATAACCATTTGTTCATTTGACATGCATCTGATTGAACAATGGTAATTGAATTGTGGGGAAAAAAAATAGTACCAAGTAAGCTCATTGCAGCACCGAGTGTGCCACCAGTTGCGATCAAATCATCAACCACCAGTGCACGGTCACCCTTCTCGACAGCTCCAACATGGATCTCAAGACAATCCCTTCCATATTCCAGGACATACTCCTCTGACATAACTCTACCTGTCTCATAAATTTAAATCCCATTTATAATCATCATCATCAATTCTGAAAAATACTAAATTTTCACGCTGATAGAAACCTACCTGGAAGCTTTCCTGGCTTCCTCAAGGGCACAAACTTGGCTCCAATAGCCAATGCAATAGCAGGACCAAAAATGAATCCCCGAGCCTCTATTCCTGAGACTCACACAAGCTATAAATCAAGATGCATTATAATTTAAGACTCAAATTAAACTATTTCAGCAGCTCATACATAATGAGACCTTTTGCATTATCCAACTTCATAATCTGAGAAGAAACTAAAAAATAAGTAATTTTCCTACATAGTAAATCTTGTCTCATACTTCATGTGAATTCTCCTCCTATGACAAAACCCAACCACTACATAGCAGACAGAAGATTCTAAAATATACATATAAAACAAGCAAAGAATATCTAAACACGCCATGATATAGAGACAAAAGTCAGGAATATTTATAATGAGAAGGGACTTTAAAACATATATTATGACACTGCATTACTTATTAAACTATATATTAAAAGGTATCCTGGAGTCTATTCCAGTGAAGTCTGCCAGAAAACTATATAAAATAAACATCAAAGGGGTGGCTTAAAATATTATAAATCAGACACATAAGATAACCCCACCAAGAATGACATAAGTTAGAATACTGTAGTAGCTTGGCTCTTACTCCTCTTCTTTGCAGCATGCTATCACCAACCGACAGCAATAGGGACAGAATTCATAAGGTGATAAAATAAAATAAAAGGATCAAGGAATAATGATGATCAAAGCAAGCAATAAATAATTGATCAATAGAAAAATGCAGACCAGAGATTGAAGCACAGGTAATATAGAGATGAACCAAGGGACAAACCACAATGAGAAACGGAATAAGCGGGAGGCATAATTATAAGCAATTAATCAAGGTGCAGGATTAATTGGATGAAACCCCACAATAGAGTGAAGCCAAGATTTTGCACAATTTGTGAAAGGGTAGGGTCCATAATTATGTGGGCACAAGCTGTAATGAGAGCACATGCAACAGAGACGACTCATCCGATATGTAAAAGAGGAAAATCAATAGCTCTAACAACCACCTAGCAATAAATCAAGATCAAACTCAAAATTACATCAAAAAAATAGTCTCTTGGAAGCTTATGCAATGCCATTAATGGTGTACCAGTAAAAAAAGAATAATAAACTAGTATTATGATGAACTAATTCATGATTTACTTAAATTTGAATGGACAATGTTTGTACCTACCTGCTACTACTGTTATGTTATTTCCTTTGTATCGGTCGACGAACAAATTAATGGTGTCCTTGAAGACATTTGGATCGAGTAAGAGAGTAGTAATGTCTTGAAACATAATCCCTGTATTGATTGATGGCATGCATATGGATATGGTGAGAATGAGATAGATAAAGAGTCTGAGGAAGGTGTTGGTATGGAATTGGATTATTATTACCTGGTTTGGGAAAGTCGGGGACTACACGGATTTTAGATTTGATGGCACGCCGACGAGGATCGTCTTTGCCGCCGGAGAGCGACGTCATTGTGCTGAGAAATGCAGATGAGTATGGAATGAGCGAAGAAGCTCAACAGCTCTTTATGATTCTGCGTTGTGAATTTTAGGTCAATTTTCTACTTCTCAAGGTAGAAGAAGCAGTTGAGGATTCTAGATAGATAGACATGCAAAGAGAGAGAGAGAGAGCGGCAGCGAAGAGGGCCTTCCGTCGGCTAGACTCCGGTTAACATTTATATGGGCAATCATCAAGAACCCAAAATATATAATAATTATATATTTCAAATAAATAAATTCAATCATTTCTAAATTTTGTACTTGAGAAGTTTACGGAATAATTTGAAAATTATTTTTCATTTTTTTTTTTTTTTTTTTAAGTTACTCGATTTAATGTATCCTCCCATAATTTATATGAATACTTACTATTTTAATTAGATGTACATGGTTTATTTCAAAAATTTAGACAAATTTGTCTTTGGAGAAATCCTTAACAAATTGTTATCTTCTATTATTTATTAATTAATTTCTCATATGTAACTCTTATTTGAATTTAATGAGAATTAATTATTTTTAAAAAAAATTGTATATAGAAGGTGTCTCTTTTATTTGTCATTTAGATTTGAGTTGGTGTTATATTTAGTTGAGTTCCACATCTGTAGGATAAAAAAAAATCTATCTTAAATTTTTATATTTCAAATAATATTTTCAATTGTTAATGGATCGTGTTTATTGCTCGTACTATCTTATTGTATAAATATTGTTAGTATAGGTCATCTTAGCAACAAATGAGGCAAAATAAGAATATAAAATTATTTTACTTTTTTCAATAATGGGTCTTTAATGCGGAGCCCCTTTTACACATATCTTGTAATAATTTTGTATAAATTTATTACTATTTTGAATATATATGATCCATTATCATCTGATGAGACATTTCGGAGTTGTTTATAAATTCTCGACAAAGGATAATTTTAATTGTCGGCTAGAATATTTATATTTGACATTGTTTCATTAGTTTGTATTGGCTTACTTTACTTTAATATTTTTCGTTTAAAAATTCAAATGAATTCATTTTTGAAGTAACCATCAATAAATTCATAAATGTTGAATATTTTCTATTTAATTTTATTTTATTTAAATTTTATATACAATTTGATATTTAAATCATCAATTGTTTATTAAATTATTTTAATTTTAATGATGTTATTTTATTATTATTATTTATTAATTAATTTTGTAGATTTAATTGAACTTAATTAGAATTATTTTTCATTATTTGTGTTGGCTTGCTCTATTTTGTTTAAAAACTCAAATAAATTCGTTTTTGGAGTTACCTTAAACAAATCCTTAATCGTTGGATATTTTCTATTTAAAATTTTATTTTTGTAAATTGTTTATATAATTTGATATTTAAATTATCAATTATTTATTTTGATTCCAACGATGTTATTTTGTATTATTATTTACTAATTAATTTTGTACATGTAACTCTTAATTGGAATTTTTTTTTATCAAAAAAAAATAATTTTAAGTGTATAAGACGAACTTTGAAATTCTTAAAGTTTTGTGATTTATGTTTCAATTAAATATTTTGAACCTCACTTAAAATTGTATTTGCCCAAGTTTTGAAAACAAAACACCAAAATTTATGATGACAATAAAATATAACTAGTCATCTACAATCTGATCAAACTAACTAGAAACAAATACTAATAATAGAATGATAGGTTCTAAAAAGACTTATAGAAGAAACATCAATTTCAATAACCATGTACAAGAAAAAAAAAATTCAGATCTAACAACATCATTTCTTTGTTACTAAAAGATAGTCGAACATAAAATCGAAATATGATTATCACCATAATTAGAAGCTATAAACAACCACAAAAAGAAAACTCAATAATTTGTATTAATTTGAGTAGAATGTTTTCCATTTGAAAGAGTTGTCAATGAATAACATAATATATTTGATAACAAAGTCCCATTTCATTACAATTTAAAATCAATCTTGTTGTTCCAATTGGTATAGGACTACCCTAAAAACATGTTCACATCATTTCAAATAATAATGAAGATGGTGAACTTCATCTTCAAAATCTTGAACTCTTCCCCATTCAATCTAGAACTTAGTGATTGATATTGGCACTAATCAAATCCATGTTCAGAATGCCCCCCATTAAGGTCACAACAAGGACCAATATGGGAACTTTTTCTTGCATAAGATAAAGACTGCATTTGTTGGTGATAGAAATATCTTTAATCTTCATCCTAATTCAAATTTAAGTCAAATAAAGAAAATAAAAAATAAAAGTTGAAAACAATATCAATAGTTAAGTTGATATAATGTTTGCTGCGAATAAAAAATATCCGAATTTCATCGCATCATTAAAATAAAACAACATTTTTTTAACTTAACTTAGATTAAAGTAAAACAAACGGTTGTTGCAGCTTGCAAGCACCAACAACGTTATTATCCATCTTCTTTCTCCATGAATTTTGCATGTGTGTTGTAGTTATGACAAGAATCTGAACTTGGACTTATTTGAATTTAAAGATACACATTGGTGTGTAAATGATAATCATACAAAGTAGACATGCTTATTTGGAGAAGCAAGATATGTATGAGTTTGACAACTAATGCTGAATTTAAGGAAATCAGTTGTATTTTTGCCAATAAGTCAAATGGGTTCCAAATAATACAATGATAATCCTAACAAAATGGAATAAGAGGGAAAACAAGATTTATTAGAAAACAATAAAAAAGAATTACCTTAAAATCAAACAAAAATTAAAAAGTATTTACCCTCGTAGGATAGGATTCAGGATTTCGAATTAGAATGGACTTGAAATATTATTGTAAAAATTATGAATGAAAATAGTAAATTTTGGTAATTATTTACTTATTTTTAAAATTTAAAAAATAAATAAATAAATATATTAAAAAAAACTTAATAATTTTGGGATTATATAATATTTTTTCAAGTCCACTTCCGCCGCCTTAATGTAAACCCTCTCACATTGAAAATTAACAATAAGAGAGTTTAAAAAATCAAATTAAATGATAAATTTGTCTATGAGAAGAATTGTTTAGTCTCTGATAACTAATTGAAAAAATATCTTCATTCATTATTGTCCACAATCTATTAATAATCACAATCTATTAATAATAAAGTCTTCCAATAAATTATTAAAAATTAGAGACCGTACTCAAGTGTCCATCAATAACAGTGAGTTTATTTCACATTTAAAACAACTTAAATTGACTTCTAATACATAATAAATAATAATAATAATATTAATATTAATATGGAACTGAATTTTCAAAATTGAAGACACAGTCATTGGAAAATGTTTTAAAAATTGGGATATTTATATAAAAATAACTTTTAAGGAATAAATATGTTGGATATTAATATATTTAAAATTAATTATAAATAAAATTATTTAGAACAAAGCCCATGCCTAACCTGCTCGAAATTAAATTAAAAAAGCCCAACCGTTTGGGTGTTTATGCAACGATTTGGGCTGCTGGATCTGAAGCTGAGAAAGCGGGTTATTTTATGGTGCTCCGATATCCAAACCCTAATCCAAACACTTACCTTCTTCTTCTATCTATCATTGACACTACTCTGTTCTGTTCTCCAGAGTCCGAAACCCGATCTCACTTTTTCTGCATCTTTCAAGAAAGGTTTCTATTCATGGCGGACGAAGCAAAAGCCAAAGGCAATGCTGCCTTCTCCGCCGGAAACTATACCGAAGCAATCAGTCACTTCACGGAAGCGATTACCCTTGCTCCTGATAATCATGTCCTTTATTCGAATCGATCGGCATCATACGCTTCCCTAGGTCAATTCGCCGAGGCATTAACCGATGCTAAGAAGACCGTCGAGCTGAAGCCGTATTGGTCTAAAGGCTATTCTCGCCTTGGCGCCTCTTATATGGGTCTCCACCGCAACGATGAGGCTGTTATGTCGTATAAAAAAGGTCTAGACATCGATCCCACCAACGAAGCTCTTAAATCTGGCCTATCCGATGCTGAATCAGCCACCGTTAGGTCTCGTGGTCCACCTCCGTCATCTTCTCCTTTTGGGGATTCTTTCGCTGGGCCAGAGATGTGGGCGAAGCTTACTGCTGATCCCAACACTAGGGTCTTTATGCAACAACCTGATTTCGTTAAGATGATGCAGGATATTCAGAAAAACCCTAGTAATTTGAATCTGCATTTGATGGATCAGAGGGTTATGAAAGCTCTGGGTGTACTATTAAATGTGAAGATCTCAACCCAAAATGGTGCAGAAGATATGGACTTGCCAGATTCCGAGTCGCTTGAAGTAAATAGGCCAGAGCTACCGAAGAAGAATAAAGAACCAGAACCAGAGCCAGAGCCAGAGCCGGAGTCAGAAGAATTGTTGGAGGCGAGAGAAGCCAAGGAGAGGAAAGCACAGGCGCAGAAAGAGAAGGAGTCTGGCAATGCTTTCTACAAGAAGAAGGATTTTGATACGGCAATTCAGCATTATACCAAGGCGCTCGAATTGGACGATGAAGATATTTCTTATCTTACAAACAGAGCAGCTGTATACTTGGAGATGGGCAAGTATGAAGAATGCATAAAGGACTGCGATAGAGCGGTAGAGAGAGGTAGAGAGCTCAGATCAGACTACAAGATGGTTGCAAGGGCTTTAACCCGAAAAGGATCTGCCATGATGAAAACTGCAAAGTGTTCAAAGGATTACGAACCAGTGATAGAGACTTTCCAGAAAGCCCTGACCGAACACCGAAATCCCGAGACTTTAAAGAAGCTGAATGATGCAGAGAAAGCAAAGAAAGAGCTTGAACAAGAAGAGTATCTTGACCCAAACCTTGCCGATGAAGAGCGTGAGAAAGGTAATGATGCCATTACTTTTTGCATATTACCCCACCATGAATCAATGTGCTCATTTTGATTACCTATTTCAGGTAACGAATATTTCAAAGAGCAGAAATACCCAGATGCTGTGAAGCATTATACAGAGGCTATAAAAAGGAATCCCAAGGACCATCGGGTATTTATTTCATCTTTTGCTGATTTTGGAACCATACTTGTGAAATGGAACTTTTTTTTATCTTATTTATTATGTTATTACAGGCATTTAGCAACAGGGCAGCAAGCTACACAAAACTTGGGGCAATGCCTGAAGGGTTGAAGGACGCAGAGAAATGTATTGAACTTGATCCGACCTTTGCTAAGGGATACAGCAGAAAAGGTGCTGTCCAGTTCTTCATGAAAGAGTACGAGAAAGCTTTGGAGACTTATCAAGAAGGATTAAAATATGAGCCAAATAACCAGGAGTTATTAGATGGCATAAGGAGGTAACAATTTCACTCAATTCATGCATTTAAATTGCTGCTGGAATTTGATTGTTGGTTGATCAAGTTATATATTGTATTCTTCCAAATTGCTTTTGTAGATGTGTTGGTCAGGTTAACAAGGCAAACCGTGGAGACTTCACTCCCGAGGAAATGAAGGAGCGACAGGTATGTTTTATTTATTTATTTTTTTTTGGGAAAACGGTTTAGCACCATTTCATTGAGAAGCCCAAAAATTGGGAGGGTCAAGAATCAAAACTAAATAAACTCTAGCTTGGATTATAAGATGACAAACAAACGACCCTAGAGTTTCTAAACGGTAGCAATCAAACAAATATTACAATTAACGTTCCCAATCTTTGTTATTTCCATATTCGCCTTGTAGGCCATGTTGTTTTTTTCGACTCGCTCATATTTCACGAAAAGTGATTGAATTGTAGCCCGATGGAACTGGGTTATTTGAGATTATTTTCAAATAACTGTATCCCATCATTCAAATCATAATTTGGCTGAATTCAGGAGCACAATCTAAAACTTTTATACAACTTTTCATACATGTTACCCTTAAAAATAACATTTTCCAAAAAGGCTACATCAAAATTAGGTTATATAGAAACAACAACCACTTGGTTATTTGAATAACCCTAGTTTCAAACACGGTCGTGCTTATGTTGAAATGATTGATGATCTGCAGGCCAAGGGTATGCAAGATCCAGAGATTCAGAATATTCTCCAAGACCCTGTAATGAGACAGGTAAAATTTGAAATTTTCTGTTTGATGGAGATAATAATAAACCGATTCCTCCTAAAAATCTGGACATTGATTATATAAGTAAATGTGGTGGTGGGGATTATTGGCAGGTATTGGTGGACTTCCAGGAAAACCCTAAGGCTGCTCAGGAGCATATGAAGAACCCTTCTGTGATGAACAAGGTCCAGAAGTTGATCAGTGCAGGCATTGTCCAAGTGAAATAGACTTCCTTTCTTATTTTTTTTTGCTTCATAAGGTTTTGTTTGTTCTATTTTGCCTCCTTTTTGTTGAATTAATCTGAAATTCCAGCATTCATTAATTAGTATTATTTTGTTGTTGGATAAATAGATGAAGGGATTATTGATGATGTTTGGTTATAGTGTGGATCCTAGTTTGATTTATTGGATCATCACATTTATATTATACCCATGTCTTCTAGCAATAACTAAGATCTTAGAAATATCAATTTGGGGAATTCAAAGATAGAAAAAAGGTAGAAGTTTCTTGTATCTATTTTAAATGAATTTTCATATTTTCATATGAAGTCTTGTAATAATATCTGTCTATCATTTATTGAAAATGTCTATATCATTCTAGACCTATTTCTGCATACTTTTCAAACTGACTAAGTCTGATTGAAATTTACACGTTACACTTTTAAACATTCTATCGTTAATAGACTTATAAAATCCTTTTAAAAATTCAGTCATTTTCAATACCATTAATATTGGCTGATCGATCCAACCTATTAGATATTTAAATGAAAATATCCATTTCAATCCAAACATCCTATGATCAATCATCATTTAATTGATTGATGGAATATTATCAATCATTTCTTAGAGCTGGTTTGATCTTGGTTTATTTAATATTTAAAAAACAATTTATTTGAGAATTAATTGAATTATTATAATAAGTTATTTGGTTATCTCCAAAAAGTTTACATCACCCCGAGAAACGAACTCAGTCAACATTTACAAACATCTGAATTATATTATACAATACTATAAAATAAATAAAATAAAAATATTGAAAACTCCACCGAATGGAAACTTGAACTATAATAATTTTTGAAAAACATGAGCTAGTTTGATTCGGTTGTTATTGCTAAGCTGTCGCGAACATTTTGCTGGGTGTTATAAATAAAATATCATAGTGTATTTTGATAAGTTAAAACGTTACGAACGTATCTTGCACTATTTTTAATAAGAGTTATCATTTAAAAAAAATAAAAAAAATTTGAGTGTTTAAATTGAATACTACAATTATTATATGAGACAAATAAGATAATCAAACTGACCCTAATATATTATTTGAATTTGAAACGGAATTGAAGGAGTGGAGGAATAGACTTTAAAAAGTGGCTTACTTGTTGCATGTGTCGTGTTTTTGGAGTTGTTTGGTATGAAAACGTTGTCGTTTCACATTTCTGTTTGGAAAATATTAGGCCAAAAGGCAAAAACATGCTCACAAGACTTGCACAAAAATAACAAGTCAATATTTGATGTTGATGACTTTTCAAAATAATAAATAAATAAATAAATAATGAGAGCGGTCGGTATATATATATATATTGAAATATATATTATTTTAAATATGAAACCAATTAATTAAGATCATTAATAAATTATAGATATTTGGTCGTTGTTGAATGACAAGCTTAAATTTATTGTTGCAAATGTCACATATTAAATTACTTTATATTCTATCTTATTAAGGATTCTTATTTTGGGGGTTATTTATTATTGTAATGAATAATTAGGATCACATTACATAGACTACATAACAAAAATTAAAATAGTTCAAGCACAATTTCAATATTTTTTTTGTATATAAAATGAAAATAAATTAATATATATAATTCTAAATTTTGTATAAAAAGAAAGTTATTTCCTTACAAAATGCTGGCTGATATAATTTTAGTTAACGTTTAACCTATTTAATTTTATTTAATTGGTAATAAATGAATAAATTAGGCGTTGATAGCTGGGTTATTGATTCATTCGTATTAAATGAAACTATCTTTGCATGTGACTTTTAACAAGACAAAACGAGGGAGGAGAGTGAGAAAAACTCACACAAATATCGCGTGAGCTTCCACCAAAACACTCTAGTACGAATTCATCCTTATAAAATAAAACCCATTAGAAATCAAGATTGAAGCTTTATAGAGAGAGAAAATGGAGTTTCCGACGACGACCGCCGCCATGGGTTCCCTGGTCCTGTTGGTGATCTTGTTGAGTGGGAGTTGGGCGCAAGAAATACCATCCTGCGCGGAAAAGCTGGTACCTTGCGCGAGTTTCATGAACGTTACATCTCCGCCGCCGTCTTGCTGCGATCCGCTTAAAGATGCCATCACCAACCAGCTGACTTGTCTCTGCGGCCTCTATAATTCGCCCGGTTTCTTCAAATCACTCAATATCAACGAAACCGATGCCCTATCTCTTCCCACCCGTTGCAAACTCTCCAACGATCTCACTGCTTGCTCCAAAGGTATTATCTTTTTAATTTAATTGCTTTTTCAAATCTCATTCTATTTCATTCCTATTTTCTCAGCTTCTTCACCGACTGGTTCTGCATCAAAACCACCGCCGCCGCCTGGTATATAAGTTATTAATGAGTTTTGATTTGGGTTTTTCTAATTACTTAAACTAATCAACTTAATTGTTTGAAATTAACACAGGAACTCCTAGAAATGATGGAAATGTTCTTGGAGCTGCAGTACTCTCATATTGGACTGTATTATTATTATCCAGCGCTATGATCTTCTTGTTCTCTATATGATGTTTCATTAAATAAAACTCGCTTGATTATATATATATTGTAAAACGTTTCCATTTACCAGTTTATATGTAATCTGGTTTTGTTTTGGAATTTGTTTAAACCGGCTGGCTCTGGCCTTTGTTTGTTCACATGAGTGCTACATAATTAATTAATTAATTAATTAACGATTTCATCATCAGTTATGTCTTGTTATTATTAAACATAATTTGTATATGATGATGATGATGATGATGTTCAAAGCTGAAAGGTTTCCATTTTGAGTTACATATATATGATTATTAATTAATGGTTTCCAAATTTATTAAGAAATTAATGAATCAATTCAAATCTTATTTTTCAATATTGAATCTGTTCAACAAGGAAGGCCAAGACTAGAGAAACAGGGGAGGGGAAAAGTCTTCCTCAAGAATCAAAGATAGTCAGTCAACTCTTTGATCGGTGCACGACAGACAGGTCAATGAAATGTGTCAAATATTCTTTACTAATAAATAACTTCTATAATATTATAACAATTAAATGAAAATTTAGATATAAATATATATTTTTTTTAATTGTGAGAGACTAAATGACACCCAAAATCACAATATTCATCAATTTGTTGATAGTATAGTACAATTTACTTGTGAAATCATTTATTGTAGGGAGACTTAGAAAACGAATTCATATTATAGTTTCATAAAGATAATGGAAGAAAATATGAGCAATGAAGTATAGTAAAATGATTATTAACAGAGTATAGTTGAGTATATATATATATATATATATATTAATTATAAACATTAAAAATAATTTAAATCGAATTTCTTAAAAAGTTTACTAACATAATTAAAGGTAAGAATAAGAGTATTATTCAAATTAATTTTTCTTTTTTTTTTTATGACAAATCCAATATTGGTAAATGATACGTGGCATTGAATAAAATACAAAATACCTCAAATATTATAGGTAGGTGAAAAGGGCCTTGTTAAATAATAATTATTCTTAAAAAGAAACAGCCCAATATTATATATATGGTTTTCTTTCTGGGCCTTAATAAATAAATAAAACCTTCTTGGCAGGGCCGAAAAATATTGCTAAAATCCCGCCGTTAGTTATGGACCTATGGTACATAGATTTTAGACAAGTTTTCCATAATAAATGCAAAAGGATGTTTTTAGTTTGATAGCAAATTTATTATGCAATTAATTAAAGGAACTTTTTGTTTGGACAGATTAATATCTTCGGTCATTAATGACGAATTATGCATTACCAGAGGATTAATTAGACGGAGTAATTGAGATAAAGTAAAAATAATCATGATACATATTACTTTCCAATCATATTCATTGACCTAGCTAATTACTTGTTTATTATTAGCCCATAATTATTACACCCCTTACTTGGTGGGTTGCTTTATTTATTTAATTAATGGCATATATATATAAAGTTTGAGAAAGGAGATAAGAAATGAAAATTATTTTATGATCCTTCAACAAATTTCTTCTCAATCATTTCTCATATATATATATATATATATTTTTTTTTTCAACAAATGTGATATTACATCATTTCTCTTTCTTCAAATTTCTCTATGTATATATATTAAAAACAAATAATAGAGACTTGAAAATTCTCTCTACTAAATGATTTGTAAATATTATTATTATTTTATTCTTAAACATACAATAATATTTTAATAAATTATTGTAAATAAATCCCATATAACCATTTTAAACAAAGTTTTAAAAAATATGAAAATTCTAAAAATAAATAAAAATAAAATGAGTCCTTAATGAGGAATTATATCGAATGAAAATATTTTTTTTTTTCTTTTTTTTCTTTAAATTCAATATTTTCTTTTGAAATTAATATTAATCAAGCTGTTACATGTTACATGTCATAGGTAATAAGTCACAAGAGAGAATAAATATTTTAGATTCAATTTTTAATAGAAATGTTTAGATTGAAATGGAACATATATTAGGGTTGTGTTAGTTTAGTTTATAAAATAAATATTGAAAAAGTCATGTTAGTTATATTATAGATTAATATAATTAGTTTGGTCATTTAATAGGTAAGAAAAATCTTATTATAAATATATATTTATATAGGTAGTCCAAAATTGCTTCAAGACTACCATAAGGACTGATAATGAGATCAACAATTATTGGAATTTTATATACTCACCCATAAACTCCAACAAAAAGAAAAACTAATATTATACCAAGCTGAATATGAAGAAAAACTCCAATCAAAATCTGAAGAAGCCAATGATGAGTTGAAAGAATCTAAATTAAATCGACATGATGAACAAACTTGACCAAATACTGCATAAACCTACCGAAATTTCAAACTCGCGTGATTAGAAACCGACATATTTGTTCATGGTAATTGTTTCCCATTAAAAATGAAGAAAATTGAACAACATGAATATTGGATTGCCCTAACTGGTATAAAGAGATGTTATGTTTAACAAAAACAAAAACAAAAAAACAAAAAAAAATGATATCTTTTGTTGTATAATCTTGATATTAAGAAATAAGATTATCACAAAAGAAAATTATATATTTTGTTATAGAAATACAATTAGAATATATGTTAAAAATATTTTGGAAAGTCTCTTTAAGAGTTTTGGACAATATATTGATATTGATTTAATTGTGACTTATTTAAAGGTGCAGTCTGACACTTTAGAAAGTCAAGTCTTTATCTTTAAAGCATCGCTTCCTTATGAGTTGTGTGTGAGAATTCATTATGAGAGAATAATTGTAATACTCCTATAACAATCTTGATAATAAAGTTTGGAGTTTTTGTGCTTCAAAATTGGTCTATTTTGGTCGAACCACTATAAATTTTATGTTTTTCGTTCTTTAATTGCTTTATTTCGTTTCCGGAATTGTTCGTTGATGTTATTATTCTTGAATTAAGGGACTCCTGCTATCCAAACACTTTAAAATAAGAATGAAGTAACTTTCTAGTAACCAAAATTAACCAAATATTCTCAGTAAACCATCATGCATAGTAAAAATAATATGTTACAAATTAATACAAATCTTGGTTTAAAATCTAGCTACAATATACTTAAAATGCTGGTAACTGGGCCTGGTGTATGTAAATGCTTTTAATTATGGGCTGTATATAAATTATAAAATATATTAAGTGTTGTGCAAAAGTCAAAATAAATAATTTATATTAATCTTTGCAGATCTAGTTGCAATATTCTACTTTTCTATCCCATCTTGCATTTATTAGACTTGTTTTATCTTTATTTTTTTTGGGTTTTATTAAAAAAGTAAAAAATAAATTAAAATATTTGGATTTTTATTTAGTTTAATAATTAAAATTTTATTTTGTATTTAAATTTAATAAAATAAATAAAAATATTTTAATTAATGAAATTATTAATTTGATGATTAAAATAATAATGATATATATCTATATTATTTATAAAAGTAAAATAAAAAACTATATGAAACTAGGGTCAATTTGGGCAATCCGGATGGTTATGAGGATAGGACTTTGTGATACTTATCTAATATAAAAATTCTTATTTAAAAAAATAAAATTTAAATGACTAGTTCAATAAGACACGGATTCTCTATAGATTCACATTCTCACAAAATGCCATGTTCTATTGTATTCATTCATTCATATCTCTTTCTCAGCTTATTTGATTTTGTTTGTTTTTTTTACTTTTATTTATAGAAAAAATTAGTTATTTTGATTTTTAATTAATTTAGTTACTAAAATGTACTTTTTATTTTTAAAATAAATTTTAATAAAAATATTTTAATTAATAAAATAAATAATTTAATAATTAAAATAATAATGTGAAGAATATACACAGAAAAAGAGGAAAACATTGATCACTTGTTTGGGGAGTGCGCATTTGTATCCAAGTTGTGGATCAATTTTGCTCTGAACATGAATATCACTAAATTTCTAGGTACATGGAACGAAATCATAGAGCTTGTATAGAAAAAAGCTAAGGGAGATAGCTTTTACGCGAATGTTTTCAAATGTTTCTTTGGAGCCCTAGTCTACAATACCCGGAGAGAAAAAATACAAAAATTTATAGCACGAATAAGAGAACAGAAGGAAAAGTTTAGGATGATAATATTTCTGATGACAACGCTCTCATACATACATGGAGGGGAATTTCGATTAATGAAGATAGTTGGAAACTCAGTCAAAGATGGAATATCTCCTATAAAATCATTACAAGAAAAGGAAGGTTCAAATAGTTCTTGTTTAATGACTTGTTTGTAAAGCAAATGTTTGTTGTTCTGTTTGTTCTATAATTCAATTGTTTGAAACTCATCTGTTTTATTTCAACAAAACTAAGGTCTGTCTAGTTTTGTTTCTTGAAACTCATTTCTCTCTTTTGGGGTTTTTAATGAAATGACAATAAACCGCAAAACAATAAGTGTAGAATAAAATAATGTGAAGAATATAAATATAATAATAAAAGGTAAAACAATGTTTAATTTATTCATATTGAAAAGCATTAAGAGTATTATTCATAATATTTTTTTAATGGGCGATGAACCGCTTGAGAGAGTTATAATTAATTAGAAGAGATTATATGATGGTTAGATTCGGTACGTCGTGAAGAGAAATGTGTTTCACTTCTGAGGTGAATATCGGAAGGGGTTAAAATTCTTAACTTGCTTAATGATATTCAATTCTAGGGTGGTGTGATTCATTAACTTGGAAAACTGAAAAGAATGGAAAGTTTATTATAAGATTGGAATGAGATTTCATCTGTACAAGGGGAGTAGACTGTTTGTTGACATCATATGTTTTGTTCCCTTAAAGTTATTCATGGCACCAATTCATTTTATGACTGCGTACCGCCGGTAACTAGTGAGTCGTGACCGACTTCAGAATTTCATGAATATCCTCAATTCTAATTGTGTTTTATGTGTGAGGAATGCGGAAATCATCAATCATATGTTTTGAGAATGCTATGGGATAATTTCTCAAAAACAAATCAATATTTATAACTTATTTTGTTCATGATATGGTATTAGATTCTTGGCAATTGTGAAAGTAGAGGGTAATCGATTTTACTCCAACGATTTAAAGTATTTTTTTATAAATTTTTGTATAATATTTGGATAGAGCGAAATGTAAGGATATTTACACGAATTTGTAAATATATGGAGCAGGTTTAGAAGAATGTCGTGATTGTTGGAAATACATTATTCATATTTTGAGGTTTATTCAAGAATGTCGTGATTGTTGAAAATACATTCATTCATATTTTGAGGTTTATTCCAGCAGCATGTAAAAAAAATTAGGTGCTTACTCATAATTGGAGTATCTTCCATTTTGGTGAAGTTACTAGTATTATACGATAAAAGATGCAGTAATTTTTTATGTTGAGATATATGCTAATTTTTAATGAGGAATGATAAACTCAACGAAAAATTCAACGAGAGTAAATTCACGAATCCGACGTGATCTTCCACGTTGACCCCACGTCCCGAAACGTTCATTTTGAGATAAAATTTTTTTTTGTCTGAAATGACCTTTTTGAGACATTTTTATTTTTCTCTCTCCTACCCACGTGCGTTTCGGGACCCGAAATATACGTTTCGGAACATTTTTTATTTTCTCTCTTCTACCCACATGGCATACCACGTAGATTCGTGAATTTGCTTTATCTGAAATTTTTGTTGAATTTTTCATTTGTGTTGAACTTTTCACTTTATATTTCTTTTATTGTCTTTTATTTAGAAAAAAAATCAAAATTAGGACTTCTTTAACTTGATTTTGTAATTACGTTTCTTCTCGCAATTTTGGGCTTTCTTACCAAAAAAAACTAAGGTGACGTTTCTATTAGAAGGCTCGGCTAACATTATGCAATTAATTTTTGTTTCAAAATTCTTTTAGGTTATTTTACTCTAAACTTTCATGTGCATCAACTATGGTGATATAACTTAGACTAAAATCATTTTGCATATTTTGTGTATAGGGACAATTTGATGACGACCTTCCAGTTACTATCTCTTCTAAGTTAGAAACAGAGATGTTAGAGCAAATTTAAAGACTAAACAAACACTATATGGAACAAATATGAACAATCAATTCTGTTTTTGACATCTTCCAAAAATGTCATTTTAGTTCAGCACAAAACCCTTAAAACAAAATTCTATAAATGCACAAATCAATTTTGAGTTTGGTAGGACAAAAAAAAAAAAAAGGCTAAACAGCCAAATTCAACATCATTTTGAATTTGATGATTTGATTTGAAGAATTATCACATCATTTATACATTTAATAAATAAATCATCTAAATTTTTAATCAAAATATCAAATTATTCATAATATCGAACCAAATCAAACATCATTACACTCTCCTCTCATTTATTACATCACTTAATTCATTAATCAAATTACTAAAATACTTTTTATTTTAAATTATTATTTTATATTTTATTTATATATATCTATATCCTTCAAATTTTTTACAAAAAATAATCATTATTTTTACTCAAAATCATGACACTCATTATTTTTTTCTCCCTGTAAGTTATTAAAAAAATCTCAATCCGAACACTCTTATACTTTTTATTTTATACAATTTAATTAATAATAATTAACTCAAATAATTCATTTTTAGTGGGAAAGATTTTGAATTAAGATCATGGGTGGGTTGGGAGTTGGGACAGATTGAATCATAAATCTATCCTCTATTGAATTTTAATTAAGATAATTTCATATCATATCACTCAGAATTCAATGAGTGAAATTGATTTGGAAACACTTACAAATTTTATTTATGTATCTTGATTAGTATATACAATAAAATTAATTAATAAATGATTTTTTCACTCTAATTAAATTTAGTTTTTCAAAATAATCTCTCCTGATAAAATGCATTTTTTTTGTATCATGTATCTAAATAGAGTATAATTATATTTATGTCTTATGATTATTAAAAGAGTGGTCTGATTTTGATCTTAATGAATTTCAAAACATATTAATTATTTAAATGAAATAAAATACTTTTTTTACAAGCTAAAAAAATAAAATAAAATTAGAAGACCTCAGTTAATGTAAATTTTTTTATTTAAAAATCACATTTGACATTCACATATCACATCTTATTTTTTAATTTAAATTTTAAATATAAAAAAATCATTATAATAATTCATCCATTAATAACTAAATAAATATTTTCTTTAATAATATATATATATATATATATATATATATATATATATATATATATATATATATATATATATATATATATATTTTAAGCAGATAAAATCCCTAAAATTATGGCATCTAAAATGTGGCAGATCCTTTTCAAATAACAACACACAAAAGACAAAACAAAGCCAGCGCCGAGGGAGAGATAAGTTCGAGAAACCCATTTCTTTAATATCAAAAATATTAATATTTTAAGATGGTTAATAACTTAATTACATTATTACTAAGATATTCATATAACTTGTGTCAGATTGAAAATATTTGAATAACTTAGAAGAATAAAAGAATAATAATAGTTAATGATTTTAGTGATGATTATTTTTTATAAAATACTTAAAAATATTGATATATATAAATAAAATAAAAAATAATAATTTAAAATAAATAATATTTTATTATTATAATTAATGAAATAGAGGAACAATTAATTGATTAGTGATTTTTAAAACTTTGGCAGAAAAAGACCTTGCAACAAATATCTATAATAAAATAAAATAATTTATTAAGAAAATGGAAAACCAAATAATTAAAAGGTCGACGGCAATGATAATCCTACTAGTGGCTGACGTTACTAAGTAATTATTGTCCATCAAATGCCACTTAAGAATATATTTTTTAAATAATATATAAGAAATGATAATGATAGAATTTAGAAAAGAGAAAAGAAGGAAAAACAATTTAATTGACTGAAAAATAAAAATAATATATTTTTTTCTTTTCTTTTTCACACTTTTTTTTCTTTTTTTTATTATTTCTCCAATTTCCTTCCTCAATTTTTCTGTCTACCAATTCTTAAAACAATATTTGTTCAGATCAAATATGATTATCAAAATAAAAATAATATGTATATATATATATATATATTTAATTATCATATCACTAAATTTATCAATTAAAATATTAATATATTATTTTTTTTAATTTTTATAATTAAAAAAAACTTTATTTGAACTTAAAAAAATCAACATCAAACTAGTTCTTAAGTCTTAAACAGTATGAATAGAATAGAATGGAATCAAACAAGCCCCATGCTCGCCGGCTTTGTTGGCATGGTCTCTATGGGAAGTGGATCTTATCCTCCGGCTAAACATGTAGTATGGCCTTGTTTCTTTGGTTTGAAGTTGTTAATAATCCATTTATAGATGAAACTTTTTTAAAAACTATTATTTTTTTTTTTATAAAAAATAATAAATAGATATTTTATTTATTTATTTATTATTCAAATTATCTCCATTCCAGTTTCAACTTTCAAACCT
Source organism: Impatiens glandulifera (assembly GCF_907164915.1). Classification (NCBI taxonomy): domain Eukaryota; kingdom Viridiplantae; phylum Streptophyta; class Magnoliopsida; order Ericales; family Balsaminaceae; genus Impatiens; species Impatiens glandulifera. The sequence continues at coordinate 1,618,280 of NC_061864.1, forward strand.
ACCCAATATTTTAATTTATAAATTAATTATTTTGAAAATTATTTGAAAATTTGTTATATATTTGCTTATTTTTGACTACAACTCTGTATTGTGCTCTGTTTTCTCACTTCCCATATTGCTTGCTAATGGCAATATCCGCTTTCTTCTCCGATTACTCAATCTGGCAAATGAACGCCATCTCTTTCATCATTCTCCTCTTCATTCTATACTACGCTTGGATTCTCCTTATAAACAGATTCTCCAATAATCCCCGATCGCCGCCGCTTCCTCCGGGACCCACCGGCCTACCCATCGTCGGCAGTCTCCTTTCCCTAGATCCCGAGCTTCACACTTACTTCGCCGCCCTTGCCCATACCCACGGCCCAATCTTCTCCCTCCGTCTCGGTAGCAAGCTCGGCGTTATCATCTCCTCTCCCTCCACGGCGCGTGAAGTTCTCAAAGATCAAGACATCATTTTTGCAAACAGGGATGTCCCAATTGCTGGTAAAATCGTGACCTATGGTGGCTCCGATATTGTCTGGAACCCGTATGGAACTGAATGGAGGATGCTGCGGAAAGTCTGCGTCCGTGAGATGCTCAGTGGAACAACGCTGGATTCTGTTTATGATCTCCGGCGGAAGGAGATCCGGAAGACGGTTAATAATTTATGGGTTCACGGCGGATCACCGGTGGATGTTGGGGAGGAGATGTTCATGACCATGATGAATGTGATTACCAATATGTTGTGGGGAGGAGGAGATGGAAAGGAGGAAGTAGGAACAGAGTTCAGACATGTCGTGGCAGAGATAACGGCTCTGTTGGGAAAGCCGAATTTGTCGGATTTCTTTCCCGGTCTGGCTAAGTTTGATTTACAGGGCGTAGTGAAAGATATGAAGATCCTGGCGCAGAAGTTCGATAAAATCTTTGATTCTATTATAGATGAGCGATTAAGTGGGAATAATCAGAATAAGAGCAAGGATTTTCTTCAAGTTTTGTTGAATTTGAAAGAAGAAGGGAATGCAAACATGCCTCTAACCATGATCCATATCAAAGCTCTGTTAATGGTAATACATATTTTAATACATTAGGCACAATTTTAGTACATTATTATTAACATTATAGCATTTATGGTTTTCTTTTGATAGGACATGGTCGTGGGAGGAACAGATACGACATCAAACTCAATCGAATTCGCCTTGTCTGAGATGATTAACAGCCCCGAAGTAATGAAAAAAGCACAACAAGAATTAGAATCCGTGGTGGGGTTAGACCACATTGTCGAGGAGTCACACATTCACCAATTGCCATATTTACATGCGGTTATGAAAGAGACACTACGCTTACACCCAGCCCTGCCCCTTCTAGTGCCACATTGCCCTAGTAAATCATGCATTGTGGGGGGATACTCGATCCCCGAGGGTTCTCGTGTGTTTGTCAATGTTTGGGCAATCCATCGAGACCCTTCTATTTGGAAGGATCCGCTCAAGTTTGATCCAGAAAGATTCACAGGTTTGAAAGGGGATTACAATGTGACTGAGTTTAACTACTTTCCATTTGGCTCCGGCAGGAGAATATGTGCCGGCATTGGAATGGCGGAAAGGATGTTCTTGTTTTTGCTTGCGTCGCTTGTTCATTCTTTCGAGTGGAAGGTTTCCGATGGGGAGAAGCTAGACATTGAAGAGAAGTTTGGGATTGTGTTGAAGAAGAAGAAGCCTCTTATGGCAATACCAACATCAAGACTTTCCAAACAAGTTTTGTATGAATAGAAGAAACTCTTATAAGTCAAGCTTTGTATGAATAAAAGAATCACTAATAAGTAAAATCAATAACCAATTTCTTTCAATACTCTGGTCAAATAAGGAAAATTACAAACAAACATTAATTGCAGCTAATTCACATAAAAAACATTGCATTCAATACAAACAACAACTGGTGTCATAACTTAATAATGAAGCAACAAGAAGAAGATATGTTTTGCCTATATTCTCGGATTGGATGCAACTTAGTGATTGATATTCACAAGAAAAAGAGTGGTATCCAAAGAAAGACCTATATTTTGATAATTGAAGCAGTAGAAGATGAATGAGAATGGTAATGAATATGGACAAATGAACCCCCACATTCTCCCTTTGCAAGTCTTCCAGGATTCACACAAATACACTTCCCATCACTCTTCTCTCCTCCCCCCACTGATATCACCTGTTTGCAAAGACAAAATTTCCATCATACATGGAAGAACATGGATAAAGAAATTTAAGCCTGACACAAAAAGTTTATAAGCCAATTTTACCTTAACAAAATTGGTCAAGTCAGACGGAAGGATGAGGATATCTGGTATGGATGATATCTGAAGGGCATCAGGTGCTAGTGAAAAATCGAGTGGAGTGCCTTCTGCCGGTGGATATAGAGGATATAAGCTGTTATTAAGATGGAAGATGAAAGTTAGTGCATATTTTCCCAAATAGAAAAAATAAGTTATTATTAGACATGCCTCCTCTGGCTAAGTATGTGATTTGCAAGCCTAGTTATCCGTTGTTTTGCTTCCTTTGGTGGAATTCGTGAAATCTCCTCCTGACTAAGCTCTTTAAGGATATCCACACTGCAACAACTGATCCTAACCTGAAAGAATCATCATATATTGTCTTCAGTTGTGACTGCCATATTAGAGACAAGGGGGTGAATTCATCATATATTGTCTTCAGTTGTGACTGCCATACTAGAGACAAGGTGGTGAATTTCTTAGGACTTGTTTCATGTTTCAGTAGGAAATGATCAAACAAGCTCTACTAAATGAAAGTCACTGGATTTGGGATACTGGTTATCTGTAAAATGCATGCCTGAACTTTATAAGGTTGACATATTACCTCATTCGCAATGAAAGTCCCTGGATTTGGGATACTGGTTATCTGGTAAAAGAGAATTCATTTATGTCACAACTATGAATTATTACCTTTTTCTAAAGAAAGAAGAAAAAAGACCACGAACCTGATGTTTCAGGTCAGATGACTGAATGTCAAAAGCGGGCTGCATTTTGAAGGTAAGATGAGTTATATATTAGAATTGGAAGGAAAAAAACTGACTTGAATAAAATAGATCACCTGAGGGAACACAAAGTCATGGTTAGCGTCTCGAATAGATGGCACTAAAACCACACGTGCAGCTGGGCCCATATATTCCACATAATCTCGAAGCTGTTAAACATGGGAAGAATTGTAAAAAAAGATTGGAGAGATCATATAAAAAAGGGTCAAATGCAATTAAATAAATACCTTTACAAGGAATTCAAAATGAAACAGTTCTTCAAACGTTCTGTTTACAGTTCCTTTCTTAATCTCAGGATGTTCAGAATCAATAAATGGTCCCAACTGCCAAAACATTGTAGGTAAATCAAATCAAATATTCTTTTCAATTCAATGCTAACTAAAAATGATAGTTCCTACCAATATCAGCAACTGAGGTTGTTTCCTTCGCGCATATGCTAGCAACTCTGATAAAGGCTCAAAAAGCAAATTATCAACTGTGGTAAAAGGACCAGCTGCGATAATCTGAAAAAGAGCCCCAAAAGTGCAAGTCAATACACTGTCATGTAGACAGAAAAACAATCAGCTGCACATGCTAATTTTTTCTGAGTTATTCCACTCCAGAGTCATGGTATCAATATGAAAATAGAATCCTAGAAGTAAAATACCTTGTAGAGATTTTTAGGTACAATCTTTTATGAAGAGAAATGATCAATTGAATCTACATGATTTATGTTTTGAAAGATAAATTTTATTAAAAAGATGTCAAGTGGATGTCAATGAGGCAAAATACACAGAAAAGCTAAATATATTGTTGTTTTGGTATGCATTTTTTAGCCTTGATCATGATCCAAAAAAAACTATATATTTTCCAACAAACACAATGGTTTAGAAAATAATCCAGATAATATGGATCATGATCCAGAAGGAAACACATCTCAATAATAAATGAGGTAAAAAATTAAACTATAATCGGTAATATCGTTATCCAGAAAGTAATATATATAGCAGATGAAGCCAAAAATCACACTATTATCTTATTCACAATTCAAAAAATAATATGGATCATGTAGAAAAAATCTTATACCAAACAAAAATATCACATTCAATTTAATTTTGACAATTTTCCAATGGCATCATGATTGTAATAGATAGTGTGATAAAATACCAATTTCCAAATAAGCTCATTCAAAATAACCTAAACAAGATCCTAGAAATTAGTTTTTTAACCAAAATATTAGATAATCTATCATGACCAAACTCCATATATCCATTTAGTGATGTGTAATTCTACATAAGGTCTTCACAATAGCATTCATAAACCAGGGATTATGCAAATCCTAATTTTCAAATAACCTTCTATTCCCTTGTTTTGGGACCAACCACATCACCACTATTAGAAGTAAATGACAGGTCAATTAATTATGTTTCCAACAATTCTAGCATAATTTATTCCATGCATTAACTCCATATATCCAAAATATATGAACAATACTATATAATATAATGCAAATTCCTCCTATGAACAACATAGGACATATATGTTAGTTAACAAGTCTTTCTCTAAAGTACATCTTGAGTTAAATAGACACTTCTACAAATAAATAAATAAAATAGAGTGGATCAACATATAATCAAGGCATACATGGCCAAATCGTATAGCCTATATAACAGGTGATTATACTCACAGAATAGGGTTAAAAGCTATCAGAATGGAAATTTTATATCTGGACACAACTTATCCAGTTATGCAATTGCATGTTTACATACCATTGACAGCTCCCATGACACGTGAGTCCCATTCTTTGTATTCAGTTCTTGCTCAACTGCTTGTTTCTTCGGATGATTTGGATTCTCATCAGCAGAAAGTGACAGGGGAATACAATCAATTATTCTTGATGCTATCAGACAGTGGCCACTAGGATTGTTTCCTTCAATGCCTACGACCTGCACATAGATGGTGTCACATTTACTGAAGTTTCATTTAGGGAATACTGTGATATAGTAAACAAAATAGTTCATCCATCTCATTCCAGTACCTGCCCAGGAAAGATGGAGAACTGGCTTAACTTTTGCAAATCCACCCGCACACGTTGGCCACCAGAATTCTCAACACTGTCAGAGAAACAAGTACTGATAATCAAATTTAGCAGCAAAGCTATATGTGTCAAGTTTCTAATGTAGACATTAACATTTTTGAAAAGAAAAAAAAAATGAACCTGCTTTGCAGCAAGATTGGTTTTTCTTTAAGGCGACCTTCTTCATCGCAACATATCATGCCAACTGCAAATATACTCCTCTGAGACAAATGGTACATCAGATCCTCAACAGTAATCAATGTTTTACTTGAAGATAGAGTAAAAAAATGCATCACCACTTAGAACTTGCTAGGACAGAAAAATATGGTTAAACTTGAAGTGCCAATTCCCACTTGCATGAAAAAGTAGCCTAAGAGAGAATATGGACTCTTTAATCTTGAAGCAAGACTTTGAAAAGTTAATCTCCTTTTCCCCTTTTATGTGGACATAACAAATACTCTTGGTTCACATAGATATAAAAAGAAAGAGACTTGAATCCATACCTGTGAAGCAACGGTTGGATCTGTTGGATCCTCATGTAGCCCAGATGCAACAAGTGCCATTGCATGTTTCCTAATTCGGCTTTCAAGAAAGTTAAACTAAATCACAAAAAGACAAAGGTCAAAAATATATATATTACAATCCCTTGAAAACACTTTTCATAAGCCCATCAATTACCTTATCTTCAATCTTGTCATACATATATCTACAACCAGGTTCAGGATGCATATCTTCAACAATCATAGAGCATCTAGTGCTTGGTTGCACCTTTTTTATGATATCATCATCTGAGAATTCATCATTACATTCTTTCTGGCTATCCTCGATATTAGTTAGATCATTTCTGTCAATTTGCAATACAAATTTAGTCTTTCTTTGCCCAAAGGGTGTCATTGATTCTCGATGTCTCCCAGATGGAAAAGTATCTCCTTTTGTTTTGTATGCTGAATCAAATGGTTCCATGTGCACTGTCTCAGATCCCTTTGTTGGTGTACCATACATCACTTCTTCTGTATCTTCGTTATTATCATTCAATATCCTACATTGAAGACATCTTACATTATAGTATAAGAAAAAGAAGAATAAATCATACTCGAGATACACACAAAGAAAACACAGATAGTTGAAATTAATAGGTATTCATTTTCAAATAAGCCCATTTAATGTAGGTTGTTTGAAGTAATTTGAGGTTATTTGTAGATTGAATAGTGGGTTCAATGGAAAAAATCCCAAATAACCCACATCAAACAATGCCTAGATAGTACTAAATAAAAACCCTGCAGAGAAATATCGAGTGCAATTCTGAAATAGTTCAAGACGCTTCGCTTCTTACATTTCCACATCCTTGGAGGAAATATGCAAACCGGGTTCTTGCTTGATAATTGCTTCCTTCTGTTCGTTTTGCAGGTACACCATGAACGCATCCATGTGAGTGTCTTGTACAGTTTGTTCCAATTGTCTGGCAAAAGGTAACATAACAAAATGTTTTCGGTTAGTGCAGTTAATACAAAATAGGAGCTCGCCGCGTACAGTAACTTGGATAGCATATCGTTTTAAATGTCTCTGTATCGTTAAGATGAATTAGAGGAAGAGTCGGTACCTGGTCATAGAGAAAGCATCCCATCGAGAAACAATGTCGGAAGCGCTGAGTTTGTACTGAATACAGAACGTAAGACCTAACCATCACAGAAGATTGAGAAATGAAGGGGGTCAGTTGGATAATTCGCAGTGGGGATGGAAAATTAGGGAAAACTTACATTTGTTGAGTATCTCTTGTTCGTCTTCGAGGATGAAACCGCTCTTCTTGAACTCCTCTCTGATCTCGTTATCCATGGTCACCTTTGAAGCTTTGGATCTGCGCTGGCTGCAACTGAGAACAGACAGACAAGAGGAGAAGGAGGGAGATGAACAAATGGCGGGAAAACTTCTACACTATTTCCATGAGTCTTCTTCGATTAATATATAAAATTATTAGAGCGTTTTTGCTTTTGGGCTTTCTTGTTTGAGCTGGGCTGAACTGTCAACAAATAAATGTTAATATTTTAAGCCGTAGCTACAAATAAATTATTTGAATTTTATAATATTTAAAAAAAAATGTTTTTAAGGAGATTAAGAAAATAATTGATATCCTAATTATGACTTTTTAATATTATTAATTTTGTTATTGTTTTCTAAATTAATTTTATTCTTAATTATACATATAAATAATATTAATTTTTAACTAATTTTCATTTAAAATAAAATTTTAATTTACAAATCTATAAATGACAAACCATCTTAAATAATTTTTTTTAAATTTCAGAAAATAATTTAATCAAATGACTACTTTTCTTTGCAATTACAAATTGCATTGGTAATAGAGAAAAAGTTTAAAATATTTTATGGATATATTATTTTATTACTGTCTAGCTTTATTTTAGATCTTAAGAAATAAATTAGTGTACTATCGATTAAAATATTTTTATTAAAAATATATATAAGTCACTTTTCTTAAATAAATTAAATATATTTAATTTGAAAATGCAGATATAGATATCCAGGATTGAGTTTAGACAAAAACAAATATTTAAAATTTTATTGAAATATTGATTTAAATAAAATAATGTTTTAAAATATAATTTAATTATGTATATATATATTAACAAATTTAATAATATTTGTCCAATAATTCCACTCACAAGATTTCTCGACGTTCAATATTTTTGTCATTCACATTTTTGTCATTCACGTAGTTGGTTTTCTTTAAGGTTATTTTTGTCATTCACATTTTTGTCATTCACGTAGTTGGTTTTCTTTAAGGTCAATGTAGATGAGTTTCTACTCGATGTTTATGCTTCTTTTGGACTAGTTGTAAGTTCCAACTTCCATGTTGGAATTAATGAGAAAGAATACAAAATCCCATCAACAAGTGATGCACACTATTAATTCAAATCATGCTTGGAAAATTCACATAGTATTATTCTTATTATTATCATTATCAAGAATGGTAGATTCCTCCTTAACTGGTGGGGTAGATGATGATTCAGGGTCCATGGGAGAAGGCCCAGACCTACCCGCTTCCTTCTCATTCCCCACTAAGTCTCTTTCATCGTGTTCATCTGAACCGCCATTTCCACCTTCTAGTTCCACCTGTTCATTCAAACCATCAACAGCATCCTTCCAGGAATCATCATCATCTTGGCCCTCATTGCGGTTTTCACCTGAGCTATCAACTCCATTATCCTTTTCAACGGCACAAACCATGTTTGTTTGAGCTTCAACACCAACACGTCTCAGATGTAGCTGTTACATACATCACACCATTTGTAAGAATTAATTCTCTTCCAACAGGAGATAATATATTTTCAAATCTAAAATATGCAAAAAAGTAAAAGAAATTAAGTCCACAAAGTTACACACCTGTAGGTGAAGATTTACTTCATCAGGACGCGAAAGAAATGGGAAATCACCTCCAGTCTTCAAGTATGCTTTTCTTGCCTCTGGATATTGTTCAATCATCGCATCTTTCAGTTGTTGAGGAGTTGCACAATGGTCATTGGTCTTCAAGAGGCAAACATATGTCAAATGTCCAATCAATGAAAGCTTATATTATTAAATCCTATTAACTTGACAGTTATGTGTTTTAGTGTGATTTTGCCCTTTGGAACCCTAGTTTTCGTTCTCATTTCATATCAGATGCTTGATAATAATAATGCTTTTAATTATGTTCACTCAGCAATTTTCTAATCTTGTCAGCATGTATACAGATGCTTAAGTCTTTTATTTATTAAAAATTAGGAGGGAATTCTGTTAAAGAAACATACTCATGTACAACTTGAGCACACTTACATGGCAATTTATTTTTACACAGATGACATATCTAGACATTCTTGTAATTACGGCTCTAAAGATGTTGAGCAGAAATACGAATTGAGCTATAACCCATATGCTTGCATGTAGTAGAAAAGAACATTGTAGAAGATTGGTTAACATACATCCATTATTGTGATGAAAGAATCGGAAAGTGAGAGTGATCCAACAGTAGCGGTATCTGCTGCTAAATGCAACCTGGATGCTAAGTCATCTTTGTGAAGACTTTCAATCTGTAAGATCAAAATAAATATAGCATAAAGAAGTTGCAAATAAATTGCTGCAATAAACCATTCAAAGAAAAATTCTCAGAAAAAAAAAGGTGAACTTGAAGGCAAAAAGTATACAAATTCATCAATCAAACCATTAACTAGAATACCTTTAATTTATTTTTTATAATATTTGACAATATTAAATACAAAGAATATTTTAGTCATTTATACCCAAATAATCCACTTTTTCATCAAACAAGCTCTAAGTGAACAGATATTGAGAAGTAAAAAGTCCATATATTAGAATTCCATATTCAAAACAGCATCCTTTTTCCTGCTTGTCAAAAGTATGATATACATCAAATATAAAGATAGACAGCATAATAGTTTCATCATATAATGACAGGATAGTTCAGCAAACAGTACGCAAATACTTCCCAAAGATTTTAGTACCTGTGCAACCACGAAATCCACAGAGTCTGCAATAAATGGTTCACTAGGACCACTAGAAATTCCCATTAAAACATAACGCTTCAGCAAAAAAGATGGAGTCCAACCAACACTGTGATACAGAGGAGAACAAGTTTGCATGCAGAATATTAGGTGCTTTTCAAGATTATATGGATGCCAACGATGGAACAAATAGCTACTAAAGTTGAACCACAGCCTATTCACTGAGCATTATATGGATTGAATCAGATGATAAGATATTGTGAATGCATAAAAGTTTGAAGTTTTTTTAGAGAAAATAAGCTAGATTGACAAACTAGATCTCAGAAACAACAAAATACTAGTTCTTCCTTTATGAGAGTATATATACAGAAATAGGTATGCCACAACTCTAAATAGAAACAGAAAACTTATATTCTTACATGGGAGCCCATGGCATTGCAGCTGAGAACTTGTGAGTCTCTAAAAAGGAATTGGAAAGTATCAATGACTTAACTCTTCTTGGACGATACTGAGCGAAAAGTTGTGCTAGGAACCCTCCTAGAGAGGTACCATAAAGATGTACCTGTTTACAATGATTATTAGTAGGTTGCACATACAACATGTTTATTTAGATGGTGAATAGCAGATTCTATTTATTTTTTGTTTATTTTGAGATGAGTTTTCTTTCTTCTGGATGAGGCTGGCACAACATCCCACCGCCATGGGATGCTGTGAATCTAATTGCCGAGTTCTAATATTTCATGGTGAATCTAATTGGATTACCAGGAACAGTGAAGCTAATGAGAAGCTTTTTGCAACTAAAACCGAGACATAACAACAGTAACTTAACATAAACACAAAACATACAGAAACATGTATCAGCTTTCTTGTTCCTTTTATAAGGTTTTCCCTTTGTGTATAATAATATTTATCTGATCAATTTAAGATCTTACAAGATTCTAAGATAGGCACGGCAGGAAAGATGCATTAATTGTCGAGATTCCATGATTATTACATGGCCAGACAGTATCATTTACTAAAATATTTTGTCGTATCCAATTTGCAAAAATGATTACAACACCAAAAGGCTGCGCTATCAATTAGATCATGTTTCTCAGGGGAAATCTATAATTTTGTTCGGTAGCTATATTTTCTAAGAAAACATCTTCTACAGCACGGAAAACTAGTGTACAGAAAGCAGATATGAATCTTACATGATGGACGTCGATGGTATCTAGAAACTTCTCGAATGCTTGCATCCACTCTTTATGGTTCCACACCCGTGGAATATCAACAGATATTACTCGATACCCCTGAAAAGTTTTACAAAGTTTTTCATACTGATGTTTGTATTGCAGCATTAAAACTAGGTATGCAACTAACTGGAGAAAAAAAAAACACACAACATACAAAAATGAATGGTTTATTCAGCTAGTTAGGCCAGTCTACTTAGTGGGTTATTTTGCAGGATGTCAATTTACTCTGTCCACATTGAGAACAAAACAACCTCGTTGACTAACATGTCCATATCTACTCCTGCAAGAGATACATTCAATTTGATTGCATCTGTCCAGGAAAATCCAAGAGATAATGTAAGCTATAAATGCTGGGATCATAATCATTTTGCATATAGAGCAAGTAGAGTATAGCTTTTAACTTATTAGGTTTAAGTCTTCTTATGCAAGTGAAGACATGTTCCTACTCATATGGAAGTTAAAAAGTATGTGTGGCTTCAACCGCAAGATCCCTCTCTGACTCCACTTTTATATTCTTCCCTATATAATCTTTAACATGCTATTCTAGTTTCTTGGGCTTTTCGAGACAAAGTAAAACTTTTAGGTTTTTCCATGGTCTTGTATGTGCTATTGCTTATTGATGTCTTACACGTTTACTTTGTGTTGTTCTCAAATTCAAGTGTTGACATTTGTGCAGAATTCAATTGATAAAGAGATGTTACTCAAGAAACTCAAACATAGGTGCAAAATAAATGATTATGCACTGCATTCCAATACTTTGTAAAATCCATATTCATAATCTTTACATTCAAAGAAAAAATCAGATTGAAGTCCTCTTGTAGGATTTTGAATGGATACAGGACATATTTGAAAGTGAAATAAAGCTTAATTACCTTCATTGATAGAGACATAATCTGCTTGTAGAATACATCAGCAGTTCCAGCTATACCAGGAAGACAGATCAGTGGAGGCACGGACTTTGGACCGAAGTCATAATAGCGCCACTGCTTTGAACCAATCTAGAAAAGAAAACACAAATTTACTAGAGAAGATAATGAGAAATCGATTTGAAGCACAGTTGATCAATCGATACAAATGATAACCGATTTCAACGAGGAAGGAAGAAAGAAAATGAAGAACTTACAGGGATCTTGTGCAGAGGCACCTGAGACTTGAAGTAGATGTAATCGCCGGGCGCCGAGAAGACGCCTTTCATCGCCGGTTCAGCGTCGTCGTCGTCGTCTTCTTCGTCTATACTCGAAAAACATCGTTGGATTGGTTTGTTAACCCTCCCTCCATTGCACCTACTTTTCAACCTTCAAATTGATTGACTGGCTATTAACTGTAGGATTAAGACTAAATTATATATTAATTTCTTTTTCTGAAAACCATATTATATAATATATTTAGCCTCCTTTTTTTCTTTTTTATTGAAGTTAACTGGTTTTTATTTATTTTTTATTTGGGAAGCTAAATCATTCTCTTATAATTCACTCTATCGACTTGAATTATGAGTTTAATTTAATTAATAATTACATTTTTTTTAAATGTAAATGTACATTTTGATGAAATCTTAAAATTCTATGAATAGTCTAATGGAGAAATAGAATCATCCCCAAATTACAACATCACATAATAGCGTGGGACTTTAAAATGGTCAATTAGTTTTAGCACATTATTTGATTTTCTGAAATTATATTTTTTTTATTTGACTAAACATTGTATTAGAAAACACATTTAAATAAGAAATAGTTTGGAGTTTTTTAATTTTTAATGTTTTAAAATAAAATTTAAGGAAAAAAACATTAACCAAATTATGAGTTGTATCTTCTTAATTTGCTCAAATTCATAATGATCAGAGCAGCTAGATTTGTCAAATTCATGTATTTTATTTTGCAAATCATAATTACGAAATTCAGTTTGATTACATTAATCCGCAATTACTTACATATTTCTATTTATATATAATATTGCAATTAAACAAACTTGCTTTACCTACCGGGGAATATTCCAAAATTCAAATCAACATTTAGAAGCTAGCGTGGATTATGAAATTATCATTCTATACAAAAAAAAATAAAAAATAATAATAATAATAATAATAATAATTATTATTATTATTATTATTATTATATATATATATATATATATAGGGAGCTGCTTTTCCCACCCCCTCCCATATTCCCACCCCCCTCCCTCACTCCTCAATCAACTCTAAAATGACTTATTTAACCCTGCCACCTTTATATATTTACATTTCTTATTTTATTTATTTTAAGGTGGCGGTGAAGCGACTTATTATTAAAAATATTATGTTTGACTAATTATTAATATATAATATTATTAAGACTTATTATTAAAAATATTATGTTTGAATAATTATTAATATATAATATTATTAAATAAAATATTATGATTATATTAATTATTAATTATTATTTAATAGATAATTTTATTTATAAAAATATTAATAATTATTAATATTATGTTTGACTAATTATTAATATATAATATTATTAATTAAAATATTATAATTAGACTAATTATTAATTATTATTTGATAAATAATTTTTGTAAGTATTTTAATATATATATATATATAATTAATATAATAAAATATTAATTATTTATATTTATTAAATTATTATATATTTCAATATTTAATATATTTTAAATAATTATAATATAAAAATAATAATATTTTGTATTTTTAATTAAATAAATAAAGTTAAAAAAATATTAAAAATTAATTAATTAATTATATTTAATAAAAACACTCAATAATAAAATAAAATAAAATAAATAAAATAAATAAAATAAGAAATGTGTAAATATATAAAGGTGGTAGGATAAATAAGTCATTTTGAAATTAATTAAGGAGTTAAACTGGGGGTGGGAATATGGGAGGGGGTGGGAAAAGCAATTTGCATATATATATATATATATCAAACTGCAAAATATCAAATTTTTCAGTATACCGAATAAATTTGACCTTTACCAAAATTATTAGTTAGATAAAAATATAAGAATTTTAAAATTTTAATATATCAATATATACCGAAATAATATTTATAAATTATATATATATAACTTATAAAAAAATAATAACTAATGAAATTATAAATAATTATATTTTAATTTATATTTTACCTGATAAATATATATGTATATTTATTTAAATAATTAATTAAAACATGTCAAATAAAGAACAATTTAAATATTTTACATCAAATATTTTAACCAATATATATAAATATATATATATATATTATACAATATATAAATATACATATATATATATATATATATATATATTATAAATAGTTGAAACTATCGAATAATGAATAACCTGTAATATTTTACATTTTAACTAGGTAAAATAATATATATATATATATAATGTGTCAAATAATACACTAAATATTCTAAGCAATAAAATAAATGATAAATATAAATATATATATATATATTAAAAAAAATGAAATAATGAATTACCTATAATATAGTGACAATCAAAATCACTATTACGAACAATAAAATATTTATTAACAATCTTAACACAATAGGAGCAACCAATTTTAAATTGGAAGTAGTGAATTTATTAATAAGCTTAACATAAGAGGAGCAATAATTTTAATTTTTTATTGTTTTAAATTAAAATTTGAGGAAAAAATTATGAGTTTTCTATCTTCTTAATTTGCTCAAAGTCATCATGATCATAGCACTTAGATTTGTCATAATAATGTATTTTATTTTATAAATTCAATTTGATTATATTAATCCACAATTGTTTAATGGGTAATTAACAACTCACTTAGTGACTGGGACTTATTTCTATGTGCTGAAACCCACCTCGATTTTTTTTTTTACGGTTAAAATGTGACATTACCTTTAATTTAAAAAAAAAAAATAATAGAATTCACTATTTTATTTATTTAATTATTAAAAAATGGTAAAATTTATTTTTATTTACCCGTTTTATCCAAAATTTTCTCATTTTCTTACTTTAGCCCACTCTAAAAATTTTTTAAACCCACCCACCACAGAATACTGGGTCCGTCCGTTTGCTTAGAGGTAATTAGTATTTTGTCTTTTATATAATATCATTGGGATTCACTGAATGATGTCTGAGTCTTTGGTGGTGTTTGACAAATTTAGATTGATGCGGCTAAAATGATAGTCTACATAATTGATTTACCATCCCATTTTTTTTTCTTCAACTATCTAGTTGGAGATAAATCGTCAAACTTTCATTGATCGTAGTCGTTTGATGCGTATCATTCATAATGTTATTATTATGATGTTTATGATATTCATTCCGAAAAGTCGGTAGAGTCCGTCGAAAAGTTAATAATTTTTCTCGAGAACTTATAAGCTCAATATAATATTGTGTTATCGACTAATATATTTTTTTTGATTAATTTATTTTCTATTCATGTCATTTAAAAATAATAATATGATTTTTTTTATAAATAATAAAAGTTTTTAAATTTAAAAAATAAAATAAATAAATATATTTATATAACATCATTCACATTTTATTACATTTATTACAGTAAATCAATCATTATATATATTTTAAAGAATAATATAACAATCACGTAACATATTTTATATTGGATATTGTAATTGCTTAATTATAATTTTTATTTAATTTTTAATTTTTAAAGTAATATATATATATATATATATTAAAAAATTAGAGCGTGTCACATAATATATAACCTTCAATATTCTAAATTGGAATAAATTGGAATAACTTTTGCAATTCTTAGTTTTTTAAGGTTAAATATTAAAATTTGACCTAAACTATCACAAGATGTTGAAAGAATGACTCATATGTCATGTGATTTCAAAATAAAGTTTAAACTTTAATTTACTTCCAATTAAAATCTAGCAAACTATTATAACATCATTTTATTTTTACAACAAAACTATTTCAATTGAAAATGTCATTAAATTCTTACATGCTATTTTTTTTTTGTTCAAATTATAATTTTATAAACTTCAAAATTAATGTATTATTTTATATTCTTTCTTACTGTCATCCAAATTTTTACTCACATGGATCTCACTTTTCTGGAATAGTCAATATCATAGGACAAGATTAGTTAATCTTTAGGAGATAACATAGTTTGATTTTCACTTAAAATATTTTAATAATTTTGGAGTCTTATTAGATTAAATAAATAAAAATCTAAATAAAGTATGATCTGTTAATATACACGGTAAAATAGTGCAAATTGATACAATTATACAAGACAAGCCTAATTTTTAATAAAATGGTTACATTCTTAATTTGTTACTAATATGAATAGTACAAGAAAGTGAAGTTTAGGGTTTTAAAAAACCATAATAATATAAAGTTGGTTAAATTAGAAATTCATCTCCTAATTGACTTTTTTTTGTTTTCTTGTTAATAAAGAAAAAAAAAATGACATGGGAGGATAAGAATAATGTGTTATATATCTTATATAATTAATATTTTATGCTTAGGACAGTCAAACATCACGACGTGTTATTTTCTATGTATGCATGCCCACAAAACATTACAAAATTTATTTGTCCCTTTCTTAGCCCTACAAATTATTATTATCAGACGGTTTGTCAATGAAAGCGATAAAGTACTTTATTCTTAAACAATTAATTAGTCACGACTGCATAAGAATTTTAATTTTAGTTGATAATTAAAATTGTTCAATTTTTTATATTTTATTCTGAAAAATCCATACCAAATTTATTTTTATTAATTTAATCCAAATTTACATGGTCAAAATAGATATAACTTTTTTCTAAATATATATATATATATATATATATATATATATATATATATATGATAATTTATTAATTGCGTTTTAAAATTCAAATACAGAAACATAATCAAATTAGTTCATTCATCCTCTTACCAATTAATTAATTAACTAAAATACCTTATATTTCTTTAAAAAACTTATTTTACTAAAAATCACCACTAATAATATCTCTAAAATAAACCAACATTTATTTAAAAAATCTAACAAAACTCTTGATCATTCAATTTAATTTAATTTTAAGTTATGAATATTTTGAGAAATTAAAAATTGACTCATACATATTACCAAAAACCCCTTATAAAACCAAACCGACCATAGTAATCTGAATCCAACGTGGCATACGAGGGACTCAATGTGTCATTCTAACCCAAGAACTTCTGCCCATTAATATTGCCATTTGTCCACATTCATTCTATATATAAATCGTAGCGTTTCTTCACTTCCTTTTCATCTTTCTTGATCGATCTTTCTAAGAAACCCTCATCACAATTCACAAAGATCATCAACTGAACCAAGAACAAGAAGATCATTAATTCATCATGAAGCTTGTTTGGTCACCCGATTTGGCATCCAAGGCCTATATCGACACTGTTAAATATGTAAGTACTCATGAAACATTTGATCAATATATAACATATGTATACTCAAATCTTGTCTCATCGATCTCATGCATGCAGTGTCAAAAGAGATGTCGAGAATCCAGCGTCGCAGAGATTGTATCTGCGATGGCCGCCGGTTGGACCGCAAAACTTATAGTAGAAACATGGTCAAAAGGAGGAATAATCACAACCAGCGTCGGTCTCGCCGTCGCAGCCCACCACTCCGGCGGGAGACACGTATGCATAGTCCCTGATGAGGAATCAAGAAAAGAGTATTCAGAAACGGTCACAAAAACGTCAGGCGTTCAAACCGAAATCATCGTTGGTGAACCGGAAACGCTGGTCGCCGGTTTAATTGGGATCGATTTCTTGGTGGTTGATTGTGGGAAGAATGATTTTGCAAGAATATTTCAGGTTGCAAAATTGGGTAATCGAGGGGCTGTTCTTGTTTCTAAGAACGCTAGCTCAAGAGCCGTTACCGAGTTTCGATGGCTCAGTATACTGGACGGCGAGTCGACTCGTCGGATTGTACGATCGGTATTTCTTCCGGTTGGAAAAGGGTTGAATATAGCTCATGTGTCGGCGGTCGGAGAGAAGAGTTCGGCGCCGGCGAAGGGCCACAGCCGGTGGTTTAAGCATATTGATAGGCATACAGGGGAGGAAATTGTTATTAGGATGTAAGAATGATTTTAATGTTTAATATATAATTAGTTATGCCTATGTTTTATTTATTTTTTTTAAATAAATGTAGATTGCTTGACTTCAAAATAATAAAAATATATATATATATTTATTGTTGAATTCTGCAAATACTAACGTCATTCATGATATCAATTATGTTTATTTGAAATTTCGGTAATTTAAATTTTGACATTTGTAAATGAGAATAATTAGTATTTTGTCCATTTTAAAAAATACACTTTACTTATTTGCATCGGGATATCATTTTGCAAAGGCTGGCACTTGGCAGGTATCTTTCTGAGAATAGTTAAATAGTTTAATTTTAATTAACAAATTAAATAACCAAAAATAAATAAAATATAAAATAATTGATTAAAAAAAGCCATACTTTCCAAATGAGCTTGGATAATTAACAAATCAATCTAATAATACTGGTTCAAGTAAGGACTGTTCACCCGAGGAAAAAAATAATAATTTTAATAAAAAAATATTTTTTTATGGTGACATACCCCTATTTTTTATTTATTTTTAAATTATAAATTTTCACTAGTTGCTTCTCTAAATTATAAAAAAAAAAAATACAAAAACATATATTTATACACTCATATTATTCCTAACTTTTTTGTTATTTTATTTAGTCAATCCATGGTCGGATTCAAGAATTTGAATTATGTGAGTTTAAAATATAAAATAAAACTTAAGAATAAAATTAGTTTTGCACATATTATATGAATTAGAGAAAAAAAGAGTAAATTTAATTAAAATTTTAATAAAATAAAGAGTTATATTACATTTATATTGTAACTTAACTTAGATATATTTCAACTCGAATTTCTTGATTATCTATATTAGAATATGATTCTGGTTCAATCACCTCATAATTATGACAGATTTTAATACATGACTTTTGGTTTTTTAATAATTACGATTAATTGTAAACAATATCATTGTGAATTGTGCCATGTAAGTATGCATGCATGCATGATGAAAATGAAAGTAAAAAAATAATAAAATGCATAAAAGTGATGGAATATTTAAGAATACAATTAAACAAGGAAGAAGAGGACAATAATGTGGAATTGCCCATGTCCCTATGCAGATTGCAAACAATTGAATTGTTTTTTTATGTTATGTTGTATCAAACAGCTGCTATACATCTTTAATTTAATGTTAATTAACTCAACTAATTAAGCATCTCTCAGCTGCGGGATTGAATATTCGGATCCAATTATAATTATTTATTTTTAAATTTCTCTATAACTTAATCTAATTATTAAATTACTTAATCAATTAAAATATATTTTTTTATTAAATTTAAGTAAACTAGAAATAGACATTTAGATAACTTATCTTACCAAAATTTTGTTATAACTATTCTAAATAAAATATATAATAAACAGAATTAACAACAAGATTAATAATTTTAAAAATGCCTTAATTTATTATAAATTATAATTAGTTATTTGATGGTTACATATTTAATAGTTATTATATAAAAATTATAATGTTTAATTTTATTAAAAATAAACAAATAGAATCAATATTTAACAAATATTTTGTTGTAAATTATAACTGATTTTAAGAATTATACATATAATTTTATATATTGTTAAAATATATAAAATTAGTTTGTTCCCATAGTTTTTTTTTTTTTTTGTATAAATATTATGCACTACATGGAACAAGAGAAATATTTACATATTAGATAAAGATAAATGGACAAACATCTTGACACCTTTGAATTTTTTAGTTATGTTTTTCTGTATACAAACTGTAAATGAATAAAATGGTTTTCTGGTAGGCAGAAAATACAACTTTTGTGTAAAAAATGAAATTTTCATGCAAAAATGATAATAAATTATAAAAACGTGATAATGATTATCATTTTATGTAAATTTGTAATTCAGGAGTTTGTGGAGTGAAATGTTTGTAATGAGAGAAATATTAAAGAGTTTTAGTTTTGTTCTGTTTCTGGTGGGCCAGACACGGCTAATGGGTTTGGGCTTGGTCTTATCTTTCTTCATGTGGTATCGGGCTTCATAAGTCTATTCACTATTGACTATTGAGGCTTATTTGAAATGATTATTTTATCCCAATATTTGTCCAAGATTTACAATTAGCCACACATCTAAAACCTACTGTCATTCCACTTCATTTATTATATTTTTTTTTCATTCTATTCTGTGATCCAGTTTTTACTTTTTGCATTTACTTTCTATATGTTTTTATTAATTATATTTTGGTTTCTAAGTAAAAAAAATATTTAGGACAAATTACTTAATTAAAAAATTTGTTTCATGGTATTTACAAATATTTCTACCCTAATGAATTATAACTTCAATAGGTTTTTAACAAAAATAAAACTGAATATATTTATATTAGAAGAGTGATAGGGAAGGAAAATTGAGAAACATTTGGAACCTTTGAAAAGTTGAGCCAAAATTTTGAACTTTGATCCTATTATATAATTTATTTTAAAACAGTTTTCAGTATTATACTTAATTTTTATATAATGGTTTGTTTTGTTTTCGACCTAAACTTTTTTGCTTCTTTTAGTTTATTAATAATATTGTCTTTTTTTTTATAAAAAAATTAAAGTATTTTTAGTGCATATTAAATTCAAGACCATTGATTTATCGTACAAGAATATTGTTAATATATATATATATATATATATATTAAGTTACAGATTGCCTTGTTGTTTTTGGGCATAGGAAATACAAATTTAATTAGATATAGCTTGTATTATATTTTATTGTGTAATGTCTTATCTTGAAATATTTTGTGTTGATAATTGGAAGGCAATGACAAATTGTAATTGAGATGTAATGGCTGTCTTTCTTTTCTCAAAGGCAACTAAATATATAAAAATAAAAATATAATTATTAAAATTGCTGTGCTTGTCCATAACACTTCCGTAAGTCATTTATTGCTCTCACATGGACATGCATGCACCTCTCTTTCATTCTCTCTCGGGTAAGAGCTTGTTTGATCTTCCATTTATTTTAAAGAAAAATTAAGTAGTTGAATTATATTATTAAAATATTAATTTTATAAAATTAAACATTTATATTATAATATCTTCCTTAATAAATAAATAAATTAATTAATTAGATAATTAAATATATATATATATGATGCAATAAAAATTTATTTCTAATAAATATTTGTTATATAATTTTTCATTCAAACTAAATATATATAAGACATGGTTCGGATTGGAGTTTTTGAAAAAACTTAGATAGGAAAAAAATAATGATTGATGATTATTTTTAATAAAAAAACTTAAAAGGTATTGATATATATATATGAATAAAATAAAAAATAATAATTTAAAATATAGAGTATTTTAATATTTTGGTTAATGAAATGAGTGATATAATTGTTGAGAAGTGATTAATTAAAAAATTGATTTTGAATAAGTTTTTAAAAAGTTCAAAGAGAACAATGCCTAAATTTGTATCAAAATTTTGTTTTCACTTTATTTTTATTTTGTTTAGGTATAAAATTACCATGATCCATAACAATGACTTATTACCTTTTATTTTTAATTTTTTAAAAGCAATTTTTATCGTCATTTCAACTATTTTAATAAATTAGATTCACTCCTTATTTCAGAAAATAAGTAAGGTTAAAAAAAAAACAAAAATTAAAAGGAAAACTGCAAACAAAATATAAATAAAATAAAGAGTGGGCACGCGTGGGTAATTGGTAATTAAATGGGTACGGGAGGGAGAGCGGGACCTAAGGAATTAAATTAGTAGTAGTAGTTGAAGCTACGCCTAGCTCTTATTTATTGCATGACATTAATTCCACCTTCAACGAACTATGAATTATTTGAAAACTATATATAATATAAGTAATTATCAAATATTATAACCCAAATCTTAAATTGCACTTACTTTAATTTTTATAGCATTTTAAAATTTTAATTTTTTTATTATATAACTCTAAAATAGTCAACTTTCTCATCAAATTAGATTTTTTATCATTAAAATTTTACATTAAACATGCCCCTGATGATGATGTTATTGGACATATAATTTTATTATGTGTCATTTTAATCCTTAATTATATATAGTATCACACTGAACTAACCAAACACGACCCACTACATAGATTTGCTGAACAATTCAACATTAAATGTCATTTTCATAGTTATAATTTTTTTTTGTTCACAAACATTTATAATATATAATTGTGTTGCATGTGTAATTAGAGGAGGAGGTATTTAAATAATATATATATATATATATATATTATTTTATTCTTTCTCTTATTCATTAAATCATTAAATTCATAATTAAAATATCAAAATAAATTTTTTTAAAATTATTTATATTTATTTATATATATTCATACCCTTTAAATAATTTTAATAAAAAATATTTTCACTTTCTAAAAACTATCAACAATTATCAATTTTGTTCGCTCTCAAGTTATTCAAATAATTCCTACCGAATAAGCCCTAAGTTTGTTTGGTTTCATATATTTGAAACATATTTTTTTACCTGCTCTATAATACATTCTAGTCTCAACTAACTTAGTTGATAAATCATCTACGAATGTATAAACAAACAGATTCTTATTTAAATGTTTATGAAATTTTAATAGTTATTTTTTACACCAAGCCCTCTTAAATAACACAATAATTTTAAAATAACCCCTCAAATATCTGAGTTTATTTTTGAATTAAAAAAATTATATAATATATTAAATTACTTAGTTTATTAATTAAAATATATATATTATTTATTAAATTTTAACTTTAACTGTAAAAAAGATATTTTAATCAATTTCAAATAACTATTTATTTTATAAATAAAAAACTTGAATAAAAAATAATAAAGTTTTTGAAAACCAAAGATGAGATGACGTATATAATTGGACTTTGAACTTTATTTGAATATAATATATAATTTTTACTTTTTTTATTATTATTATCATAATCTGTGTAGATTCACTTATAAAAATTAGTGAAGATTTATCAAGTTTCATTACTAAAAGTTACTTTTGATGCTATTTTTTTTTTTAAAAATATTTTATTCAAAATTAATCTATCACATATATTTAATCATTAAATCACTTCATTCATGAATTAAATAATTATAAAATACTGTTACATTTTTTATTATTATATTTTTTAAAAATAAAATAATATATTTTATGTAAATTTAAACATGTTATTAAATTGGAGGACATATATAGATATTTAGGAATCAGCCGGCTGTTGGCATTAATTACAGTATTGCACATTCTGTGTGTGAAAACGATATTATAAATTAATTTAATTTTAAATCCAAACATTTATTATTTGTGGGACCGGGTCAACCAACCTCACTTTCAAGTTTCATCCCACCCACCCTTATATCATATATAATAAATCTTTAAACACTAAAAATAATCACTTTTATTTACTATTTAATAATATTTTGATAATTAAACATTTTAATTTAAAACTAATCTCATAATTAGGATACTTCCCTCTATAGCATTGACTTAATTATACTGATTTTTATTTGACTCAACCGTATATAAAAAAATATTATTTAATTAATTGCGTACGATTCACGCGCCGGGAAATAATAAATTACGGCATGACGGTTAATCGGAGATGTTGGATTCTGACAATTCATTATTACAACCCGACGAAATCAAGCAGCCATAGATAACGATCGAAACCTGCATATTTCAAAATGGCAGAAGACCCGACTCGCCAGAGAGAGAAAGAGAGTATTTGACCTCTGAAGTTTCTTTCTTTTTTCTTCAATGGAAATGGGTATTTGATTATCATGAATTCTTGTTATTAGGTCACAGATATGAACAAAAAAATGTATACTTCATCTTCTTGTTCTTCTTCTTCCTCCTCCATGCCCTCTCTTTCTCCTCCTCCTCCTCTCGTCTTCCATCCTCCAACTTGTTTCACCCCTGTAAGTGTTTATCTTTTGTTTATCATTTCGATTAACTGTCGGTTTAATTGATTGGGTTTTGTTTTTTTTGCAGATTCAGGAAGAGAACGACAACGATGATTCAGAGGAAGGATATGGTTCAAGACCTTCCACTAATAGAAGAGAAATCGACGACGGCGTTGAGTTTAAGCGTCTTCCTACGCCGTTGTATCAAAGCGACCGGAAAAAGGGTAAGGAAAGCCGGAGGCGGAAGGGATCTGGAAACGATGACGGCGGTGACGGCGGCGGTGGTGTTGGGGTGTCTTGGAATAAGTGTAGGCCGGGGAATAGGGAGAAGATGTCGGTAGTTCCGGTTGATAACAATGGAGTTGGGCGAAATTCTATGGCTAGTCCAAATGGGTTATTTAAATCGATATTGTATTCGTTAACGAAAAAGAGTCCACGAACTCCGTCTCAGGCGGATTTGCAGGAGGAGCAATGGAAGACGGCGGTGGCGGAGTTGTCTCATAAAGTGATTCAGGCGACGAAGAAACGAGATGATGCGATTCTTGAATCGTCAAAACTGAAATACTCTGTTTTTGAGCTTGAGAAGAAACTGAACAAGTTGGAGATTTACTGTCATAGTCTTAAATCAGGTCTGGATAGTTGCAATAACAAATCGCCGGTAAGAGCAAATAATCAGCCTTTAATGATCGGAGACGCCGACAAGGTTATCAAGCATTTCCTCGTATCGATTGCCGAATCTCGTTCGCATGTTCGAATCCTCAGCCGTTTCTTAACAAACCAATTCCGTCAACTCGGACCCAAAGCCCTGGATCGAATCTCATCTCTTCTCCATCCTTACGACATCAGTCTTTCCGTATCTAAAAATCCAAGAGCAATCGTTGTCTATCTCGAGGCTCTACTAAACAAAACATTCTTCGAAGATTTCGAAACAATGGGATTTAAAAAAAGTGGCCCCACCCAGATTCTGAATCCAATAGAAAGGTGTGAATCAAACTTCAAATCATTTAACCAATTGCAGAATCTAACGTGGGAGGAAGTACTAAACAGGGGAACAAGACATTTTAGCGACGAATTCAGCCGTTTCTGCGATAGGAAAATGAGTGAAGTTGTGGGTATGTTGGGTTGGAATAAAACTTGGCCGGAACCATTGTTGCAGGCTTTCTTTGGTGCTTCAAAATGGATATGGCTTGTTCATCTTCTTGCTAATTCGGTTCATCCAAGCTTGCCTGTATTTAGGGTTGAGAAAGGAGTTGGGTATGATTCAATCTATATGGAAGATATGGGTGGTGAGAGATGCCGGAAATTGGTGCCGGAAGAGGTGAGGGTGATGGTTGCGCCTGGATTTTATGTTTTTGGAAATGTGGTGAAATGTAAGGTGATATCTAGATACCATAACAATAGCAGCGGCGGCGGTGGTGACGGGAGTAGCCATGGTAGTAGCGACAAGGGTGGTTGATCTTCATCATCATGGTATTCATGTTGATTCCTGTAATAATATTCCATCTTTTTGTTTTACTATAAAAGTAGATTTTACCAAAAACAAAAGTATGGTTTCTTGTCTTTGTCTGTCTCTTTGTGTTGACATTTCTCTAGTAAGGACTAAGGATACAGTCTTTTCTTTTTTTCTTTTTTGCTGCCCCCCCTACTGGTATGGATGGACTCACTTTGCTTTTATATTTGTAATAATTAGGGCTAATTTGATTTCGACTTAAATGGTACTAATAGAGGAGCTTAATTGCATCTGTTTATTTGATGTAATCAATTCAACAAGTATAATAAGTTGGTGCCAAATTCTTATAAAGCTTCCATTTCATATGAAAAGAAGAACAAGTTAGGTTATTTATTGGAAAGTCTTTACATGTAAACTAGAAATGGTTCAACTTCCCATTGATTTTCTATTGGATCATATGAATATAGTTCTCATCTAACTAATCAAGTTTGATTTTGAGTTTCTGTGCTCTATTATTGAACTGCAGGTCTTCAAGACTACCAGAGGATATTATATAATTGTTCTACTTTTTCTTCTATTCCTACACTATCTTGTTTTTTATTTAACCTTTAAAAGAAGTTATTGGTAGCATATTGCAATTAAACTAGGCATGATTAAGTCATATATGACATAGTTGCATTTTTAAAACTATGACTGACACAAATATGTGTTATATAGTATGACAAATTGAAAAATAAATAAATGGGTAAATTCAATGAATTTGGGATAGACATTGATCACAGGACAGGGTCTCTGCTCTTAAATAATATTTTATCTGACATGCATGGGTTAAGACAAAATATGGTAAGCCAGAGCCAGACTGAGTGAGACAGACAAAAACAAACTCATCTTGAAGGAGACTAAATCAAAGGAAGCCCATTTCCTTTTGTTCTTATGTTGTTTTAATGTTTTCAGAATCAGCCCTTTTTCAACTGAAAGTGAGGGCCCAATTTTACACCTCTGAGTTCAGAAGGAAAAAAGAAAACGCCCACCGAGGGGCTCGAACCCTCGACCACAAGGTTAAGAGCCTTGCGCTCTACCAACTGAGCTAGACGGGCTGGTTGAAAATACTTATTATTATTAGGTATTCTCAGACCTCCTCAATCCGGAAAAATAATAAAATACAAAAGTAAATCGCCCACCGAGGGGCTCGAACCCTCGACCACAAGGTTAAGAGCCTTGCGCTCTACCAACTGAGCTAGACGGGCTTGTTGACTTTAAAATATACTCTTAAGTAAACAAATTCTACTAATAAAATTTCACACTGATGACCTATTCATTAAAGAAACTCATATGGAATACATATTTCCTAGTACTAGACAGCAGACACACAACTTATATTTCAATCATGCTATAAGAAGAATTCCACAACAAACAATATCACAACATATGATGATGATGAGATGATGTCAATCCAGTTAACAAGTACACTCCACCATAAAAAATAACTACACAAATTCCTGAGTTTTCTTCAAGGATCATTCATTCTTTCGAACACCAACAACTTTTCTTTCAAAATCCACTTGATGATTGTGTTTCAACTCAGAATCATTACTCTTCTAATCAATCCGCTTTAACTCCTTCTCCTGAGCCTGCAACATTCTCTAGCCCCTTTCTTCTTTCACTTTCCTTCAGCTGAATATTACACAAAACAATGAATCCAGACTCTACTTTTCAAACAAAAGAACAAACAACATTGTAATATAGGGAAGAAAAGCCTATACCTGTTTCATAATCTTTTTCTGGTATTGGTATCCCTAAAGAGAAAAAACCCATTAATGAAGCTTCCCTTGGAATATAATAATAGATTGATAACATAACAATACCTTGTCAGTTCCATAAATGTAATCACAGTAGGTAAATACAGAAGAAAAGTTGCTCTGGCTCTGTCCTCCAACATAATGGTGATAGTCATGGTGCTCTGCTCCACCATAAAATGGAATGTATTTTGTGGGACTCCATGGGAAGTCATACCTGTATCATAGATATCCATTTTTCATATTTCAAGTTTAACAACCCATCATAGTTTACAAAGGGAAATCTTGAATCAAAGGGTTTACAAAGGTTGAGAGACTCTGATCTTTCCAAATTATCAAAATATCTTATGTTCCTTCCAAATTATCAATAAAGAAGACATGAAAACTAGGTTCCAAGGGTCTTTTCAGTTATACTTGTGTTGTTAATCTCATTAGACAAATCATTAGATGTTATTATGGTGACAAGCTTCTAACATTCTGGTCTCTGCAATTCATCATTTAGTAGTGAGTGTCCCTGTCAATGGTAATCCAAGGATGAATTATAATGATAACAAAAGCACTAGGGGTGCATTAAAGGAAGGAATCTGATGAGTGCTCATAATGGTGAGTAGACCTTATACAAAAAGTAAACATTTCAATTTATCAGAAATTTTACTCTTGAACTAACAACTACAGATCATTGCTCCAATCTACTTTTCGATTTACTAGAATTTGTAGATAAAATAACGAATTAACCAACACATGCTTACTGTTAATGATGATTGAGCATTCAAGTCAAAAAGTAAGCTAAAGAAGAAGTCTCAATCAAATCAAATCAAATCATAAAACAGGAATATAAAAGCATGCTTACTGTTGATAATGAGGGAGTATTCAAGTAAAAATAAATAAAAATTTATCAAAAGAAAACGTCACAATCTAATCAAATCTAAGAAGAGAAAGTGAATTCAAAGCATGCGTACCCGCTGTGAGTTTCAATTGCCTCAAGTTGCCTCAAAGCGATCCATAACCAGAACGTGATCATGTGGCCAGGGGCTATGGCGGGTCCCAAAAAGGAAGGAACACCGAGGATCAGCACCTCTGCCCAGTGAGCGTACGGCGCCGCAAATCCGATGGGTGCAGTGTATTCATGGTGTACCCGATGAATCTTCTCGTACCCCCACTTGCAATGCAGGAATCTATGTACCCAGTAATTCGTATAATCCTCGATTGCAAAGTAAACGACCAATTGGGCGACGATTTCTCCGATTGACGGCAATGGAAGGCTGGTTCGTATCCCAATCATCTGCAATCAATCGAAGAGTTAGCGGTGTGTAGATAGTAAATAGAGAGGAAGGATTTGATCTTGCAATTAGACCTGAATCGAAGGGTAGGAGACGAGTTGGAGAGGGCCGACGACGAAGATGAACATTCGCATTACATCGCGATAGCAGCGTAAGGAATCGGAAAAAGAAAGCTTAACTTTGGGCTGGATTTTGTAGATTTGAATTTCGTGGGAGATGAACTCTAGGATGATGTAAAAAAGAGGGAAAATGGAAAAGATGATGAAGAGAAAGAGGATGTTATGACAGTAGAGGAAGTAATCGGATTTATCAGCCGAGTAGTTCAGCCATATGCTCTCGCCGGCGGTCAGTGTTCGGCCGAGCACCGCCTCCGCCTCCGGCACAGATTTGTAAGGCAGCATTGGCGTCGTCGGAGAAAGGGAAATAGATAGAGAGAGAAAGAGAATCTCAAGAATTTTTGTCTATTTCCTCTCACACACCCTATATGCGGTTTGGGATGCAGATTTGACTCTTTTAAATGTTTATATTATAATAATAATAATAAATATATATATATATATATATTTTTAAATGGCGAGGGGGCAAAACTGCAACAAATTGAACACATAAATTATTACCATTTATATAACATGGGTTTTGGGGATTATTTCGATACTATGAATATTGTCATTGTTGGTATTCCACTCGTAAAATATATCTATGCACAAAAGTAAATCATCACCTTTCTCATTTGTGTATAGATGACGCTGTCTTAATGGATACAGACAATACTGGTACTTGTAGCATTTAATTAACTGGGATTTGGGGTTATTTCGATGCTACCCATACAGACACTGTCTGTATCCCACTTATAAAATGACACTTATATACAAAAGTGAAGCATCATCCTCTTCATTCGTTGATTTTTTTCTCTTTGTACAGGTGGCATAACATGCAATGCATGTATGGGTAGCATGAGGGACGGACTCAGGATTCGGTGGTGGGGTGGACTTAAATTTTTTTAGGGTGGGCTAAAGTAAAAAACGATTTTTTTTTTGATAAAACGGGTAAATAAAAGTAAGTTTTACTATTTTTTAATAATTAAATGAATAAAATAGTGAATTCTATTAAAAAAAAATAATAATTAAAAGGTAATGTCACATTTTAACCGTAAAATAAAAAAATATTTTTTTAGGGATAGTTTTGAACCACCAAACCCCTGCATATATTCGTCTAGCATTCAATTAACTGGATATGGGATGCAGATTCTGACACGCAATGTATTTAATTTATGTAAGATATACATAGTAATGAAGAGACAGCATCCATTCATAAGAAGCACATTATCTATCATGTAATTAGCATCAAAGTGTCACTATGGTAACCAACCATATCAATGATACAAGCAAATTAATATATCAATACCTAAGATATACATTGTAACAATGTAAACAACAATACAAAATAAGCATGATTAACTATCCTACTTTTAATTAACATTTAACAACAAAGAGTCAAATTGGCAACCACCATGTGAAGAATGTGACATGTGAATTAATTTGTCAATGCCTTAAATATAAATCGTAATCAAGCGTAAGCAACCACACATAATAAGCATATTAATTGTAACGTTTGTAATTAATAGCAAAGTGTCAATATCGCAAGGACAATGTAAAGAATGTGACAGTGAGATTTAATATGTCAATATATATTAAAAAGGTTTTGAAGATGACTAAATAAATATACAATTGCTCGACCTAATTTTTCTTCCCAATAACATACAGTTTGTCTAAATTTGAAGTTGTATTTTATCATATTCCTCTTAATATAACTACAAAATCAGAAGTAAACTTAAATAAATATAAAATTAAAACACATAAGAAACGGGTGACAACCCCATCCAACTCGCCATAACCGATTCAATTTGAAATCGTGCATATCCAAGATAATCATAAAATTTGTCCTCTATAATAATTGAGATGAAGTTTATAATTTAAATAGAATACTATATTATATTAATTTGTTGACACTTTAACTAAAGTGATTTAATATACCAGATTAATATTTATTGCCATAACCCGAAAAATTTAATTAGTTTAAGAATTTTTATAAATTTAACTTATTTTATTTATTTATGAAACTAGACCTGCACTTCAAACTTAAGATGTCATAATCCATTCAAGAATTAAGTGATAATAGTAGTGAGTAGATGACATTAATTTGATTAATAAAGTCTACAAATGACTATAAGGGTTGAACATATAACCCTTAAATACAATTAATCACTTAATTATGCGCAAAATTTATCGTTTGACGGACTTGAATTCAAATAAAAATAGAGTCTTTAACATTCCATACAATGACAATATAGACAAGTGAAGTTTATTTATTTTTATTTTAAGCTGGTTTTTATTACTTTTCCATGTGTCAAATGTCAATGATGATGGTTTATTTATTATGTTTTGACAAATGTGTGACAAATCACAAATGTAACACTACTTGGCATTTAAAAAGAAAATGGTGCATGGATCGAGGAGAGACAGACAAATATTTGCATCAAAAATTAAGGACAAAAATGTTGCCTTACAAAAGTGTTCCGGCAGCCGAGGCGGTGCTCGGCCGAGCTCTAACCGCCGGCGAGACTATCTGGCTGAACTACTCCGCCGATAAATCCGATTACTTCCTCTATTGCCATACCACAGTCTTCCTTTTCCTAACCTTTTCCATTTCCCCATTCTTCTACATCCTATTTGAGCAATTTCAAACCTACAAAATCCAGCCCAAAGTTAAGAAGCTTTCCATTTCCGATTCCTTACGGTGCTATCTCAATGTAATGCCCATGTTCATCTTGGTCGTGGGATCTCTCCAGCTAATCTCTTACCCTGCAATTCAAATGATTGGGATACGAACGAAGCTTCCATTGCCGTCAATAGGTGAAGTGGTGGGGCAATTGGTGGTTTACTTTGCAATTGAGGATTATACGAGTTATTGGGTGCATAGATTCCTGCATTGCAACAAATGGGTATACGAGAAGATTCATCGGATTCACCATGAATACAATGCACCCTTTGTATTTGTGGCACTTTATGCTCATTGGGCAGAGATTTTGATCCTGGGTTTTCCTTCACTTTTGGGACCGGCCATAGCCCCTGGTCATATAATCACATTCTGGTTATGGATCGCTTTGAGGCAGCTTGAGGCAATTGAAACTCACAGCGGGTACGCCTAATTATTAACACTTCTTTTTTACTCTCGAATACTCCGTCACCATGCTTATAATATATCTTCATGTTCTATGATAGAACAGATTTGATGTTAATAAGTTTTATTTGAACATTAAAATACTATTATATATACAAAAATCAATTGAACTTAGAAATATGAAAAATGGATGATACAGGTATGAGTTTCCTTGGAGTCCTGCAAAATACATTCCATTTTATGGTGGAGCAGAGCACCATGACTATCACCATTATGTTGGAGGTGAAAGCTATAGCAATTTTTCTTCGGTATTTACCTATTGTGATTACATTTATGGAACTGATAAGGTATTATTATTACTCTTTTTTATTTTTACATTCTAACTTGTTCATTAATGACGGTGTTTCTCAATTTAGGGTTATCGATATCATAAAAAGATTCGGAAGCAAAGATAAGTTGGTTCTTTCTTGTTACAATGTTGTTTGTGAGACAAGAGAATGTTGCGGGGGCTTGGAGATGTTAGAATGATGTATCTGGAACAAAACTCATAAATTTCTTTATTTATTTATTCACGGTGGAATGTACTTATTGTTGTTGGTGCTGAATTTTCATAGTAATAAATATTTAATCAGTCTGAATATTTAATATTAATGAAGAATCACCAAGCCCGTCTAGCTCAGTTGGTAGAGCGCAAGGCTCTTAACCTTGTGGTCGAGGGTTCGAGCCCCTCGGTGGGCGATTTATTTTGTGTTTTTTACTATTTTTGCTTGATCGAAGACAAGTAAGAAACATAAATAGGTGATCTTGGAAAACTTACTTTCAACCAGCCAAGCAGCCTGTCTAATTAGTTGGTTGAGCGCAAAACTCTTAACCTAAAGGTGATCTTGGAAAACTTACTTTCAACCAGCCAAGCAGCCTGTCTAATTAGTTGGTTGAGCGTAAAACTCTTAATCTTGTGATCAAGGGTTCAAACCCTTGGTGTGTTTTTTTTTATTGTTTTGATGGATCGAAATGAAGTAAAGAATCTGAACAGTATGGGTCTGGAAAATTATACTTTCAACCAACCTGTCTAGCTAGGGCAGATTGCAAAACTCTTAAGATGGTACTTAGTTTTTGAACTAAAAAATGAGAAAGAGAATACAATATTTTTTTGAAGCCTTATAGGGCTTGACTTGTTTTGTTTAACATATTTAATTAAATTATCATATTTTTGTAATAATTTGTATTAAACTTTGGTTTGATAGATATGATATTTCATCAGATTTCATGTTGCCTATTATTATCAACTCCACCATCCTACCCAATATATAAAAAAAAAATTGATTATCTTCAATTAATCTCAATTTGTGAGTTTTTAGTACCAAAATAAAATTAAAAATAATAAAGAGCAGAAAAAAAGACATCTAGTGGCTAACATAGAATAGAGAGAGAAAGAGAAAGAGAGAATACTCATCGGTGTCTGTACAAGAACATTGAAAATCTCGATTCTTTGCTTCTCTCATAGCCGGAAGTCATCGATTTCAATACTCTCCGACCCTTTACTCGTAACCAATGAAGGCGAAGCCTTTCTAGGCAAAGATGCGCATCCCTTATCTTCCCAATTCTCAAATACGTCTCAATCGCCAGATATAGATTCGGCTGTTTTCATTCTCAAATATCTGAAACCAGAAGAAGAAGAAGAAGGAAGAAGAAGAAGAACCTAGAGGAGTAGCAGAAATGGGGGATCTGCTCGTATGGCTTCTGTTTTTCTTCATCCTCATTGGCCTTATTGGCCTTGTAGTTTTCCAGGTCAGTTCACTAACTCCGTTCACCCACTTCAGTCGCTCGGAACCTTGGATCTGTCCCCTCTAAATCTTATCTGTTGATGCTGGGATTAACCATTTTTGTTCAATTTTGTAACCATATTGATGATAAAGTCAATTCTCTGAAAACTGACCTAATATGAATAGTTGTTTCTCCTCCTAATGGTTAACTTTAAATTAAATGGAGATGGGTTTGATTTATGATAAGCAGCTGATGTGCTTTGCTGATTTGGAGTTCGATTACATAAATCCATATGACTCTGCATCAAGAATAAACAAAGTGGTATTGCCAGAATTCATCATTCAAGGAATCTTTTGTTTCCTATGTCTAGTTACTGGACATTGGATTATGTTTCTGTTGAGTGCACCATACCTCTACTACAATGTCAGGCTGTAAGTCCTTCTTCTCAATTCCATTATCAATGATAGTTCTTGGTTGGTCGGTCATTTGCTGATTCGAAGTTACTCTCTCAGGTATACAAATAGAAAACACTTGGTGGATGTTACTGAAATATTCAACTTGCTTAGTTGGGAAAAGAAGCAGAGGCTATTTAAACTTGGCTATCTCATTCTTCTTCTGTTCATTTCATTGTTCTTGTAAGTAAATTGACAGATTCAAAAAAAACTTATTGGTTGATTTTCTCTGGTCTGTATCAGGATGCATAAAATGTTTCTTCTTACTGTGATTTGTTTTTTAGGTTAATCTGGAATGCCTTGGAGGATGATGATCACGATTTCTAAGAGTACATACAATTGGCTGATGCTTAGGCTGATACTGATTTTATTGTTTATGGGTGTGGTGTGGTTTGGTTTAGGGTTTCTTTCTTATATGAATTTCAACAGGATTTAGGGGTGGCTTGGCTACTATTTCAATCTCAACCGATCTTTTTTTTGTACACTAGGAGCATGTTTTCTGGTTAATTGTATGATTTATTACATTTTGTTGTTTCTTTTTCAAAATTGGGCTCATTTTTTATCAGATTGGAAGGAATAGAATACTGTATTATTTGATCTAACCCATCTCTTACCTATATTGATTGTCAGTAGATTTGCTATCTGAACTCAATTATGCAGCAAAAATGCTGAACAGATTATACAAGATAAACACAGAAATGATTTCTTGAATATTGGAATGGGGTTAACAAAGGAACGAAATTTCTGTTATTTATGATTTAAAGATCCAATTCGAATCTA
The DNA here is from genome assembly GCF_907164915.1 of Impatiens glandulifera. Taxonomy (NCBI): domain Eukaryota; kingdom Viridiplantae; phylum Streptophyta; class Magnoliopsida; order Ericales; family Balsaminaceae; genus Impatiens; species Impatiens glandulifera. The sequence continues at coordinate 1,652,798 of NC_061864.1, forward strand.
GACAAAAGAAGAATGATATTGAGCAAAACAACATCTTAGCCAGCCTCACTAATATTTTCCTACACCCAGAATCCAGATGATGTGAGAATATACAAATTCAACAAAATGACCAATGATAGGACCGACCAGGATTAAGTTTCTCTGGTATACAACTTCCCCTAAAAAAGAAACAAAAGCAAGAAGATGTGGAAATAAAGGTTTGGCTTGTTGTTGTTGTTGCTGCTATTCTTACTATGTTGAGTTCAGTCATTCTGTTTTTTCATGAATAAAACTACCGACCACAATCTGAACAGGGGTGGCGGCTACAAGTGAACCAGCAACTACACCTCCAAGAATTCTTCCACCATCTGAGCTAGCCAGAGAAACACTAATACCACCTACTCTGTTCCTTGTTCCTCCATTCTCAGACGGGGTAAACGATCCATTCAAAGACAGTATTTCAAATCGACCCTTAACACACAACAACAACAACAACAACAAATCATCAATAAAACAATAGAAACTGAAATTATTATGTATGAATGAATGAACAAACAAACAAACAAACAAGAACCTCGTGTGCGATTGTACCACCCAATGAACTTAGTGTAACAGTTGAAACTGCACCACTTCCAGATAGAATGCATATTGCTCGAGACCCTTCTTGAGAAAATGATAGAATCTTCGCAGCAACATCCTAAAGGAAACAAAAACATATAAAAGTAAGATTTCATTCATGATTATTCAGCAATTTTTTATACAAGTTATTATTAATGATTACCTCCCCGGCATTAACGATGATAATGTGAGGTGTGAATCTAGCACCGAAGAAGGATAACCTTTGATCATCTGTACAGAAGAAGAAGTAGAAGTAGACAGTAGTTTCTTCTATTCGTTCATATGAAGGTTTCAATAATGGCCCCACTTCAATATACGAAACAAAACATTCAAATTATTATTATTATAATAATCAAAACATGCAAAATTACCTATAACGGGCCCCACCGCCCGCGCTTTTCCCTTATCACCGTAATCGATTAACAATGGCGGCGCCGACATTGAAAGCGGTTGTGGAGACAGAACAATCGGCGGTAATGCTGATCCATCTACTATGTACTTCCTTGGCCGACCCCTCCTCCTTGCTGGAGTAGTTGATAACCCAGTATTTCCCTGTTCTACAGAAACCGACTCCAGCGTCGGACCCACTTGAGATGATCCACCGGTTTCATTAGGGTTGTTGTTGTCTGTTCGTCGCACAACACGGTAATTAGATGGAACATCGGATCCAGACAATATATATCCACTGTTACTGTTTCCTTTACCTTCCATTGGAGAGAAATCTTTATAAAACGAGTTTTCCAGGAAAATTTCACCGAAAACACTTGATGATTCAACCAGCCGGAAATGTTACGCCGGAAACCCAGAAAAAGAGAAAGAAGAAAAGGTTTAGGGTTTATCCAAATCTAGAAAATACAGATTCAAACGACAAATGAAAAAAAAGAAAAAAAACTGGAATCGTTGTTGTAAACTAACACAAGTTCTAGATACTTCTTAATTGATGGAAACAGAATTTCAAGAATCAAGACAAAGAAACACGAAGAAAAAGGTCTACAAATTTTCTTAATTTCTATTCTGACAAAATGGGAAATTTATTTAATTTCTAATTAATTTGATGCAAATTAAAATTAGGGTTTTCTTTACTTTACTCAAACTATTGTTAATATTTTTGCAATTAAAAAATATCAAATAATTGTTTTTTTATATTATAATAATTATTAAAGAAAAATAATTTATGTAATTTGGTTTTGAAAATGTCCGTCTAATTTTTCTATTAATAAATATAAGTATTATTATTTTAATGAATTTTTATATTAATAAATTGTGATGAATAATTTTTTATTGATATTTTCTATTAATTTGAATAAATATGACATAAATGTATAAGGACATGAATACATATAATATTTTGTTAATTTATATGAGAAATGTAATATAAGTAGAGTATTTAATTTATTTGTTTGCTAGGAGGAATTCAATGTACCTAGTTATATTAAACAAGTAAATGTTAAATTAATAATAATAATAATAAAATATGATAATTGTAATTTGTAGTGGGAAAAAAAGTAAAATTATGTATCCATTTTTATGAGGATAAATTATATTAAAAGGCATATATAAAATATGTCACCCACATTATACGTTACATGATTATGTTATGTCCATATAATATAGATTTGTATATGTGCATAATTAATTATTCTATTGTAAAAGAGGTTCTTAGCCAAAGGGATTTAGACATAAAAAGGATCTTTTATATTCTTAACTCCCTTCTTTCATTTTTTTTAAATACTCTAAACACATTTATTTGGAAAAATGATAAATCATTAAATTAACTTATGCCTTAACTTAACTTGTAATGAATGGACTAAATTGATTTTAATTATGGTAACACTATTTTCGTGATGATTGTGTTAAAGAATTAATTATCCATTTTAAATATGTAATTTTACTTAACTTATTAGGACAGTAGAGAGATTATAAATATTATGTCTATTTTTTTATTAAAAGACTCCTAAATTGGATATTGTATATATCATCTTTCTTAAGTGAATAAACTCTTAATTGAAAAAGAAATAATGAAGTAATTTCTACATTTTATCATGTCATTCTTTTCTTGCTTAAATCCATGAATCTTTATCCTTGGTCTATAAAATATGAGACAATACAAATTTTATCAATTTGACATAGAATGATGTTAAATAAAAAGTCACACTAATTTTTTTAAAAAAAATTGAGACAATCAAAGTAATGAAACTTATCTATATATAATCAAAATAACAAGAAGTGCCATAGTAGGGCTTATTTACATATTTCTATATATTGAGATAAAAAATATAAAAGGCCTACTTAAAGCATGTTAAGAAAATGGTATACTACAAAAATAAATGATTTATAAATAGAAAGCTTTTCATTCAGGCCCTTATGTTTTTGTATTTTCCTAATTTTCCCCACTTGTATTTATTCACTATTAGTTATCTTAACTTTTAAGTTACTTTTTTATTATTATTTTATTATCTTATATTTACATCGCATGTTTTCCAATTTTCATTTCCTTGTACTATGATTATCATCGATTCATCACTCATAAGTAAGTGTCAAATCAATGTTTTTTATAACATTTAGAAGAACAGAGATAATAACTATGTGCGCGATTAAATATGAGTTTTTACAGACTATTTATAAAATATATAAAAAATAAGTAATAATTTAAGAAAATATGATATTTGTTTTTTTAACCAGAGTTTGATAATCATCATTTAAATGATAAATATATATTAGTTGTCAATATATTCTTGATAATAACGAAATCATATCCGTATACATGTCTTTAAAACAATGGCAGTAATAATAACAATTATTTTATACAAAAAAAAAATGTAATATTATAATTGAAATATGATAATATAATATGAGATTTAATCCATTTCTTAAAAAGATCAATTAAGAAAAGAGGGATAGTTAAAACATTCCAAACAAGTTAAAATACATTTAATTGTAAAAAAAAAAAACTGACCATAATAACTTAGGGCATGCTTGGTACGTGGTTTTTGTACTCAGGAATGAAAAAGGGAATGAAATGAGATGTTTGGTTGGTGGTTTTGATTCCAGGATATTGATTTGATTCCCGGATACTCAGGAATCATCAAATCCTCTCTATATTGGGAGGAATGAATCCCATTCCGGAGTGATACATTTTCTCTCCCATTATCTCCACTCTCCTATTTTCTTTCTTATAATTATAATTTTAATATTATATATATTTTATAATTATATTATACGTTATTTTATAATTAACATAATAATAAATTTTTATTTATTTATGAATAAATAATTTCAATTATTTAAATAATATTAAGGAATTATTTAAAATAAAATTTTAGTGATAATTACAATAACTAATAATAATATAATTAATTTTATATAATTAATTTTAAATATTATATATTAATAATAAAATTAAAATAAATTAATTAAAATGTAAAAATATAAAACTAAAAATATAATAACAATTTTATATAAAAAATATTAAAATATTAAAAAATTAAATATGAAATATTTTAATAAAAATTATTATTAAACAGATTATACCATGTTATAATATATTATTAAATAAAATATTATATTTTATTTAAAATATATAATATTTGAAAGGCTTTTTCTTATATTATTTATATTTAATAGATAATTATTTATTTATAATTAGTAAAAAATTGAAACATTCAACATTTTTTTTGTTATAAGTATTTTTATTTTTATTTTGAAAAAATATAATTAATAAAAAAAATATTATATGTTTATATTTTATTAAATGTCACTTAAATATTTTATATATTTTAAATGTTACAAAAATAATAATAATTTATATTTTTAATTTAATAAAATAAAATTAAAATTAATCATAATTTTAATAACAAAATTATATTTATAACTTTTCTCTTATAAATCCAAACGTTATCAATGAGAATGGGAATGATTAAAACTCTTAACCAAACACTACACTTCTATCAATCATACCCATTCTCATTCCACACATCTATCAATCCCAATCCTATTCTCATTCCTTTATTTGAACCAAGCACCCCTTCAGTTATAAAAAAAGAGTTAAACTAGTAAAAAATACATGAATTAAAGTGAAAAGTTATAAACTATAAATTGTGGATTATTAACTGATAAGTAATTCTAAATGAAAAAGTCTTAAATAAAACAAAAAGTATTAAATTTAGTTCCCACTTAAATTAAAATGCAAGTATTGTTTAAAGATTAAAATTAAATTGTGAATTTCTGATCATAACATCACAATGAGGCCTCTAAAGGAATAAATTGCAAATTAGAAGGCCCAATACTTTCTCTCATGTATGTCTCAAAATTAACTATATATAAAGCAGCCCATGTATAACCTAATTTTTTAGACATCTTTTGTCTTACCTATTTTTATTTATTTTTAATAAATTTTCTTTTATCTTCTCTCTAGATTTGTATGGACTTTAAAGTTAGAAGCCTTTCAAAAACACAATTTATATTTTTCTAAATCATAGTTTTTTTAAATTAAAGTAAGTTAGTACAATTTTGAATTAGATAAAAAAAAAATGTAATTTTTTGTTTTTGTTGTTGAATGTTTGAAGTTAGCTTGATCCTACCTACATGATTTACACTTTAATTTAAGATATTTTAAATAAAAATTTATTCCATGATATTTGTATTCTTATAAACAACTTAGTGGGTTAAAATGGTTATAAATGATAGAATTTATAAAAAAAAAATAACTCAGAGGATTATATATATATAGAGAGTGAATTGATATTATCCAAACCTTCTAGATACTTAAATATATAATAATAATATTAGTTGACAATCATCATTATTTTGTATTATAAATTCTAACGAAGACCTAGCTAGCTAGTTTATGGTATTCTTGTAATGGATATTGGATGATAAAAAAAATGGTCATTTTCACATATACTTATTATCAACTCATGATTTGGATAAGTTGACAAGTAGAATATATATATATACAAATAAAATAATAATAATAATAATGTCAAGTTGGAGTAGTGAGAGGTTGCTTAATGCTTAGGCGACAGGGTCATTTTCAGTAATTAAGAGCCTCCTTAGTCCTAGGAAGTAGGAATGGATGGATATATATTTATCTAATTCAATTATATTTAAGCATTATATATAAATATTATTAATGATATATATATATATATATATATATATATATATATATATATATATATATATAAACATGTTACGTATATGAACGCTGTCATATGTATGATCACACAGCACCATAGAAAATATATCTTCAATCCTTCTTTTTTTTTGGAATGCTTGTCATTTTTTTTACTCCTCTTTATCTGCTTCTCTATGATGATCATTTCCTTTTGAATTGTTATATATATATATAACTACTAACTTTATTATTATTAAATTGATTGACATTAATTAATTTTAAGCAATTGTTTATTTATTTAAATATATGATCTTTGTTTAAGCTGATTATTTCCGTTCATTTAATTTGACTGGGGTTTCATGTTTATCTTGAAAATAAGTACTTTTTTATTTTTATTTTGTAAAGCTAAATAATAATAAATAAATAAATATAAAGAGGTATATATGACCAATGTGAAATTGCGCCAAACATCATATTCTCTTAGCTAGGATCTAGAATAAATATTGCGTTCACAAGTGGAAAATGACCTAAATATTTATTCAATTACATCCAATATATATATAGTCAAATTCCGGCGACTATTCCTAATTGGTTGGAGATATATATATATATATAAGATATGACCTTTAAATATTTAATTTAGAGATTAATTAAATTACAACAAAATAATTAAGTAAATAGTAACCACAGATAGTTAGCCATTTTAGTAACATTTATATATCTTCTTGTTATTATTCTTAATTATTTCGATATCCCATGCATGATCAATCTAGCTTGTTCCCTTTCATGTATATAACAAGCAGAGTTGACATTATTAGTATGCAACAAACAGATAATTCATTACTCAAATTGAGTTATCAATTATTTAAGAATCCATGATATTTGATATATCTTATGAACCACTACTATTAATTATTATTTGAGTTATTACCTTATTGATTTATTTCATTCATAATTAATATCTTGAACAACACACCCAAACAAATATTATACATTAGTTGAAGATAGTTAGTGTATCCGGAAGAATATATTTATTTGGGTAAATTAAATAGAAGAATTAATTTTATTTATTTTTTAAATAGACTTGGGGATTTTTTTTGTTGGAGTTGATTTAAATAAATTTTGAATTATTTAAAAAGAAATGATTGGTGTAATTAATTATGAGAACTTTATTTTTTTATTATTATAAACTTTAAAAAATATTAATATATAATAATAGAAAATTAAATAATAAATTTAGTGATTTAATTGATAAGAAAATATATTAAATGGTAGGATTATTATATATTTAGAGATTAAAAGAAAGAAAGTAAGATTAAGGTCTCTTTGAATTTGAATAATTAGTTTCTTTTGGTTATCATCCCAATTAAAGGGAATGGAATGAATGGGGTTTATATATATTAGCAAAAGTTGATGTACGGATTTAGCATTCACTGGTAAAAAAATGGTCAAAACCGAGAGTTAAAACTCTCGGTTTTGAGCACATATCTTTCGGTATAGACTAAAATCCGAGAGTTAAGGTAAATGTCGCCATCCCTCGGTATTGACTCCGTCGTTAAAAATAATTGTGTATTTACCGAAAGATGTCCTCTAGTTCTCGGGTTTTCTTCAATGAGAAAAACCGAGAGTTATTAGTTTAACCTTCGGTTTTTCCCTCGAAAGAAAAACCGAGAGTTATTGATTGAACCTTCGGTTTTTCCTTAGAAGAAAAACCGAGAGTTATTAGCATAACCTTCGGTTTTTCCTTAGAAGAAAAACCGAGAGTTATTAGCATAACCTTCGGTTTTTCCTTAGAAGGAAAACCGAGAGTTATTAGCATAACTCTCGGTTTTCCTTCAAAGGAAAAACCGAGAGTTATTAGCATAACCTTCGGTTTTTCCTTTGAATAAAAACCGAGAGTTATTAGCATAACCTTCGGTTTTTCCTTTGAATAAAAACCGAGGGTTATTAGCATAACCTTCGGTTTTTCCTTTGAAGAAAAACCGAGAGTTATTAGCATAACCTTCGGTTTTTCCTTTGAATAAAAACCGAAAGCTTCCATTTATCTTTCGGGGTTTCTCTTAAAAATATACAAAATAGCCGTACTGATTTGTGCTCAACCGAAACCGCATACCGAAACCTAAAACCTGTTCAGCCAGCCAAACCAATCAATTCGTAAAACAAAATCATCATTCCAAAATTCTCCAATCAATCATCCCAACAACAAGTTTTACATTAAACATTAAACATATTCAATCAATTCATATAGTCGAAACGTCTTAGAACTAGCTGGTGGGGGGAGGGGGTGGTTGATATTGCCGCATAAACATTTCAAAATTCTCTAATCTTGCATTCAATTCTAACCTTTCCTTCTCCTGTTTTGCACTTTCCCTATCCATTCTTGAAATCAATTCTACCTTTTCCGCTTGGATTTGATTAATCTTTTGTGTTTTTTCTTCATCCCTTTTCTTCAATTCCTCAAGTTCCATCGCCATTCTTTGATTCTCCTCAAACAATCGATCAGTGGCTCGTTGAGAATTGTTAGAACTCCGTCGATCTTGACGAAAGTGTGTGGGTCGGACGCCTGATCCCATACCGAATACTCCCCCATGTTTTTGTGGTCCGAACACTCTCTCCGTCAACTCAAAGTCTGATATTTCCGGTTCGTTACTTAGAACTTCCTCCATCTCAACCTGCAAATTTGAAATAATTTGTCAATTATATAATAATTTATAAACTAGTTATAAGTAATTTAATTAAATTCAATTCACTTACAATTTTCTCTTGAACGCGGTCGTCCGGTACGGGAGTTGGGTTTTCTTTTGTCGGTTTTGGGGTACGGGTCCTCTTGAACACTTCAACGACAGATGGAGCCCGTCCCATTTCAATCGCCTGTTGAAAAAAAAAATTATATAACTCGTAACAATCTTTATATTAAGTTATTATATAACTCATAACAATCTTACCAACTCTTCTTCAATTTGAGCGAACGGTCTACTTCCCGTATGATGCGGGAATTTCAGCTGCTTTCTGTTAGCTATATTTGTGTTACTATTTTTCTGAAATTCAAATAAAAAAATTGAAGTTAGAATAACTAATATCATATTTTATTTGAATTATGAAACCATACCTTAAATTTCTCCGTAAAGAAATGGTTGCGACACACAAACTCCCAATCATCTCGATCGTAGTCTGGTGGAGGATTGGCAAGTACCGCGGCCTCGTCTCCATTATGGATGCGGATATATTCCTTGTGCAAATCCGAGCGCCATCTATCTCATATTTGTCTGACGTGTCCCATTGCGGTCTTTCGAAAAGAATCAATAGGACCATTAGTAGCCTCGAACGGATCCTGAAAATAAAAATATTCAAATGTTTTAAAATAATTATTGAATGATGAATGTATAATTAATTAATCTTTACCTTCGCAGCATTCCAAATGTAATCCAATTGGTCAGCACTTAATGCCTTCCACTTCAAAAGACGGTGTGAGACGGCTGAGGGATCCCGCACAACCGACCCCACATGTCTAGACCACCTTGTTCTTCCAACGTCAACACCTCCCGGCCTCCCATCTACCTCTCTAAAAGTGAGAGGAATCCTTGTCCCCGCTGGTCTCTTAGATAACGCAATATTCTTGTTTTTCCCTCGTCTCTTGCGGGCACAAGATTCTTCAAAATAGATTAAATTCATAATCAGATATGTGAATCAATTCAAACTATAACTAATAGTAAACAACTTACCTGTCGATGATGGGTCGGGAGTCGATCCATGCTCCTCCTCTTCATCCACGTCCTGAGGGTCCTCGTGACCCTCGTCATCAGCCTCATCGTCCTCATCCCCCACATTAGCAAACGTACTCTCTACAAACTCTTCTGCCTCAGCAGCCTCAACATCCTCGTCTGCTGGGGGAGCAGTAGCTATCGGGACTACAGCAATAGGTGGTGCATCTCTAGTAGACGATTCTCGGAGCCTCAAGTTTTTTGATTGTGCAATGAGGTTCTGGTACGGCTTTAAGAGTTTGCTGGGTGTTTTCCTCATACTCCACCAAGGTTCTTCACTACCTTTAGACATTCTTAATGCATACACCATTAATAAATGAGCGACTAATTGAAATAAAGTAGTAATAAGAAATAATATATAGTAAAAAACAGATAATCTACCTAATTAATCTGATCTATATATTTGTAAACCGCGGTTTTATTTTTGTCACAATCTTCCAACCGGGTCGGGCTGACATATCAAGGGCGTAGAAGACTTGTTTTGCTTGACTCGCCAATATATACGGGTCTTGACTTTGGGTTTTTAAAAATCGGTTTACATTTATACTTACGAAGCCATATTTATCCACTTTCACTCCTAGTTCCCCCGAGTGTGTATCAAACCACTTACACTTGAATAAAACAACTCGTTTGTGAGAAAAGTATTGCACTTCGATTATATCTGTTAAAACTCCGTAGTATGACATAGTTTCAGAACCATTGAACCCTTCGACAACCACCCCACTATTTTGAGTTGTCAAACCTTCGTCGTGTTTTTCTGTACAGAATTTGTATCCGTTTACTTTACACCAAACATACATAGACGAGTACATACTTGGACCTTCTCCTAAGATCTTGAGGTCTCTTGATATGTCGTTAAATTCGGTTAATTGAGCAACCTATACATACATTTACCCGACATGTAGTTGTTAAAATAAATATAAAGAGTTAGAATATATGGTTTATAATGAACTCACTCTATGTTTGAAATATGCGGCAAACGTTTCTCCACGAGACTCGTTGTTATTGCAATACTGCATGTAATCTCTGCAAATAGAGCGAATATTAAAAAGCATACTTTTTAATGCTAATTAATAACAGCAACATAGAATCTTACATGTAAAAAGGTTCAGCTTCGGGGCAATTTTTTAAAATGTATGAATGAGCTGTCACTCGATCGATATAATCCAAGTTGTATATTTTTCCGTTAGAAAGGTCTTCCAACGATGAAAATATAGAAATGCCCGAGATTTCAGTTTGTGCATTTTCTTGCTCTTCTTCCTCCATATACCTTGCACATAAACTAATACTCTCATTTACAAGATAGCTCTCGCTTATAGAGGCTTCTGGGTGGTTATTATTCCGCAAATATCTTTTCATTGTACCCATGTAATGTTCAAACGGATACATCCATCGATACTGAACAGGTCCCCCAAGCAAAGCCTCAAATGACAAGTGAACCGGGAGATGCATCATGATGTCGAAAATTGACGGCGGAAAAATCATTTCAAATTTGCAGAGTGTCAATGTAATATCCATGTACAATTGTTCGAGGTCCGCTTCAATCAACTCTTTGAAACACAACAACCGAAAGAACCGAGACAAATTTACTAACGCATCATACACATTATCTGGAAGTAATCCACGAGTTGCTAAAGGAATAAGATATTCCAACAAAATGTGACAATCATGACTCTTTAATCCCGAAATCTTTTTCTCTTCCAAATTTACACAACCACTGATATTTGAGCAAAAACCATCAGGCAACTTGAGATCTTTCAAGAATTTCCAAAAACGTTTTTTATTATCGGATGTCAAAGTGAAAGGCGCTTCTGGATAATGAACCACTCCTTCATCATTTATAGGATGTAACCATGACTTTATGCCTAATAGTTGTAAGTCTTTACGCGCTTTAGGACCATCCTTCGTCTTCTCTTTCACATTCATTATTGTTCCCAACACGCTATCACAAATATTTTTCTCAATATGCATCACATCCAAATTATGTCTCAATAATAATGATTTCCAATAAGGCAAGCGGAAGAAAATGCTCAATTTGTTCCAATTGTCTCCCCGCGTTTCATGATATATCTTGGTTTTCTTGCTTAGATCCGTACTAAGAATTATGTCTTCTAGGTCTCGTGCTTGCTCGTAACTTTCTTGACCCGTTAACAATCTAGGGGGCTCCCCATAATCAGTTCGACCATCAAACGACTCTTTATCCCTTCTGTATTTGTGCTTCGGTGGAAGGAAGCGTCTATGACCCATGTAACATTGTTTGGAACCATGAACCAATCGAAGAGATACTGTATCGTTGTTACAACAAGGACAAGCAAATTTACCTTTCGTACTCCAGCCCGATAAATTCGCGTATGCGGGAAAGTCGTTAATGGTCCACAACAATGCCGCTCGCATGTTAAAGTATTGCGAGGCGTGTGCATCAAACGTTCTCACACCAGTTTGCCACAGTTCAGTCAACTCGTCGATCAATGGCTGGAGAAATATGTCAATCGCATCTCCCGGACTCTTTGGACCCGGAATTAACATAGATAAAATAAAATTGCTAGAATCCATGCAAGTAGAGGGTGACACATTATAAGGAACGAGAATAACCGGCCAAACACTATATGACTTTTTTCCATTTGCAAATGGTTGAAACCCATCGCTTGATAAACCTAGTCTTACGTTTCGAGAATTAGACGCAAAATCTTTATAATTTTCATCGAACGTTTTCCAGGTTAAGGAATCAGCGGGATGTCTCAACGTATCACTATCAACTCTTCCTTCTTTATGCCATCTCATTATTGGAGCCGTTTTTGAGGACATGTATAGTCTTTGCAGTCTTGGTATTAGAGGGAAATATCTCAACACCTTCTTTGGAATGAATTTCCCATTTTGCTTCTCTCGAACTGTCTCACTTGTTTGGTCGACTTTCCATCTTGAAAGACCACAAACTCTACAAGAATCTTCATTTATGTCGTCTTTCCAAAATAGCATACAGTTGTTCCTACATGCGTCTATCTTGTCATACTTAAGCCCGATATCAGTAATGAATTTTTTACTTTCGTAGTAGGAGTTTGGCAATTGAGCGTCAATCGGTAATATGTAGTCTTTAAGTAGACGCAACAACATATCGAACGAAGAATTTGTCCATTGACAGACATTCTTTATGTGAAGTAGTTTCAACAGTGCCGATGATTTCGTTATTCGAGCACCTTCATACAATGGTCGTTTGGAATCATCAAGCAATTTATAAAATCTCTGCGCATCTTCGACTGGTTCATGGTTGTTCGGGACATCATTAACGTTGGAGAACATATCGTTTACGAAATTATGCATATAACGTCCTTCATTGACCTCTTCGTTAACTGTATTATTCGTCTCCGTTCTCGGATCGTTGAATTCTGGTACGGCATCCTCTGACTGATCATCATCATCATCATCGTAGTCATCGCCATCTTCATCGACATCTTCATTAACCACTTGAGTAGTACGTCTTTTTTCTCCATGACAATACCAGTACTCATAATGCACATTTATTCCATAAATGATGAGGTGAGTCTTCACTTCGTCTATTTCCATAAACGGCGTGTTCAAACATTTCACGCAAGGACATTTCACTTTTTTGTCGGGATGTACTCCTAACAGCAAACTCGAGGAATTTGTCAACACCTTCCTCGTAATCTGGATGATCTCGACGTAAGGTCATCCAGCTTTTATCGGGTACTTCCATATTTCTAATAAAATGGAAAAAACCCGCATTATTAATTACTTAAATTTGTCTAAATTAATTAGGCTTACATAATGTTAACATAATTTCTAACTAATCTATCATTATGCAACCAAAATTCAATTTAATCTAATATTATAACCAAAATTCCACATAAACAAACAATAATAAAACCTAACATAAATCTAACTTAAATCTAACTTAAATCTAACATACATATATTCTAACATTATTTCATTCATACACATTTCAAAACAATAAATTATAATTCAACATTATTTCATTCATACACATTTCAAGCCTAATCTAACATAATCTAACATAAATCAAACATAATACCTAATCTAACATACTTGAAATCAAACATAATACCTAATCTAACATACTTCAAATGAAACATAAATCTCGACTTAAATCTAACATGAAAATCTAACATAAATCTAACATTAAACTAACCTAACCATATAATAAACCAACAAGAACTAACCTTGCACAAACAGAGCGACGAAGAAGAGCAGCGGATGTAGATCGACGGGCGTTCACCGGGCGACTGAAATTTCTAATCCAAACCTAATAACAATAACCAACATTAATATAACCAAATATTCAAACCAATAAAACTAACCAAATCATACTCCAATCAAACTTCAATCTAACCAAAATCAAAATTTTAAACCTAATCAAACAAATAACCTAATCAAATACAAATAACCTAATATCAAACAAAAAACCCAAAATCAAACTACCAAATCATTAATCTAACTAAAATCAAACTAATATCACCTAAACTAACCAAAATCAACCAAATTTTCAACCCAATCAAACAAATATAACCTAAAATCAATCAAATAACCTAAAATCAAACAATAAACCTAATATCAAACAAAAAACCCAAAATCAAACTACCAAATCATTAATCTAACTAAAATCAAACTAATATCACCTAAACTAACCAAAATCAACCAAATTTTCAACCCAATCAAACAAATATAACCTAAAATCAATCAAATAACCTAAAATCAAACAATAAACCTAATATCAAACAAAAAACCCAAAATCAAACTACCAAATCATTAATCTAACTAAAATCAAACTAATATCACCTAAACTAACCAAAATCAACCAAATTTTCAACCCAATCAAACAAATATAACCTAAAATCAATCAAATAACCTAAAATCAAACAATAAACCTAATATCAAACAAAAAACCCAAAATCAAACTACCAAATCATTAATCTAACTAAAATCATACTAATATCACCTAAACTAACCAAAATCAACCAAATTTTCAACCCAATCAAACAAATATAACCTATAATCAATCAAATAACCTAAAATCAAACAATAAACCTAATATCAAACAAAAAACCCAAAATCAAACTACCAAATCAATCAAATAACTTAAAAATGAAACAAATTTAACCTAAAATTAAGCAAATATAACTTAAACTTAAAAAATAAACTAACCTTTGTAGGGCGGCAGCAGACGGCGGCAGCAGGCGGCGGCAGCAGGCGGCAGCAGGCGGCGGTTCCAGTCTTCAATCACCGGCGTCGTCGATCCAAGCGTGGGCAGCGAACGGCGTCGTCGATCAGAGAGGAGGCAGCGAGAATCAATCTGCGTGGCGGCTGTCTTCAATGGGCGTCGCGGCTGTCTCCAATCGGCGTCGCGGCCGTCTTCAATCGGAGTCGAGGCGGTCTTCTGTCGGACGTCGTCTTCGGGCGGCGTCAAAATTCGTTCGATGGAAGGCGGCGCGGAGAAGAGAAGAAAGAGGAAATCGGGTAAGAAGAAAACGGGGAAGAAGAAAGGGGAAAAAGAGAAGAAAGAGGGTGTTTTATTTTTTTTTTAACTTATTTACCGAAAGTTTTAGTCAAACTCTCGGTTTTTATCAATGTAAAACCCGAAGGTTTTATTAAAACTCTCGGTTTTTATCAATGAAAAAACCGAAAGTTTTATTAAAACTCTCGGTTTTTTCATTGATAAAAACCGAGAATTTAATAAAACCTTCGGTTTTTACATTGATAAAAACGAGAGTTTTACTATAACCTTCGGCTTTTACATTGATAAAAACCGAAAGTTATATTCAAATTCTCGGTTTTGATAATTATTTCCGAAAGTTATATAATAAACTTTCGGGTTTACAACTTCACAAATTTGAAAATTAATTGGTTTATCACTTTCTAATAA
This sequence comes from Impatiens glandulifera, assembly GCF_907164915.1. Taxonomy (NCBI): domain Eukaryota; kingdom Viridiplantae; phylum Streptophyta; class Magnoliopsida; order Ericales; family Balsaminaceae; genus Impatiens; species Impatiens glandulifera. The sequence goes on from NC_061864.1 coordinate 1,668,168, forward strand.
CCTAGAACAACATTAATTTAACACATTGGATATCCTTAAAACATTCTTCAATCCATATAATCAAACATTACACAAATACATAAGATCATCAAACACAAACATACATATACACTTCTTTATATAATCAAACACAATCATAAACATTTTAACATAAAATAAAATAATAATTTTTAAAATACCACACACAATTGATTATATTAGTAAGGACTCTAGATTAGTAGGTTTAAAACAAAATAAATTAACAAATTAGGTAGTGGTAAAACCGAAAGTTAAGAGTATAACTTTCGGTTTTTATTGGTATTTCCGAAGGTTTTAAATAAACCTCTCGGTTTTGATCAATTAAATTCCGAGAGAATGTCTAAATCTCTCGGTTTTGAAATGTGCACAATTTAACTCAAATAAAAACGAAAGTTAATTGTATAACTTTCGGTTTTGATTGTTATTTCCGAAAGTTATACAATTAACTTTCGGAATTAAAATTTCAAAAATTGCTAAATTAATAGGTCTTTAACCTTCTAATGACTTTGAAGGTCATTATGTTACGTTATTTGATATCCTTAAAACAACACACAATATAAATGATCAAAATTTGTACACATTCATATGATCATCAAACACAAACATACATATACACTTCTTTATATAATCAAACACAATCATAAAGATTTTAACATCAAACACAATCTTCATTTTCAAAATATAACACACAATTGATTATATTAGTTAAGAGTCTATATTAGTAGGTTTAAAACAAAATAATTTAACAAATCAGGTAGTGGTAAAACCGAAAGTTAATAGTATAACTTTCGGTTTTTACCCTATGATTTTTTAATTGTAAGGTCAAAACCGAAGGTTTATTTTAAAACTTTCGGTTTTTACCCTTCTGATTTTTTTAGTATAAGGTCAAAACCGAAGGTTTATTTGAAAACCCTCGGTTTTTACCCGTAAAAACCGAAGGTTTTCACATAAACCCTCGGTTTTTACACTTCCCCAAACTTAGGAAAAAATCATATTTTTATAATGAGGGGTAAAAACCGAAGGTTTTCACATAAACCCTCGGTTTTTACCCTTCCCCAAACTTAGAAAAAATCATATTTTTTTAATGAGGGTTAAAAACCGAAGGTTTTCACATAAACCCTCGGTTTTTACCCTTCCCCAAACTTAGAAAAAATCATATTTTTTTAATGAGGGGTAAAAACCGAAGGTTTTCACATAAACCCTCGGTTTTTACCCTTCCCCATTGTTTTAATGAAGGGTAAAAACCGAAGGTTTTCACATAAACCCTCGGTTTTTACACTTCCCCAAACTTAGAAAAAAATCAGATTTTTTTAATGAGGGGTAAAAACCGAAGGTTTTCACATAAACCCTCGGTTTTTACCTCAAGATTTTTAAAAAAATGGGTCAAACCCGAAGGTTTTCAAATAAACTTTCGGTTTTGGTGATGCGGTTTTTTTTAAAAAAATATGAAAAGTCAACAAAAACATAACTATTTCCAACATATTCAACCAAACCAAACAAACATAATAACAATAATTCATAAATATTAAAACATAACTGTCATAAACCCATAATAAATCCATAATAAATCTAGAAATTAATTATTAGATGGGGTGGAAGAAGGGGGTGGTTGATTCAGTCGACTCCTCAACAAGACAAGTTCCTGTTCGAGATTCTCTAATCTCTGAGACATTTCGGCCCGGTCCGCTTTGATTTCACTAAGCAAACGACCTCTTTCGGCATCCCTTAGTCGGATTTGTTCCATTTCCAGCGTCATCTTTCTTACCTCTTCCTCACGTGCCGCAATTTCTGATTGTGCTATCAGATTCTGGTAACACAGAGGCAGTTTCTCCGGTGTACGCCGAAGTCTATTCCATGTCGAATCACCCATATCCTAAATGCATTTCAGATATATGTATATATATATTAATCAAACAAAATAACGTAAACTAACATAAATCTAGATCTATTATACTTAAGAAATCTAAATCTTACAATAAACAAAAAAAAATCAAATCAAACAAATTACCTGAAGAGAGGAGAAGAACCCGCGGCTGGGAGGAGGCAAGCGGCGGCGGCGGCGGCGGAAGAGAGAGAAAGGAGGGATGAGCGGAATGAAAAAGAGAAGGGTTAGGGTTTGTATTTATAGAGGTTGAGGCCGAAGGTTTTCATAAAACTTTCGGTTTTGATATTAGTCAAAACCGAGGGTTTATTAAAAAACCTTCGGAAAAACCAATTTCAAAAATTTGATTTTTTTTTTAATGTGCAAAACCGAAGGTTCTTTGTAAAACTTTCGGAAATGAAATTCTCAAAAAAGGCAAAACCGAAGGTTTTTTGAAAACCTTCGCAATTAAAAAACCAAGGGACTTCAAAACCGAAGGTTTTTCCTAAAACCTTCGCAAATAACCCACACCCAACACTTAGAATTTTTTTGGGTTTTTGGGGAAGATAAAAACCGAAAGTTCTACAAAGAACTTTCGGTAATAAGTAACAAACCCGAAGGTTTTACACCCCTCTCGGAATCTATTTTTAATAGCGAAAGATTTGTTCCTCTCGGGAGTATTTAGGAGAGGTTTACAAAACCCTCGGGAAAAACCGTCGGTAAAGGTCCTTCTTTTACCAGTGATTATGTATGCATGCATGCATACATGCATGCTTTCTTTCTGACCTAGCTATTACTGAATCAGCATGCTATTACCTAGATCATATACAGGCCTTGTTAGGAATCCAGAAAAAGAAAGATATAAATATTAATTAATTAATAATTATAAAGCCATAATATGAACAGAACACCATTAACTACACGAAAGGCATCAACATTAAAAGATGAGAATATATACATTCTGTCGGCTAAAGCATTCCATATATAAAATACTTTTAATTGAAAAATCAAACCAAACCAAACAATAATTCATATTATTATTATTTGAATTGCCAATAATGTTGTTATCGACAATAATGTTGAATCGACAACTCAATTATTTTTGGATTGCCAATGAATGACTATTATATAGAATTTTTTGTGAAAAATTATTGAGATTTTTTTAGCTGATGTCAGAATATTTGAATAGTTGTTGTAAAGTTTGAATTGATGCGTTTAATATGATTGACTACATAATTGATTATCATCTTATTAATTATTTTTTGGTGTATTATCTAGTTGGAGAGAAATCATAAAACTTTCAATCATAGTAGTCGTTTAATAATATATTATTATTATTATTATTATTATTATTATTATGAATTATACCGCTTTCTAAAATTCGTTCTAGATAAAGTTTTTAAAGAGTTAATAATTTTTTTAGAAAATTTATAAACTCGATAATTTATTAAATAACGTTTTTTATTTTATTTTTTATTTTCATGTCAACTAAGATCTCTTTCGAAATAAGTTTCTTTCTCCAACTATATATATAATCTCTTGAGTTTTTTAGTCACAACATTATTTAAATATATTAAAATCCCATCAATTCAAAATTTAAGATATTATTAGAAAATTTATATTGTTAATTTTGTTTCGGTATGAGAGATCTAGATAAATTTGACTATTTTCTTTTGGGTTATTGGACTTTTATAGGAGGCAAAACTTATTGATTTTGCTCTCTATTTAGCTTTTGAATATGACTCCACGATACACTAGTCATTTTAGGTTTTAACGAATATTGACTAATTTGTTGATTAATTACATATTTATCATTTAATTTATATTTGTATATGCAAATTTAATATTCAAAAAGGTCAAAATACACATCTACAATATTATATATATATATATATAATACAATATATTCCAAAAAAACTATTTATTCATTTTTTATTATTAGTGTTCTATGATTATAACACTGCTATATATATATAAACTATGGTAATTAAGATATCTATATATCTTTTTCATGGGCTAAGATATTTAACAAACAAAAAACGTTCACTTATGAGAAATATTTAAGAGGGATGTTATTTTTTTATGAAATAAAGTAAAAAAAACATTTTCTAGAAAATCATGGATACAAAAGTTAAGTTGGCCTGTAGTGTAGAATTTAGCTGTGTGATTGAGGTTAATATTAATCTTGACTTTTATTTAAAATGGGTTAGCTATTACTTAATTAATACTTTAAGACTTAACTATTATGTGGTTCTAAATTCTATCCAATCACTAGAACAAATATAGCCAGCCACAAACCTATATATATATAGTTACTAAGCTAGTTTTAATTCTTATGCCATACTTATTATTATTGTTTTTTTTATTTAGTTTAAGAGAATTTTAATCATTGTAATTGGATGTATGTTGAAGCGAAATATAAAATATGATATGTTTAAGAAACGAGTACCATTTAAACACGTAAAAGTAAGCCATTACATATTCCTCTAAAAGGAAGATTAAAAAGTTGAGAATAAATAACACTTGAAGATATTTAAAGTGCATCATGTGGTTAAAGACAGCTTAAATGGAGATATTCCTATTTACATTTATATATTAAGATTCTTTCATGATAAAAATTACACACACTCTGGATTAATAATGCATCCACAGGAAGTTTCTCATGGAGAATATTAATGCATGTCTTCCACTGCTTTCAAGAATATGTCCTTAAATTAATTATAACATTTTTTATACTAGGGTATTAATTTTTTACTTTTTTTTTGGTAACTATAAATAACAATATCATTCTTGAATACAGTTTCTACAAGAAGGAAATTAATACATACTATTTTAAAAATACTTTGTAGGTCGAGTTTATTAAAGCTAGTTAGGCGTCGCCTAAGGGCTCACCCCTTAAGAAGATTTGAATCAGCGACTTTAGACTAATTTATTTTTGTTTATATATTATATGTTTTCAATATAACTTACAAAATTAATAATAAATAAAAACTAGAGAATTATTTGTTTTCCCATGGGGAACCTAAAATTTCGTGGTCCGCCTTAACACAATGACGTGATTTGATCGATCTTAGTTTTTATTTTTATCAGATCAATTAATTCACAAAAATAACTAATAATCCCGATTAGATTTAAAAGATAAGTTTTTGAACGAAGTTGACTTTCTAATAATGCAAGCACGCGCAAAGAAAAGGAACATATTCTGACAAGTTCTGACAATTCTAATGCCAAAGTAATACGGTTGCCCTTGTAAGCCTGCAATCTGCATGCCTTCTTTTAATTAATTATTCTTCATTTATTTCTAATAAAAAAAAGTATTTTTCTAAAATAAACTTTCTATGCATGCCCTTACATTGATCACTTTGATACTATCGTTTCTGTCATTTAATCTTTCTTACATTAAATTCTTGACCAAATAGGTTCGGAATTAACCTTTTTTGTCATTTTTTTTATAAAATAAACAAAACCCATTAATTATAATTAGAAGCTAACAATTTTTTTTGTCATGTGCCTCAGCCGTAGTTAAGATTCCTTTGGTTATTCCTTCAACTAAAGAACAAAACTACATTGCTAAGTTCAACCCCTTTCAAAATTTAATAAACACACTTTTTATATGTATTTATCTCGTCGTCTCTCGTCTCTTTCTTCGTCCTTATATGGTTGTTAGTTAGCAAACCGAGAACAAACCGAACACTAGAAGATAATATTGCACTTTTGTGAGGAATAGTTTGGTGGTGTGATTGTGTCAAGACGATAGTAAGTCCAAACGAACCGTCTGTCCCCCCCACACTTGGAGTTTTGACCTAGTTATTATTTAATTAGGTTTGGCAATGAAAGGTGTAATTAATTAATTATTAATTAGGTGTGGCCAGTTGTTACAAAAGAAGGTACAAAATGGGCTGGCTGTTTAAAAATAATTAATAAAATAATACAAAGCCTGCAAGGCTGCAAGACGTGAATAAAGTTAAAAAAAAAAAATTGGAAGAGAATTGGTTGTTTGTACATTTAAATTTAATTGTGACATATCAACCGTTGAAGGAGTGGTCAACGTCCTCTATATTTGTAAATCAACTTTAATTGTTTTGGATTCTGTTAAATAATTAATTAATTATTATTTACCAGATTTTAACGATGCTAGCTAGCTTGCTATCTATAGATAGATCATTGAAATAATCGCCACTATATCTACTTTGGATTTTCATATATAGTTACTATCACCATTTAACTTTTTTTCAAATATTATTCCATTTTTCAAATTTATTCACTATTAATTAATATTTTTTTAAGTTGAAAATGAAACAAAAAACAATCATTCTATACATTGATCACGTCATAAACTTCTACAAAAAAAAAAATTTTAACTTTTTAAAAAAATGACACTTATAAGTTTGAAGCTAGAATACAAATTGCATTAAATTATTTTTTAATAATTTTTAGCTCTAAATACTTTATATCTCCTATCTTTAAAAAAAATGCAAATTTTATTTAAATAAAATAATTTAGTGTATTACAACCCTCAAGACCGTTACTTATACATGCCATAACATATTTTAAAGACGTCTAACGATTGAGATTCAACATAAGATCTAATGAACGAGAAAACGATGATTGACCCTTCGAAAATGACTGAAAAGCACTTTTTTTTATGGAGGAATGAAGTGTTTTTATTGGGGGGAAAGTCTTTTATTTTTCAAATAGTAGTTTATAATATAAACATATATATTGTCCATATCGGTATGGACCATTTAGCTTTAACTTACTCATGGGATTTGAATCTTCTTGGTAGATATTATTAAAGCTTTGCTAATTAATTCAAATGTCTATTTTATTTATATTTTGAAATTTGTATTAGGCTTTCTTTATTTTTCAATTATCTTTTGCAAAAGAAAGAAAACACACATAAACCTAACAAGAAGAGATGGTGGTGAAATTTGCAAGGTTCATTAATGTCGAATTAATAGAAAACATTTATTTTTTGCTTTATTTTAATTTAATGGGCTCTATCATCATCATCATAAATAAAAGAGTAAAAAGTCAAACCATAAAACGGGTTCTTCATAAAATCAATATATTTACCAACAGAACAGATGTACAAGACTGATTCAATATTACCTAATAATCTTCTGCCACGTTATCATCATCATCTTCTTCATCTAGATTTCATTTTACTTTTCTTGAATTCCAAGCGTTTAATGAAAGAGGACCCCATTTCTCTATCTAATCCCACCATTATCGTACTACTACATGGACCACCACCAATCTCTACTCATCACAACTACTATCACCTAACTAATCTCTCTCTCTAACATCATATTTACAAAAGCAACCCCCATCCATTCAATTTAATTCAAAAAATATGATCTGATCAAGCCGAGATGGTATAGATTCTTCCTAACAATGGATCCAAGTGATAATAACATTCCCCCTGCCGTAACTGTGTCGTCACTTTTACCCTTGTTCTGTTTCTGATACAGTAATGGCAATTCCTTCACTTTCAAGTCACTTAAACCAATCTTCTCTCTTACTGATTCTATTAACTTTTCGCATGCCTGGTTTCCATTTGCATCCGTAACATAGAAGATATTCAAAGCTATGTCCATCGTTGTTGATACCTCTGCCCTAGTTACGTTTAACCCGTTTTCACGGAATGTTCTTGTAACATCGGCTAATAGCCCTTTCTTGTCTTTCTTACACAGCTCTAATCTCACTCCTTCAGATCCTCTTCTTTCAATCGCAGCCTTTATGCAAAGAACGACCCTCTGTTTCTCTGCTTCTGAATTTATCGGGTTTCCATCTACATGCTTAATAAACAACTCCTGAAAATCAAAAACCAAAAACATATTCAATTAACAGAACAAAACAACAAAACAGAAGCTTCATGGGTTACGTTTGTTTGTGTTTAATTAATTAACTAATTACCATGAAAGCTATGCCGTCGTCTGTGTTGATAGTTCCATGATAGACAACATATTGCATATCTGTAAGCGTGCAAACCACGTCAAACAGAAGCTTCGTTCGATCTTTACATTCAATATGGACAACAGAGTAACCCTTTTCAAGACAATTCTCGACGTTGACGATAGGAGGATTTGAATTAACTTTCATGATGGGTTCTCTTTCGTAATCACGATCTGAAAACATCATCTGATGAAGCCTTCTTTCGGTATGGGTATCGGCTATAGAGATAGATGTTTTTGCGCTACGAATATCGTTATCCCCTTTCAAAACGTTTCTCAATCGAGCTTCGATCTTGTTTATCTTCTGAGAATCTTCAATTGGGAAACCGGAATCGCAATCCTTAAGATAGATTATTGACGCGATTCTACCGTTGTGTGTCCAAACTTTGGATTCGACTACATTACAGTTCAAATCGGAGAGAACTGCAAACACTTCCGATAAAAGACCTAATCTATCCGTTCCTGTTAGCTCTAGAGCTGTTAGACCTTCAAAGCTTTTTGATCTTGCATAATGAATTGCTCCCAGGGACTGTATCAATTGAGAGGGAAATCGTTTTTAGTGAAATTAAAATTAAAATTGAAAATCTGAAACAGATTCAGTTGAGAATAAAAATTACGTGTTCCATGTAGTTGATGACGCTCTCGTCGGTTAATTTGTTACCGTCCAAATCTGTCACGTGAAAAACTGAAAGAGGGAAAAATGAAATAATTAAAATCAGATTCAAATTACGCGCTTGAATTTTTGGATCAATTAGTTAATGTATTACCATCCATGAACCATCTTCCATCGGAGGATATGTAAGCCTTCTTTATTGAAAGATTCAGATCTGTAAGAACTTGAACTGCTTCCAGAAGAATTCCATCCTTACGAGCGCAATCAATCTATTATAACAAAATCATATGAATGAACATAAGTTAGATTCTATAAGAATACATGAAGAAATCAGGTTAGATTGTTGATGACTTACCATTACGCTTGTAGCGTCGGAGCAACCAGCATTGTCGATCATTACTCTGTAAGATAGGCTGAAAAGAAAAGTCAGATACAGATGAATCCAAAATCAAAAAGTAAAAATCGAAACGGAAGAGAAATCGAAGTTGAGCGAGTGAGTGACCTTGGAGTGCTCATCCTTTGAATGAGTTTCTCAAATTCATCGAGACAAGCAGGGGCAGATGATTCCATCATGTTTGGTGTGATTTTGCTTGAAGAAAGATATGAAAAAAACGAAAGAGGTGAGAGGAAGATGATGAACGTCCCTTAACCCTACCTAGCGAAGATTCAAGTTAACCGACCAAAATCGCCATTGAAAAGGATTTCCCTGATTTCCTGCCTTGACTGAACTTTCTTTTTTTCTCTCTCTATAAATATTTTGCTTTGCTAATTCAGCGGCATATACAATTAACTTGATTAACACACACTCCTCTATTTATATGAACTTTGAGGATTTGCTTTCCTTTCAATTTAAGAAAATATTAATCTAACAAAATCTTTAATTTAATTTATTATTTTTAGGGATTTAATAAATCTTTACGTTTTTATTTTTATTTTTATTTTAAAACACACGGAGACACTGGGACGGGACGGGTGTAAAGAAAGTTGGAAAACAGGTGGAATGGAATAGTACAGGTGGCTGCCACGTAGGAGAGAGGATAACTTTGCGTGGGTTCGACTCAACGGAGGGTAGGTTGGGGTAAGGGATATGAGGTGTCTCGCTCACACCGTCAAACGTGAATAATGGGCCACGAGGATTATTGCTGACATAAAGAAAGAAAAAAAGAATTATTCTAAAGTTTAAATTAGCTAATAATAATTCTTTCCAGACAAAGCAATGCATTACTACTTACTAGGACTTGTTTGATATTTGGCTTCATCTATAAATTATTGTTACTATTCTTTAATTTGAAGTTTCAATATTTCATATTTAATTATTTTCAAATTATTATTTTTATTTCAGATATAATAGGTAAGATATTATCACAATGTTAAATATTAATATAATATAATATTATTATTACTATATATATTTCCTAAATTAACAATGTAATCTGCTATGTTACACATAAATTATGTAATTATATATAATATTTAATATAATATCTCTGTATTCTAAAAATACATAAGAATGTCATTAAATAAAAATAAAAACAAATTTGAGAAAACATCTTGATAATATCATTACTAATTATGATATTGATAATTCTTTTACTGAGATAGTAAAAAAAATATATATTTAGGATGGTTATTCAATAATCTAGGTTAGTCAAATGAATCACCTCAATTCAAATTTATCACAAACTATTTAATAAATTGGATATTATCTAAGTTAATCATAACATATTATATAAGAGACTAGATACAATTCAGTAAAATGTAAAAGTAGATAAATCGCAATAGGGACGGCTCTAATTATATGGTGGCCATAGTAAAAAAAATTTTTTATCTAATTTAACAAATATCTCATAAGTCATATCCATATTAAGATATATAAATTATTAATTTTATTTATAAATGATTGAACTCTTATCTATAACAAAATTATAAGAGAATAAATTGTCTTTTTGACATATGGGTAAATTGATGAGTTGCCATAGGTTGGTATACCATAGTCTATGTTCTTGTTGGGCTCACCTTATAACCGACCTTAATAGTCGATTTCAACTTCACATGACACATACATATAACACCAACTTGGCAAATTAATGCATTTTTTTTTTTTTGCATGATTAGTAATAATTTCATAATGAATAATACTTCTATTTTAATAAAGTATACCACTGCTACTTAAAAACAAACAGTGGGTTGTTGGAATATTATAGGAGGTTAATTAATTTGTTATATATGTTGGGTTGATGTATTTGATAGTAATGAGGTCGAGGGAGTTCACAAGGACGTGGCTCCAACAACACATTAATTAACCACGACACTACTTACTACTGTGGTGGTCGGGTCGAGGTATAAATAATAATAAAGAAAATTAATTATTAATTTTTAACTGTCATAGCTAGCTGTGTGTAAATAATAAATTAAACTGCATGATTCTCGGTCGGTAGATTAATAATATTATTACGACGTGTAGAGCAGTAAGAAACTTTCAATAACGCTGTCGTTTTGAGATTCATTTAATTAATCTGAGATTGTGGGCGGAGGAAATAGATAGACGTGGGGACAACATGGACGAGGGCACGAGACACGATGTCGAGATAGAATGGCCTTTCAAGATAGCCAAGAGACACGTGGATGACAGCTCAGATTAATTATTATTATTATTATTATTATTATTATTATTGGCATCTTCTCTTTGACTGTTTTTGGACCCAAAAATCAAGGATTTCATTCCCCCGTTCCCATAAACCTTCCATGTTTGCTGCTACTAGTGTTTCTTTCCTTTCCTTTCCTTTCATATTTCATTTATTAATTAAAATCATTACCAAAATTTGATGATACAAGTTTATTAATTTACTAGGTTATCATTCCTTTTACAAGCTTCTTGTAATTAGATGAAAAAAAATAATCCATCAACTAACTAGCTAGGTCGAAATAAAAAGTGCATTTTAAATTATTTGGCCAATAATATTAATTATACCAATATCCCTATTCCTTCACAAAAAGAGGCATGCAAATTACACGTTTCTCTCTCTACCTCACACTCTCTCACCATCTTACTTTTCATTTCCTTTTTTATATACAAAATATCTTATGATTTTTTTCCTTTTTCTTTCACCTAACTTATGTTGGATTTTATCATTTATTGGAGTGTTATTCACGTTCATATCTTCTTCATAGACGACATCATGTATCTACAAAAGATGCAAAAATCACTTAATTTCACATTTTTTCAATTTCATGTTATTATTGTTGGTATTCATTAGGTATTGGTTGTTAAGTAGCAAATATAATTGTTTTTGTATTATCATTAACTAAATTAACATAGTCCAGTTAATTAAACTTTATGTTAACAAGTGATTTAGGGTTTAAACCTCGTTAATTGTTAATACATTTTTGGCCCTAAATCGGCTGTCTAGGCCATGTGGCCATATCATAGGGTCGATGATGGGTTGCTCCATCTAGATGTAAATCTAGAAATTTGACATTATCCACTAATTTGTTAAAAAATTAATTTAATTCAGTATTTAATTATCTAATTATTAAAAAATAGACAATTTAATTTTATTTATTTTTTTTATCTATAATTTTTCCGTTATTTTTTTAAGTTCACTAAAAAAAAATAAGTCGACCCAAACTCAAATTTTTGAATCCGTTCATTAACCCCACAACATGTATTGGGTTATGTTGTGTCTCGACTGGCTCGGGATTTAAGGCGACTTGTCTACGGAAATATTGGGTGCATCGTTCATGGACTCGGTGAAGGGTTGATTTTGTGGTTTGTTTGTTCTGTCCTATGTTTTGTTTTATCCTAGTGTTTATTTTCCTCCCTGTAATATTATGATACTATACTCACATTTATTATTCTTTTTTTTTCAAAGGAAGCTTCCCTTAAAACAAGTTATTGAGCATTTAATGGGTGATCTTAAATGGGTTGACTCAAATTTTGATTTTTTAAACTGTCACGGATAAAAAAAGATCAGATCTTGTCGTTCATTTTTTAATTTAATTTTCTAATAAAATAACTGACAATTAGTCGTGATGTTCATTCACTAATTCGACTTTCTTTATATGGAACATGACAATTGCAATAAATGCAACATGCTTACTCCAAATTATTTCATAATAAACTATGCAATTATTTTTACTATTTTTGTTATAATTAAGACAGTTGAAATAGGTACTTTATATAGAGATCATCATAAGGACGTTATTTTTTTTTAACTCTTTCGATGATATATATATATATATATATACATGACAATTGAGGGTGATATTAAAACACAATCAAATTGAAAGGAATTAATTTTTAGTGGATCTTCAAAATTTCAAAAGATTCCTAGTTTGTAGCACAAAGCGTTCATTATTTGGACTTAATTAATTAATTATTAAGATTTAGGATAAAACATTAATGCTGATCATTTGACTTCAGCTAACTTCAAGCTTAATTATGTTTTGTTCATTTGTTGATGGAGTGATTTATAAGATTAATTTGTTAATCAATTTGTTTGAAAATTTTAATTATTTTACAATAGACTCAAATATTATATATATATATATATATAGGACACTCTATTATCACTAATTAATCATTAATTCTTCAAAAACATTTCTCATATACAACAATTATATTGGTCCTCAATGAAATTAGGGTTATGTTTTTTTTTTTTAAATTGAAAAGTTATTTTTTAAAACCATTCGATTACCTTTTTAGCATCGTCATGCTCTTTTTCAAAATCACTAATATTTGAGTTGGTGTTATGTTTTGTTTGATGTGACATCCTATTTAATTGGATCGAATTTTCATTCCAATTTTTTGTAATACAAACCATGCTGATAGTTGTTGGTGAATAATTTGTTATTCATATCTATGTGTCCATCTATTTTTATTTTTTTTAGTAACAAATCAAATTAAGTTGATAAATTTATATTATTTTTTCATTAAAAAGTAATTGAAACTTATATTTTAGTTGTAAACTTTTTTAAATCTATGCTGATTGTTTTTATGAAATGTTAACTTTTTTTTATCACCTGACAACATTTTTTTCGACGTTATTTATCGATGTTCAATAAAAGCAATTTTATCGTCGTTCAAAATATTTGATTGATATTTTTTCGATTTGTCTTATTTCGTCACTTATTGTTATTAATCTTTAGAATCACTCTTCAAAAATTTAAATGTTTATTGAATATTCTTCCTTAGAATTTTAATTTTTTACAAATAAATAATATTAACTTTTTATTTTGTAAATTTGTTTTTTTATGTAACTTCTTATTTTAATTAATAGGAATTGTTTTTTTAATGAAAATTAAATAAATATATGATATCAACCAATTAATACAACCACTATCATAATTAGGGGGTTAGAGAATATTAATAGAATATTCTAATTTGAAGTAGCCTAGAAATAATAAAAACAGGTAGTTTAGAATAGATTAGAACCCTAATTATTACAGTGATAATGATCGGACGGCTATGATTTCCCGGGTCCAATCTATGGATAAGAATAATAACAAATAAGGGATGAAGGGTGGTTAATGTTGAGAGCATGATTGACAACTTAGAGGGCACTTGGAAGTTGACAATTAACCATATCATCCCTTCAATTTTAAGTCACTTTAGGGTTTTTTTTTATTTCTTATTTCTTTTTAATTTGCTAACAGTCACTTTAATTAATTTGTTCCTATACTTGTCGGCTAAACCCTCTGTTGATAAGCCAACAACAACATTATTATTTATTTATTATAGTTAGGGTTGACCCGACTACCCTTCTTTAGACTAAGGATATCAGGATTTTTATTTTTAATTATCATAATTTTAACATTAAGATTGAAAAAAAATATACTTAATTTAATTGAGTAGCAATATTTTTTATAAACTTAATTTATTAGGTGAAGGACTGAAACCTTCCATCCCGTTTTTTATGAGTGTACATACACTCTTTTAAAAATCAATACTAAAGTTAAATTTGAGTTCGAGCACCTAATAAATTTATAAATATATATATCTTAATAAATTAAGTTTTAATTATTTAAAAAAATAAGCTAGTAATGTTTTCTTTAAATGGACATTTTTTTTTATCTAGGGTTGATCGCGGATTAGGTTGGGTTTCGGCCTGTTTGACATTATTTGGATATACTCTGTTATGCATAAATTTAAATTTTAAAATGTTTATAAAATAATTAACGAAATTAATTAATTAAATAAAAACTTATGAAGGTCGAGGGTGAGTCGAGCAAATGATTGAACCCGCTACCTTAATAAATATTACTATATGTTTTTAATATAACAAGTTGAATAATAAATAAGAATAATTATTATTTTCGATTGGGTCACACGAATTTTGGGCCGGCCGGCCCTGGTTACATATCTTTTTCTTCTATAACTATTTTGTTTTACAGATTTTAATTTTATCACCAAATGTTGATCAAAACCACATCGTTTTTGGTAAATACCGGTTCGAAATTGTTATGGTTAATTTTAAAACATTAACCGTTTTTCATGTTTCAGATGGTTCCTGGTCTATTTTAATTTTTAACTATAATATTTTTTTGTCTTTCGTGACGGTTGGTCTTGATAAATGGAACAGGTAGGTTCGGCTCACACGTACATTTTATCTCAAACTGCATTTGTTTTATATTATATATATAATTATTATTTTTATATTTGTCATTATTTTGGATCAATTTTACATCAGTAGCATTGGATCAGCCTTCTAGACAAATGGGCTCATTCTTAAGATTACATGTCCTATACAAATTCTTTGTTTTTCTATGGTAGAAGCCCAATACGTAAAATAATAGATGTCCTACCGAAGGTACCTCCTGTTTCTTTTATTTAACAGGTCAAGAATTTTATCTAAGCCGTCAAAGACGAAGAACGAAAGAAAGAAAAACTTAGGTCTTAATGATTTGTAGGGTTATACCTCAAAAAGAGGAAGCCCTTCCAGAAATTCTCGACGGCTCGAGCAGAACTCAAACCGAGGAGGGGGTTTGGAAATAGTTTTCAACCAGCAATTGACGCGCCTCGGTTAGAACCTCACTAGCTGCGTCATTGCCCCAAGCGCAAAGATGCTTTCTTCAGTCTCATTCTCTCTCATTTTATATCCGCTCCCACTTTCCCCCACTCTTCTACCTTTCCGATGTGGGACGGAACGCTTCTCTCATATTCCCATTTCTTTAGAAAACAAACTATAGTTTCAAAATATATTATTATTTTTAATTTTATAATAATTAAATTAAAATGTTAAATACATATTATAAAAAATATTTTATTTGACTTCAAATAAATAGAATAATCCAATATTTATGTATTAAAAATATTTTATTTAAATAATAATTATATATATTATTGTTATTAGTAAAATATTTAAAATAAAATTATAATTTTATGATATTTTATTTTTAAATAAAATCATTAAGTTCAAATATGAGTTATATATAATAAAACTAAAATATTTGTTTATATGTTATTGTTCAATACCTAAATGACTAATAGTTCAAAATCAATACTCTTAAGAAATTTTGCTAGTAATATTTTATAAGAAGAAATCACTAGTTATTGTGAAAAACCAGACAAAAATACACTAATAATTAATTACAGAGCATATATATGTTATCAGATTATTGTTGTTGATTTCCATCTCCAGCAAGTCTCTGAGCTTTAACAGCTTCTTGTGACCAATCAATCCTAGCCACAAAAACCAACAACAACACCAAACAAGCCACCATCCCAACCAAGAACCCTAAAAGTAAACCCCCTAACCCGATCTTAACTTTAAAAGCCAAAACCACAGCTATAGGCAACGCCAACAGATAGAACCCTCCCAAATTCGAGTACATCCCAAGCCAAGGTCTAGCCGTTCCTCTCACAATTCCTCCCAAAACCACAACTGGGAAATTCACCACCTCTGCCATAGCCATCAACAACACCATCTTCTTCACTCCCTTCACAATACCCTTATCATGGCTAAACAGTGGTCCCCAAATCCCTCTAACCGCCACCATGATCAAACCCGCAATCAAACCCGACACAACACTCAAAACCAGAGACACCATCGCCGATTCTCTAGCAGATTGCTCTCGATTAGCACCCAGTTCGTTCGAAACTCTAATGGAAGCACAAGTTGATAACGAAAGCATAACAGAGTAAAGTAAGTAGTCGAAGTTGAGAACGATTGTCAACACTCCTAAAGCCTGTTTGGCGTTCGGGAGTCGACCTGTTAAAAGAACAAGAATCTCGATACACCACCATTCGAGGCAGGTGGTTAAACAGCAGGGTCCCGAGAGTTTCATCAATTTGATCCAATCTGCAATTTCTTGTTCAATCCAACCGCCTTCTTCCCATTTCCCTCCCTTGCGAATCTCCATAATGAACGTGTATGAAGCAAGCAAAACCAATGCTACGAGATCACTAATCCAAACAGCCATGGATACTCCTTCGAGACCTCTAGCTCTGAAAAGGATCATGTTAATTGGCAAATGGAAAGCAACAGCCAGGGCCGAGCTACACATTATGGGGACAGTCACGTTTTGAGAGCTCAAATACGATTTCAATGGACAGAGTAGAGAAGTAACTGCTAAATCAGGGAGAAGGTAAAAGATATAATCTTTAGCAACAAGTGAAATATCCTTTTGCTGCCCAAAATATATTAGGATTTTATCAACATTGAGCCACAAGATTGAAATTGGAAGAGAAACTATAAGCAACAGAGTGATAACCATGAGAAGGGTCTTATGGAGAAGCTTGAAGTTCTTGGCTCCATAAGCCTGACCACAGATTGGTTCCATGGCAACACATAAACCACTCAAAACAGAGAATCCGGTTACATTTGCAAAAGTGAAGCCAAGTGTGCCCCCAGCCAATGGTAGCTCACCTAGACGGCCAAGAAACGCGGTTGTGATTGCTATCTTGGCGAACCATGTGAGATTCATGGCTATCAATGGGATTGAAATTCCTCTTTGTATTCTCAGCTCTGAAATAAGAACATGAAACAAGTTGGCTGGCCATTTCTTAGCTGCAACTGAGGGTGGTGAAGAAAGATCGTGAGCCATCTGGTTGATTTTCAGTCTTCTGTCTTGTGAGAGGTTTTCGCAAATTGATTTCTTGAAGAAATTGGTAAAAAAAAAGAAAAAGTTGCCTTTTATTTATTTATTTATTTAATAATAAAAAATAGTTATTAGTGCATGATGAGAATGCAAATTAATGCCTTATCTATTCATCATGAACCAGATAAGGTAATCAAATTAATCTGGATTTTCTATTCTCTTGCTAATTACAGTACTCACTAATTAAATCACTTTATTTGAATTGGGTAAAGTACCATTTAGTTGATTCTTGAACTGACTGTAAAACATATTATGGAGAAGATGAGTTAGCACCCATATATTCATTTTTGGGATACCTAAAAACCCATAAATTGATTCTTAAAACTTTTATACTGAAAATAATATATTTAAGATAGAAGAACACTATATACATAGGTTGCTGAGAATCTTTATAGGAATATTGGTGAAGTACATATATATGATGATGAGGATGGTGGGGAGTGGGGACAAGGAATAATGAAGATTTGGGAACAAGATTAATATATAATAATTGGAAGAAACAAGTGTAGTAAAAATGGAAGTACTGAAAAAGGTATATATAGAAGAAGATAATTGTGATATTGATGATCTATCTGTTGTTGTATTTGATGATCCATGTTTATTCATTATTGTAATGGATGGGTGGGAGGTGCTCTAGCTACTTTACATCCCACTAAATCAGTCACTTTATTTTTCCAATCTTGTTTATTTTGGCTAGCTAGCCAACTATTATCATCATGATTGAGATATCATCACACTATTTCTATAATGCCCAAAATTTTGGACTAAGTTCTTGTTTGGTAAGGGTTATTCAAATAACTATAATTCAAAATACCATATTACTAAGTTTTTTATTTTATCACATCATTCTATTTGTTACTAAAAAAATACTAAAATACACTATATTTTAAATTATTATTTTTTATTTTATCATTATATATTAATATTTTTAAGTTTTTTTAATTAAAAAATTCATAAATCTTCAAAATCATTACCCATCCTTATTTTTTAAATAACTAGATTATTTAGATAATTACTATTCAAACAAACCCTTACTTCTCATTTTGATTTTCATTAAATAAAATCACATTATTAAAAAATAAAAATACTAATGCACCTATTAATAAGATAGTATTAGAATATATCGTGTTTGAATAGATAAATATTATTAAATTATATTTTAAAATATTATTTTATTTAAATTAATATTTTAATAAAAATATATTATTTTAAAAAATGTAAAATATTCAATTATATTTCAGAATTGGGTTACTGTAATACAGTAGCCTAAGATATATTGAAATAAGTACATGAAAAGAGAAAAAATAAAGAAAAGAGAAAAAAGTCTGTAAATAAATATTTCTTTAAGAAAAATGTAAATTAATGCACATTGGAAAAAGGCCGCATGTACTTTTTATGGCCACATTAATATACCCAGTTTTGGTGCCGCCTTATCATTGGTCCTATTTATTTATTTTGTTTTTCTTATTATTATTAAAGATAACATTAAATTAGTTAAATGAAAGAAACAAAACATAAAAAAAATAGTCATAATATTCTAAGTTTAAATTAGTTTATAATTTTAAAATATTAATGATACATGGTAAATTATTAAATTCTTATTATTTTGAATTTCTGATTTTATAATTTTATAAATTATTTTGATTTTATATAAATAAAATGAATTATATTTATTTGAATAAATAAACTAATATAATTATTTTTTATTTTTAGTATAATTTATTTTATATTACTTTTACAAATTGATAAATAATATACTGAAAATAAAAATACACAAGTTAACAAAGAAAGTAACCAAGTCAATCTGGCCAAACAAAAAATAATGATCAAAATATTGATTTTTTTTCTTTATTATCGAACCATCTAACTATTTAATATTTAAATTTTCATTTATTTTTTAAATATTATTTATATATAATTAAATAATGACTATGCAATATTAATATTTTTTTTTTAAATCATTAATGTATAAAGAAAAATAATAATACTATATGTTATAGTCATAGTAATTATTAATATTTTAATATTTTAAAGCAGGCCCAAATTAAAATGTATTGGACTAGACTCTAGAATTTGATTAAATTAACATTTTAGTGCAGGCCCAAATTAAAATGTATTGGACTAGACTCTAGAATTTGATTAAATGGACTAGCCCATTCAATTTTCAATTCCACGGAAATATAAATAAAAAAAAAATTAAAAATGATTCGTTGAAGTACAATAAATTACAATACATATCCAATCAAATTACATTCCAAATAGAGAGTTTACTTAAAATATTTTATTAGTTTTAAACTCCTAAAAATTAAGGGCTTACATAATTTACCTAATACGTTTTATTATTATTATTTATATATAATTAAGTATTTTATACATTAATAATTTAATATATATATATATATTTAAATATAAAATTAATTAAAAAACAATAATTAGTAAATGATATTATAAAAAAGTTATATTTACAAAAATTAATTGCACTAATTAATTTTGTTGAATATATATATTTTTTTAATTTATAAATATAATTTTTAATTTTAATGTAAAATTATAAGATCAAAATTATTTATAAACTCGTATAATTTTATTATTATAAATATAAAATTGTAAGAGTTTAACTATTTAAGAATTTACCTAAATTTAACTTCTCTAAAATATATGATTTTAGATTTGTTTAAAAACTTTGTATTCAATAACACATTTATTCTATAATTTATTTTTTCAAGTAGACATGGACTTGTTTAACCTAGGATAATTTTAAATAATATTTTTTTTAGGGAATATTATAGTTGAAAAAAATAAAATTATTTAGATCATATAAACACAACCATTAAAAAAAATGCAACTTCCAAATTATAAAACTCTTTTAGATGTTGAGTTTTTTATACTAAAAATGTAATTATACCATCTTATTTTGTAAATCACTCCATTTATCAATTTAAATATTAAATTATTTTTATTTTTATAAAATTTGTAATTTAAATATAAACAAAATCTATTAGGATAACTCTAAAATAAGAATTTATGCTTAAAAGATTAAAGATTATGCGTGGGCAGTTTTAAGTTCGGACTAAGACCATCTCCAACCCATAAATCCATTCTCAAACCCAAAATGCAGTAAACATCCCATCAAACAGTAATTCATTCTCAACCCCAAAACTCATTCTCAAACTCAAAAAAATATTCTTAGAATATTTCTTTCTTACACTCACTTTTTAATCTTATTAATATTATTTATATATTTATTAACTTTACATATTTAATCCCAATCTTTTCTCTTTCATTTAATAAAATTAAAATAAAATTAATTATATATCAATAATTCATAAACAACAAAATAATTCAAATACATTTAAATAAACAAACATATTACATTAAAACAAACATGGTTAACATATTATAAGATAATTTATAAAACTAAAGTTATAAAATATAAGTTAAAAATATAAAATAAATTATAAAATATAAAATAAATTAGATTAAATTTCAAATATAATAAATTTAATGATTTAATTATATATTTAGAAAACAATTTAACTTTTTATCTTGAAAAAAATATAAGTTGAAGGATTAATTTAAATGTAAAAAAATTAAAAATTATATATAAAAAAATATATAACTTAAGGGCCATTTTTTAAAAATGGCCAAAACAGGATGTAAAGTCCAAACGCATATATGTGTTTGGTTGGAGGAGAGAGTACAAAAACTCATTTTGAGTTTCTTTTTTGCAGTAGGGTTGAAACAAAAAAAGGCACCCCAAACGCATTATGGGTGCCCGGAGATGGTCTAAGAACTAAGGGTGACAAAAAAATTCGATTCGAAAGATCCGATCCGTTGATCAGGCCAATCCGATCCGAAAAAAATCGTATCCGATATTTTTCCGGATTTCCGGATCGGATACGGATCGGGCAAAAAAAATCGGATACTCGAAACCGATCCGATGATATTTAAAATCTATTAAATAAATAAATTTAAAAACAAAATATTATAAAATAATTAAATATCTCTCTCTACCTTTCTTTTTCTTTTCTTTTCTATGTCTGTTTACAAACCCATACCAAACGGGTTTCTCATTAGACATTTCAGATCTGTTTCTTCTTCTTCACATTTTCCAGACGGTTTCTCAAATCGTCATTAGACGTTGCTGGAGTTGGAGCTTGGAGGCTGGAGTTGGAGGCTTGGAGGAGGCCGGAGCTGCTGCGGTAACTTGTAAGAAATCGGATCAGCGGATATCCGACTGACTTTCAGATCGGATAGTGATCGAATACCGGATCGGATACGGATCACGATTTTTGAAAAAAAGAGTCGGATATCCGATCCGAAATACCGGATCGAATCCGATCCATATGTTTGACCACCCCTACTAAGAACCCATAAACTTGACTTTAAAGTTTAATCGTAATAATTTTTTTCAAAATACAAACAACCTTTTTTTTTTTTCTCTTTTCAATAAACATCCCACATAACATAACCCACCAAACAAAGTCCACATACAAGAATGTCCAGCAATTAAGTTATAATAATATTTAAACCCATGGGTTATTTTTAGCTTGTAACACTGATCTCTTTGTTTGTCTTATGCCTAAAATAGAAAAGTCTGCAAATACATCATAATAAATGATTCAATTTAGAATAAAACAATTTAAGCAATAACATATGATATCTAACTAAACCGTTCGACATATTCAGGCTAAATGCCTGAATAATGTACCTAGGTCAAAGAGCTGATAACGATTACAATTGCGTATAATCAAGTGTACACATGAAAAAAGTATATATATAGCATAATTTACATGTTGACATTTTGTCATCAACCTTGGTAAGGCACATTGTCCACTACTACAATTGACATGAATACCCCTTTGGCCCTATGCTTGTATCATTATGAGCCATGACTAGGATTTTCGGGTGGTGATATTTCATGATAATAGTAACGATCGCGACACCCGATTATGTTGGTGTTGAACAATGCTTTAATTCAATTTGATAAGTATAAACTATTACCATATAGCACCATAGTTGAGTTAGTAAATTCTTTTTTATGATATTTTTGACTATATACCAAAAAAAAAAATTGAAGGTTTGGCCAATAACCAATTACATAATTTATATTAGTTTTCTTTGAGAAAATTGAGGTGCTGTTATTTGTAGACTTATCAAATCACATCAATATAACAAATAAAAATAAAAGAAATGATAGTCAGAAAAAATTTGGAAAATAGGGTAGGAAAAGAAATGATGTGACACAATAATTAGCTGAAAAAATAATAATTTTTTTTTCCACACTTTTCACTTTTTTTCAACTAATAACGTCATTACTTCATATTTCTGTTCGTATCATTTCTCTAAAAAATAAATAAATATATACATAGCCTTGAAAATTTATAAATATATATATATATATATATATATATATATATATATATATATATATATATATATATATATATATATATATATATATATATATATATATATATAAAAGGATGACAGTTTGGTTCAACTTATTCTATTACAAATAAGTTAAGATATTAACATTAATAAATTCATTAATATTAACAAATAAACTAATGCAAATAAATTGAATTCAACTTTTCTTTGGTATAAATAAGCTCAATTTTGTTTGTTTTACCTTTTTTTTATTATTTAAAAAAGTAAGAGATCACACATAGAATAAAAATAACCACTAAATAAAAGTACTTACAAAATAAAAGTTTGATATGAAAATAAAATATAAAAACAAATATAAACCTAAATCTGATTTTTTTTCTCACACAACTGATCAAACATCATGTATATCTATCAAAATCATGAAAAATGGATTATAGGAATTTGTCAAAATTGAAGAATAGCAAAACAAAATTAATTAGGAAGAAATAAAACTAATGACCAATCACAATTATTCAAGAAGTACTAAGAGAATTAGTCTATTTAAGAACCTAAAAAACTAAGAATCTTGATTTAAATGATTAAATGTATAATGATCTTCATGGGGCTTAATTGATTGAGTAAAACAATTGCTCAATTTTGGATTAGGTGCTTCTTTGATTTGTATGTTATTAGGAGAGAATAAATAATATCACATTTGGAATAATCATAATATATTGAATGATAAAAGAATAAAAATTAAAATCAGCGCAACCCTTGAAAAAACATAATCGAGCTAGGTTAGCAGAGGAGGTTAGATCGAGGCGAGAGACAATTTTGAATTAAGACCGTGAATAAAATGAATTAGTCTAAGAAAAATAGTAATCTCATATTTTGTTGACTATTAATATTGGTGACATGCATCATTAGAGCAAGAGATCTTATTCCAATTATATATATATATATATTTATAATTTTTTTGAAGCAAATTGATGATCATGATGTAGTAAAAGAAAAATGTGTGAAGATAGAGTGGTTTCTGCTCCTCTCTCAATGGCCTCAAACCCATCTTCATTCAAACCCTAATTATTATATATAGTGGTTCACAAGCATTATAATTTATAATATCTGTACACAAAGATATACACTTTAATTTACTCCCTTTATTTTATTTTATTTTTTTTAGAAATAGGAAGATTAACGGTACTATCTGTTTACATACAAAAAAAAAAAAAAAACAAGTGGGTTAAGTATAGAGACAACAAATATATCTTAATTTATAGTGTTTATTTGTGTGTAATATAATATATATTATAATATAAAATGGTGCAGGGTATTTGTGTACTTGGTGCAAGGTGTGTCATCAGGTATATAAAGTATTTTTGGCTATAATAAAGATTATCTACACTTGTATTGTTTGTAAGTGTTTGGATGGGAATGAGAATGGGATATGTAGTTGTGTACAATCATTTCATTTGAGAATTTGAACATGTTTGTAGAGGATTAGTGCTAGTCCATTTAACCAAAATATATATATATATAAATATATATATATATAAATTATAAAATATTATCATTACAACTCCTAAACCCACTTGAGAGAAAATAAATGTTTTATGTTTAATATTTACTAGAAACGTTATGATTTGAACGAGGGTAGCGACCTTAGAGTTATCCTAGTTCATCTAAAAAAAACCATATCACCACACAAAAAAATGTCAATTTCTGACCAGCAATCTCATACAACAAGAGAATACAATTCAAGATTCTTGAAATAAATCAAATTGGTTTTTTCATTCTACACGATTTTGTGTTTATAAATCTTTTCTTAGTCGGTTTTGAGAATTATTTATTTAAAAAAGAAATGAAAATAAGAATTGAAGCTAGGGCCAATATAATGATAATGTTAAAATAAATACAAAAAAGAATAATTGTTGATGTAATTTAAAAATATAAAAGACATTAAGTGGTGATATTGTTGATTTTAAATTGATATTAGCTGATGGGCATATATAATTATGAGCATCAAATGTAGATGAGTGCTAGAGAGAAATGTTAGAAAGAGGTGCTCATGAATAATCAAGGTACCATTTGACCCTTATATATTTATGTCTTCAAACTTTGTAATAATAAATCTATGAATATCACCCAAATGGGTGCCCATTGACAAGATCTTACATATATTTAAAAACATTTTTTTAACTATTCAATTATATTTTATTAGTTTTTCAAAGACTTGAGAAACCACAGTTATATAAACAAACAGTAGATTGACTAAGAGAATTTTCATATAGATGAAAGGATAACAGTCTTTGTGGGTTTGTGATATATAAATTAACTCATACAAATTGTTTTTTCCACAGTCTCATATTCTTATCTTTCGTCCATTCCTTAATTAACTCCAAAATCATTATTTATTCATATTATTTTTATATATTTATCTTTCTTATCTTATTTATTTTACTTATTTTATTTTATTTAATTATTAAGTTTTTATCATTAAATATAATTAATTAATTAATTTTTAATATTTTTTCTATTTTATTTATTTAATTAAAAATACAAAATATTATTATTTTTATATTATAATTATTTAAAATATATAAAATATTAAAGTGTATTTTGATTTAATAAAATATAAATATTTAATATTTTATTATATTAATTATATATATATATATATATTAAAATACTTATAAAACAATAGTTGAATGATTTAATTTTTTTTATAAATAAAATTATTTATTAAATAATAATTAATAATTAGTCTAATCATTATTATTTTAATTAATAATATTATATTTTATTAAATTAGTACCCATTTCAATATTTAATATATTTTAAATAATTATAATATAAAAATAATAATATTTTGTATTTTTAATTAAATAAATAAAGTTAAAAAAATATATTAAAAATAAATAAATTAATTATATTTAATAAAAAAAATTAATAATTAAATAAAATAAAATAAGTAAAATAAATAAAGATAATAAAGATAAATATATAAAAGTGATAAGAATAAATAAGTAAATTTGAAGTTAATTGAGAAGTGAGAATATAGGTGGGGTGGAAAAAACATCTCTTTTAACTCATGGATCGGAAAGTTATAAAATGTATATTTATTCACAAAATTATAAATCTAATTCAATAATTATAAGTTATTTAATAGAGTTATTTGATATAGATGTTTAAATGTTGGATATATATATATATTTTTGACACTGAGTTCAAATATATTCATATAAAGTGAAATATTATTTTGAAATTATATTTAAAATTTTGATATATATATATTTAGAAGGATTGGTTGCATATATTATTTGAAGTGCAATTAATTCTAACGAATTAAATATATAGTATGTAATTTTTATATATTTTATTTACAAATAAACTTGACATATTTAATTAGAAAAGTCAAAATAAAAATATTGATTGACTAACTAATATATATATTATTATTAAATAACAAGTTTTTTATTTACAAAATTAATGTGTATCGAATTTTTATTTTTTAAAAAAAATATAAACTGACTCCATAATGATTTTAATTTTGATAGTTTAAACTATTAATTTTATAATTTAAGAATGTATGCAAATATGATCAGATTAGTCAGGTTTTCAAAAACCTGTTTAATACCTAATTGTGATAATTTTTACATCATTGTTGTTCTGTGTCGACCATTCTATTATTTAAAATAAGTATAATATTATTATTAATGTATAGTTAATTTTAGAAACTTATGATAAACTTACTTTTTCTTTTTTCTAGTTTGTGATGTCCAATTTTGAATCAGGTCCATTTGGTTGGTATTAATGAGCTTGGTTCTTATACAACTTACAAACCCTAAACCAAACCCTCCTTAGACATCCTAAATTCATAATAGTGACTTCCCAACAATCATTGAATTTCACACCTCTCCCTTCCAACTCATTTCATATATTTCTTCTTTCTTTTAAATTATATATATATATATATATTTATTATTCAAACTTATAAATTCCCACCCCAACTGGCAATTGAATCCTTTCATAATTCATTAAAAAAAAATGAAAAAATTAATAAATTTAAATTCATTACCATGATAAATGGTTGAACATTCTAAAAGATAAATATTCATGAATTCATGTGACATAAATTTAAAAAGTTACATTTACTGATTTACCTTGGAAAAAGAAAAGTACATGTGATCGATGTGCATCTAAATTTTCTCAACTAAGTAATTAATTTACTACAAGATCATCCCTTAATTTAATTGCATGGAAAATTAAAGTACGTTCTCGGCGGCAAAACAGTCCCAACTGACTAAAATATCCCTAGTTGTTATGCTCTCTGGTTTCGATAATGGCATAAATGAAAAGGGTTTAGTGGTAATTTGATAAAGTGGTGGTGGGGATTGGAAATGGAAAATAGAGAGATGGATGGATCCCCTTCTTCTTAGGCTTTTCTACTAAGATGGGTTTTGCTGCTCTTTGGTAATCATGAGTTCTTCAGCCATCATTACCTCTCTTGAATCTTTCTCTCACTCACTCTCACACACACACACACAGAGAGATAGAGAGAAAGAGAGAGAAATATACTCGAGTATTTGATGACAGGAAGAAGGGAACACACATGGATGCATTCTGTAAAAACATCAATATAAAACAACCACCCTTCCTCTCATAATATTATAACTCCATCTACTTCAATCTTCCTTCCTTCCTTCCTTCATCAAATAATAATATCATTCGAATCATGTGTATTGGCCGTGGTGGCACAGCAGGAGGAGGAGGAGGTAAGATCATTGGAGAAAGGATAAGATTAATCAAACGTTATAAGCTTCGAGTTCGCAGGCTTAGCAGCAGGTGATCAATTAATATCATTCATCAATAACACTTATGTCTTCTTCTGGTAAAAGCTAGCTAGTTGATGATGATGATGGGTTTGTCTTGTTTTGTTTTGTTTGATCATCAGGCAGGGGCAGGGGCAGGGGATGAGAGAAAGAATTAGAGGAGAGGTTGATATTGGAGAAATAAAGAGAGAAAAGGAAATGGAGATGCAGAACTTGAAGCTGTACATGGAGAACATGAGTATTCTAGAAGCAAACAACATGTTGAGGAAGAAAGCAGCAATTCTTTATCAAGAGAATGTTGCTTTAATGTCTCAATTCCACAACAAATTCCCATCTCCCAACACCGACATCCAATGATCACTCTTCGAAATGAATCAGATATTACCCATGTAATTGACTCTGCTTGTATTTTCTTTCTTTCAATTTCTCTGTTGCTTGGCAATTGGCATAAATCTATTCAATTACTAGCTGATCAGCAAATTAAGATCATATGACACATGCTTAATAACTTGTCTATTTCAGTTCAGAAGCATCTATAATAAGCAGATATATATATTCATTATAAACACAGAGCCCAAGAAACTCCATGCAGAGAAGAGATTAGTATATATTAACAACTGCATGTTAAAAGTATTTCATTTGTTATATTAATTATCAGTGTATGAATAGTAAGCCAAGAACAAATCAAAATGTAATGTATTGTCGTAAAGAACAGGCATGTTTTGTTTTTAAGGACAATACGTAGCCAAGAAGAAGAAGAAGAAGAACCCCACATTTAAATGCAAGATGAAAACACCAAACCTGGCCAGGCCAGCCTATCACATTTTTAATATCCCAACAACCCATCTGTTGGATCCTTGAGAGTGGGGGCTTCTTACTTCTTACCAGATGGGGGCAACTTCACACAAATCATGGAACATATTTAATGATTATTTTTACTCTTACATCACTTAATCATGACACCAATAAGTTAAGTTTTTGTAGTGAAAATCGAATTCCTGACATCCGATCTATTAGACAAAACTCTTAACACTTGAGTTACCCTAGTGAAATTTTTAGTCTTGCATTCTTTTTTCAATAAAGAAAATTGATCATAACTAACCCAATTTTTAAATGAATAACAATATCTTATTTGGATTAAATCTAACCCAAATCATTTACTTTCTCATAAAATAAAAATATTACTCAAAATCCATTTGTACCCACAACCCTTTCTTTATCTTGCTAGTCCTGAACCAAAAAAGTATTAACAAGTAGCTTCAACAATCTTGCCACTATAATTTCAAAAGCTACCTTTAAGACAACATATCATTTACTTCATTTTTTTTATTTCCTCCCAACAATAGATGATGAGCCTCTTTATTTACAGAAACCCTTACAAGACTTATTTATGGATGAGGCCGAAGTAGGTTGAAGAAGAACATATTTAACCTGTATCGAGTCAGTGACAGTAAAGATGAGGTTACAGAAAGAAAGGTATAAAAGACTTTGTGTGAGTTTCACTACAGCAAGGCTCTAAAAGACATGAAGATTGTAAATCAAAATTGGACAAAGATCACCCTATACCGAACTCAATATGATCTTCATAATAATAATAAAAAAACACTAATCCCCATATGTAACTTCTCCTCTTTAGTTTAGATCCGTGACCAAAAGTATTTGACCATAAACATCTACTCTTGTTTTTCTTCTATTCAGTCCAAAAAGGTAGTACAAATCCTTAAGTCAAGACTATTCATATTACTATTTAACTAACTTGAGTCAAAAGAAATAATTATGGTTTACATACAAGGGGCCAACAATACAGTTGGCATATACATTGCATTGAAACATATTATTCAAGTAAGAAAATTACTTTCAAACAGAAAAAGTCTTTTTCTTCTTATTATTATTATGAAGATGATGATGATGATGGTGGTTTGATTTCACTCATGTTCAACAAACAACATCTATGTTTTCATTGAAGACTTCAATATCTATGACAGTAAACAGCTTCATCCAATAAATCATATCATTGATGTATCAAGAATATGGGGCGAATGAGGAATCATTACAATTTCTCGGACTGCTCCTGTTTCGATGAACCGTATATACGGAATGCAGCCAAACACAAGGTAGCGTTGCCTATAACTGTCAATGCAGCTTGAAGTGCTACCAATACCTGCACCAAATGAAAGAACACAAATAAACCACAATTGAGAAACATAAATGAAAAACAAAGGGCCACTAACCTCAAGAGCTTCGCTGTTGTAAAAGAAATGCCATGTGCAAGCACAGAGAGCTCCGCCAAGCAGGGGTACCTAATTAAGGAGTAGTAATAATTCAATACAAATGAAGTTTTCAAAACCACTTAGATTCTGATAAGAAAACTCTCACCATGCCCCAAGAAAGCCCTTTCCATGTTTCATTTCCAGACTTATCCCCATATTGCCACACCAATGTCATTGCCGTAATCCTTTCAATTCAGACACACTACTACTGTAAGAAAACCAATTTCGGGACTCTTCTTACAAAGAGATAGAGATAGAGATAGATACATCACCATTCAACGACGCTGGATATATGGATGGCCCAAGTGGGTAAAGATAAGGCGTTGGAAGGCTCGCTCAGTTGAATCCAAGGTACTTCACCGGCAAAAGCAGGACTCCCCACTAATGTCAGAGCCAAACCAGCTCCAATCAGAGATACAACGGTTTTGTTCTGGCTGCGAATGATTTCTTTTGGGATTCCGGACACAGATTCAGTACGAGCGGATGAATTAATCGGGTTGAAGAAAACGGGTCTGTATTTGGGTCTCAAACTGACTTTCGGAAGAACCGAAAAAGTTGGCCCCAGTGCCAGAGGCATCACCGTCTGTGTGGCCATTACTCCTACTGCTTTGTTCACCTTGATGGAGTCGGGATGATTGATTTTCTGTCGGTGGGCGAGCTCGCATCAAACTGAATAGGGCTTTGCGGGAGAGAGGGAGGAAGATGAAATAGTTGGTCCTCTTTAACTCTAATCTTCTGTGGAGCCCTATTCACTGTATTTTTCCTCCATCACGAAAAACAACTCAAGACTTAAAGCTTTGTTTGTCAATTGTCATCAATAATACTTCAAACCCAATTGGAAACACTATTAAAATTGAGTCTTTTTTCTTCTAAACTTTATTATTAAAAATCAAGAACGGGTTTATACAGTTGAATGGTTCAAACAAATGAAAAGCTTCTACATTTTCCAGCCCAGACTCTCTAAGAATACAATAAGAAAGAAAGTTTTGCTCCATCAAATCAAACAGGGACATCTTTTCTCTTGGACGACCACAGCATGACAAGTGAGAAACCCATGAGGGACATGATCACAACCTGCACAACAACAACAACGTTAATTTTCCACGCATAAGTCAAAATCGCAACAACAGCAATTGATAACACTCACTGATATGGCTGGAGGGACGCCCACAAGCGGGTCTTTGAAGAATTTATTTGCAAGTGCAAGTGCCAGAAGACTGCTCTGCATTCCTGCACAAACAAAAACAAAAACAAAGAGAGTTGGAATTTGGATTGGTTCATCAGTTTTTCTGTTTTGTATTTGGCGCAACAGTTCATTACCCGTCTCATATGATAATGTTCTTTGTAAAGCTTTTACATCATGGGCATTACTAAAGGCAACTCCACCTAGAAAATAGCCGGCAACAAATGCTGAAAGATGAAACGCGACAACAAGTAAAAGGACTGAAGCTCCAAATGAGGACATAACAGATTGGATGTTAATCGCAAGTGGTGCTCCAACGCATAGAGCAGTCACTATTACTGACAGTGGTGGTAAAAACGGTCTAATGGCAGCGGATAACCGAGGTAAGAACCTATTCAAAAGTAACCCAGCAGCAATAGGCACCATCACAATCTGCGTAATACTGGAAACCATTCCTATTACATCAACAGGTAATCTCTTTCCAATAAGCAGGAGCGACAAAATCGGAGTCACGAAAACAGCAGAGGCAGTTGATAACGAAGTCATAACAATGCTTAAAGGCGCCATTTGAGGATCGGTTAGAAAAGTAGCATAATTAGAGAGCTGGGCTCCGCTCACACAAGCAGTCAGCATAATCCCCGCGCCTGATTACAAAAAAAACTGTCAATCAAGAACGACAACTATTTGATATTAAATTTGGTGAAATGAGGCTGCATTTTTACCCAAAGAAGTTGGGAGACGAAGAAGAATCATTGAGATTGTCCCGAAAAGGTAACCAAGTAATGGCTTCACAACAAACTGGCCAATATAACCAGCAAAAATAGCAGCTGGTCTGTTGAAAGCTTCAATGAAGTCACTTTCACTTGAATTTACTCCAACAGCAAACATTAAGAAGCCAAGAGCAGGGGCGTAGTATCTGAAAACAATCAAAGAAAAGTATTACAGTTTAATTGTGCAGAGCTTTAATTAAAATAGATGAAGACTAATTAAAAATAGATGAAGACTGTATAAAAATGGCAGATGAACAACCTACTAGTAAACCATGTGAAAGAAGGAGGATAAACAAGGGCCAGAATAGTACTAGCAAGGACTACTTGAGGTAGAATTGAGTTTGATCCCTTCAATATTTCCAAAAATGAATTTCCTTTCTCAATAAGAACCTGCAAGAAACCAAACTGAAAAACCCTAAAAATCGCTTCATCACTGAACAGTCCTAGACACCGTGACTATTTAATATAAAAGAAATAAAAGATACAGTTGAAAAGTATTAAACATGGGAATATCTGAAAGATGGGGAAAAACAAGCAGAATCTATATGTCAACTCATAAAGCACACTTCTTTTCACTTTCGAAATAAGAAGCAGTGGCGGTACCTGATCACTTTCAGGAAGATTAGTGAAAGATCGATCTGAGTCGAACCCATCTGCTATTTTCTCCTTGGGTATGCACCTACTACTAAAAAGTTGGATTCTCGAGGAGCTCCGCAGCACTGAAATTAAAGAAGAATTATGGAAGAATAGAGAATGCCCAGTTTGAGAAGATGGATGATAAAAAAACTCACATGGAGCGATCGGCGTGTCATATCTAAGAGTAAGACCTTGAAGCGATGAGTAAGACGATTTATGACGATAAATTTGTTCCCTGGACGCCCCTCCGATAGACAGAGATGAATGGAAGGAAAGCGTTTGCCGGAGAAGAAGCTGAGCAGTTGAATTCATCGATGACCGCGGCGGCGAGAAACAGAGAGAAATGGATGCAAGACTCTGGGATTTGTTGGGAAAGTGAGTGAGTGTCCTTTCTTTCATACTAATCTATTTTTCATATTTTCTTATATTATTTATTTTTATTAATATTATAACTTATTATTAAATAAATTTTAAATTTAATTAGTTTTTTATATGTATATTTACACAATTAAATTTATTTTTATATAATATAATTATTGTGATAATTTTAATTATATTTAAAACTTTTTATTCATTATGCTTAATATTTTTTTTTTTTTTTTTTAATATATACGACCTTTTAAAAAAATATATATATATATTTAAAATTTTTATACTTTTATTTTTAATATTTAAGAAATTTTAAATGTATAATTTTTTTATTAAGTTATATTCATATTATAACATTAATAATAATGATATATATTATCAAATCTACTTTTAATAAATAGTAAATTCTTAGACAAAATTACTTAAAAATATATAAACATAATTAAAAAGTCAATTGATTATAAGTTATATTTAGTAGACAAGTTATTCTATTATTTTTTTTTATGGATTATTTGAATTTAAATAAATTGTTATTATGATTAATGCGTTTCCTACCCAATGTTATTATTACGACGATATTGAGATCTTTTTGGAAAAAAAGGTAGAGACGATTAAACTCATTAATCTTCAAGCTTGTTAACGCACTGCTGCTTTTCAAATTATTAATCTCGTTATATGTTGGATGTGTTTGATGACAAGACAAAATTATAATTAAATGTATTATTTATATTATTTTATATAAAAATTTCAAAAATTAAAGTAAAATAATTGGAGATAGATGAGATGAGTGAACTATGTAAAAAATGCTAATAATTTTGAAATAAAATGATTATAATAAATTTTATTAATTATAAAATTATTATCCTTTAATTAAGATGTTTTAAATAAAGTGAATATTTATGAAAATACTAAGTGACGATAACATTTGTTATTATATAAAAATAATAATTTAAATATATTGATAATTAAAATTTAAATGTATTTAATAATAAATTATAATATTAAAATATAAAAATAGATAAGATAAATAATAAATATATCAGTTTGAAAGTTATTTTAAAAAGCTTATTTTAGAAACCTCCACAGAGTAAGGGTAATTTAGCTGAGTTCATAGGACGGCTGTCGGTCAATGTTTAAAAAAATATTTAATAGTATATGAAAGAAATTGACAAACATTTTTTTTTATTATTTACATAAAATTGATTAGAGCAAAATTGTAACGAAAAGAAAATTATAAATTTAAGTGACGTGCTTTATTTTTTATTGTTTTTCTTAGTATAATATAGTAATATATGAGATTTAGGATAAGAAAGAGAAAAGCAGAAATATACATTAAAATGCAACAACTTGATTCCTTCTTCACATATTAAAATGTTTCACAATCAGTCAACCACTATACTCCATAACTTCTCTCTCCACCCACATGGAGCAACAATACTTTTTTAGTGCAACAATAATTTATTTTTATTTTTATAAACACAGACGTAAAGAGCATCTACATAAACTATAAGAACAACAAAAACAAAGAACATCAATTTATCTACCCAGCAATAACACCAATTAAAGAGTTTTAAACATGGGCCTTGTTTAGATTAAGATTTTTCAAATTCAAAAAAATATTAATTTGTAATGATTTTGAGGAGGTGTCTCTTTTTGTATACAAATACATTTTAGAAGGATTTGTTTAAGTATTTGAGGTTAAATTTAAGAATGTCAATAAATTCATAAATATTTATTTCATTATTAATTATAGAACATAAAATTAAATTATTTTAATTTGTCAGTTTTACCAACATATAGATACAAATGCAAGAAAAACTCAATAAGACCAGTTCTATCCTTTCTTATTGGCCTCATTATTTAGATCAGTTTATTATTTCATTATATTAATAGTTTCCAAGAGTCAATATATTGAGATTACAATTTCTTTGTTTATATTATTGAGATTATAAATTCACTAATTATAAATTGACAGTCATATCTAGATGTGTCCAATTTTATTCTTATGTTGAATTAATTATTAAAATTGATTTAAGAGTAAATAATTTAATAATATATATTTAATTTCCGTTGCT
This sequence comes from Impatiens glandulifera, assembly GCF_907164915.1. Classification (NCBI taxonomy): domain Eukaryota; kingdom Viridiplantae; phylum Streptophyta; class Magnoliopsida; order Ericales; family Balsaminaceae; genus Impatiens; species Impatiens glandulifera. Next base: position 1,703,221 of record NC_061864.1, read on the forward strand.
TAAAAGGAAAATGAGGAGGGGGTCCACCGTTAAGGCTTAGGCCAAGCAATACCATGCGTGAAGGTTCCACCCTTCCAACATATACGATGTCGTTTAAGGTCTTACCCGTTATGTTCTGTTTGTTTACCCACCGGCTAGGAGACAGGAAAAAAGAGCATCAAGATTATCAACCAAACAAGGCCCACTATTTGGATTGAGGCATTGAATGTTTTAGCGTACTTTGTCACTTTAATCTGTCTTCTCCTCCGCTTTCTCTCTCTCTAAAGCTTCGAGCTTTAAACCACCGGTCATCTTTCTTGATTAGTGTTACCACTTACGCATTCCTTATAATTCACGGCCAAGGACGGCTCACCCAATTTTACATGCATTCTTCTTCATCACTTTCTTAATTTTTCTAGGGTTTACTCAATTCGAGTCATACTGTTTGTTACACCAATCAATCGATTGCTAGGGTTCTTGTTCAGATGACGTATGACTCGAATGTTGACGACGTCGTGGTGCCGGTGTTGGACCTGATTCTGGATACCGATAAGGGGGATTATGTGAAATTGGTAGGATCGACGGAGGAACTAATTAGTAAAGGTGGGGCATTTATCGAGGATGAAGCTTCTTCTCCTAGAGCAATATGCGGATGGTGGGGGTTCTGTTGGTGGGCTAAGGCCGTGATGTTGTTAACCTTTCTGGGAATTTTAGCTGCCGTTTTCTCCATCTGGGTCGGACCCTTCTTCATGGACAAAGTATGCTCAAATTTCATCATTTATAGTTTATCAATTTCAGTACAGTAGTATGTTATTATTGGACTTATTTTTCCCATTATCAAATCATGTTCTTGCAAAAGATGTCTTTCTGCATATTCCACATTGATTGATTGGATATGGTCAATAGTAATGATAACTCCATTTTGCAGGAAATTATTCCTCTGATAAATTGGGAGACAAAGACATTCTCTAGAAAAGATCTTGGAATTCTGCTTTTTGCTTCTGTAGCATTGTTTCCCACCATACTGCTTCCTTCAACACCTTCCATGTGGGTAGCCGGCATGACTTTTGGTTATGGATATGGATTTCTGCTAACAATATTTGGGGCAGCCATTGGAGTGTCACTTCCATATATCATTGGATCACTCTTTCATCACAAGATTCAAGTGCGTTTTATTTCTTCTGGTTTACTTACTCTCTGTTTGTGTTTAATTTTATGTTCTGTTAGTAATTATTGGGTTTAATATAGGGATGGCTGAAGAAATATCCTAAAAGAGCTTCCATTATTAGATTAGCTGGTGAAGGAGATTGGTTTAACCAATTTCAGGCTGTTGCTTTAATCAGGATCTCTCCTTTCCCATATATTATATACAACTATTGTGCTGTTGCTACCAATGTGAAGTATGGACCTTATTTGATGGGAACTTTGCTTGGAATGGTTCCAGAAATCTTTGTCGCAATGTACACGTAAGTTCAAACAGTCTCTATGAACTTACCAGCAATTTGGACAAACAAGAAAATATAATCCTATGTTTTTGTTTTCCAACATTTGTAGGGGAATTCTGATAAAAACACTAGCTGATGCTTCCCATGATAAACACTCGCTTACAGTCCAACAAATAATTTTTAACCTGCTTGGATTTGGTGCGACTGTTGTAACCACAATAGCAGTGACAATGTATGCTAAAAAACGGCTTAAGAAATTGCAGGATGAGGATGAGATGATACTATTACAGTGAGTGTGAAGCTCTAAACCAGGCGGGGGGGACCAGCTAAGATCAGAGTTATTTGAATACTTGCCATATTGGAATACGATGAACGAGGCTTCATTTTATCTGTATAGTAGCCACAGGTGTAGGTTAATTTATCAACCAAAATCCTGAAATGGGAAAGAGCGAAACAAGGGCAAACATCATTGCTTGTGTTGTTTCCATTGACTCTATCTAAAAGCTCTAGATCATGCGTGCTTGTATATTAATCATGTAATTACATTTGAATGGTTCTATTAATTGATTGAAAATGAAATTCTTTGATAGTATTTTTTCTGATATTGAATGCAACAATGAGGTCTAACACAAAATCCTCTCTTCCTCTACTTTCTTGGATGCTCTGGGTTGCTTTGACACCTCATTTTTGTTTTAGAAATCTTGAACAATGGATGGTGGTTTGTTGGGTCCTACTTGTGAGTTGTTAAATTGGAGTTATGCTGCTGCCCTGCACTTGTCAAATTGTTTTCATTTTTGGTATGTTTTTTGGGACTGAGATATGGTTTGGATTTTGGCTTTAGTTTATGATTCCATTTGATTGTTGTTTGCTGCATTGATTGATCGTGTTTCATTTTGACAGTGAAATGAAGATTCTGCAGTAAACACTCCCCAAAGGGCAGTTGTCTCTGTTAATTAACTGAGTTAACTCAATTCAATTCCAAATAACAGAATATGGCCCCATTCTATAGCTATAGGAACAATGTAATCAACCATTAAAATATTATTATTTTTTATTAAATTTAAATTCTAAATACAAAATACATTTTAGTAATTCAATTAATTAAAAACACAAATAATTATTATTTTTTTATCTAATAAAAATTCAAAACAAAGTCAAGATCAAACAAGTTCTCCTTGTTTTTAATGTTTGGTTATTTTAAATTGGTGTAAAAAAATGGTTAAGTTATTTGAATATTTTTTTTGGTTAAATTATTATAATCACGGTATATATTTAAAATTTATAAAAGTAAAATAATGATATTTTATTTGTTGAATTAAATTATTAGATGGTTAAATATCAAGGTTTGAAGAATAATACTAAAAAAAAAATCAACATAAATGAATTTAAAGAGGTTATCCATTTAGTATTATTAGAGCAACTCCCACTAGTGCCAAAAAAATTAATTATGCGATGGAGTCTTCTCTCCTCAACTCAGAACTCAGAAGACGCAAATATGCGTGTGACGGTTCATTACCAACATTTTACACTTATTTTTTTTTAATAATTTTTCATTTCTTTACATGTAAATTAATCTTTTAATTTAGATTTTTTTACTTTTAAGATAAAAAATTAAAATACTTTTTAAATATATAATTAAATCATTAAATTTATTATACTTAAATTTTATCTAATTTATTTTATATTTATGTGTACCAAGTGTTTTTTTATTAATAATGTTTATTTTTATATAATATGTTTATTTATTTAAATGTATTATTAAATTATTTTGTTGTTTATAAATAATTGATATATAATTAATTTTATTTTTATTTTATTAAATGAATGAGAAAAGATTGGGTTAAATATGTAAAGTTGATAAATATATAGATAATATTAATAAGGTTAAAAAGTTAATGTAAAAAATAAATATTTTAAGAATATTATTTTGAGTTTGAAAATGAGTTTTTGGGTTGTAGTAGATGAATTACTGTTTGATGTGTGAAGTTTACTACATTTTGGGTTTGAGAATGAGTTTGTGAGTTAGAAATGATCTTAAAAAACTAATGACTTTTAGACCAAAATCCTTGTTAAGACCATATAAATCGATTTTGAAAACATTTCAAACTTCGGTTTATTAGGCAATTAGAAGATCAATTTGGTCCGAGTTTATTTATTTAATTAATATTTTTAAAAATTTATAACTTAGTGTTATAGTGCAAAAATTAAACTTTAAGATGATGCGTTCGAGACTATACACCCGGATTATTTGAAAAAATATATGATCGATTTAATTGGTTTGAAACATTTAATGCATTCTAAAAAAGCATTTAGTCGTTAATTTATTTGGAATATGATAATTGTGGTCATGATTTATGTTGTATGCCTAATTTCAGGGATCTGGTTAGATAAATTTTAAAATTTTGAATTAAAAAATATCACTACAATTAATACACGGGTTAAAAGACAGCTAAGTGAGCCCAAAATAGAAGAAGATGTATGTGCAGAGTTATTACAAATCTGTAATTAGATTTATGAAATTTAAAATGTGTTTGAGAAGACCAAAGTAAATACAATAAGGGAGCAAATTAGTTATTTTCCTTATTATTAAAGCACCTATCCTGTTCAAAAAATATGTTTACAAATTAAATGCATTTTGCAGAAACCTAATTAAGAATAAAGATTTTATAGTTATTTATCAATTATAAATTATTTATTACTCATACTTGTATTAACTTTTGTGAAGTTACTAAAAATATAATAACTTATTTTATATCAAAATTCAATTTTTTGACTTAGTATTTTGCACAGTGTTGAAGCGTTTCTAAGTAAAAAATAATTGATATGGTGAAATTTTTAAAAAATATTAATTTTCCCTTATTTTTTACAAGTCAATAATGAATAAGATTGTAGAAATAATTTTACTTTTTGTATGTGATAATTTGATTAAAAAAGCAAATATATGTGATAAGCAAGAAAAGAAAAGAAAAGAAAAAAGAAAGAGAGATCTTGCCTTTTGAAGTCACAGAAAATTGACCATCCAATTTGCTGATCCATCATGCCAACGAGGCAAGACCCCTCCATTCTCTCTCTAGATTATAACAATGCGTGTTTCTCCCTCCTCTTCTTCCATCTCCATCTTCTTCAAGCTCAGAATCTGCTGGTTTGCTGACTGTTGGTGGGATGGTTGGTGGGGAATTAAATGCATTCACGAAAATAAAGAAAGAGAAATAAAGAAAGAGTTTTTAGTCTCATTTCCTGGTGGGTTTTGCATTGCTGTCTGTCTGGCTGTGTTAATAATATAGAAGAAGAAGAAAGAGAGAAACTCTAGTTGCAGAACAGCGCAGAAGCAACAGCAGCAGCTCCACGTGCTTCAATTTTCCGTCGTCTCAGCCAGGCAAGACTGCTCCAGAGAAAACCCACATTCATTCATTCATTCATCACCATACTTCCAAATTAGGGTTTTAGATCCCACCACCACCCACTTCAGATGAAATGCAGTTTACCCTTTTGAACTTGCTGCTGGAATAGACTCCATGATGAAAACATTCACAACCCATTTCACTCGGGCTCTCCTCTTATTCCTGTTTCTCGAATTCATTCGGTTTTCCCATTCATCTTCGTCCACGGATGAGGAAAAGGAGATCTTGTTGCAGTTCAAGGGAAACATTTCTAATGATCCAATGAATATCTTAAGATCATGGCATCCAACCCAACACCCATGTTTGAACTACACCGGTGTAATCTGTAACTCTGAAGGGAATGTCGTCAAGATTGTCCTGTGGAACACCAGCCTGGGCGGTGTCCTGTCGCCGGCCTTGTCAGGTTTGAAGTTTCTCAGGGTACTATCTCTTTATAAAAATGGATTCACCGGCAACATCCCATCTCAATATGGTGAGATCATTACTTTGAGAAATTTCAATTTGAGTACTAACTCTTTGTCTGGATCAATTCCTGATTTCCTGGGAAATTTGCCCAACATCAGATTTCTTGATTTGTCGAAGAACGATTTTAGTGGAGAGATTTCCCCTGCAATTTTCCGTAGCTGTAGTAGAACAATGTATATCTCTCTTTCACATAATAATCTCACAGGCTCAATTCCCGAATCAATTTCCAATTGCATTAACCTTATTGGGATTGATTTCTCCTACAATAATCTCAAAGGAACCTTTCCTTCCCAATTATGTAACCTTGAGAATTTATCCTTCTTATCTCTGCGAAACAATCTTCTGTCCGGAACTGTTGAACAACACCAAATATCCCTTTGCCGGAGTTTGCAACTCCTTGATCTCGGCAGCAACATGTTATCCGACTTAGCCCCTTTAGCCATGATCGGATTGGATAATCTTACCCTTTTCAATATTTCGAACAATCAGTTCACCGGAGATATCTCAGTTGTTGGAACTTGCGGACAGAGCTTAAAGATTCTCGATGCTTCGAGAAATCAGCTGAATGGGGAGATCCCGTCGAGCATAAAGAACTGTATATCTCTAAAATACCTGGATTTGAGCTATAACAGTCTCAGTGGCAGCATCCCAACTGGTTTTTCAGATTTGAAGAGCCTTTCTGCTATTAAGCTTGGAAACAATTCACTTGATGGGATTATTCCATCAGAATTAGGAAGCATTGAGCTTCTTCAAATTCTTGATCTTCATAATCTGAAACTCACTGGAGACATACCCAATAACTTGAGTAATTGCAGATACCTTCTTCAACTGTAAGTCCAAGTCTCCTCCAATTGCCATTTATAAAACTGAAAATTTTCAATTTAGCCTTTTTGTTTGTTGTTGCAGAGATCTTTCAGGAAATGCTCTAGAAGGGGGAATACCCGAAAATCTAAATAACATTCCGTATCTTGAAATCCTCGATTTACATGAAAATCGGCTCACTGGAAGCATCCCAACAAACCTTGGAAATCAGTCCAATATCAAATACTTGAATCTTTCTTATAACCATCTATCTGGTTTTGTTCCATCCGGTTTGCAGAGATTCGGTTTCTTTTCTTTCTTCCAAAATCCTGGGCTTTGTGGGATTCCATTGGATATAATTTGCAATGCCATGAACCATGTAAAGTCGAGAAAGCCCAAGTTAACTGTTTCTTCACTTGTGGCGATCATTGCTGCTGCTGTCATCTTTATCGGTGTTTCTCTGATAACTATTGTGAATCTGAGGGCACGCCGGAGGAAAAGAAAGGAGGAAGCGAATGGAATAGTATCGTTGGAATCTGATAGCATGCCATTAGGGGGATCAACAACAGGTTCGAATGTCATAATCGGAAAACTAGTTCTCTTCAGCAAGAATCTCCCATCAAATTACGCAGACTGGGAAGCAGGCACAAAGAGTTTGATCGATAAGGAAGGCCTGATCGGTTCCGGTTCAATCGGAACAGTTTACCGAGCTAGATTCGATAGCGGGATCTCCATCGCAGTTAAAAAGGTGGAATCTTTGAGACGAATTCATAACCAAGAAGAATTCGAGCAGGAAATTGGGCGGTTGAGTAAATTGCATCACCCTAATCTCGTAGCGATTCAAGGGTATTACTGGTCGTCAAGCATGAAACTGTTGCTTTCTGAATTTATCCCAAACGGGAACTTATTCGACAACTTGCACAACAACCCGGAATTAAATTGGCCAAGAAGGTTCAAGATTGCTCTCGAAACAGCTAAAGCTCTCTCATACCTTCACCATGATTGTAAGCCGCAGGTTCTTCATCTCAACCTGAAATCAAAAAACATATTACTGGACGAGAATTATCAAGCGAAGTTGTCTGATTACGGGTTGGGGAAGTTACTTCCCTTGTTGGATGTTGACGGTTTGACGAAGATATCACATAATGCTGTTGGATATGTTGATCCTCAATGGATAGAGAGTTTTAGAATAAGCGATAAATCTGATGTTTATAGTTTTGGTGTTATATTGTTGGAACTGGTAACGGGAAGGAAGCCTGTGGAGAGTTCGTCTAGAAACGAGGTGGTGGTGTTGTGCGAATACGTTAGGCGGTTGATAGAGAGCGGAAGAAGTTCGACTTGTTTCGATAGAAACCTGAGGGGTTTGGCCGAAGAAGACGAGCTAATGCAGGTGATGAAGATGGGGTTGATCTGTACTAGCCAGATTTCATCAAGAAGACCAAGCATGGCTGAGGTGGTTCAGGTTCTTGAGTCTGTTTCAACTGTGGATCAAATTAATTATTAATAAGTTAACCTTAAATTGGTAACAAATTTTGTTTGGCTTACTTATTAGACAACAATAAAGGTTCAATTTTTTTTGGTTATAACTTCCTTCATTCTTGTAATTTTGCAATAATTTATCATTAATAAATTCACCTTTCATGTCTTTTTTTCAAACTACCTTTCAACTGCAATGTCATTTTTTCAACGATCCAATATATATATAATACAAATTATTAATTAAAATATATTTCCTAACATAATGAGTTTTAGTTTTTAAAAAGTAAAATCAAATACATTATACTTCTTCTCTTAAAAATGATTTTTTTACTATATATTTATTGTTTAATACTCAAGATAATTTACTTTTTCAATAACTTACAGAAATAATTAATTATTTGAAAATAAGCCAAAATAACCTCAATAATTCATTAACCAACAAGCCCGTACTTTTCCAGAAAAAATAACATGTTTCGATTGTACTACATTACCTTAAAATATAAATTGATTGGATTAATATAAATATATATTAATATGTTATTCATGGTTGACTATCATGGATCTAGATCTCTAATATTTTGCCTATAATTTGTGATGTTAAATAACACATTAATATTATTATTATTATTTTTCTAGAAAACATTATTATGTTTCACAAACCTAACTTGAATGTCATCATCAACCAATAACATTTTGTATTTCCCAAAAGCATTTTAGTTTGGGATTGGATTATGATTAAAATAGTTTTACCCAATCAATCTACTCAAACATAAATGTCAGGTAGCCCAGTGGTTTCTAATCAAACTATTAAACTCTAATGCCAGGGTTTGAATCTAGGCATGTTTCACTAATTTGTTAAAAATGTATCAATCAAATCAAACATAAATATTAATTGTAATTGGTTTTATCCTTTTATTCACCCGTCCACTCCACTCAAATACAATACATTTAATTCATAAAATCCATTCTTGTGTGTTTATATTAAGGTCAAAACTTTCCAGCCGGGTAAAGAATTCGTATAAATGGCACAAACACAAATGCAATAATTGTTCAAGGTTGCTAATGAGTAATGAATTGAGATTGGAACTCCCAATTAATGATTAGCTTGCTGCTTCCTCTTATGTACAAGTTGTTGATAATGGTATTATGAAACATTTATTCTTCATCAACTTGCAAAATGAAATAAATAAAATAAAAAAACGAAAAAGCAAAAAATAATATCAGAGCCAGGTTTCGATCCTGAGACCTGTGGGTTATGGGCCCACCACGCTTCCGCTGCGCCACTCTGATTTGTGAAATAAATATTATTAATATACTTAATATTACTATCATAAATTTGTTTATTGTTTTATTTAACCACCCTATTACAGACTCAGTTTTTAGATAAAGAACAAAAGTATTTTATTAGATGACATAGATCTTTCTTTAAACTGAGTTTCTTGCTTTTCTCATTCTTCTTCTATGGAATTATCCAACATATTTTTTCTTTTCATAGAGATCATAATCTCCCATGTTTTTGTTGTTGTTTAGTTTAAGATGTGTAAAAAGTCATATTGATAGTCAATTTCTAAGTAACTATGCAGCTAATCCCATAATTTGGTTAAATTTGAAGAAATACTTTTAATAGGGTAAATTCCCCAATATGGTTAGTGTATAAAGTTACATTGACCCTTTAACTAATAAATGAAATAAACTGAACAATCTTATCAATCCTGAATGAAATTATGTTATAAAAAACTAAACTACAAAAATGCAAAATATTGTATTAAATGAATGGAAAATAAATGTATTCTAATAAATAATATAGATTGATTACTTCGACGTACTCTATCTCATCTCATCAGTAGATGATTAATATAGTTTAATGCGGAAAAACTAATAAAATGGTGACTTTTTTACTATAATTTTAATTATTGAAAATTTGTTTTTTATTTAATTATTTTAATTTTGTTATCATTATTTTATAATTTTTTTTATATCTCTCTTTATTCGAATTAATAATAATTAGAAAAAAAAAAACCGTTCTTATAAATAGATAAGATAAGTTGAGTAAAAAAATTCATAATTTTGTCAAGGAGGGAGAGGAAGCAGGACGCCACCTGCTGATGGGTTGTTAATCGGAAGACCATGGTGCGCGATTTTCGTCCCCTATGACCCTGTCCAATGGTCATCATAATTTGCTATGATTTCTTGATTTCAAAATTCGAAAATGGCCCGTTTGAAGGACGGATCTTGTTGATTCAGTGAAGGAGAAGAAGATAGACGCTATTGCAACTCTCCAATCATGCAAGTCCTAGCTACTAAAATGCTCGAAACCAGATCACTCCATACCAAATACATTAAAGGATTTATACCCTCGTCTCTGTTTTCCTGCAATAATCTGCTCAATATGTATCTTAAACATGGTGACCTTCCCAGTGGCCTCCAACTGTTCGATGAAATGCCTGACAGAAATGTTGTATCTTGGGCAAGTGTCATTGCAGGGTTTTCTCAGCACGGCTTTCATCAGCAAGCCCTCTCCATATTCGCTCGAATGCACCGTTTAGAAATGAAGCCAAACGAGTTTGTTTTCGTCAGCGCCCTTCAAGCTGCCTCATTTTCAAACTCTTTACATATTTCTTACCAAACATACTCTCTGGTTATCAAATCTGGATTCGAGTCCAACACCTTCTTAGCCAATGCGATTCTCAAAACTTTACTGCGGCACAAGAGGTTTCAAGAGGCTTTATACGTTTTCAATAATTGTCGAAATAAAGACGTCGTGTCTTGGAACACCATGATGAATTCAGTTTCCAAGATCCCAAGATTTTGGTATCAGATGTGCCGAGAAGGAGTAAAGCCTGACGAATTCACTTTCGCAACTGCACTTACCGGCTTAGCCAGTCTTTCCAATATCGAATTCGGCATTCAAGTTCATTCTCAGCTAGTTAAGTCCGGTTATGGTGATAATAGGTGCGTTGGAGATTCGTTAGTAGAGATGTACCTCGAAAGCCAGAATCTTTTCGACAGTCTCAAGGCATTCAAGGAAACGGATTGTAAAGACGTCGGCTCATGGAACCAGTTAGCCAAGGGATGCATAAATTGCGGGGAACCGAGTAAAGCGTTGCAATTTATTCATGATATGAGGGTTGAAGGTTTCGAGCCGAATAGATTCGTTCTAGCAACTGGTCTCAACGCTTGTTCCGATTTAGCGTGTTTGGAAGAAGGGGAAAAGATTCATACTTTGAGAATAAAGCTTAGCGATGAAGTGGATATATGCGTCGATAATGCGTTGATCGACATGTACGCGAAATGTGGCTTCATGGACGGTGCGGTTAAGGTTTTTCGATTGATGGGTGATCGTTCGGTCGTTTCGTGGACGACCATGATTATGGGATTCGCTCAGAACGGCTGTGCTCGAAGAGCTCTTGAGATGTTTGACGAAATGAGATCGAATGGGGTTGAGCCTAGCGAAATAACGTTTGTTTCTGTTCTTTACGCTTGTAGCCAAGGTGGGTATGTTCGAGAAGGTTGGAAACATTTCTTGTCTATGACGAAAGATTATGGGATCGTTCCTTGTGAAGATCATTACGCGTGTATGGTTGACTTATTAGGGCGTGCGGGGCTTATAGGCGAGGCGGAGGAATTGATCGGTAGGATGCCTCCTTTTGAATCGGGTTTTATGGTATGGAAGATGTTTCTTAAGGTATGTTTGGTTCATGGGGATGTGGAGACGTCGAGGCGGGTGGCTAAGAAGATTGTTGGAGGAGAAGAGGATCCTTCTATTAGGGTTTTGGCGTCCAATGTTCTTGCTAGCTCCGGTAATTGGAGTGATGTAGAGGTGCTTAGGGAATTCATGGAAGTAAAGAAAGTGCCGGCTTCGAGTTGGGTTCGAACAAAAGGATTGATTTAGTTTGATTAAACATATGTGGTCTGTCTTATTCCCGGGAAAACAACGAATGATGACTTCATTTATGGAAAAACCAATCAAGTCAGAGTTCTTGATTCTCTCTCTAATGAAATCTGCAGTCCTCCAATAGCCTCCACACACTTCAACGTTACCTTATCCTCTTGCTATTTACACGATTAATTCCAACCAAGAAATTAGCATCCACACCACTACAGATCAGAATCACTATGCAATTCTTACCCGCGTCTTGTTTCTTCACTATCCCACCCTATCTATCTCCCACCCGCAATCCTCGCCGCCCATGGCCGCCAAATTAGGATTCGCCGTTACAGTTTCTCGCACTTTCTATGCTCCTCTGCGTACACCCACCATTGCCCTCTCTCCAAATTGCTCTGCTTCCTCAAAGCGCCGCCTGATTCCGCTTGTCGGCCGTACTCTTTCCATTCCACGCAGATTATTCATTCTCCCCCACCTTAGAGCTACGACTGATCAACAGGGTCAAGGAGATGAAGTTGTTGACAGTAAGATTCTTCAATACTGCAGCATAGATAAGAAAGAGAAGAAATCGTTGGGGGAGATGGAACAAGAATTTCTACAAGCACTACAGGTAATTTTAAACTCAAGTTTTCTCTTCTTATTCATCATCTTCATGCACAAAATTTGATTATTGATTCCTGTAAATTTTAGGCATTTTATTATGAGGGAAAGGCCATTATGTCAAATGAGGAATTTGATAACCTGAAAGAAGAACTTATGTGGGAAGGAAGCAGTGTTGTTATGCTCAGTATGAATTTTCTTAATTTTTTTTACATATAATGCCCCTGGCCCCCTATCATATATGATATTGATACTTATGTTTGGTTGAATCAATCAGCTTCCGACGAACAAAAGTTTCTAGAAGCTTCAATGGCTTACACTTCTGGAAATCCAATAATGAACGATAAAGAGTTTGACGAATTGAAGATGAGATTGAGGGTTTGTCTCTGTACATAATATCCAGTGACAGTGGTTATATAGTTTGATTTTTCATCGTTTCATTTCTTGTTTCTTTAGATGGATGGAAGTGAAATCATAGCAGAGGGTCCTCGATGCAGTCTTCGTAGTAAGAAGGTATGAAATTGGCGATCCTCTTTCGAGCAGGCACCCACTTCTAGTACCCAATACAATCCTAGGATTGATAGTTGTTTGTTTGTCTGTCTGTTTTAGGTGTACAGTGATTTAACCGTTGACTATTTGAAAATGTTCCTCTTGAACGTTCCAGCAGCTGTTGTTGCTCTGACATTGTAAGCTTCTCAAACATAGATTCTGGTTCATTCTTCATATTTTTTTCTGTATGTTGATTCTGTCTGTCTTGTGTAGGTTTTTCTTTCTGGATGACTTGACTGGTTTTGAAATCACGTATCTTTTGGAGGTAAGAATTTTGATTTCGATGGGTCAGTTTGGTGCCGATTTAATGATATGGGTTGGTTGGTTGGTTTTTGTAGCTCCCGGAACCATTCAGTTTCATTTTCACATGGTTTGCAGCTGTGCCAGTGATATTATGGTTATCCAACGCACTTACAAACTTCGTTGTCAAAGATTTCTTGATCTTGAAGGTAACTAATTAAATATATATTCCCCTAAGTTGAAAATACAGATTGTTTGATCCATCAGTTGTGATTGTATATTTTCTAATTTGAAGGGGCCATGTCCAAACTGTGGGACTGAGAATCTTTCCTTCTTTGGGACAATACTGTCTATATCTAGTGGCGGTTCCAACAACACTCTCAAATGTTCAACGTGAGTTTTTTTTTTCTTCTTTTTTTGTGTTATCGGGTTTGGATTCGTTCGCTTTTTCTTGACATGGCCATTGGTGGATCTCTTTAGTTGCGAGACAGCACTGGTGTATGATTCAAAGACAAGATTGATCACATTGCCGGAATGAGTTGATCGAGGTATGGTTCTCTTTTCATGATGATATCAGAGAGAGATTGATTGCCAAGGCCCCTTGTAGCTTCCAAGAACATGTAAACGGTGGTGGGATTTGTATGTATATTAGAAGTAACACATATTTTTGTAAGCATCCAATCTGAGATGTTTTTTCTTTTCTTTTTGGTTTCGTGTGTGCCCGATAATTCATGTATGTATAGACAAACCAAACCTGATGTTAAATCCAACAACTCATCCTTTTTATATATTTGAATCGAAGTTTTGATATAGCAAGCTGATCTTATTCTTTATTCTATAAATAAATTTAATAAGCTTTGTCCAATTGAGTCAGAGAGAAAGAATTTACAAAGCCAAACAAGGTCAATTGATTGGTGACATCGGTCCGCAGCCTCCTCCACCGCCTATTGGTGGAAAGCAGCATCCGCAAGTTTGCTGGCATGGTTTTGGTACTTGATCAAGGGATTCCTCTTCTTCATACTGATCATGAATCTTCTGTTGATGATCAAGAGGGCCCCAACACTCGACCTTGTTGAAATCTGGAATGTCGGAATGGAAATAGACCCAAACCATGGCTTGCTTCAATTCAGGGTAATTGTTGAGCAAATTCCCATCTCCGTGTACAAACGCCTTGAGAACCAGAGGCAATTCTTTGCGAAAAATGAAGTATCTTAGCGGAGCACATAGATTAAGCAGGAAATGACCGTCCCAGCCACCACTTATATGGCAATGGACATGAAGAGACATCTTTCCCTTCACCTTCTTCCATTCTGCAACCACTTCATCTCTCTGCAACTTGCTGTACCACCCCTGCACCTGTAAACATATATAAGTTTCAGTAGTGATCAAATTAAGAAGGAATGAGATGATGATGATGAAACCTGTGAATTGTTTATGGTTTGGGAGATAGACAAAGTGAGATTAGAGGTAAGATCACTGTGGGTAAACGTATAAGTTCTTGGAATATTTCCAGGATGTTGTCTATCTTCTTTATCCACCCCTAAAAACAAAACCTTAAGCTTTGAAGCTTCGAATATAGATGGCCCAAATAAACGAGCATTAACAACTGATGACGATGATGGCTGCTGCTGGCGATTCCTTGTCCGCCTGTATTGGATTCTGAAAAGTGGAATCTTTTGATGGGTCTGAATGAATATCGACGACGAAGATGAAAACCTGATCACTGGATAAGAATTCCCGATGGTCACAGTACCACCCATTTCTTCCTGCAATAATATCACTACTACCAGATGAGTTTGAAAGAAGAAGAAATAGAAAAGGCACCAATTAGGATTAAGAGTTTAATTTGAGCAAGGCATTCTTTCTCCATTAATATTTGGAAAGTAGCATAAGAAGAAGAAGAAGAAGGCGGTGAAGAGCCATATCAAGAGAGACAGATATAGACAAATATAGAAAGCTACGGTACACGTTACGCCTTCTTCTTTATTATTACACGTATCTTTTTCAAATAATTAATTAATTAAATTATAGACATGAGTTAGGAAAACTAACATACAAAGGATGAGAGCAATAGTTTCCAATTTGGTTTGGATCCAACTCTTGATGAAGATGATAGATAACAACAGGATCAAATGGGTTGTTTATTAATTAATTATTATGCCTAATTAACTTATAAAGGATGAAGAACATGGCACTAAATAAAGCCATTTCTGCTTTTTTAGCTTTATTTTTAAAAGAATAATTTATTTGTTATTTTTATTCATGTAATCTTCTACTTATTTATAGAATCACAGGCTTGTTCGAATTTTGGATTATTGTAATAATAGGTTATTTATAAAAAAATAATAATTAGTGTTGATTTTAAGAAAATAAATATTTATTTGATAAAATATTTTAAAATTATTAATATATAATGATAAAATAAAAAAATAATAATTTAAAATAAAAATATTTTAATATTTTGATTAATAAATTAAATAATTGATAAAAAAAATAATGTGATATATATATATTTTTTATAATTATTAAAATAACCCTAAACTAACTACCATTATTATTGTCTCTAATTCCAATAAAAAAAATTATCTTTCTCTTTTCTTCATTATTGATTGGATTATTAATGTCTTCACGTCAAGAAAGTCACGAGCCTAAGGAAATTAGATTAATATTTAAGTGTAATAGTCAATTTTCATAATCAATGCATTATTATTATTAGGAAGATCTCAAAACATGCAATATATTATAGTATTAAAATTGAAACTAGTTCTATAATTGAAATAGAATCCCCACTTCCCGTATCTTAAAAGTGATATATACCCTTCCATTCCATGAGACTTTTTTTTTTTTTTTTTTTCTTTTCAAATCCCTTCTAAGAAACACATAACTTGTTTATCATTCCACGCAAAGTTTATACTTTGGGCCCAATAGCTTTATTTTTTTTATTTATATACTTTTTGAATGATTTGCATAATAAAATCATATAAGAAAATAATACAAACACTCCGCCTAACTTCGAGTTAGTAGATTCTGGACTAGAACTCAAATTTTAATTTATTTGAATATAATTAATAATAATAAGAATAATTATAGATTTATAATTAAGTATTATTACGAAATTACGAATTGTCTAAGGATCATTATTATACCTCAGATAAAGAAAATGATATTTATGATATCAATTATAGTTTTTTTTATTATTACTTTCAACATAAAATGTTGATAATAAATTTAAAAAAGTCGAATATAATATGAATTCTCATTCAGATGAAGAAACAAATTCACTTCCAACCTTGTGTGGTTGAAGATTGAGTCGCATATTATAATTTGAAATAATAGATATATTTAAGACCACAAATATTTGGAAAGTCTTAATTATATACTTTTATTTGTTGATATGTAAACAACTTTAGAATGATGTTTGAATGTTTGTGACGTGTTAAGATGACAAGGAAAATATGTGTATGTCTTGTTTGGATTGGGTTTATAGTAAGAAACTTAGGCCAAGTTCTCTTTGATTTTTAAAAAAAATTCAAACAAAATTAATTTTTCAATAAATTACTTCTCAACAATTACATCACTCATTTTATTAACAAAAATATCATTTATTTTAAATTATTATTTTTTATTTTATTTATATATATTAATACATTTTAAATATTTTTATCAAAAATAATAACCACCTCCTCAAAATCATTAATAATTATTATTATTTTCTCCCTCTAAATTTTAAAAACTCAATTGAACCAGACATTAGTTTATTTAAATAATGTTGAGTGATATTGATTTTGAGTAAATAGTTTTTTTTAGTAAAATATTTGAAATTTATTAATACATAATGAAAATAATTTATTTATTTTTTAAATAAAATATATTTTAGTCAATGAATGAAAAGAGAATTGATATTTAATTATTGTTGATTTTTTTTTAATAAATCTTAACCATGGCCAAGTTACTTTTGATATTGAAATTGAAAACTGAACACCTCCTTAATGATACTTTTTGATCAATTACTTTGACGAGGCAAGTGACATTTAATTTATAGTGAAAATATGAAAGAAAATGGTTGGGGGTGGGGGGAAATAAAAAATGAGACTACATATTTATTATTTGATAGTGAATAATTTGATTGGAGAAGAATAGTAAAATTTTCAATAATTTCAATCTTTTCTAATGTTATTTGACTTACACGAGATTCGACTAGAAAACCAAGTAGATCTTAGTGTCCTTTTAAAGAATCTTGGCAGACATTACTTTTTATTTAATTTGCTTGATTTCTCTTTCACTTATTATACTTTTATCTACTAGTTAAACAAGTATTCATCTCATAATATTGCATGACCATTCAAAAAAAAAATCATAATAACAACCTAATTAACACAGAAAAACATAATAATAAAAAAAATGGAAACCAAACAATAACAAATTAAAACTTTTTGACAATTTACATTAAATAAAAATAAAAAACAAGAAAGTGTGGGTACTAAATTAGAACATAGAAGGCATCGAGATTTGTGCCAGTCGTACGGCTTCTCATGTTGTCATTTTAATGTCTTTTTTTTTTTCTTCATATTTGATTATTTTCCCTTCTAACCTTTTTTCTTACCAAGCTCAAATTAGCTCAGTAATTTAGAATGATGAAATTATGATCGCGCCTGTGAAATGTGATCTAAGTAAATTGGAACATGATAAATATATATTGATAAATATATATTTATCAAATTTAAAATTAATAAATTCAAACTAGAAAAAAAAAAATAATAATCTAGAATATACTTGTTATAAATAAGTTGATTTTCAACCATTAAAATATTTAAACAACTTAATACTATTTTATAATAGAATTTATTATATTAGAATAATTCTATATCTATTTAAATTTATAAAATAAATAATTTATAATATATTATTTTGAAACTTTTTAATAAATATATATATATTGTTTGAAAATTTCTAAATATTTAGAAGTTAATATAAATTAGAATTTAAAAAATCTTATAATACCTAAGCTAGTTTGATTTAGCTTATTCTCTTGATATGATCTCAGCTTATTTAATCGTTAAGTTTGTGTATGTTTGATACAGCTAATACGCCAAGTTTATTTATTTTTAATATATTATATTTTAATAATTAATATTATATATATATATATATAATATTATACATATTTATTTATTAATTTAATTTTAAATATTAATAAATGATTTAATTTAAAAATAAATTATATTAATATATTATTTTTATAATTCTATTGTTAATATATAATTTTAATTATTAATAAATCACTTAAATTAAAAAATAATATATTTTAAAATAAATGATATGAATATATTAATTTTTATAAATATATAATTTTAAATATATTTAATATAAATATGATATAAAATATATATAGATATATATAAGAGGATTTGAGGAGTGATAGAGAGAGAATTTGGTGAGGGAATTTGGTGAGGGAATGACTGACATCACCTTCGTTGAAAAATGTAAAAATGGGAGGAAAAAGAGAAAATAGAGAAATTATTTGATTTTTTCATTACCAAGTCATTCCCTCACCAAATTCCCTCACCAAATTTTTTCACATAATCATTTCTCTATATATAAAAGTATTTAATAATATTTAATAATATATTTTTCACATTTCCACACTTTTCTTTATGATACAATCTTTCAATTATCAATTTATTTTTGTGTGCTCTCACACTTTTAGGGATTCATCTCAATTGTAATCAATATTTTAGAGCCTTAATTAAGGTTAATTTGATTTCTAAAATAATAATTATAAATAAAAAATATCAAAGTGTATTTATATTTTAAATTTTACTTAATTATTTTATATATTAAGATACATATATTATAAAAAATAAATAAAAATATATGTTTTTTTAATATAATAATTTTATATAAAAATATTATAAATATATGAAATAGACTAGAGAAAAATGATTAAAAAGAGATTAAATAGATGAGAGAATGAATAAAATGATTAAAAATAAATGAAAGAGATGAAAGAGAATGAATAAAAAAATATTTAAAAATGATAATAGAGAAAACTATGAGAATATAATCTTAAATACTGAGATTATAATCTTAAAGGCTGAAGAGTGAGGTAGAGAAAAATTTTAGTTTAAATGCAAAAGTGTGTTTGATTGTAATTTTTGCATGAGCTTATTAAGCAAAGTTAATGTAGCAGCTTATTAGCAGATGCCCATATGCAGTAGTTTATTAACGTCGAATCAAACGAGGCCCTAGTCTTTCTATATAATATTTATAAAATAAGTGGTGATTATTACAATTAAAAAGTACTATATTATTGCCTAATATTAAAATTAAAAAATTAAGATTTTAGTTACTATCAAAGTAGTCTATTTATTTTTAAATAATATATATATTAAAAAAATTAAATAATATATTATAATATTTATTTTATACATTTGAATAGATTAATAAATTATTTAAAAAGAATAATTTTTATTTTTTTAAAATAAAGAAAACTAAGATAACTCCGCATAGTTTTTACATTGTTTCTATTTATATTGCTTTCAGTGAAAATTGAATCCATTATCTTTTTGAGGTCGTGACTTTTCTATGATAAAATTAAAAAATAATAAAATATATTATAAATAATTATTAATTTAATATAATCCATTTCATACCATTCATGATAACTACTTAATTAATTAGACAAACTTGTGCAGGCAAGTGTAGATCAAACTTTCAAGGTGCATATTTTCTTTCTTCTTTTTTCCAATCTATATATGATGCTATTTTGTTATAAAATGAAATTTTGATTTTTGTAGTAACTTGAAGAAAATCATTTTCATACTAATTAATTGAGAGGGGATAAGGAGAGACTATTTAGAAAGTTAGATGATAGAATATAGTCAATTTCCCTTAATTAAAACCATTATTAATTAAATTTTTTAAAAGATTTGGATGATAAGCTTAGATTCATTAGTTATAAGAGCACATCATCTTATGTGTCTTCCTGACAATTAAAAAAAAAAGATTTGGTAGATAATAAATTATTATTTTGGGGGTTCATACCAAATACATCTATAATAGATGATAGATCTGCCCTTCAGCCATGGATGGGTGGAAAGCAGCACGCACAAGCTTCCTGGCATGGGTAGGGTACTTGACCACGTCTGCGGAGGTCAGGGTCATCATCCTGATGAAGACGACCCCAGCACTGAACCTTGTTGAAATCTGGAATGTCGGAGTGGAAATACACCCAAACCATGGCTTCTTTCAATTCAGGGTATTTGTTGAGCAAATTCCCATCTCCATGTGCAAACGCCTTGAGAACCAGAGGCAGTTCTTTGCGGAAAATGAAGTATCTAAGCGGAGCACATAGATTAAGAAGGAAATGGCCGTCGACACCTCCACTTACATGGCAATGGACATGAAGAGACATCTTTCCCTTCACCTTCTTCCACTCTGCAATCACTTCATCTCTCTGCAACTTGTTGTACCACCCTTGCACCTGTAATTAATTAATTAATTAAACAGAATTGGACTGGATTATGATTATACATTATATATATATATATATATATACATATACCTGGGAATTGTTAGGGGTTTGGGAGATGGACAATGTGAGATTAGAGGTAAGATCAGAATGTGTAAATGTATAAGTTCTTGGAATATTCCCAGGATGTTTGTCTTCATCCACTCCTAATAACAAAACCTTAAGCTTTGAAGCTTCGAATACAGAATGCCCAAATAACCCAGCATTTATATTAACATTAACAATCGATGATGATGATGATGATGATGAGTGCTTCAACTGCTGCTTCCTTGTCGTCGGCCTGTACTGGAATATCGATTTAGAATTATATGAATTAAGCCTCAAATTAAGATGATGATGATCACTACCCATAAGTCTTCTGCTCTCCATCGCTAATCAGTTTAGATAAAAACCCATATATATATATATATATATATATATATATATATATATATATATATATATATTGCAGTTTTTTTTCATTCTTCCTAACATTTTTTTAAACAATATAAAAATATATATATTAAATTTTTAAAAAAAATCTCGATATTTGAATGAATATAATAATTGATATCTGGATAAAAATATTCTTAGGTTCAATCCTTTTCAAAATATATTTCTGAAAAAAAAATTATGGGCGCATTTGTCATATTACACTAGGATCAGTCATAATGATATGTACATAAAAAAAAAAAAAAAGTATTTTGATAAGTTGTTGTTATATGTATCACAAATATGATGAAGGGATTACAAACTTATTTTTGTATTGTCGAGACGTGACTAACTAGTATTATGAGTATTACTAGGATTCACTAAGTATTGCTAAATTTTTTAATATTATTGATACGGCTGATATGACAAACATACATATTTAAGTTATCATCGCAATTATTTTTGGTGGGCTATTTGATAAAAGAAAATCGTCGAACATTCAATATTAATCGTGACCGTCTGATGCATATCATTCATAATATATTATTTTGACGCTTTTAGATATTCGTTTTAAAAAGCCGGTGAAATCAGTCGAGTTAATCGTTTTTCTCAAATTCTCGAAGACCCACAAGATCGACAACCTATTGAGTAATATGGTTATATTGTTTTTCATGTTTTCGTTGTGTTTAAATAATTTTTTTTTTTTATCAATTTTAATATATATGAACTATTTTTTAAAAAAATAAATAATTTATTTTATCATTTTTATACTACCAACAATGATATATATTAACATGTGAATTGTGAAGTTAGTATATAGAGAAAAATGGTTTAATTTTTTATTAATAAATCACTAATAATATATTAAAATAAAAAATAGAATTCTTTCATTCCATATTTTAATCATTTCGATAAAATAACTCATCTTCTCACATATTTTTCTCAATAAATCTCTTATCTCGTGACTTTACACTCACACTTTTGGTCAAATCAAAAATCTCAAACATTATCAATCTCTTTTTACTCTCACTTAAGTCCATCAATACTAAATCGACCTCTCATCTCGTTATTTTAAATCACTCATACTGAATACTGATCAATCATCTAATTCCACATTTATCTAACGATTCAAATCGAATTTCTAATTTCGTGACCTTAACTTTCGCTTCGGTTAAACAACTATTTTTATTGCATATTTTAACCACCAATATCAATTTCTTTTCCAATCGACATTTATCTTTTTACCTTACTTTCACTTCGACTAATCAAAAATTATCTCATTCCATATTTATTTATTAATCACAATCGACCTCTATTCTCACGGAGAACTTACTTTCACTTCATCAAACAATTAATATTCTCACATCGATTAACCAAAAATCATCTCATTCCACATTTTTTATCTCACTAATCTCAATTGACCTCTCATCTCGAAACTTTATCTTCATTTCGGTCAAACAATCAATTTCCTCACATATTTTACAATAAACAACCGACTTACTTATTCTCACTTCGACTGACCAGTCTTTTTTAAAAAAAAAAAAATTCATTATTTTTTTGATTTAAAAAAAATTGACAAAATTCACATTATCTGTTAATTTTATTCATAATTTTCCTTAAATCTAATTTTTTTAATCCGTAGTTCCAGACGACACTTTCTTTTCTTAACCACACCTTCACTATCTAATAACAGTTGAATCTGATATCATCTACTCTCTAAGGACTTGTTCGTTTTAGGGAGAAAATAATTATTATGAGTGTTTATTTTGAGAAAATTATGATATTTTTTTTTGATAAAAAGACCTAAAATGTATTCAGATATATAAATAAAATAAATAATAATAATTTAAAATAAAGGGTATTTTAGTATTTTAGTTAATGAATTAATTAATTTTATGAATGAAATAAAAAGTGATGTAATAATTGATTTTGTTAGGTTATTTTGAAAACCTGAATAAAAACAAAGCCTACGAAGCTCGTATGATTTGGTTTTCCAATAACCCATTTGAGACTAGCACTAAGGTTAGTTTGATTCAGCTTATTCTCATATTATTGACATCAGCTTATCCAGCTTATTCATCTCAGCTTATTTAATCGTTAAGCTTAGTATGTTTGATACAGCTTATATGTTCAACTTATTTATTTTTAATATTTATAATATATTATTTAATAATTAATATTATATATATATAATGTTATATATATTTATTAATTTAATTTTAAATATTAATAAATGATTTAAATTAAAAAATAAATTATATTAATATATTATCTTTTATAAATTTTTGTTAATATACAATTTAATTATTAATAAATGACTTAAATTAAAAAATAATATATTTTAAAATAAATGATATGAATATATTATTTTTATAAATATATAATTTTAAATATATTTAATATAAATATGATATAAAAAATATATTGATATATATAAAAGTATTTAATAAAATATATTTTTCACATTTTCACACTCCCCTCTCTGACCTAATCTTTCAATTGTTTATTTATTTTCGTGCACTCTCACACTCTTAATATTATCATTCATTTTGGAATTTATCTCAATTGTAATCAGTATTTTAGATAATTAATTAATGTTAGTTTGATTTCTAAAACTATAATTATAAATAAAAAATATCAAAGTGTATTTATTTTTCATATTTTGTTTCATTATTTTATATATTAAGATATATATATTATAAATAATAAATAAAAATGTATATTTTTTATTATAATAATTTTATATAAAAATATTATAAATATATGAAACAGATGAGAGTGAATAAATAAAATGACTAGAAAGAGATTAAATAGATGATAGAGAATGAATAAAATGATTAAAAATAAATGAAATAAAGGAGAGAGAATGAATAAAAAAAATATTTAAAAATGATGAGAGAGAAAAACGCTGAGATCAGGGACCGACCCAGGATTTCTAACTGGGTGGGCTTCAAAAAAATTTAGGGTGGGCTTAAAATAATAACGAAAAAAATTTGAAAAAAATAAGTGTATAAAAGTAAAGTTTTACCATTTTTTAATAATTAGATAAAAAACAATTAATTATATTAAATTTTTTCAAGAAAAAAAGGGTAATTTCATATTTCTACAGGAATTTTTTTTTTTCGGAGTGGGCTTCAGCCCACCCGATCCCCTACATAGATTCGTCCCTGGCCGAGATTATAATCTTAAACACTAAGAGCTAGTTTGATTCAGCTTATTCTCAGTTTATTAACACTAGTTTATCCAGCTTATTTTCAGGTACGTTTGATATGATCTTAGTTTATTTAATCGTTAAGTTTGGGTATGTTTGATTCAACTATAAGCTTATTCATTTTTTATATTTATAATATATTATTTAATAATTAATATTATATATTAATAAATTATTTAAATTAAAAAATATTATATATTTAAAAATAAATTATATTAATATATTATTTTTATAAATTTTTATTAATATATTATTTCAAATATTAATAAATAACTTAAATCAAATAAATAATATATTTTCAGGATTTCTCACCCTCCTTGTATTATCATTCATTTCCACATTTTTTCATTTTAATTATAATGGTACTTTTAAATAATTAATTAAGGATAGTTTAATTAAAAAATATATATATTCTAAAATAAATGATATGAATAAAAAAATAATTTATTATTATATATAATTTTCACATTTGCGGATCTAATCTTTTAATTGTCAATTTATTTTTGAGCTCTCACACCCTATTCGTATTATTATTCATTTCAATTGTAATTTGATACTTTTAAATAATTAAGGCTAATTTAATTTCTAAAATTATAATTAAAAAAAATCATAATATATTTATATTTTATATTTTGTTTAATTATTTTATATATTAAGATACATATATTATAAATAATAAATAAAAATATATTTAAATGTATGTTTTTTTATTATAATAATTTTATATAAATATATAAAAATATTATGAATATATGGAATAGATGAGAGAGAATTAATAAAATGATTAGAGAGAGATTTAATTGATGTGAGAGAATGAATAAAATGATTAGAAATGAATGAAATAAATGAGAGAATGAATAAAAAAATATTTAAAATGGATGAGAGAGAAAAAAACTGAGATTATAATCTTAAACGTTGAGGATGAGGGGTAAAGAGAAATTTGAGTTTAAACGCAAAAGTGTGTTTGATTCTATTTTTTGGCGTGAGCTTATTACGCAAAGTTACTGTAGCAGCTTATTACACAGACGCCAATAAGCTGCTTATTAACGCCGAATCAAATGTGCCCTAATATTATATTTTTAAATGCTAAGGAAGGATGTAGAGAAAAAAATTGAGTTTAAACGTAAATATGTGTTTAATTGTAATTTTTTACGTGAGTTTATTACGCAAAGTTAATGTAACATCTTATTACAAAAAAACTCATACACGACTCATTTTTCAAATTACTCTCCATTTCTAATTTAATAGCCTTCGCAGTAGTTTCATCGATGTTTCCTACCAAATAAAAAACCTGTTCAGGAAGACCATCTAATTCTCCGGAAAGAATTAATTGAAAGCCCCTAATTGTTTCTGCTAGACCAACATATTTTCCCGAAGAACCGATAAATACTTCTGCTATGAAAAATGATTGTGATAAAAAACGCTCAATTTTTCGTGCTCTTGCCACGGTTAAACGATTCTCTTCATATAAACGCTAAAGCCCTAGATGTGAAGTGAACGCATTAGGTAACCAAATTGGTTTGCGTGGCTATCAACGATAATTTGTCCTTTTTTTTGCATTTTCTACTCTGGCCCACAGGTCATCGAAACATATTAATTTAAGCCGGTTGAGCCTTCCAGAATTCACTAAATTATTTTTTTTTAATAATTTTAACATAAATTATTATATATATATATATATTTTGTACCCTCCTCATTATGATGAGTCTTGTTCAAACGTCATATACATGGATAGGAATTGGTACCACAAAAGACCCGCCAGCTAACCATACACGTACAGCAAACATCAACAATTTATTTCTTACTCATGTAAAACGTTCTTTTATAGGTGTATTAAAATATAATATTAGGTGGATTTGAATATGGGAGCATTTAATAACAAACATATTTAATAATTAGGTATATATAAAAAAAAAAAATATCACTTCCCTTCTTAAATCAAATTCGAAACATGTATTATGGAATTAAATAAACAATATATATATATATAATAGCTATAGCTTGTTGGAGTGTTCCTTTCTTTCATAGCAATAAAACATACATGTCTGAAACTTTTGATACTGAAAAGTGACTCCTTTTTGGTGGGAAGTGACATTTTATACATAGTAAAAATATGAAGAAAATGGAAGAAAATTCAGATTATTTTGAAGAAAATTTCTAAATTATTTAAAATTTAATATGAAGATTTATAAAATGTATCGAATTAAAAAAAAAACACCTTATCATGATCACTAATTAAAATGTTCCTTCTACATAAAAATAATATTTATAACAATTCAAAATGTTTTAAAAAATTATATCATTATTAAAAATCTATTTATCTCTCTCTATATATATTAAAAAAATAATATTTTTTTTATTAAAAACTTTAAAAATAACCATATTGTATTTTATAAATTTGAATAGATTAATAAATTATATTATAAATAATTATTAATTTAATATAATTAATTTCTTACTATCTTAACAATTAAAAAATTAGTTAATACTGAATTCTAAATATTTAATAACTTAATTATTTAAGGATAAAAAATTGAATTAACAAATAAAATAAAATATTTAAATTTTATGTATTTAATATTTAAATTAGTTTGATAATATCTAAAATTAATATTTGTAAATTAAGAATATTATATCTTTTATATATTAATTATATTAGTTAATAAACTTAATATATCAAGTATATAATTTAAGAAAAATGACTGGGAGAGGGAATGATGTGGCGCAATATGATTGACTGAAAAAATCAAATAATTTATCTCTCTTCTCTCTTTCCTCCCACTTTTTCTTTTTTCCAACCAATGAGTGATGTCAAGTCATTCCCTCTTTTAAATTTCCTCCCCTATCCCTTCTCATAATTTAATATAGTAAATAAAAAATAATTAAAATAAATACTAATATACTTTTTAACTGATATATTAAATTATATTTTTTTTATGTAATAAATGAGATATGATTAATTTTTTTTTATATATATAAAATAAAAAGAGACTAACAAAGATATTATATATATATATATATATATTATATATATTATATATATATATATATATTTGGAGATAATAAATAAATATATATTTATCTGAATTTTATTTTATAATTAATTTAGATATAATTATATTTTAATGATTTTTTTTTTTTGAAAATAATCAGATAGATTATGATTAAATAAAAAAATAATGAAATTTGTTGTACTTGTAATTAGAAAATAATAATAATATTATGACTTTATATATAAAAATAAATTGATTAAATTTAGGATAATGTGGTATTTTGGTATTTTTTTTTTTTTATAGTAATGCGTTTAACTTTTTTTGACTCTTAAAATAAACTTATTTTAACCTATAATTTTTAACATTTTTTATTCAAGTGTATATAGAAACACGTGATGATCAAATTTATTTATTCTAAATAAGTTCAATGAAATGATAAGTAAAGTTATCAATAACTTAGTGTCTTCTTTTATCTTTTTTATTTTCATTTTCTAACATCGTTATTTATAATTCTATTTAAACTATTTTTATCCTTTTAAAAAAATTAACAACTTCAATTAATAAGGCAAACTTTGGCAAAGCATGTGTATCCAACTTTCAAGGGGTATATTAGTTCATGAGTTCATTTTCTGTCTATCATGAATGCTACCTTTAATAGAATTAAATTTCGATTTTTGTATTAACGGAATAAAATCATTTTCAGAAAGGGAGTATTTAAAAAGCTAAGCAATGTTGTCTTTCTTATTTCTCTAAATTATATCATATTATAAAAAAGCAACCAAACTAAATTATTATCCCATAGTCATTAGTGAAAAGTTCTAACTATATCATTGCGTATTTTGTTATCATCTTGTTATTTGCTTTGAAATGTCACATATTTATTTAGGTATCGATATTTAGGCATAGCGTGACGTGACACAATATGAACCTTATAAGACACTACATATTAACCTAACATTTAATCAACTGAAAATGAATATTACTATAAGTGAATGGCTGATCCTTACACCACTAGAATCCATCCAACTTAGAATTTTTTTATAATGATAGGAAGTAGTACCACTAGCACATAATGATAACGAACCCTTTTTTTCAACAATATAGCAAACAAAATAAAATATATTAACAAAGAATCTAGACATTTTATATTTCCTATTATAGATATTAAAATATATAATATTATCTCTATAATTTTAATTTTAATTTATATATATATTTATTATAATGGTTAAAATGAACAATAATTTTTAATAAAACATTTTTAAAAAGAAAATTTATTCTTAAAATTTTAATAAGATTAATATATAATTATAATTTTAACGTTGAAAGGGAAAATCTTCATTAAAAAAAAAGTCTTCAACAATGATACATTGATTCTCAAAACCCAGAGTTGTTGATTCAAGGGAAATAAATGAAAACAAACAATATGAAATTAATTAAACACACACTTCCAAGTACTTCCAAGACATTATCTATTGAATTTTGTTATTATATAAATGAAAATAAGAGTACTTAAATATATCCTAAAATCAAACTAAAATAGTTCAATTTATTTTTTAAACTAATGCATCGAGAATTAAAACCATAGGAACTGTTTACAAAATTAACTTTTCATATGTAACTTATGGAGAATTAACTTTTTACAAAAAAATAAAATTTAAAGCATTGCTTGCTACTTGCCAAATGCTAAATACTAATTATGTCCAGATGCATTTATATGTAATGCAAGATCGCTTGACCAAAGTTTGGTGGCAACATGTGAAAAAGGAAAATTTCTTATTTCTTATTTTTTTAAATTTTTTTTTTTTTTATGTTATATGGTAAAGATTAATAATTTTGTATTTGTAATGTCAAAAATCGACATTTCCCGAGAAGAGTTCTTATTATTCGTTAGTCGCACCACATAACTTACATTCTTCTCGAGTCTCGAGTGAGATGATGAACAAAAATGATAGACTTAACTAGAGTATATTAAAATCATCGATTTAGACTAGTTTTGACTTTTTTAGAACCGTCACCTAATTTACCACTCAGAAAATTATGAAACAAAAATATGTTGCGAGTTCAAACGCATTTTAGAGATTCTATTTTTTGTTCGGTGTTTAATTTTATGTGAGAAAAAGCTCTCGCTATGTCTCATGTACTTGTTAGATTATAGTCTCTACTTTAAACTTTTATTCATTTAAAAGTATTATTCCTACACTAGGTATATAAAAGTATCCAAATCTAAAAATATACATAGTTGTATCATTTTTATAAAAAAAATAAAAATAAAAATTAGACATCTTATGAAACTAAGATCTTCATTAAATCATTAATTTTATATTAATAATGAAGTTAAATATATATATATATATATATATATATATTAATTTTATATAATATATTATTTATACTAACATACGCACTATATTTATATATTATATATACAATTTAATATATTATTTATATTAACATACAACAAACAAAATCAATTTTTAAATAATTCCTTTTCAACAATTAAATTAGTTATTTCATTAATTAAAATAAAAAATATTATTTATTTTATTAAAAAAAATTAAAAAAAATTATTGTTACATCACATCACCCATCAATATCAATGATCACATTACCTAATGCTTCCAAGCAAATGGACATTACTTTGTAGAAACCTTTCCGGTCCTGACCCTGTTTCAAAAAAGTTTTCCCACGTTACTCATTTTTCAATTCTTTTTACCAAACTACTCACTTCCCTCTTTACATTATTAATTAATTCACTAAATAACCCTCTCTTTCCTTCTTAACTCATTAATTAATCATCTTTCTCTCTAAACTTATTAATTAATTCTCTCTCTTAACTATTAATTAAAATCTTCATTTTCTAAACTATTAATTAATATTTTTATCTTAATCAACTATTTAAAATATATTATATAAATATTGAAATAAAATAACACATATATTTTATTTTTATTTAAATTTATAAATATAATATATATAAAATTAAAACTAAATAATTTAAATAAATATTATACACTAAAATAAAATACAATACATAAATATTAAAACAAAATATTATACTTAAACGTTAAAATAAAATGCATATTTTATCATTTGTGATTCAATTTTATTTCTACAACATTAGTCTTATTTTATTTCTAGAACATTATTAAATTTTTGTATAAATATCTTTTCATAGTATTGAGAATAGATTCATAAGGTTAGATTTTTTATCAAACTCAAAAGTTAGATAATAAGTCAGTACAAAAATAACATCGTTGTAAAAATAAAATTGAATTACAAAGACAAAATATGTATTTTATTTTAACGTAATTTATTCTATGTTAGTGTATAATATTTTATTTTAACATTTATGTAATGTATTTTATTTTAGTGTATAATATATATTTAAATTATTTAGTTTAATATGTTTAGTTTTAATTTTATATTATATATATTATATTTATAAATTTAAATAAAAATAAAATATATGTGTTATTTTATTTTAATTTAAAAAATGTCTCTCCCCCTCCCTTTTTCTCTCTTTGCCTCGTGCTACACGAGGCTTCAAAGGAAGTCCACCAAGAGTCCAGACCCCCAATAAACTCTCTTTTGTACTTTTGAATCATTTTAATGGCCTCGTTTGGTTTGGGGTTGGGAATTTGTCATGCCTAAAAGCCTAGTTTGGTTAAGGGGTCTAGATAATTTCTTCATTATTTTTGTTTTCTTCAATCTGCAAAAATAAATTAAAAGATAAAATATTATGATATTTTATTTTATTAAAACAAAGTTTAAATTTTAATTATAAATATAATGTAAAATGTGAGTGTCTATTTTAGTTTAGTTGGTAATATATCACGAAGATTCGAATTCAGATAAGAGGCCCGTATAGCTAATGTGGCGAAACAATTGTATATTAATAAATTTGAGTAATTGGGCTCAAAGAAAGCCCAATCCAAATTTTACATTATAAAATAAAATATACAGGCCCGACTATTATTTACTATTGAAAAAAAACGGACATCATATCTTAAAAAAAAACAAATAAATAAATCAATTGTAAAAGGTAGAGAGTTTCACTCAATTTCTTTTTTAATTTAAAAAGTCATCGTAACCCCTCACATTGGTGGTGACACTAATTGTTCTATTATGAACTAGTCTACTACTATCCTAATTAAGGATTTAATCTCCTCTTAGCTCTCTTCTTTATTTTTTTTTTTTTTTATTTTTTTTGTGTCAAGTCACATTTTTTTTCTCATTTTCAAAATAAATTGTAATATTCATTTTCAATAGCAACATATTTTTGGTCTGTCAATTCTCTATATGAATCAATATATTAGACTTCATATTACCACGTTAGTTAAGTCTATTTTGACCATATATAAACATATATTTTGTTTTGGTATTTTTTAAACAGAGGCTTAAAATGTCTATTTATTTAAAACACATAATAGTTAAGTCTTTTACATTTTTTAAAAATAAGTGAACATGAACTCTATCTCACCTCAATTTTAACCATATTCTAATAAACATATTTGAATATATAATATTATTAATATACTTATTTATTATTTATATTTTATAAAAAATTAAGTTTATTTATTTATAATAATATCATTATTTAATATAATACAATATATATAATATTAAAATATTCTTATATAATTTTATAAAAAAAAGCTTATTTATTTTTATATTCACAGAAATTGAATAATAGTAAAAAAAATTCTGAAATAGAATGGTAAACTTATTTGCAGTGTACAACCGTACCGATCTGCCCATTCTCGTTCTTGCAATTTTTTATTTTTCAGAAAAAATAAACATATTTCGATTGTAATACATTACCTTAAAATATAAATTTTATATTGATTGGATTAATATATTAATTATTATGTTATCCTTGGTATATAATTTGTGACGTTAAATAACTCATTATTATTATTTTTCCCTAATTTGAATGTCATCATCATCGCACAAATAACATTTTGTATCTCAAACATCTTAGGTGTTCACAATAATGCTTATAGGGGCTTTATTTGGATAATTTGTAATGATAAGAGGAGATTTAAATATTTTTATGTAAAAAATTTAAAGTATTAATATGTAATGATAAATAAAAATTAATAATTTAATATAAATAATATTTTAGTATTTTATTTAATAAATTCATTAATAATAAAAAAAAAAAGAGAGAAATATATTTTTGAATTTGAATTATCATCTTGTACTAATTTTAAATCCACAAAATTCAAAACAATTTAAAGCAACCTTAATAAATTGAATTCTGTAACCCCATACATCAATTTTATTTTATTTTTTATTTTTTTTATTTTAATTTATAATATATTTTTACTTAAAAAAAAATGTAACCTAACCCTCTAATTTATTTTTTATTGAATTCATTATTTATTTTTCCAATTTTAAAAAATAAGTTAAAACATATACTAATTTACCAATTTAATTCATAAATTTCTCAAAATAATTTGAAGTCCACATCATTTTTGTTTGAAACCCATTTTATACGACAAATTCATTGTTTGCATTAATATATAATAGTAGAACATGTCCCCCTCAACTATATTAGACATCATTCAACTTGCAAGATTAAACAAATAAGGAGATTTGGGTCAAATTGTCTGGGCTACTTTTCGAGGTTAGAGAAAGTCATTCATATTTAATTTGTAAAGATATTTGGAAACAGTTACAAATTTAGGTCTATTTGAACAAAATATATATATATATATGGTCATTACTTTCATTTAAGTAAGTATTTCAGAATATTATATAATCTAAAGTAAATTTAGAATGAAATAATTAAAATAAGATGAATATTTTCAAACTGGGTGATCCAATCATCATTTAATTAAATTCTATATTCAATTGTCCATGTTGCCAACTTGGTTATATTAAATTTTGAGAGAAAAACACATCCAACTACATCGGATCCCATCTTTATTAATAATTAAAAGCAAACACCACTACGTACATGTTTGGCCGTCGGGAATGATGTTGGCAGCCCCCCGTCGTTGACATCTTCTTCTTCTTCTTCTTCCGGTAGCCAATGTGCAGAGAAAGACTTCCAGAGTCTCCAATGGTTGGTTTTCATGTTTGGAATAAAAAAAGTCAATCTTGCCCACTGTCATCCATTTCTTATTAGTCCTCTCTCCGTCAACATTCATTCCTCGTCTTCTTTAATTAACAACACCCTCCTCTTTTCAATCGCACTATTTCTCAATTCCAATTCCAATTATTCATCATCATCATCATCATCTGTTCTTTGATTTCAAATTAAATTAAAGCCCTGTTCACAATTCAGACCTTCCTCTTATTGTGGTTCAAATGGCTCATCAATACGGTCATTATTCTGATTCATTTTCCGGTGGCTCGTTTCACGGCCAGGGGGTTGAGCATCTTCCATTTAAAACATCAACAGGTTCTTTACGGGTTCTGTTATTGCATGGTAATTTAGAAATCTGGGTCAAAGAAGCCAAGAACCTTCCAAATCTAGATATGTTTCACAAGAAATTAGACAACGTCTTTGGATCTTTCGGAATAGTACCAGGAAGCATGGCTAAGATAACAAGCGATCCATACGTCACCATCTCCGTTTCCACCGCCGTAATAGGTCGTACCTACGTAATCCAGAACAACGAAAACCCAACCTGGAATCAATATTTCAACGTCCCCGTCGCACATTACGCCGCCGAGGTTCACTTCGTCGTCAAGGATGACGACGTCGTCGGTTCTCAGATCATGGGCGCGGTCGCGATTCCGGTCGAACAAATCTACTCCGGCATCAAAGTTGAAGGAACCTACCCTATTATCAACGCAAACGGAAAGCCCTGTAAACAAGGTGCTGTTTTGAGCCTTTCGATTCAGTATATTCCCGTTGAACAAGTCCCGTTCTATCGCGGCGGCGTTGGCGGCGGCCCGGAATATCATGGTGTGCCGGATACTTATTTCCCGTTGAGACGAGGTGGAAAGATTAGACTTTATCAAGATGCTCATGTCTACGATGGTTCACTACCAAAATTGAATCTGGAAAATGGCATTGAATACGAACATGGGCAATGTTGGACTGACATATACGATTCAATTAGCCAAGCACGTAGGTTGATCTATATTACAGGCTGGTCCATTTTCCACAACGTTAAACCAGTACGAGGTAACGACGAAGGCGACAATAAGAGAAGAGATTTAACATTAGGAGATCTTCTCAAGTATAAATCGCAGGAGGGTGTACGAGTTCTTCTTCTTGTTTGGGATGATCCAACTTCTAGAAGCATTTTGGGCATCAAAACGGTAATAAAAAAACGGAAACCACCACCATTGTTTCTTTATTCTTTCTCTCCTATTCTCTTTATCTCATCGTTGTTGTTACTTATTAGGAAGGGATAATGAAAACCAATGACGAGGAAACTAGAAGGTTTTTCAAACATTCATCAGTACAAGTCTTGCCTAGTCCCAGATCTGCAGGAAAAGGACATAGCTTTGTGAAGAAACAGGTCAGTAAATCAGTTCATCAATCTCTTTACTAATCAGCTAGCTGCAATGATCATCATGATCATCATCATCTTCGTTACAGGAAGTTGGGACAATCTATACCCATCATCAAAAGACTGTAATTGTGGACGAAGATTCAGGTTTCTACAATAAGAGAAAGATAATCGCGTATGTGGGTGGACTTGATTTGTGCTTAGGACGGTATGATACACCGTCTCATCCCATTTTAAGATCATTGCAAACCGTACACAAGGACGATTACCATAATCCAAATTTCACGGTAATAAACAAAACATGTTAGATCTAAGTTTGTTTTTCACAACTGGACTTAACTTGATGATGATATATATACAGGGACCATCAGATGGCTGTCCACGCGAGCCATGGCACGATCTACACAGTAAAATCGACGGACCAGCAGCTTACGATGTTCTCACCAACTTCGAAGAACGGTGGTTGAGGACTTCGAAAGTCCACCGAATTTCAAAGATGTCGGGTGGTAGCGATGCATTACTGAAGATTGAGAATATTCCAGACATAATTGGGATGAATGATTTGCCATGTCTAAGGGAGGAATATGATCCTCTAGCTTTTCATGTACAAATATTTCGTTCTATTGACTCAACTTCTGTCAAAGGCTTTCCAAAAGATCCTCAAGAAGCCTCTAGGAAGAATTTAGCTTGTGGTAAGAATATATTAATAGATATGAGTATACATTCTGCATACGTTAAGGCGATTCGAGCTGCCCAACATTTTATTTACATCGAGAATCAATATTTCCTTGGATCGTCGTATAATTGGGAAAACCACAAGGACTTGGGCGCCAACAATCTAATACCAATGGAAATTGCATTAAAGATCGCCGATAAGATCAGAGCTCGCCAAAGATTCGCAGCTTATATCGTCATTCCAATGTATCCAGAGGGCGGTTCTACTGCTTCCCCCACTCAAAGAATTCTCTATTGGCAGGTTAGTAAATTCAATAGAAACGTGGATCATTTTTTAGTCTTTTTTTTTTAATTGTGTGTTTTTGCATGCATGCAGCATAAGACAATGCAAATGATGTATGATGTAATTTACAAGGCTTTGCAAGAAGTAGGGCTTGATAATGAATTCGAGCCGCAGGATTATCTGAGTTTTTTCTGCCTTGGGAATCGCGAAACTCAAGAATTAGAGACAACAACAACAAAATCAACTGTACTGAAAAACAGTCCTCAATTTATGGCACGAAAGAACAGACGGTTTATGATCTACGTGCACTCGAAAGGAATGATAGTTGACGACGAGTATGTGATAGTGGGATCAGCAAACATAAACCAGCGTTCATTGGATGGAACAAGGGATACTGAAATTGCAATGGGGGCGTATCAACCCGAGTTCACTTGGGGAAGGAAGAACCAGTCGAAACCATTTGGAGAGATTTACGGTTACAGAATGTCGTTATGGGCAGAGCACACGGGTGTTGTGGAGAACTGTTTTTTGCATCCCGAGAGCATTGAATGTGTAAGACGGGTTAGGGATATGGGTGAGCATAATTGGAGGTTGTACTCCGGGGATGAGTTAACTGAAATGACCGGTCACTTGCTTAAGTATCCGGTTCAAGTTGACTGGACCGGGAAGGTGACGTCCATTCAGGGATGTGAAACGTTTCCAGATGTGGGTGGGAATATTTTGGGAACTTTCATTCCCATTCAAGAAAATCTTACTCTTTGATATTTGTTGTTGTTCTTGTTCTTGTTCTTACACAAACAGTTAATAATAATTATTATCCAAAATTCTTATTAAAGTAATATGAGGGATCAAATTAATGAATTGAACTTATACAGTAAAAAGACAGCAGAAATTAAATGACCATGTAAAGATAGAGATACTATATGATGATCAGAAAAGAGAATTATACGTACAGCAGGTGGCAGTAATCGATGTAATGCAGATTATGAGCGAAGGAAGAAGAGTGACATTCAAAAGCCTTTTCACTCCAAGGTATCCAGCCGCTGTTATGGTGGCATCTGCAATCACTCGAGCAATTGTTCCTGCCTCAGTTGAAAGCAGTCCTCCATTGTAAGTGCCACGCGACAATCTTGATGACATTACCTGTGAGAGAAGCGCCAAATTCACGCCTGCAATGTTTTTCTTGTTAGAATCCTCGTATTATTCAATTCAATGTTTGAGTATAAATGGATAAAAAGAAACACACCTTCTAGTACTTCAGCTGAAACAAACATTATGAGTCCAGAGCAGACGTATTGAGGAGCAGTATACGTGAAAAATATATTAAAGCTAAAAAGTATGCCCACTAAAACCACTACTTGTGATGCCAAGAGAATTTGCCTGCATGCATCAGACAATATTCAAGAATATCTTTCCCTATAAAAAGTGTTTTTGAGAAATGTAAAGATTGAATTACCTGTTTTCAAACATGTTGCTAATGTAGGTCCCAACAATAATGTTCACTGGAAGAACGGTAAGGCCAAGGGATGCAAGAAAAATAGAGACTGCACTTGTAGACCAATTGAAGTAATATGACGTGATCACACTCGATTCTGAAAGTAAAATCTCCATCACATATTTAAGCATGAAATAAATCAGCAATTGAACCTGCAAACACAACAACAGTTTACAGTTTCAGAATGGCAAATAACTCAATGAAGATAAAAGATATTTATACTCTATCTTGGTTTTGACTAGGTATGTATCTTTTTGTTCTTTTAACCTCAGCTTCTCAGTGATAAAGAAACTTGACTATTGTATTCAGTTCAATAGTTAGAGATGGTAAGGTCCCTTGAACCGTCAATCAATGAACTATACATCATAATGGGTACCAAGACTAAAAAACGCACCTTTACTGATGGTGTAAGTAATCTATACGCCGATCCAATAGAACTGGCTGGTAGACGAGATTCCACTGGGTCTTCTTCACTTCCATCACCTTCATCATCGCCGTCTTCATCCTCTTTGTTGTCTTCTGAACCCGGCAACAGAGGCTGAGCTAGGCCATTTTCAATTGCATCATTGTTTGCTCTACCTGCAAACCAGAAAGTTATATGATATCAACCACAAATTACTGTAATTTCAACTATAAAAAAAATGATCTTTTGGAGAATATACGTTGAAGAAAGAAAAATTCCAGTACCAGTATTCGAAACTCGAGTTTCATTTTTCTCGTCATCGTCACGGACAGGTTCCTCAAAAGAAATCCACAACCAAACCAAATAGAAAAGCCAAGCTATAGCCATGACCCAGCCAGGCAAAGTATCCTGGTTGAATGTGAGCTTGTATATCTTAAAATTAATTTGAAGCAACCCGGCAAATGCTGGACCACAAGCCATCCCAAGAGCGCTGGCACTAACAAAAGCTGCTGAAGCTTGCATTCTTATTCTGAGTGGTACACAGTCACTGATATATCTTCGATTAACAGCTCTAGCAGAACCCAAGCTGCAAATTACCCAAAAACCAAGAGAAAAAAAGAGAGAAAATCTCAGAATGCAATGATCTGTATGCATGGAGTGGTTCAGTTGTTATGGAAGACAATTATGACAGTACCACAGCCAATAGTCTTCAGCCTAAAATCTGCAAGTTTCACATCTATATATCTGTATCAGTAATATCTAATTTGTGAATTGTTATAATTTTGCAGATCAATCCTAACTTATATTCTTACATATATATCCAGATGTGCATAGTAAGTCCCGAGAGATACAAATGGTATCAGAGTGCCCTAATGAAAAAGCGAACAGGGAAGATGTAAACAAGCAATTTTTCTCATTTAGAGTGAAAATGAAATGAAGGGGAACAGAGTGAACATGAAATGAAGGGGAACAAGAACTTCTCATGAAGTACCCAAATGATACATGCACCATAATTGCCAACAAAGACCAAACAACTGATGAAAGGAGTCCAGATTGTCATGCAAATACAATTTTTTTTTAAGTTAGAATCACTTACCCACAACACAAACGGCCGAATAAGAGAACGACTATAGATTTGGAGTCATAAGCCAAAGCATACATGGCATTCCCCATAAAAAGAACTATGCTGCTAAAGATTAGAGGTCTGAAGTAGGATTTGTTTGACCAAGAACTTAAATAAACTGATGAAAACAGTTGTGCAACAGCCATAGAACCAATTACAATACCACAAACAGTTGCAGGTGCACCAAGGCTTAAAGAATAATCATCTGCTGTTGGGACAATTATATAGGTGTTGACCATATAAAGAAACGTGTTTGCCAAATTCAGTACGAGCGACATAAAGTGGTATCTCTTATCATCAACGGGTACGTCATGGGTTGGCAATTCTTCATGCATGATAAGAGCATGTTGTGCCATGAAATGAAGGAAGTTTGTAGAGTGGGTCAATCTATCTACAGCTGCTTTTATTGATTCAACAACAGGGTCCTGTGGATGGCCACTAATGTCAGTAAATTATCAGCAAATCTGGTTAGTGTAAAAATTATAGAACTTAAAACAAGACAATCAAAATGGAAATGACAAGTACAAAGATTTGAAACGTTGATAGTATTTTAATTAAGTTATTTTTAAACTTAAAATGAAAAGAAAACCTGAAATGGCAGGGCGGGCTGGTCATAAATTGACAAGTAGCTTCCTTGACGGTCCTGAAGGTCTGCAAGATTGCGGGATATAGCGCCAACAACAGCCCAAAGCCCCTGTAAGTATCAAGGCTATAAGTGGTTGTGTTTAGCCTATAGTACATATTTGTAACATAGCCATGCTAAATGTTGTTAGGTGAACTCAGAAATAAGGATTGCAGTGTGAGATGTTATGTTATCTCCAAGAAAGGCAAGGGAGATAACAATCCTCAAGGGGAATAATTAAAGACAGTTCTCGGGTATTGGCATATTACCACTTGCTTGAACACTTGTTGCAGCTGGGAATAAGAATGATTGGCACGAGTTTTGACATAGTAATCAGTGAACCGGTATCCAAAACGCTTGTCAAACTTTTTAAGTATCTTGCGCAGACCAACTGCATTCATGTCAATAAAAAGGAGAAGTTTCAAGAGGTCTTTCCCAACATCTCTATAAGCCTCTCGCAGTTCAGATATTTTTGCTATATCTGGCTCCTCTAGAAGTAAATCACGCTCTTTATTCAGCTTGGTTAATCTGCTTCCTAGTTGCCCTTGTTGTTCCAAAAGGAAAAGGACAATCGTCTCAATCTGCAGTTTCAATAAGAACAGACATGGTAAAATTTGTATGTCACAGATATCAGCATCATTATACAGTGTACAGAAGCCCTGTTTTTAAGGCACCACAAAGGGCATATGGAGGGAATGTAGTATTGGAAACACTTCTACTTAGCACAACCTCTCAAATCATCAATATATGTTGTGGAAGAGACTAGGAACATGTAACTTCTGAAAGAACAGTGAATAAAATGTTTGGACAAGTGAACATTCTTGCATTAAGAGCCAATAAGGAGAAATACCAAGCATCAGCTAAAAGGATCTGACTAGCACTCATACTTAGACATTTTTAAGTTTTTTATTTTTTTGTAGCATACATAGATACAGAATATTTCCTCTAGAACAAATATAAATCTTAGAATACCTGGTTATCAAGCATTCTGGAAAAATCCTTGAGAACATGTCTGCGCTCTAATCCCCCACTTTCCATTTGGCGAGCATATTGTTTGACTTTCTTCTTCATTAGTTTGTAGTCGATATAAAATCTGAAAGAGAAAAAAAAAGATTGGAGCTCATACAGTACCAACTTCTACACTTCTTCTAGCCATATAAAATCATTTTAAAACCGAATTTTTCATATCAACAGAAAAATAAATTGCAGTCATACCCTTTCCATTCCTCAATTTGTCTTTCCTTCAAGTTTTTCCCAAAGCCAACCATCTTGTAGCTGCATAATAGTTACACACGACAAACACTAGCTAATCACTGTTCTTGACAAGGATAAATTAACAGAATTATGTCTAATGCAAAAGAGTACAGTTCTGGAAAATGCATGTATCTGATAAAGTAACGAAACACTAGCTAATCACTGTTCTTGTCGAGGATAAATTAAGAGAATTATGTCTAATGCAATAGTGTACAGTTCTGGAAAATACATGTATCTGATAAAGTAAAAAACAGACAACAGTCCAAAAGACAATGTCATAGGCTTAAACTAAAATTATGAATCCAGTTTGGAGAGTTCTACAGCTAGAACGATCACTCCAAACAATTTCCATTATATGTTGTTAACATACGCTCACCAAAGCAAATAGAAGAACAAGCAATCTGTAATCACTTCAAGTCATGCATATATGTGCTAAAAATCTATAGCTTACAGAATTTCAAAGAGAATTGTTAAATACAATCAAATAAATATAAATGATGCATAAACTTCGTCTTCCAAAACTATTCTTATATGATCGTGAATGATCCGCATATACGAATGGAATGCGATCTAATATAGATATGGAATGGGAAAAAGGTCGAAATTGAATGATTACCGTAAGTAGGAGAGTGATTAAGAGGTAACACCGATCTAGGTGGTTTGAAGAATCAAGAAATGAAGAATTTGATTGAGATGATGAATATGATAGAAAGAAAGAGAGATGAATGAGGAGGAGACTGGCAGGTAGTGGTAATCCCACAGAGATATGTAAGGAGTAGTGTTCGGATCCTGGCTCTTACCTCACCACCCCACGCTCTCAAGCTCTTCTCCGAATAGCTATGGCGCCTATCACTAATCTTGTTTCTTTTGCCTTATTATTATTATTTAATTAAATTATCATTATTATTATTATTACTATTATTATTATTATTTGTTTATATAAAACAAATATTTTCCTCATAATTATTAGTTACCATATGGTCAACCGTGGGGACGGATCTCTGGAAACTATTCCACCATATATATTATTTATTTTTAATAACTGTGTTTTATTTTCCTTTGACAATAATAATTTTATTGAATTGATGAGTAAACTACAAATTAAAGTCAATAAAAATTCATAAGTGTGTAATTATTCAAATGAAACAAATCATTCTTAAGATATAAGTAAATTATTTAAGTTCATAATAATTAATATACAAGGCTTGACATGTTTTTTCAAATATTATTAAATGAATTTAAATATTGAATATTTAAAGTGTAGATGTTTATGTTTGATTAATTTAATTATTTTATCTCTAAATATTTAAATCATTAAGTACTTCAAAATTTTACATTAATTTTTAATTTTTTTTATTATAAATAAAAATAATAATATCCAAATTTATTAATGAATAGATTTCATAACCAGTGGCGGACCTGGGCCTCCCCCAACCAGGGTAAAACTTTTAAGATATTATATATATATGTTTATCAAATAAGACTTTGCCTGGGTGGTTTTGGAGTTGGAATCTATAGTAGAGGTCAGGTGATCAAACCTTAATAAAAGATCATTTAAACATATGTACTATCAAAAATTGGCTCAATTAGCCTCTTTTACTAACCATGGTTAACTTTTATTTTTAAATTTATATATTTATTAATTAAATATTAATATATTTTCTCTCTCTTTCTTTTTCATTAATTAAACTAGGTCATTTATTTTATTCTTAATTTTTTTATTATTTTAATATTAATTTCTCTTTTATATGTTATCTTCCATTTTTATTAGTTTTTATTTCTCATATTTCTTAAATTCTCATTTTTTAAAAATATTTAACAACTTATTTATAAATTTTATGTTTTACTGTAATATTTTATTGAATAATTTTTTCTTATTTAATTTAATATAAACAAAAATAAAATTAATATTTTTTTGTTTAATTTTATTCACGACTTATAGTAGTAAGTGCATTGTTTTGTCTAATATTTGATTATTAGACTTTTGGGTTTGATAAATGAGTTTGTATTATTATCCAATTTTTAATTCTTAATTAATTTATTTTTGTGTTGAAGAATTTTTATTGTTGAAAGAATTTTCATTATTGAAAGGATTTTTATTGTTATATTCAATCATTAGACCAAACAATTTTAAAATAATTAATAATCTATATGAATATAAGAAAGAAGAAAAAATATAAAGTTAAATAATTAATGATGAATGCTCATATATATATATATATAAAATTAAATTAAAATAATCAATAATAAATGTTCATATAGAAATAATAAAAAAGATAAAAAAAAAAAAATAGATGGTTCATTTATTAGTAATAAATGAAAAGGAATGAAAGAGAAAATATATTAATATTTAATTATTAAATATATAAATTAAACAATAAAAATTAATCATGGTTTACTAAAAGAGGCTAAATGAGCCAATTTTTGATAGTACATACGTTTAAAATAACCTTTTATTAGTACATACGTCTAAGTGAGCTAGTTGTACAAGTATATACGTCTAAGTGAGCTTTTTTCCTTT
Organism: Impatiens glandulifera; assembly: GCF_907164915.1. Taxonomy (NCBI): domain Eukaryota; kingdom Viridiplantae; phylum Streptophyta; class Magnoliopsida; order Ericales; family Balsaminaceae; genus Impatiens; species Impatiens glandulifera. Next base: position 1,746,063 of record NC_061864.1, read on the forward strand.
CTAATATTTATAATAAACAAACCCTTCCTTTTATAAAAATTAATAAAAAAAACTAATTCATAATATTTATAATAAACAAACCCTTCCTTTTATAAAAATTAATAAAAAAAACTAATTCATAATTATAGTATTCTAATTTCAAATATAATTTTATTAAAGTAATTATTATTAATATTTTATTTTATACAAAAAAATATTTTCTAAAATACAAGTAATTATTATTAATATTTTATTTCATACCATTTTTTTTTCTAAAATACAATATTTATAATAATACATAAATTTTAGTTAATATATAAATAATATTTATTTATATAAGTTAAAATATAAAGAATTATATATAAAATAATAAAAATCATATAATATTATTATTTATTTTAAAACTACATTTATATTATAATTTATTTATATATATATTTTATTAATTTTAATATAATTAATAATACAAATTACTTATAAATATAAGGGTAAAATAACCATTTATATAAATATAAGGATAAAATATTATTTAATATTTCTTAATTTTAAATTAATTTTAAATTATTTCAACAAATAAATATATTTGTTAGATTTTATTTAGGGGTTGTGACACATATTTATTTTTAATCATTTATTTTATGTAGGATATAGAATAATGAAGATATTCTATAAACGAATTTGTATTTCTACATCACATGACCAGCATGAGTCTTCTCAATCAATTAATGAGCCTACTAATGAGTCTAATGTTACTGATCAAATATACATGGTTAGAATATAGCATATCAAAAGATGCATCATTTTGTTTTTGGTGTTATCTTTTCAAACCTTTAAATAGAGAAAACGTAGATGATACATTTATAGGAGATGAGTACAAAAATTGGAAAAGAGCATTAGAAAGATTCAATCGTCATACGAGAACTTCAAATAGTTGTCATAATGAAGCTAGAATTCAATTTGAATCATTTTAAGATCAAAGACATAACGTGAGAAACGTTTTACGTACACATGGTCGTGATATAGAAATAAATTATCACACATGTTTAACGACAATATTTGATGTAACACGCTTTCTATTGAGGCAATGATTACCTTTTCGAGGACATGATGAGTCAAGTAGTTCATCAAATAAAGGAAATTTTCTTGAATTGATTGATTGATATAGTCAACGTAATGAAGATATTTGTCTTCTTTTGTACTGACTCATGGACAAGAATAATTTAGTAATTGTGCTTATTAGTATTTTCATGTAATTATCGAGTAAAATTTTAATTAAAAAATACATTTATTTGATAGCCAAAGAATGCTACGTTATTAGGTATTTGGCCCCCCCAAGAAAATATTTCTGGGTCCGCCACGGTTCATAACTAATATCGGGATGAAATTTATTATGCATGCCATTCTTGCACAAGTATCTAAATTTGATAAAATGGACTTTTTATGGAATAATTTATATTTTTTTTCAAGTAAAATATCTTTAAAAACAATTAGAATTGGTTTTTTGTTAAACTAAGTTAAGTGATATCCCTAACTTTGTAGCCTCTTACTTTATATATGTCATTTTGAAAATGGAGTTAAATTCATAATAGCATAATTAATATCTAATAAAAACTACACTACATATATTATAATAGACTAAACGTTTATCCACATGATGCTTAATTGAATTGCGCTAAAACTCTTAAAATTTTGATTAGCCCATATTCTTGTATTATTTAAATAATTATATGATTAAATTTTAATATTAAACTAAAATAATATTTTATCTTTTCAATTTAGACATTGTATTTTATATTTTTTAACTTTAAAAAAAATCTATATATATTAAAAATGATAAAAAAAATTAATAATATGTAGTTAATTTAAAGTATTCTAAAACTATTATAATAACGAAAAATATTGTTAATATATACTTTTTAAAACAAAAATTGTGTCTAACTATTTAGGTCATTCAAACAAATTATGGCAATAAATAAAAATATGGATATATACTATTTTTTTTTAAATATACATGTAGTATCATTACAATTTTTTTACTCTGCAATCTCATAAATATAATCATTATACATTTTCTCTAAATTTATAATTACATTTCTAAGTATTGAGACTCAATAGTTTGTCTTATTTTTATTAAAAATGTTTTTTTAAAAATAAATAAATAAACATGTTTAAGCAATTATTGATTGAACTAAGAATACTATTTTAAGTGAAAACCCTCGTTAACTACAAAGTAGCCATAACACGTGTAAATTAATCTTCTAAAAAAAGTGACTATCATGATTTGGTTTATTTGTTCAATTATTATAGAAAAAGTTATCTAGGGATTATAGATCATATGTTATATAAATATAAATACACATGGTATGCTGGGATTCAAATTAATGCATTATTGGAAATCATGCATTGTGGTGCAAAATCATTGCAAATATTCATTATTTGTAGTATATATATATTTAATAAAGGTCAATTTTTATTCAAAAAATAATAATACAATGCATTCAAAAGTTTAAAAAAATAAAAATGAGACACAAAACAAAGCAAATTAAGCAATAAATGAAAAAAAAAATGTAAGAATAATATTTAGTATATTTGCTTATAAGTATGTTAATTATTTGTGTTTTTTTTAAATAGTCATTAATATATGATCCTATAATCACAAGTCTTGAAACTAAATAAACATTTGTGTTAATTATTTATTTTTTAATGGATAAGACATTTTATTAATCTATAATTTTTTGCTAAGAGAGTGTTAATTATTATTAGTTTTTTGACATAAGTTAAGCTTAATTAGGATATAACATAAAACAACAGATTACATTATTAGCCATTTTTTTCTTAATTAAGCACAATTTTGGATTTAATCACGTTTCAAACAAAATTTTCCTTATATGATATTAGTCTTTAAAATGTAAAATACTAATAATTAATTCACAATAATACTCACCCTTTTAAATGTGTGGTTAGTAACGTTTGAATAAATTAATAACCTTATCCATATTAGGCAGCACCTTTTTACCCAACACATCGGGATCATGTTTTGTTGTAAAATAATTCTATAGCCAAAAGTAAAAGGACAAAATTAATCACTTCATAAAAAAAAAAAAAATATACATATATATATATATAATAACTTAAGATTAAATATTTAATTAGAACATATTTCCCCAAAAAGAATACTAATATTTCTTAAAATCTTTTTCCAAAAAAAAATATTTCTTAAAATCTAATATACACGTGATTAATTATTTTAATTTATAATATCTTGAGATTCTTTTGTCGCGCTATACAAGAGTTCAATAAAAAGACAATCAACACAATAATGCATTTTTATCTTTAGAACTTATTTATTTAATTTATTTTTTAAAATTCAATCATAAATAAATTAAAATTTGTAATAACTTTTATCAATTACATAATACAATTTACTAAATAGAATATTTTATATATTTAAAAAAAAACTTTTCAAAATTATCATCAATTAACATTATTTAACTAAATTAATATGTATTTAAATAAGCGGTAAAAAACAAGCTCTTACTTCATTCTTGTCTTAATAGTTAATACAAGACAAGACGTACAATCAAATTAATCAATTAATTAAAGTTGTCGATAATAACGACCCTTCATCTTTTTAAACATGTGATATCAAGAGGGTCTCTTTCAATGCAGCATTGATTGAGATGTTTCTATTTTTTTATAATGTCATGACTTGAATTTACAAATACTTAAGATATAGGAATATAAATCTAATCATTATGTTTGGATGTTATTTTAGATGAATTTTATTTGTTTATCTTAATTTTATGATTTATATTTTTTTTATAACAAGATAGTAACACCCCACAATTATGATTTTTCAATCTTTAAGACTTTTTTTTTTTCATTAAAACATTATTGACCCCAAAATATAGGATGTCTAAAGTGAAAAAAAAAATTGTTTTCTTTTTATCTATTTCATTTATTATATTTTAAGTTATATTTAACATATAATAGTTTTGTATTATAATAAATTAAAATAATTTAATTTGATTGGTTAAATATGATGTTAATATATATTATGATAGTAGACAAATAAAAATATTAGACTGATAATTGAATGGGCAATTAATTTATTAAGTTTGGTGGATCTTCTAATGAATGGAATTCAATGGTTATCTTTTATCCTAATTTGTTGGTATATCCGACTCATAGCATGGATTAAGAATGGTAGCTGAGATTTGTATTTTATAGCATATTGTTTAAATTACTTAATTTTTTATATCTTATAGATTTGTGTTAAATCCATTGTAGACCAGGTTTCTGATTTTCCAGATTCATGTTAATATTTTTTATGGGTTCATTTATTTTCCTAAGAAATGTATAGATTCTTTATATAAATAAATAAATAAATAAATAAAATATTCGATTTCACTATTATTGTTTTTAAGTTTAAATTGAAGATAGGGATAGAATTGTTTTTAGTTTTTTAATTTTAAAAAATATAAAATAATATTTTACTTAAATGTTTAGTTAAATTATAATTTCAATTAATAAACTTTTATAAGAAATTATATCTACAGTAAATTAGAATTGTTATTTGGTTGATTATTATTTATATCTACGTGATTATTTAGATATATTGATTTATACCTTCAAAAGGGTATAATATAGTAACTACTCTACTATAGTTACAAGTATAAACTTTAATATTCCTCTTTTATTCTTTAATTTTATAAATTTATTAAAATTTTAATTTCTTTATTATATTTAAAATATAATAATAATAATATAAAATTATAACTAAATACTTATTTATATTTAATTATGTTTAATTTTCTAATTTAAATAATATGAATAATAAATACATAATTACTTATTTTTATCTGATTTTTTAATTTTTATATATTTTATTTATCACTTTAACAGAAACTTATATTTTTTAAGTATAAAAAAAATTAAATGTGAAAACTTTAATTACATATAGTTAAGTATAATAATTATTTTAAAAACTAATAATGTTAATTAAAAAATAATAGTCATATATAAAATTAATTTATAAAATAAAATTATATTTATAATTAATCATATATAAAATTATTAATAAATAATATTTATAATTAATTATATAAATTAATATTATTATTATTATTAATTAATACAACTTATATCTATTAAAACTAATTTATAATTATAACATACTAATTTCATTATGTCCTTTATATTATATTTTAATTTGTTAGTTCAGTTAGAAATAATTATAATAAAGGATTTCTTGCTATGATATATTTTTTATTTCTCTTTTTTTATATATATATATATATATATATTTTTTTTTTTGTGGCGGTTGATACCCAGATAGAATATTTATTTGAAAAATTAGGTTATGATTATTTTGTTTAACAAGTTAAATAGGCGCGCTAACCCGACATTTTTGCAGATAGCCTGACCCGAATGACCGGCCCGTGTTCCAGCTGCAAACCCTAACGAAAGATAGAGAAAAACAGGCGAGAACGCCGGAGAGTGAGGCGAGAACGCTGATCGCTTCATCGAAGGGATATCCAAAAGACGTTTTCTTCCTTAGTCTTCAGCCGGCAGTTGCGAGTTTAACAGGCGCGAATCGCATTCTTCTAAAGAACCAATCTAGGTGGGTGCTGACAGTGTAGATTGATATGAACCAATCTCGCGATCCCATGGCTACTTCAAGTAAGAAGATTAGGTTCGATGAATCTGAATCTGAATCGGAAGAAGAAGAAGACCCAACTCTTCAAGAGGTCAGTGTTGGATGGATTTCCACTTTTTGGCTAATATAAACCATGTATGTCTATTTAATCAAAATTTTGTCATTCATCAGAGAGGAGTCATAGAGCGCGAGCTTGCAGATGTTACGTTCGAGGAGTTGCAGAAAGCACGCTCTAATGGGTCGGAGTTAGTCTACAGAAAGATTCATTCGGAGAAGAAGAGCAGCAGGGCCAACAAGAACAGGTCTCATGTCATAGCAATTTTGTTGGTTCTAGAGTACTATAATGATATGATACTGATCATACATATTTATTCTTTGTGGCTATTTGTGAAGGCCTATGGAAGTGAGTGCCAAGAAGCCAGTTAGTAGACATAAAGAGATTATTCAAGCACCTAAAAAGGTAGGTTTCAAGAGATCTCATTGGACTTGCATTACATAATTCCAAGCTTTCTTCTGTGTTATTAGCATCCCCAATTGTATTGTTCAGGTGATTCGTGACCCCCGTTTTGAGATGTTATGTGGGAATTTTGAACAAGAAGGGTGAGTTTGTTGATATCCCACAATGTTTTTGTTCAAAACTATGTTATTTACTATCGAACTACACCTGTTTGTTTTTCAGGTTCAGGAAGAGATACAATTTTCTTTACGAGAATGACTTCCCTGCTGAAAAAGAGGTATGATTAACTTTAGTCAATTTATTGATATGATTGTTCTTACTTTGAATTTCTGTATTTTCTTTTGCTTTTTTAGGAACTAAAAAAGGAGATGAAGAAATCAAATGACCCAGAAGTGATTGCTGATATCAAGAATCGTCTGTCCTGGATAGTGAGTGCTTTATCTGTTTTCACCTGGCTTTATTCCTTACAACCTTAGTAATAATGTCATTATCGTCATCTTCTTCATCTCTTAGGATAAGCAATTGAAGACTACTACAACTGCCAAACAAAATGATAAGGAAGTTTTGTCTGAACACAAGAAGAAAGAAAGAGAAGCTGCAAAACAAGGGAAAAAACCCTACTATCTGAAGAAATGTATTGTTGCTTCTTCTCTCTTATCTAAGGCACATTTGAGATAAAAAGAGTTATGTTGTATTGACTGACTAGATATTATTTTGCAGCGGAGATACGCAAACAAAGTCTTATTGGGAAATTCACGGATCTCAAGGTATTCTTTATAGTATGAAATGGAATATATGTATATATATATATATATATAGATAGATAGATAGATAGGTCCCATATTAGAAACCGTTTATAAAATTTTTTGAATCTGCATGCATCTGTTAAGTGCCCGTTTTCATCCAGATGAAGAGAAATGTACTAGAAAAAGTTTGTTGAAAGTTTAAAGTTGATATTCTGTTATAATTTGAACTGTATGCTGGGGTTTTTATCAGGAATCTGGCAAGCTTGATGCATACATTGATAAGAGGAGAAAGAAAAATGCAACCAAGGACCATAGGTACATGCCATATCGACGCCCTGGAAACAACGAGCAATAAATTTGAAGTGCATGTTTTGTTCGTCGGTTCATGAACCTCAATAGCCCCAACATAACCCTTGTTGTGCTACAAGTTTTGAGTGGAAAGTATTGTTTAGCTCATTCCTCCCTCACACTGTTTAAGATGCAATTCTCTCTTGCCTTTTATTTTTAGTCTTCTATTGGATAGATTCTTCTTCGTCTTCATCTAGGAGTTGATGAGACATTTAATGAAATATGTGGTGTTACATTATATTATGGATTCAATATGCCATTTGCAAAATTTTGTTTAATAGTAATTATTAACTTTCAATTACTTTAATTTCACTGCTTACCAAACAAAGTCTTCTGATAAAGGAGTTAGAACTATGTGTATGACCTATTTGAATATTTGAGGGAATCTAATAATTTTAAGTTATCTTCTGTTTGTGGCTTTATAGTTTTGCTTATAACTCGTAATGCATCTTGAGAGAGATCATATAATTAAGTATAAATTAATTTTAAAAAAAAGAAGAAAAATATAGAAAATCAATTACATTTTTATTTTAAAAAAATTGTAAATATAATTTATTTTATTTATGTAAAATTATATAGAATTGTAAGTAAAATTTAAAATCATACAGCTTTAACTAATTTAATTTTTTCATAATTATTTTGGTGATGTGTGCCCACAATGATTTTTACCCCTAAACTATTAACATCATAAATTTGTTGAGTGAAATGTTATTGACTCAATTAATGAAAAACATTTATTATCAATAACTATATATTTTTTTTCAAACTCGTTTTAGTCTATCGATTCATCTATTAAAGCAAACAGACAATTATAAATGAACAAATTGAATCACTGTTCAATCATCAACGAATGGTTGAATTTTGGTTGAAATGTTTACACCCTAGATAAGAGTTAGAATTTAGAAAGTTATCTTCTTTGAATTTGATTTATTAGTGGCTAGTGCAATTATTTTTGCATCACCATATGATCCTCTTATAGAGTTTATACCCAGAAAAGGCCGAACAAACAACCATCATCAGAAACGAAACCCACGACATAACGATTGACGCAACGGTTGCCTTCCAGAAAGGCGGGTGACGTCGAACATTTTCTACAGTCAGGATTGCCACAGAAGTGGCCGAAACGATAAGGTAGCTTCCCAGCTGTTGTTAATTTGGTTTGTAAATCTCATGTTAGCATAGCAACTGTTTCAATTACAATTTTACTAGTATATTTGTTGGCTATAAAAAATACTAAAGGGAAAACAAGAGACCACCTGATCGAGAACAAAGCTAATGTAATCCGAAGCCACCGATGAAATGAGTGTGCCACTAAAGGCAAGATCATACACGCCTTTGAATAGCTGGTATGCTGAATAAATGAAAACCAATATGGTCACCATGAAGAAATACCTGCAGTTATCAAAACAAATCTCTTTTTCCATAAGATTGTGAAAAGGAACAAACAAAAGATAATACAAACAAAAATTCCTTACAAGAGTTCTGAGTGTTTGTAGAAGCTTGAAGAAGAGGAAGATTCTCCTCCTCTGTTCTTCTGGGAAGGAGCTGCTAAAGATAGGGCAGACGCAAATGAGAAGACAAATACTAAAAACCGGAGAAGGACGACAATGTTCAATATGTTTAGGGACGAAGGCCTACTGAGGCTTCCACCCCAAGTTGAATTCACAGAGAAGGAGAAACGTGAAGGAGTTGGTTGTGCCGGAGAGTAAGCCGCCGCTGCCGCCATGGCCCTGCAAGCAGCAATCAAGTGCACATCTCTTTCTTCTTTCATTGCTCTCTTCAACTATCTCTCTCATAGGTCATTGTGTCATCTTTTATTATGTCAACTTGTGGGAGGGGGGTTAGTTGGAAGTAAGTAGGCAAAAACATGCATCTTTCTTATTGAAAGCAACACAATTCTAAAATAATGGTTAACCATATAAAAGATAAGATCTAAGAGCTTATCCATTGTACCAACTTCCATAACATAAGCCTTTGAATATTCCAATAGACATAATCCTTAGACAATGAAATAAAGAAAGACGGGAGCATCCATACATATTACATAAAACATACAGAACAGAGACTAAGGTGGCTACAACAATAGTCAGAAGGAGACAAACAGGTAAGGAGGACTAGGGTTTTCCAGCATTTTTACCTAGGACTACTACTACTACATTAATATTATTATAAACATTAAAGTAAACTAGATAAATAGAAACACACACTCGGATGGAGTTTACCTTAGACAACCAACCAACGCTACTGGAAACCGAAACCAAAACCGCCATGTGGGTACATGGGATGTGAAGGGGACTGATGGTTTTGAGTGTTGTTACTAGCAGGAGGGAACATAAGATTTTGGGGTGACTGATGAGGTGGTGGCATAATTCCAGAGTAGAACAATGGATTTGCAGGTGGTGATTGGCTACTGATACTAATGGACGGACTGGTCTGAAGAAAGTTGTAGGGGGCGGGGGCAGCAGCATTTCCTTGAAAAAAGTTGAACGAAGTAAAACCTGGCGCACCCAAGTCCACTTTCTTATTTGCAGCATCAGCTTCTTGTTGGAAGTAATCCTGAACAACGGGGCCTTGTTCGTCGGCGTTGCTTCCCAGAGTAGTCTTGAATGAGAAATCTAGTGGGGGAGGATTCATTAGCCAAGTTGGTTCCTTAGTCATCTCAGGCCAGGATGATGATATTGATATTGATGATGATCCTCCTAATTGATGATAGAGGTCCACCTCTTGCTGCTGCTGCTGCTGCTCCTGTTGTTGCTGCTGCTGCTGCTGTTGCTGCTGTTGCTGTTGCTTCTGTTGCTGCTGTTGCTTCTGTTGCTGCTGTTGCTGCTGTTGCTGCTGCTGCTGCTGCTGCTGCTGCTGCTGCTGCTGCTGCTGCTGCTGCTTCTGTTGCTGCTCCTGGTTGTTGTTGTTGTTCTCCACCCTTTTGTTGTAAGTTTCTTTTATTGGTACATTTGGACTTGGATAAGGATTAGGATTATTTTCAACAGCAGCTTCTTCCACTACATCCTCCTCTTCAATTCCCAATGCCTCATTCAGTGTCTCAGCCAGAGATGGTTTCACACTATTAGTTTCAGGTTCTGTTTGAACCGGCTCCTCCTCAATTGTTCCTGTTTTGGAGGCCGAGAGTCGTTTTGAAGAACGACAAGGCAAATTTGTTTTTCTTTTCATAGTACCAGTATAAGCTTTCTTTCTGCCTCTCCTTTGATTCCCATCCACTGCCGGCAGTTCAGTCTTGGCTTCTGTTATCCCTGAGGCCATAGATTTTGGGTGTGGGTCATTTTTAGGCCTCTCCTCTTCCAAATTGCCTTCAGGAGTTTCCTTCTCATTGTTTTCAGAGGATCTGAGCAGGCTTTGTCTTGTGGATCGCTTGGTACTCTTTGTTTCCAAACTACCTGAGATTGAAGTTTGTTTACCTGCAGAGGAGGAGAACAAGTAGTGTGGTCGCATTAAGTATACAATTTTAGCAAGTCATTGTCGTGAAATAGTTTATCATATCTGACCTTCGAAAAGCTTTCTCTTAGTATCTTCATCCTGCGATTTCTGACTACCAGCTGCCGTTGAAGACTGCTCGCACAGAAAGGATAAGAATCAGTCTTCACTTAAAGGTCAGCAAAACAATGCCTAGAGTATGAAACATGAGCCATTTACATAAAAATTCTCTCATTTTTTTTTCCCTTCTTTTATTCTCCCCTATATAAACAAATAAAATTCTGCAGGAATGAAATTTTCTTTTAAAAAAAATCAATTTACAAATATAGCATTATTAAATCATCAGAGATTGGAGGACAAAATTACAAATAAGATATTCTTGCTCTTTTATTACTTTTACATTTTTTTTCATCAGTATGTAATGCTTGCCCATGAACTCTATAAATGGGTAAGGCACTCTTTATGTTTGGGGGATATTAATGTTTGTAATATCTCATTTTCCTGTTTTCTACTTGTAACTCTTTATTTCGTCTTTCCTAGTATGTGTTTCGATTTTAGCCAAAAGAAAAATATTGAAAGAAAACATCAAATAAATTACAAATCAGAAGTAAAAGCTAAAGATTTCAAGAGCTTCCTTTTATATGGGCAAAGGATTCCAAGGATTTCAATTTTATACACAATTTGCATCCTTAAAATCCTATCAAATGAAGAAACTGGAATTGGTCTCAAAACAATCAAAAAGCTTAAAAGGGATCATCTTTGAACAAGAATTCCTACCATAGTCTATATTCCATATTTGGGAGGCTGCTTTAACCACTCTATAAACTGTTAAAAGGAAAATTCTTTAATTTTATGCAAGGGAAAGAAGCAAAACTTTGGTAATCACAAGAATTTGAGAACTTCTTTGAGAACTTCTCTGCTACTCTACTTTGTATATTTTGGTTAATTGAATCTTGTTAGTTGTGAACAGAGTTAAAACATCTTAATGTATATAAAAACTGTACACAACGAACTTCAATATGGTAGGTAGAGAAAGAAGCACAAATAAGACACTTACATTGATATCTCCATTTAGCCAATCCAATTCATCCCTTTTCTTTGGTCTGATTGCACATATATTGATGTCTCCAGTTTCCAGATAGCGCAGCGCATCAGTTTGAGAACGAAATACATATCCACTTACAGGATCTGTGTAGTACTGCACCAAACATTGATAACAGATATATATGTTATACAACAATATACTTGCAAAGCTGAAAGATCAGCTGTTAAACATAACTATAGAACTACAATGACAGGCTGGTAACCGAAACAAACAAGCAAGAGTTTGTTGATCTTGGATTATTTGGAAAAAATCTGAATTTTTTGACGTAAATGTGATTTATTTAGATTAAAATTAACCCCGATATCCTTAGTATTTAATATTTAAATGTTATAAATATAAAGCAAGGGCATTTTAGTTGATGGTTTGAACGATGGGATGGTGGGATGGTGGATTATTTGGAACTAATCCACATCAAACAAGCCCAAATATCTTTTCATGCGCATGAGGAGGTTGGGAAGAAGAATGAACATCAAAATAAAGAGATATGCAAATTAAATATATAGTTACCGGGTCTTTTCTGATATTGCTTCCTTTCATTTGAACCTTGATCTCCTTTATCCAACCTGAAGGAAGCTTATCAGGTGTGCCCCGCTCAATAACAATCTAAACAATCAGAGCGATAATAGAGCTTAAGCAAAATGGTCATGATATATATAAAACTATTATGGTATAATATTGAACAAACATTTCTCCCCAATTTCTTGACAAAAGTTTCTTGCTTCTGTGCCAAGCTCTCCGAATTTGTTGTTTCCAGACAAGGGAGGCTCTTAAGTTCTTCAGCAGACTTGTCCCCGGTCACTTGATTAACATGACACTGAAAATTAAAACATAGTCTACCCATCATACAACATACATCTGGTTATAAAGAATTATGATACCAAAATAATGGATTTCAAAGATTGTAGAAAGGTAAACACAGCTAAGATTTGATCTCAACTTCTCAAGCACATCTGGAAAAGAAGTAAGGAATAGCATTTCATCACATTGATTAGTTGCAACTAATTAAATACTCCAGATATGGCTTAATTAAGCAAGACTTATCTAATTAGACTTATTTAATTAGACTTATTTTATCTTCATACTAACTATACTTATTTTCTTTAACTTCTCTCCCTAACACCACGAATGGTCTTCTCTGTGGTGAAATATTTGGCCATTGTGACTATTGATTACTCAGAGGTGCTTGGCTTACATTCTTATGCTGACTCTATTATGGCTATAAATTGTTAGAAGAAAAATCTTTAGTTTTAGTCTTTTAGACAAGGGAAAGAAGCAAGACTTTGGTAATCACAAGAATTTGAGAACTACTATACTTGGTATTCTTTGGTAAATTAAATGTCTATAGTTGCCTACAGAGTTAAAACATCTTAAAGGATACAAAAAATGTACACACATTGAACTTCAATATAGTAGAGAAAGAAGCAAAAATGAGATACACTTACATTGATATCTCCACTTAGCCAATCCAACTCATCCCTTTTCTTTGGTCTGATTGCACATGCATTGATGTCTCCAGTTTCCAGATAGCGAAGCGCGTCAGTTTGAGAACGAAATACATATCCACTTACAGGATCTGTGTAGAACTGCACCAAACATTGATAAGAGATATAATTTACAAAATATACTTGCAAAACTGTAAGAGCACCTGTTAACAGAACTATAGAACTACAGTGACAGGCAACCCAAACAAACAATCAAGAGCTTGTTTGATCTTTTGGAAAAAAATCTCATTTGATGTAAAAGTGGTTTATTTGGATAAAATGACAAAATTATCCTTGGCATTTAATATTTTAAAATCTTATAAAAATAATAGAGTAAAGTTATTTTAGTTGATAATTGGAATGTTGGTATTGAAATGTCATGTTTGATGGGATGGAGGATTATTTGGAAATAATCCAACATCAAACAAGCTATCTTATTATGCACATGATGAAATTGGAAAGAAGAATGAACATCAAAATAAAGTGATTGAGATGGAGATACCGGATCTTTTCTGATGTTGTTTCCTTCCGTTTGAATCTTGATCTCCTTTATCCAACCTGAAGGAAGCTTATCAGGTGTGCTCCGCTCAATAGTAACCTAAACACAATTTATACAATCAGAGCTAATAGAGTTGAAGCAAAATGCTCATGAACATCGAGGAACTATTATGGCATAATATTGAACCAACATGTTTCCCCAAGTCTTTGTTAAAAGTTTTTTGCTTCTGTTTAGTGGACAATCTCTTTGAATTTGTTGTTTCCCGACTAGGGGTACCCTTAAGTTCCTCAGCAAAATTGTCCCTGGAAACTTGATTAACATCAAACTGAAACATACATAGAGTTAGAAAGATGCAAAATATTCTACCCACCTTATAACAAACATCTAGTTATAGAGAATTATTTTTTTCTCCTCCTGCTTCACAGTAGTTTCTAGATGTTGCAGGGAATAATGACTCTCAAAGATGTTAGAAAGGTAAACACAGCTAAGTTGTGATCTCAAGCACATCTGTTAAAGAAGTAAGGAATAGCATCTTATCACATTGATTAGATGCAACTATTTAAATTACTCCAGATATGGCTTAATTACCAAGAAGATGCGTACATAAACTTTATATTAATTTTATCATCATACTTACTACACTGTTATTTTCTTTCATTTACAGATAAACAACAGTTATGTGAGTTACTTCACAACTTGAAGAGAAAAGGGAGCCTGTGTTGGGGTAAGTTCTTCTCGTGGCAACGACATTTAAATAAAAGATAAAGAAGATCGGATTAAACCATCAAAATGATACACACGTCTTAGGGTTATGATAACCAAGGGCTGCAAGAGAACTACCTACCTTTTTTGTTGGTTTTCGATGAGAGAAAAAATTCTTTTTCCTTGACCACGCAACACGCTCTCCCCCATTTAAAAACATCAAAACTTCTGGCTTAGAATAGAATTTGAACCCTGTTGTTGGATCAATAAAGCACTGCACCAAACAAAATATTTTCAGCAAATAGAGAGATCAATCTTATTATATTAGAGTGATATGTATCAATGTTCACTTAATTAACAAGTATTTTAACTGGGTGTAAGGCAAGAAAAAATGCTACAGACACGGAGTTATTACATTTGGAATAATAAGTTCTGTCCAACTCTTACTGATGTGCATTTCAACTGTTAACATTTCATCATGTACTATGAACACATTATGAGAAACCAAACCTAGACTTGCAGATAAATGAAAGTGTATGTTTCCTCATTATACAGCAGAACAATGCCTATTTGATTTTAGCTCTTTAAGAAACCAATCAGCTTAGACAGGTTCATAGTCAAAACATTGATGTAAAGAGAAGGGGACATGACAAGAGTCTAAAGTTACCTTGTATTTGTTACCCTTCTTTTTAGTCTTCAACTCTATTTTCCATCCAGAAGGCAGCCATCCAGGAGTTCGATTTTCCTGCATTACAAATGTTGGATCCATATGAACATGACATACTAAAAGGGGCACATGTAAATTCTTTTGAAAAAGATGCACATGAATCTCCTGCATTGTTGAAGAAACCATCTATTGAGAGTCATTGATGAAATGACGGAACTACAGAATATTATGCATCGCCTTTTTTGTTTAGACAAACAATAGTGAGAAGCTACTACCAATATTTTAGCATTAAAAGTATAGCACAGTCGATAAAAGCTCTCTTAACTTAATATTAGATAAACCTAGGACATTCCCTTCATATGGGACTCGTTACTATTAGTTCTCCTGAAGTTTATAGAAATAGAGCTTTTATCCATATTGAGTGAGTGTTTACTGTAACTCCGTATACTAAGCAAACTCTACTTTTGAGATTCATGATAGTGAAAAAGTTGTAATAATGTCTCTCAATGATGAAATACGAAGATAAGAATACGAGACAGACATTGTCAAGAGAAGCATCTGTCCTCTCAGTCAATTCAGAAGGAGTAGCATCTGCGGTGTTCATTTCTTTGCTAATTGAATCATCTGGCTTCTGTTTGCTAGGTGAGTCATCTACTGGTTCGTTTGGTTTGCCTGGAGAGCTATTTTTAGGACCACGTTTTCTTTTCTTTCTGTTGAATGTCATGTCCCCATGTTCTACACTTTTGAGATACTGCAACACTTCCGGCTTTGAATAGAATTTCCGACCAGTTGATGGATCAACGTATGACTGTCAAAAGTCATGATTAAAATAGAAAATCAAAATAAGTACACTATTGTGCAATGCTTGAAATTAACTCAACAATGATGGAGATTTACTATGTTCAGTATCTGATAAATGTTTGTGAATTCATGTTGGCAATGAAATGGAAGACCTAGAATCGTGCCATTCTCTATCGAAATCTCCAGCATGTATATCAATATAATTATATTGACCTCCACAATTGTATAGAGTACATTTAAAGAAACTTGTAGATCGCTTATGTTTTATGAAAATTTAACCATCAACTTGAAGCGAAGGGCTCACATTTCTTGAAAGAAATGTATCTTGATTTACATCTAGAGGGCATCACAATATGCTCCCTAGAGGTGAATCACAAAATCATAGTGTATTCTTTAAGAGTGCCATGGAAACCGACTCAGACTGAAACAAGATAAACAGTACACATAATACCCAAACAAATTCTTTGGCCAGGATAATATTTGGAAAATACACAAAAATCACTCAGATATTTTACTACCTTGTACTCTCTCCCTTTATGTGCACCACTCTTACAAGATTTGACCTCGATTCTCCATCCAGAAGGCAACCCGTCCAGCATTTCATTTGTCTTGTAAAAGAGTTGCAAACAAAATGGAACACAAGATATATAAAAAATCAAGTAAACTGAAGTGTAGAGAAACAATTAAACAACAGGGAACAAATGTGTAAAACTTCACACTTACTGGCAATGTTCCGTTATTAGCTTCATCTTCTGTGGTCACCCTCTCTTGCTGACTTGTCTGTGGCGGAGTGCTCCACCGAACCTGTTGTAGTGGAGTTGGCTGTAGAGGAGTTGGCTGTTGAGGAGGGCTCCACTGAACCTGTTGTAGAGGAGTTGGCTGTTGAGGAGAGCTCCATTGAGCCGGTTGTTGAGGACTCTCTTGTGTAATGTTGTTCCTGTTAATATAGCGCATAACTTCTGTCTTGGCATAGAACTTCTTACCGGTTTCCACATTTGTGTAAATCTACACAAATGAACTTAGGAATGAGTTCTACAGGACATTGGTCACTGAAAACACATTTCTAGATTACAGTGTAGTGACATCTTCACCAATATACTTTCAATAACGCCAAAGACCATATTCTAGATAAATTACTATTTAGAGTCTAAAAAATGTGTTGTTTGCATCTGGAAATGTATTAGGGGGTAGAGTAACTCCTCTGCCATTTCCCTACCTTAGTCATTCCTTTTGTTTATTATATTATACAGTAGTAGCAACAAGATATATTATCACAAAGCACTTGTGAATGACACATTTTAGATATGAGTTCTATAAGAAAAAAATAATATGAATATGAAGAAATCTGGAAATCATCTATACAGACTTAAAATTCAAGAGATCAACATAGTTTCTGAGAACAAAGAAATTAGAGATTATAACACCAGAAGAAGCCAAGCATACATAGTTACATACAAATAGGTTCATATAACACAAACATATTCAGATACTTGGAAAGAAAGAGAGAAATATCATCTTCCTCCCCACTAAGTGTACAAACAGAGGATTTTCAGTTGCATCCTAAAATATGAGGGGAGTTCAAATCAATCAAATGAGTTTTGCTTCCAGTTAGCTCCTATAAACCAACCAGGAAGCTATCAAATGACATGGAACAATGAAAAATAATCTTTTCAAGGAAGATTTGACATGCGCGTTACACATGCACGGAGCTGATTTAACCGGATGAAACAGTTCCAAATGAAAATGAAACCCTAGAAGTTAAGAAAGGTATCGACTCAAAGAGTCCGATTACCTTGACCTTACGGCCGTGGCTGGCATTGATGCTTTCGATCCAGCCTTCTGGAAGCTCCACCTTCGATTTCTTACCCATCATTAAGCTGATATTTTGCCTTCCTGCTAGTTCATCTAGCCAGAAGATTGGCTTTGTACTAGTTTCATACTCTCTCTCTATAAAAAAGATGATCTTGTTTGAGGAACTGGAAAGGCACGTGTGGACTATACAGTGGACTATAGGTACGACTATTTTTCAATTTTTTTGTCCAGTTTACAACACAAAAGAATTTTTTCCTCCTTTTTTTATTTTTATTTTTCAGAAAATTGTGTTTTTATTCTAATTTTAACAATTTCAATCAGATTTCTTCAATTTTATTTGCAATGAAGATTTTCTTTTCAATGTTAGTTTGGGGCTCGTATGATGTAGGTGGTTTTTTATTTTTCAAGATCTTGTCTCAAAATTCAATCATTTTTTTTAAAAAAAATTCAATAATCTTTTCAATTATTATTTGAATCGTGACTTAAAAGTATTAATATATAATAATAAAATAAATAATGTTGTGTTTAAAGAATTAAGTAACTTGATATTATAGGATAAAGATGAGAGATACATGCTATTAAAATATAGAGAAACGATATGAGCAACCAAATTATAATGAAAGTAATGTCACAAATTTTATCTGCGAAAATATCTTTTGTTTATTTCTCTATCCGGCGACGGTCAACTTCCTTCTTCGTCGCAACGACTTACTTTTACGGCTGGGAAAAGAAATAGTCTTGTAAAAATATTGTCATATTTTAAAAAAAAAATAACAATAATTTGTGTAGAAAAATAATTAATCTGAAAATTTAAAATAACATAGTCTTGTAAAAAATATTGTCATGTTCTTTTAAAAAAAATTAACTTGTGTAAAAAGAAATTAAAACTAATTTTTCTTTTTTAAATCTAAGTTTTTCAACTGAAAAATGTGCTGAATATAGAGTTTATTGTGAATATAGAGTTTATTGACAGCTGAACATTTAGTAAAAAAAATTAAGTTTTTTTTCAAATAAAAAAATGAACTAAGTTCTTTTAACTTAGTTTTTTCCCAACAAGTTTATCATGTTTAGCGTCGTCAATGAACTTCATGTTTTTGTCATTTTCGAGTTAAAAAAAATTGATTTTTTTTAAGTTTATCATGTTCAGATGTTCAGCGTCATTAAATTGCATGTTCAATGCCAATAAACTCCATATTCTTGTCATTTTTCAATTTAAAAAAAAACAAAATTCAAAATAGTTCAATTTTTTTTAAATGTTATTTTAACTTTTTAGTATAGTCTTTTTTTTACACAAGTTAATGTACTTCTTTTAAAAGAACATGACTATATTTTTAGACGACTATGTATTTTCTTAGTCAAAGAAGAAAGTCATTTGTTTTCGCCGGTCACCGATCGTGATTGTTTGCTAAACGAACTCTGCTAGCACCGAATAAGTAAATTTGTTTTGTTCCTAAAAAGTTAAAGAATACAACGACGAGATAAAAAACATAAAGACAATAAAATAGAAAAAATAGAGTTCGTAAATTGTTCCAAATATAAGTTTAAAATGTTCAGCGCCAAATAAGGAAATCGATAGTCGCCGAATAGAGAAATGAACAAAATATATTTTCGCCGGATAAAGAAATGAAAAAAAATATTTTCGTCGGATAGAGAAATTAATAAAATATATTTTCGACAAAGATAGTTAAGAGATAACTGTGAAATTACACATTTGAAAGAGTGAAATATAATAATGTATTTTTTTATTATTCATCAATAACTCATTAACTAAAATACTAAAAAAAAATTATTATATTTTTATAAAATTAAATTTTAAATAATAAAATATTACATTAATTTAATTTAATCAATTAAGAATTTAACTAACTTATTCTTTTTTTTTATCAAATAATATATTTTTTTAAACACTTAAAGCTTATTTGTTATTTTATAAAAAAAAATCAATCATATTAATTAGAAAACTTTTTTCATACATTTTTACTTAAAATAAAATAATTTATTTAAATTATGTTTTTAAAATTAAAAAATCAATTTTTTACTTTAATAATTTTAAAAAAATGATTGTGAGTGTAATGTAATAATGATAAAATATTAATTTCTAAATCATTCCTATAAAAAATCATGAATTAAACCAAAAGTTTCATTTAATGGATAAATTGAGTATGAATTATAATTTCATATATTTTAAATGAAAATAATATTAAAATTTTAAATATTTTAAAATAGTGTAGTTTTAATAACTCCATCTTATTTATTTAAGAAGTTGATTGAATTCAAAATTAGTTTTGAACTATCAATTAAATTTAATTATTTTGAAGGGATATTATATATATTTTGAAGGAAGAGATTATAAAATGTGTTAAATTTATAAGTAATGATAGGAAATAAAATAATTGTATATAATGAGATAGACTAATGTTGGGGGACAACCTCACTAAACATGTTATATATTCTCACATTATTACTTAAAATTATATAAATATATATGTTTTAAAATATATATAGGTAAGAGAATCAAAAATATAATATAAAAATCATTAATTATTTTTTACTCTAAATAATTGTTTATGTCTTATTTTATTTATTAATTTAAAAAAAAACAATAATTACTTTTTAAAAATAATAATAATTTATTTATGTATTTTTAAAATGGATAATAGTAGAAAGAATAATAAATTAAATTAACAACATATTAATTATATATATATATATAATTTAGTCTAAGAGATATGACAATGAGAAATAATTTAGAGAATTGAGAATTATATGATGCAAATAAAAAAAATATTCTTTCGCACTTTTTATTTTTCATGGCACATGATTTCTCTCTCATTTACTGCTTAATTTTCGTCATCTTTAGTGTAATTAGCTCATCTCTCATATCTTTTTGAAAGAAGGTAGATTATATATATATTTGGAAGGAAAGGAGATTATAAACTGTGTTATATTTACTTGTGATTTTGTCTGAACCACTACACAAACCATTAAAGCTAAACAATTATTTTTTTATAATATATTTTATATTTTAATTTTTAATTTTTTTATTTTCAAATAATAAAATATTTTAAATTTATAAATTTCTTTTATTTATTTGATGGGACATCACTTCATAATTTATCAAGTTTGTAAGTCTTCGAGAAGAAAACATTTAACATTCCAATCGACTCTACTAATTTTTCGGAACGAATTTTAGAAAACGTCATAACTCATAATAGTAACATTATGAATATTACGCATCGGACTACTAACATTATTTAAAGTTCAATAATTTATCTCAAACTATATAGTCTATCAAAAATAGTTAGAATAATAACTCAAATATGTAAGTATATCATATCAATCGTATTAATCATATTAATCCAATTTTTTCAACAATTACTTAAAATACTATACACCTCTCGACAATACAAAGTAAACAAGTTACCGATTTAACATTATCGTGACACATACGACTACTATTAGTCTAAATGCAATTTTTTTATGCATATATCATAAGTAAGAAATTCACCGTGATAGATGGAGGAAATTTGAGAAAATGAATGAGAGAGAATGACGTGTAATCATCATTTGTTGGAAAATGAAAAAACGAATAAAAAGAGAAAAATAATTATTTATTTTTTCAGCCAATCAAGTTATGACGTCTCCCAATCCTTTCTCCAAATTATTTCCTCCAAATTTTCTCTAAAAATTATATAAATTTAATAGAAAAAATAACAATACATTTGTAATAAAAAAATAATACGAATAATAATGTCTATAAATTTACACTTTGACCATTCATAAAACTTCTTTTCTAAAGTTTTTCATAAAAAAAAATACGGATAATAATGTATATAATGTTTTATATAATTTAATCACATTTCCCTAGTAAATACAAATAAATTAGTTTAAGTTTTAGTCTTATTTTAATATTTTTTAACAGTGAAGGTAACATAATTGTAAAAAAATTAATATTTTAGATAAAATTAATATTATTCAAATTTAATTAATTTAAAATTGATTTTAGTTAGTAAAAATTAAGTTTAATCTTAAACTTAATGTTAATATATATTTTATCTCTCGGAACTCTACTTAACCCCTCAATTGATCATGTCTCTTTATTCATTCGGCAAACCACCCACTGACCATAATGTTGTGACTCACACTTTTTCATATGATTTTTTATCCCTTAACAAATCACTCACCAATTTTAGTCGACCTCTCTTTTACTCTCACTTCAAAAAATCAACAATCAATCTCAATTGATCACAGACCTCTTATTCAACGTCAAACCAACCACTAACCACCATCCAACATTCATCTCGTGACCTTACACTTTCAAATACTCGTCAAATCAATCATTAATTCTGACCTCACACTCGACAAATCACCCACCACCCGACCTTTATCTCGTGACCTCCCACTTTCAAATGTTCGTTAAATTAACCACTAATTTTGACCTCATACTCGACAAACCATCCACCACTCGACTTCCATCTTGTGACCTTACACATTCAAATACTCGTCAGACCAACCACTAATTTCGACCTCACACTTTTAGATGCTTCGTATCATTTGTTTAAAAGTTGCACCACTATATATTATAGTTAATAATGCATTTTTGAAAATTTAAATATGTGGAATTTAAACACTGGTCTTAAGAAAAAAAATGTGAACACTTTAACTAATAGACCGATTGTTAAAATAATTTTATTATTATGTGTATGCATATATATTTGTATTTAATATTTATTAACAAATAAAATATTATATATATATATATAAGAGAAAAAATATATAATAAAAGATAAAACTGTATTTATATAAAATTAATGATGAAAAATAATATATATTATATATATAAATTATTGATAAAAAAATATGTTTTATATGATTAGGGAGAATATATATAACTTATAATTGAGAGATAAAATAATTAGGAAAAAAATAAGATATAATATATTTATAATAAAAAATATATTTTGATATTCGGAAACCTAACTGATTTTGCATGTTAAAATTGAAATATTTTTTTTTTATAGAACTGATTGTGAATTATTGTTGTGAATTTTAAATATTATTATATTTATTTATTAGAAAAAAGAATTAATGACTTTGAATTATTATTATGACTTGTTAACTTTAATATAAATGATTAATCAATATAAACTCACTATAACCAATTAAAAGTATATCAATTTACAATCTATTGATTATTACTTATATAAACTATAAGAAAGACTGAGGTAAAAACAAAAATAATGAACCATCAATAAGCTTATTTGCTATAAAATTTCCTTTAACTTTTTATAAAAATTAAAACTAAACATGTTTAGTAGAAAAAGTTGATTAATTAATTTTTTTTAATTTGATCTAAAAATATATATTTTAAAATAAATTTATCTAATTTAATCACATATTTTATACAAATATATATACTTTTTACTCTGATATTTTAAAATAAACTAGACTATAATGGTAATGTAATAAAATACAAATTTCCAAATAACTAACACCTAAAAAAACATTCTTTGGATATTCTCCTATAGCTTCCATATTTATTAAGATATATTTTTGTTTACATTAACATCAGATAGAAATTATTAAGCCAATTTAAATAAGAAATAGTCTTATGGTATTCTATTGATAAATATTAAATAAAGTAAATGTCAAATTTGATTGTTACATATATTTGTACTTACAATGAAGATATTCTAAATAATAATTTGAATAACTCAAATGTCTTACGCAAATGACCGTTTACTTTAAATGTGAATACATCATTAAACTTGATAAACTTTATTTTTTTATTTAACCACCACGCTTTATATATATATATTTTTAAAAATTCCTGAAACCGCCCCCCACCAAATGATATGCTTCTTGGGGCCCACTCACAGCATCCGTTCCATCACGGAAAAGTTCAGTTTTGCTCGTAATAGGAAAATTTTAAAGAGTCGGTTCAGCGTTTGTTTGTTTATATTGCACGTCTATATTTATGATCTCTGAAGCATAATAAAGTAAACAACGGATCAAATGATAGTAGCCTAGAGGAAGAAATGTGTATTTGATTTGCAGATTTCTTCTAGACTCTGAAGAAGAATTACTGGTGTTGATTGATCATGGCGACAAAGTTTCTGTCATTTGCCTGTTTAAGGAGCAGCGAGGGTGGCGACTATGGTGATCTTACGCCCAGGCCGCGTTACCCGTCCATGCCGAAGTATCCCAAGGGAGTTTCTTCCGACGAGGAGAAGAACAACGAGAGATCGGAGGCTAAGGCTGTGTTTTCAGTCGTCGGGATGAGTTGCTCGGCCTGCGCCGGATCTGTTGAGAAAGCCGTCAAGCGACTCCCAGGGATCAGGGAAGCGATTGTGGACGTTCTTAATAACAGAACTCAGGTCATGTTTTATCCTAGCTTCGTAAACGTAAGTCGATTTCTTTCATTTACTCCATCTCTGCATCTAGTTTGAGCTCAACGTTCTGAACCATTTTGATTGTCTACTTCAAATCGAGTTTACTTACTAGGTTAAATGAACAATTGGAACCTCTTTCGTACATATTTTTACACGGAAATCAATGATTATTATGGAAGATTGATGATCTTTAGTGCATGATATTTTTTGTTCAATTTTTCATTCATTATAGACAGAAGGACGTCTTAATTACTAGTTTCTACAACTATATGAACTCATCTTTAGAAGGCTTTGGAAGTAATAAACCTATATCATATTGATTGCATCTTTACATCGATTTCTTATATAGTAAACAATTATAAGTCTACTTTGGAATTTCAATATTCTTTAACAGGCGGATACAATCCGTGAGACAATCGAGGATGTTGGATTCGAAGCAACATTGATAGTAGATGAGAAGACCGATAATTCAATTGAAGCATGCCGGATACGCATCAAGGGAATGACATGCACCTCATGTGCTTCAACTATAGAGTCTGGTCTGCAGGCTATACCCGGTGTCCAAAAAGCTCAGGTTGCACTAGCAACTGAAGAAGCAGCTGTTCTTTACGATAAAAAAACCATTAACTATGATCATCTATTAAGAGCCATAAATGAAATGGGGTTCGAACCAATACTGATTAGTGTTGGGGAAGATCAGAACAAAATACAGCTAAAACTTGAAGGAGAGCGCGATGATGAATCAATGAAAATGATTGAAAGCTCTCTTCAAGCACTTCCAGGGGTTCTAGATGTGAAGATTGATCCTGAGCTTATGAAGATTTCCCTTTCTTATAAATCTGATTTAACCGGGCCAAGAAACTTAATCCATGTTATCGAATCAACCGGGCATTTCAAGGCAATGATATTTCAGGAAGGGGGGAAACTCCATTCATATAAAGAGATGGAGATTAAACAATATTATAGATCTTTCCAATGGAGCTTGGTGTTTACTATCCCGGTTTTTCTAACCTCTATGGTCTTTATGTACATCCCTGGTCTAAAAAGTGGTTTAGATGCTAAAGTTGTGAACATGTTTACTATTGGGCAACTCTTGAGATGGGTGCTATCCACCCCGGTTCAGTTCATTATTGGGCGACGTTTCTATACTGGTTCTTACAAAGCCATACGCAATGGTTCTCCCAATATGGATGTTTTGATTGCACTTGGGACAAATGCAGCCTACTTCTATTCAGTTTATTCAGTCATGAGAGCAGCAACTACTTCTAATACAGATTTCCACGCCACAGATTTCTTCGAGACAAGCGCGATGTTAATCTCCTTTATCTTACTTGGGAAATATTTGGAGGTCTTGGCAAAAGGCAAAACTTCTGATGCTATAGCTAAGCTTATGAACTTGGCTCCTGAAACAGCTATCCTCCTGACCTTTGACAATGATGGAAATTTGATTGGAGAAGAAGAAATTGACAGTAGGCTTATACAAAAAGATGATGTGATTAAGGTTGTTCCCGGGGCAAAAGTGGCTTCTGATGGTATTGTAGTATGGGGTCAAAGTCATGTGAATGAGAGCATGATAACAGGTGAAGCTCGGCCAGTGGGGAAACGGAAGGGAGATGTGGTGATAGGAGGTACATTGAATGAACACGGAGTCTTGCATGTGAAGGCAACTAGGGTCGGGTCGGAGAGTGCTCTCTCGCAGATTGTGAAACTTGTGGAATCGGCTCAGATGGCAAAAGCTCCCGTCCAGAAATTGGCTGATAGGATTTCCAAATTCTTTGTGCCTTTGGTTATAATACTTTCGTTCTCGACATGGCTTGCATGGTTTTTAGCAGGGAAATATGGTGGTTACCCAAAATCATGGATACCTCAGTCAATGGATAGCTTTCAGTTGGCACTTCAGTTTGGAATCTCTGTTATGGTCATTGCCTGTCCTTGTGCACTTGGCCTTGCAACTCCCACAGCTGTCATGGTTGGTACAGGCGTTGGTGCTTCTCAAGGTGTCTTAATCAAAGGAGGGCAGGCTTTAGAAAGAACCCATAAGGTTAAAACTGCTTATTTTTTGTTAACCATTAACTAATGTTCTGGTTGGTTCCCTCAAAAGCATGTCTTAAATGATATTGTTTGTTGTGGTTGTAGGTCAATTGCATTGTTTTTGATAAGACAGGAACTCTCACGGCTGGCAAACCGGTGGTGGTCAATACAAGGCTTTTCAAGAACATGGTTACCAGAGAATTTTATTCACTCGTAGCTGCAGTTGAGGTAAAAAAACCATAATAATCCATTAATCTAAATAAATCTAAATTCTCTGCTACTCTGAATTAAATTTATTTATTATTTAAAAGACTTAATTATATGGATTCAATTCATATTAAGTTATAAAATATGGCTTTTCTCAAACAAGAATAAAAAGAAGTTATAAACTATGGCTTTTCTCAAACAAGAATAAAAATAAGTTACATAAACTGTGGGTTTTCTGTAAAAAAAATTATTATAAAATATTGCTTAATTCGATTAATTATAAATACCATCTTTAACTCCATGATAATT
Source organism: Impatiens glandulifera (assembly GCF_907164915.1). Taxonomy (NCBI): domain Eukaryota; kingdom Viridiplantae; phylum Streptophyta; class Magnoliopsida; order Ericales; family Balsaminaceae; genus Impatiens; species Impatiens glandulifera. The sequence continues at coordinate 1,772,687 of NC_061864.1, forward strand.
TAGTAAGAGCATGAAAATACAAATTTAACACTGAAAATTAATGTATTAAATTGTTTTTAAGCACTTTCTCAATCAACATTTATCATAAGTCAGAGTCAAAAAATTTATCTGAGAACATTTCAAGATAACATCACGTTAGATTATAAAATTTAATCAGACATAAGTTTAGAAATTACCATTTAGATTTGAATACAGATCTAGACTCAGATCCAGAAAATGTTTCCTAATGGGCTAAGTACTTACAATTTATATTTTCATTTGATTTATGCATCATTTATTTTTCAAACAACTTTGAAATTTAAGCTAATCAAACTTGGCCTTGATAATTGAATCTGGTTAATTCTGGAGTTATCCAAAATTAAAACTAGTCCCATGTTTTATTTGTTAGATGAATAGCGAACATCCCTTAGCCAAGGCTATTGTGGAGTATGCAAAGAAGTTCAAAGAAGATGAAGAGAATCCTATCTGGCCTGAAGCAGGAAACTTTGAATCTATAACAGGACACGGAGTAAAAGCGGTTGTTCAGAGGAGACAGGTAATAGTAGGAAACAAGAATTTGATGTCGGTCAACAAGATCACGGTTCCAGTTGATGCGGAAGAGGCAATGAGAGAGGCGGAAGGGTTAGCTCAAACTGGTATACTAGTAGCCATAAATGGAGAAGTAGCTGGAGTGATTGCCATCTCTGATCTGCTGAAGCCTGGAGCTCGTGAGGTCATTTCTATTCTCAAGTCTATGAAAGTCAAGAGCATAATGGTTACTGGAGATAACTGGGGAACTGCCAATTCTATAGCCAGAGAAGTCGGAATAGATTCTGTGTTTGCAGAAGCCAAACCAGAGGACAAAGCTGAGATAGTGAAGGAATTACAGGTACCTAACTTTTGATCCATGAGTTCGAACGAGTGACTAGTACTTTTTTGTTACACGAAAATGATTTGCAGGCTTCAGGGCACATAGTGGCAATGGTGGGAGATGGAATCAACGACTCTCCAGCCCTGGTAGCAGCGGATGTTGGCCTGGCAATTGGAGCTGGAACGGACATAGCCATCGAGGCAGCAGACATTGTTCTGATGAAAAGCAACATAGAAGATGTTATAACTGCCATTGACCTTTCAAGGAAGACATTCTCTCGGATCCGCCTGAACTACATCTGGGCTTTGGGCTACAATGTTATGGGCATCCCAATTGCAGCCGGAGTTCTTTTCCCATTCACTAGATTCCGGCTGCCTCCATGGATAGCTGGAGCGGCAATGGCAGCTTCTTCTGTAAGCGTGGTTTGTTGCTCACTGTTGTTGAAGTACTACAGGCGCCCTAGAAAGCTCGACAGTCTCGATATTGGGGAAATACAAGTCCAGTGAATTTGAAAACATTGTATGTTTGTGTGTGTAATATAATTAGTGATTGTGAAAAATACAAGTGTTTAGACTTTATACTAAACCTTACAATAAAATTTGGAGCTTCCCACATTCCATGGAGAAAATACCACAAAATTAATTATTTTCTGGCCAAGAGTACATTTTCCCAACTTCTTTTAAATCAGAGACCTTGATGACAATGGAGTAAGTTCTAAAACCATGTTTGGATCATCATCAGGTATATACTTTCTAGGTCTTCATCTTTTCTTCTTCACTTGAAGAATCATTGTTCACGTTGAATCCACCAACAAATTTGGCTGAAGAATTTTCCACACGAAAGGCTGAACCAGGCCTAAGCTTTAAGCTCTTAATTTTGTTGGATTTAATTATGTTTTAAATAAATTTAGACTAATCTTAATTTTAGTATAGTGTGCACTTGTTTGGTACATTTTTTTCCCTTTAATTTAGTAATAGCAATTTGTCATTTAATTATTTGTTATGAAGTGGTATTAGTTGTTTAGTGGTATTAATAAAACTATTTAAGTCAATAGTCTTTACTAATAATATTATCATTTTTTAGCATTCTTTCATAAGTTATTTACATGATTAAGGTAACACAAACTAAATAGATATCATTTCACATTGCTAACTTAATTAATTAACTAAAAAAATAAATTTAGTTTATAATTATAAATTAATACTTTCTATTGTATAAAAATAAAAAATACACAAAGCTCCTCAAAATGATCCCAAATAATTGTTTTGTAATTAACCTAATTCGAAGTAACCTAAGTCTCACACAATGACGTTTACTTCAAATTTGTGCATCATTAATTTTTCATTAAAGTTGAAGTAAATTATATATTTTTTATTTAACCAGCACCCTTTATATATTTTTAAAAATCGCGGGAAATGCTGAAACCGGGCCCACCATTATGGCTTCCACGGGGCCCACCTATTCATTAAGGCACTGCCATTTGTACAAAGAGAAAATAATCAACAAATAAGGAAGGTGATGCTTCACTTTTATGTATAGGTGTCATTTTATGAGTGGAATACATGTACTGGCTGTATGGGTAGCATCGAAATAACCCACCTACCGGAAGAGTTCCGTTTGTCTCGTAAAAGGAAAATTTTGAAGATTCAGTTCAGAGTTTGTTTATAATGCAGTGTCTATGATCGATCTCTGAAGCATAATAAAGTAAACCACGGATCAAATCTGATAGTAGCGTAGAGGAAGAAATGCGTCTTTGATCTCTAGACTCTGACGAATTACTGGTGTTGATTGATCATGGCGACAAAGTTTCTGTCCTTTGCCTGTTTAAGGAGCAGCGAGGGTGGCGACTATGGTGATCTTACCACCAGGCCGCGTTACCCGTCCATGCCGAAGTATCCCAAGGGAGTTTCTTCCGACGAGGAGAAGAACATCGAGAGATCGGAGGCCAAGGCTGTGTTTTCAGTCGTCGGGATGAGTTGCTCGGCCTGCGCGGGATCTGTTGAGAAAGCCGTCAAGCGCCTCCCAGGGATCAGGGAAGCGATTGTGGACGTTCTTAATAACAGAACTCAGGTCATGTTTTATCCTAGCTTCGTAAACGTAAGTCGATTTTGTTTAATTAATCCTTCATCTCTGCATCTAATTTGAGCTCAACGTTCTGCGCCATTTTGCTTGTCTTCTTCAAACTGAGTTTACTTACTAGGTTAAATGAACAATTGGAACCTCTTCGTACATATTTTTACACGGAAATTCAATGATTATTATGAAGGATTGATCATCCTTGGCGTATGATATATTTTGTTCAATTTTTCATTCATTATAGATGGAAAGACGTCTTAATTACTAGTTTCTACAACTATATGAACTCATTTATTGATTGCATCTTTGGAATTTTAATGTGTTTAGTTTTGTTATTATAAACTCGAATATTTGTAGAGAATTGATTAATAGAAAATTTGTTAGAGAAATTACATTGCACAATCTGATTGAATTAAAAAATAAAAAAATGTATATTTATTCTCTTTTTCCTCACACTTTTTTATTTTTTCTAACCAATAAAGTCATGTCACTCTTGTTCATTTTTTTTTTTTGTAATACTTTGAACATATATAATAGGAGACAATCATAACTCTTTTAAGGATAAGGTGTATCCAAATTTCTTCACAAATTCTAAGCCCAAGGGAACGATGCTCAGCTTCGGCACTACTCCGAGCAACAACATATTGTGTTTTGCTTCTCCATGTGATGAAGTTGTCACATACAATTGAACAATATCCGGAGGTAGATTTTCTGTCAGTAATGTCCCCGGCCCAATCGTGATCAGTGAACAAAATTATGGATTTGTCATCATTACTTGTGAATAAAAGGTCATTTCCGGAGAAATTTTAGGCATTAGAGAAATTTTAGGGCATTTCTCGATGATGGAGATTGAACATTTTCTGAACAATGCTATTTGTGGTAAAAAGATTTATAAAGATGACAAACTTCGTTTGGTGAAGCACTAATACCAGGAGGCACGTTTATGTAGACTTTTTCTTTAATATCTCCAATTAGGAAAATATTTTTTATGTCGATTCAGTGAAGATCTCAATGTTAGCTGCAAGAGATATGGGTATTAGATTATGTTAGTTTTGTAAGAGGCAAAAATGTTTCTAAGTAATATATCCCATATGCCAAAGAAATTTTTTTTTGCAACCAGACGAAGTTGGTAACTTTTAACTAGTCCGTCCGAATTATGTTTTGTCATTAACATTCGATAAGTTTCTTTTCTTTATGAATTAACATTCGATAAGTTTCTTTCCTTTTTTAAACTTATAAGGGACCCTAGATAGTTCTTTATAAGTGCGTTAATTCCCTCACTAACGGCACATTTCCATTCATGTTGTTCGAGGGCTTAATTATCATGTTGTTCGAGGGCTTAATTAATGGATGTAAATATTTTGATGTGTTGTCGTTAGTCACAATGCATGTCCCGTATGTCTTCGATAGGCATTTGTATGAAACAAATTTTGAGATAAGATGATTAACCAAGAGTTCTAAATTTTAAAATTTAGTCACACATAAGTTTAGAAATTTATTATGGTTCTCATTTAGATATGAAACCAGAGCTAGACTAAAATTCAGAAAGTGTTTCCTAATGAGATAAGTACTTACATTTATATTAGACAAATATTTTTCATACTACTCTTTGAAAATAAGTGAATCGAACTTGGCCTCGATAGTAATTCTGGAAGTTATCCTAAATTGAAACTAGTGGCATGTTTTGTTTGTTAGATGAATAGCGAGCATCCGTTAGCCATGGCTATTGTGGAGTATGCAAAGAAGTTCAAAGAAGATGAAGAGAATCCTACCTGGCCTGAAGCAGGAGACTTTGAATCTATAACCGGACACGGAGTAAAAGCAGTTGTTCATAGGAAACAGGTAATTGTAGGAAACAAGAATTTGATGTCGGTCAACAAGATCACGGTTCCAGTTGATGCGGAAGAGGCAATGAGAGAGGCGGAAGGTTTAGCTCAAACTGGTATACTAGTAGCCATAGATGGAGAAGTAGCTGGAGTGATTGCCATCTCTGATCTGCTGAAGCCTGGAGCTCGTGAAGTCATTTCTATTCTCAAGTCTATGAAAGTGAAGAGCATAATGGTTACTGGAGATAACTGGGGAACTGCCAATTCTATAGCCAGAGAAGTCGGAATAGATTCTGTGTTTGCAGAAGCCAAACCGAAGGACAAAGCTGAGATAGTGAAGGAATTACAGGTACCAAACTTTTGATCCATGAGTTCGAACGAGTGACTAGTACTTTTGTGTTACACGAAAATGTTTTGCAGACTTCAGGGAACATAGTGGCAATGGAATCAACGACTCTCCAGCCCTTGTAGCAGCAGATGTTGGCCTGACAATTGAAGCTGGAACGGACATAGCCATCGAGGCAGCAGACATTGTTCTGATGAAAAGCAACATAGAAGATGTTATCCGCCTGAACTACATCTGGGCTTTGGGCTACAATGTTCTGGGCATCCCACTTGCTGCAGGAGTTCTTTTCCCATTCACTAGATTCCGGTTGCCTCCGTGGATAGCTGGAGCGGCAATGGCAGCCTCTTCTGTAAGCGTTGTTTGTTGCTCTCTGTTGTTGAAGTACTACAGACGCCCTAGAAAGCTCGACAGTCTCGAGATTGGGGAAATACAAGTCCAGTGAAATTGAAAACAGTATGTGTAATATAATTAGTGATTGTGAAAATACAAGTGTTTAGACTTTGGACTAAACCATACAAGAAAATTTAGAGAATCCCACATTCCATGATGAAAATACCACAAAAAAGAGACCAAACTCAAACCAAAATGCAGACAAATTCACTCTATTTCTGGTCAAGAGTAGATTTTCCCAACTTCTTTAATCAGTCCCCAGCTTTATGAAAAAAAAGTCATATAAACCGAAGTTCAAAACAAAAAAAAAGAATCCTGACTTAAATAAAGATCATCTCTAAGAAGACAAAAATGACAAGCAACATAATGCTTTTCATGAGCATCGGTTGGTTGGTCAGTTCAAAGGGTGGTCCATTTACAACACATGTACACAATACATCTATGTTGTCTATCAAACTCAACCGCGCATCAGGTCAATATCCATCTCAGGATTTCTTGTACTTTTCCTCGAAGCCGCCGTCCCCGTTTCAGGCGAGATCTCATCAGACTTGGATTGCAAACTATTGTCCTGTTTGGAAGTCTCAACTGCCTCCACTTTCTCCTTTTCCTTTAAACCCCCATAAACAAAGCTGCTCAACACTACCTGCAATAACACAAAAGCTACATCTTAGCGAAACAGAACAAAAAACACCAAAAGCTATAAAAAAAATAAAAAAAAAGAGAGTTAAACACATACCTCAACCGGGCCATCTGCAACAAGCACACCACCAACTGCACCCCCTATGACATTTCCATCAGATCTACACAGAGAAACACTTAAACCTCCTGTTCTATTCCGAGGACCACCACTTTCAGCAATTAAGTATGAACCGGTTAAGCATACTATCTGGAAATGCCCCTGTTGAAAGAATATATCATATTAGCATCAATGAATTATGATGACAGTCTAGAAATAAGGGGACCAAAAAAATCAAAACCTCAAATGTGACATTGTTGGGAGAGGATGATGATGCAGACTGCTGATTAAGTGCAACTGATGAAACCGAACCAGTTGCTGATAATATGCATACTGCTCTTGATCTTTGTTGTGAAAATGAGATAACTTTTGAGACTACATCCTGCATGAAATTAATAATGCACTTTTATTCCATAACACTCGAGCAATCAAGCTGTGGAGCATTAAATAAATAACAAAACAAGTCTAGTAAAAATCTAAAGTTTTATCAATAACCTCATCCCCATTTGGAAACAGAAATGTATCCAGATTAGATCATGTTAGGAAACTAAACTTATTCATGAACATACTCAGAAATTTATTGGTTGTTTCTCATCTGAACCGTATATATAAACACAAATTATAAGTGTTTCCAAATGGGCAAACACAATCAACAACCTTAAGACAGAAAGGCCTTGTTTGATGCAATATACTAACCCAATTCAAATCACCAACTAATATACTAAAATATTCTTCTTATTATTATTTTCGTTTTAGAAATGAATTCAAAGGGCAGTTTTATCTCTTCAGCTACAATTCAAAGTGGATATTGGATAATAGACACAAAACCCAAATAGAAAGTTTCTATCTTTTGAAAAAAAAAAATCCTAAAACAAGGTCAAGTTTATAGCATAGTAAGTAGCATACTTCTCCAGGTGCAACATGTAAGACATGAGGTGTAAAGGCCAGTCCTGCCGAACTATTCATCCATCCACCTGTAAAAGAGATAAAAAAAGAATTCATCAATTTGTCTTGCTAAATTCTATAATATCATGGTGTATCAGAATTCAAATTCTAGCTTAGACAAAATAACATACCAAGAACAGATAACTGTTGCTTCCTCCCAGATCCGGCAGGCCTGCCTCTCTTCCTGGTGGTTGTTGTAGCCTCATCTGCTGCAGGAGACCTTGATGACAATGGAGTAAGTTCTAAAACCATGTTTGGATCATGATCTGGAACCTGCTTCCTGGGCCTTCCTCTTTTCTTCTTCGCTGGTTCAACAGGCGGTTCAACAGCCGGTTCAACAGAGGGAATATTGGAAGAATCGATGTTCATGTTGAAGCCATGAGCAGAATTGGCTGAAGGAATTTGCACAGGAAAGGCTGAACCAGAAGAACCTAGAGAGTTATTGTTATACCTTACATTGGACTGTTCTGAGATGTTAGCTGCGTTTGTTACAGGCATAAACCCAGATTGGAGATGTAATCCAGGATGACTAACTGCACCAGTAACACCAGATACAGACCCATGAATTCCTCTATGAATATAGTAAGGACCCGACCCAGGTGACGACATTCCGTCTCTCCCGTCCATTCATTTACACCACGCCCAAGCCCTGTTGAAGAAGAAGTTACCAAAGAAAATTAATATATGGGCAATTCTGGACAAGGATAGAAATGGGTATAGCCTCAAAGGTGCATAGAAAAGCGGAAATCTTGAAGGCGGCTGCTTCAGAACTGGAAAGTGTAGTAGAAGATAAAAAAGAAATAGAAACCCTAGATTTAAAATGAAGAACTAATTGGTTGGAGGAGTGCTGGGCCGGAAAGGAAGAAGGGGATGGTAAAGATCAAAACTTTGGGGCTTTTGAATTAAAGGGAAGAGATGAGGAAGGAGACGCCCTTTTGCCTTGTTTGGATAGTTTATATTTATTATTATGCGGTGCTTCTTCAAAAACCAGATACGTCGGTTTCTCATTGAGGAGGAAGAAAAGGACTCTACAAAATTAATACATTCTTAAATTTTGATTTTTTCTTTAGATCTCTTCATTCTCTTATAACCATTCATTAACTTAATATTAATTAATTCATTCATTAAATACTCCAAATAACTTAATAACCCAACACAACACTCTTAATACCTCAATTTATCATAGATTCTTTTTGTTTTTAAATTAATTTTATTAAATTTTAATTTTAAATATAAAATAATAGTTTCCTAATTTATCCTATAAAATCTCAAATAATTTATTTTTTTATTGAAAAAAAGTTCTATATAAATCAAGTCAAAAGCAATATGAAATAAATAAATTATTGGTGGGGATTTAGGGCATTAGATAACCAAATTTTAAGTATATGTCAAATGTGATTTTATACATATAGTTTCAAATTTATCCATAAATTAAAATATAGACAAATTATTTTAACAGCCCTTTAATTATTAGGATCGCCTAATTTTACCCTCAAATTATTTTTTAAAACAAATAGGCTGAAACTAAAGATATTATTTTACGTATATTAGTTTTAATCGTTATTTTTTATATTTATATATATATAATATTTATAGTATATATATATTATCATTAATTTTTATTTTTATATAAGTATTAAATCTATTTTATATATATTTATAAAATAATTTGAGAATTAAAAATAAATATATAGTTGAAAAGTTCATCCAAATAATTTCACTTTATATTTATATATATTTATATATTTATATATATATTTATATATATTTATATATTTATATTTGTATATAAAAAATAAAAAATAAAAAAATATATATTATATAAATATAAAAATTAATAGATTATTGAGATAGAAAATGATAGAGTAAAAATAAAATAAAATAAAATTACTCATTTTAAATTTTTAATTCAATTAAGAGTGAAACATTATTCATACACTTTAATATCAATATATTTAATGTTCTCTATCCTTTCTAATTTATATATTTATTAAAATTAAAAAAAGTATATTGTTTTAAAAAAGAAAAATAGATTATTTAGATTTTTAATTTGTTTACTTATTATAATATTATTTTATATTTAAAATAAAAAATTATATAAAAAACATAATTGATAAATTAAATCATTTAAAGTTAAAATAATTTTTTTAATAGAAAGATGATAGTCAAACAAGCCTTAAAACATATATAATCTTGTTAAGTATCTAAATCCAAAAGACAAAATGTGAAAGGAGATGATAGATGTCACTTAAACTTCACACATTAAACGGCGGACCTTAAAAGTCAAAGTGGGCCAAAATGCATCATTTTAATGTCAAGGACTTGTTCGAAGGGTTATTTATACTAAATAATCTGCTTTATTTTAACTATTTAAATAATTCATTTTAATATGTTATGAAAATTAGACCATTTAAAGAAAATATATATATGTTATGAAAAGTTAGTTTATAAGGTAAACAAAATAAATAATATTAATATTTAATAAAAAAATATATACAAAATATTTTAATATTTTTTACTGATATATTAATTGTTTTAATTAATACAAAAACATGCATATGATGTTAAATTATTTATATCTTAAATTGTAATGAAAGTGATTATTATGAGGGTGCTTTCTTATATTTAAAAATAATAATATTTCTAGAAGCTCGGGTAAAAATAGAGTTGGGTTACTTTTAAACGCTAAAACAGACAGGTATTCGCAGTCATATTTGAAATCAAACTAACCCTAAATTTAAATTCTCAGTTATTTAAAAAAAGTTATTTCTTTAAAGTCCAAATTTCTTAAACTTATATATTATTCAACAAAATCATTAAAGTGAAAAACAGGACAAAAAGTGAGGTCATACTTCCTGAACCAAGACACATATAGAATGCTAGTTTTTTCTATTATGTAATTCCATAACAACGCAAATATTCAAATAATATGCATATCAGAATCTAACAAATAAATTGGGAATTTCTAGTTTTTTAACGTTAGATTTTATATTACGTTTGTTTGTTGGTGTCATAACGACGAATGTATAATTTAAAATCTACCAAAGATAAAATTTTTCATAAAATTATCGGTGCTAAAATGATAATAATATCAAACAAAAAAACTATGTCCGGTGTGTTGTCGCTAATCTTCTCTTGCGATGAAAAACTACAAATAACAACAATATTTTCGTGTCGCTATTGTCATTTACATACACAATATTTTGGACTACCCGGTTACCGCCCTGGTAGGCTGGTACATAGATCTACTTTTGGTTAGTGAGATTTTTTTTTTTTTTTTTTATTGTTGCTCTCAAATTATTAATCTTGTTGATTTTTGGTAACAAGGTAAATATTCGTGTTTTTGTATTATTTTATAGTTATATACTTAAACGACTATTATTTGTATTTTGCAGAGATTTTGTTTTAATCAAACTAGCTTAGATGTTATATAAAATGTAAACTATGAAAATAAATTTTAATAAGGAGAAAAAAAAATAAAAATAAAGAAAGTGTTGAAATTTGAAGTAAATGAACTCATGCATCTCAATCCTAAACAAACCACTCTTGCTAAAAGAAAAAAAAAGAAAAAAAAAAAGAGAGAATTTTTTATGGTTTGGCCGATGGCACGATCTTGATTCAGCTCAGCTCAACATAAAGTGGGTCTCAAATTTTTCTGCAATTTGATAGGAATCGATATCTGCGGTCAGAAAATTTGACTGTATTTACGTATAAAAGGCTTTAATGGAGTTGACTCGGTAAACCCGTTTGCCACATGTAAGTCATTTTCTGGGTATCCCATATTTTGAATGGTACGCGTTAACTTGCTTCTCTTCCTGCTGCTTCTGTTCAAAAGTCTTCTTTGAATCATACTTGACCAAATTTCTTCTTCTTCTTCTTCTTCTTGATTTATGATTGATTTTCTACACTTCTCGCTCACCACATTGGGAAGGTTAACCGCCGGATTGGATTGGATTGAATTCCGATATGGGTTGTGAATACTCTAAACTCTCAGTATGTTTTTGGTATTCTGAAAGGAAGCGTCTGGATCATTATGTTGGTATGATTTCTAACCAAGTTTAGAGATTTATAGTTTTCATTTCCTTTTGAGTTTCCTGAAAATCTGGGATTATTTCGACAGGAAATGATGATGACTATGACGACAAAAAGATAGATGAACATTATAATAATAATGATTTGCCTCGATTCCGTGAATACACAATCGAGCAACTGAGGAAAGCAACATACGGGTTTGCTTTAGAAAACATTGTTTCTGAACATGGTGAAAAAGCTCCTAATGTTGTTTATAAAGGAAAGTTGGAAAATCAAAGACGGGTTGCGATCAAGCGATTGAACAGAAACGCCTGGCCTGATCCACGACAATTCCTGGAAGAAGCAAGAGCGGTTGGTCAGCTTAGGAACCAAAGACTGTCGAATCTCATTGGATGTTGCTGTGAAGGCGATGAAAGATTACTTGTTTCAGAATTCATGCCCAATCAAACACTAGCCAAACATCTTTTCCACTGTCAGTTTTCTTTGCTTTTTAATTACTATAATAATAATAAGATGCTGATGTTTTCTTTCTTCTGTCCATTGAAGGGGAAAAACATCCTATGAAATGGGCAATGCGTCTTAGGGTAGCATTATATCTTGCACAGGCTCTAGAATACTGCACAACCAAAGGACGTTCCCTTTATCACGATCTCAACGCTTACAGAATTCTCTTCGATGATGTGGGTTTGTTTTCTTTCTTAATTTCATTGTTAATTGTATGAAAAAGTCATTAAATTTCTTGTATAATAAATTACAGGATGGGAATCCTAAGCTATCCTGTTTTGGTCTAATGAAGAACAGCAGAGATGGAAAAAGTTACAACACTAATCTCGCTTTCACACCGCCAGAATATCTGAGAACTGGTACTTGCATTCTTTCTTTCGAAAAGTTCTATCGATAACTTAGTTTTATTTCGATATATATAACTTGAACTTGGTTGCAGGAAGAGTAACACCCGAGAGTGTAATATACAGTTTCGGTACCCTTCTACTCGATCTTCTCAGTGGAAAGCACATTCCTCCTAGCCATGTAAGAATTTGCTTAATTATGAGACATGCTTATGTTTGGTTTTGGTGGTTTTATTGTTCATTTCTTATTCTACAGGCACTTGACATTATTCGGGACAGGAACCTAAAGATGCTGACAGATTTTTGTTTAGATGGTCAAGTTTCTAACAATGAGATTACTGAGTTGGTTCGTTTAGCTTCGAGGTGTCTACTGTACGAGCAGAGAGAACGTCCCAACCCGAAGATCTTGGTTTCTGTTTTAACTCAACTACAGAAGGAAACCGAGGTGGGTTTTAAATGAAAACTACAGAATTCTCAGGAACCGGGCTTATGAATAATGATAAAAAAATCTTTTTCTTGTTTTGCAGGTTCCTTCCTACTTGTTAATGGGAATACCTCATGATTCAACATCTTTAACTTTATCACCTCTTGGGGAAGCCTGTTTGAGAATGGATTTGACTGCAATACATGAGATTATAGAAAAGCTTGGATATAAGGACGACGAGGGAGCAGCAACCGAGCTCTCGTTTCAGATGTGGACAAATCAAATGCAGGAGACCTTGAATACGAAGAAGAAGGGTGATTCTGCTTTCAGACACAAAGAATTCAAAACTGCTGTTGAATGTTACTCTCAGGTTTGTTTATAATGTTTTTTGACATAATTATTAGCAAAGTTTAATGAAGCCGTTGTTTCGCTGTTTACTATATACAGTTTATTAAAGCTGGTTCGATGGAGTCGCCAACAGTTTATGCTCGTCGTAGTTTATCGTATCTCATGAACAATATGCCACGGGAAGCTCTCAATGATGCGGTTCAAGCACAAGCCATATCTCCCGGATGGCATATCGCGTCGTACTTGCAAGCTGCAAGCCTTTTCGCGATGGGAGGAAGAGAGAACCAAGCTCGTGTTTCCCTTAAAGAGGGATCCATACTGGAGGAAAAGAAGAATGCTGCCTCTTAATCAATACAAGAGAGATTTTTTCTTATTTTAGCAACATTCTTTGAGCGATTTGGTTCTTTGATTCTGATTGTATGAGCTAAAAGTATTATCACTGTCTAATTAAAAATTTGACCTATCCAGAAATGATGATTTATATATATTCACAAGAAGTATAGATAACATTACAGAGATGATGATAATGTTCATCAAATGCTCTTATCCTATCCAGTTCTGTACATTTTTTTTGTTTGAGATAATAATATTACCAGAAATCATCAAGAGTAGCAATTGAAGTAGATGAACCTGGTTCATCTTCAGCTTCCATCTCCATTTCCAACTCCGGCTCCCCTGAACCAAATTCAGGAGACTCTAGATCAGCAAGATTCTTCAGGTCAACGATGGTGAGCTCATCCAAACGTCTGACCACCATGTCAGCAGCAGCTAGTTCATAGACAGGATGTTTGCTGGCGACAGCCACACATTTCATCCGGGCATCATGAGCAGCCTCAACAGTCTGATTAGAGTTTCCAAAAACAATACACCTGTCGGGTATGAAACTCAAGAGCTGAGCTGCGTACATGAACATCTCAGGATCTGGCTTACCTCTATGAACATCCTCTGCAGCCACGATTACGGTGAAGACACCCTCAATTCCAATGGATCCGATTGCTGTTTCGAGAACTTCTCTTGGACGGGTGGAAACCAAAGCCATTGGTATCTTTTGGTTAAGCAGGACATTGACGAACTCTTCTGATCCAGGCCTAAACCTATAAATTCCACCTTGAAAGCCTTGATAAATCTCTTCTTTCCTGTTGGCCATCCTTTTAACCTGTGAAGTATCTCTGGACCAACAGAGTACTTCGGTAATAGCCTGCTCGGTTTTCATTCCTTCGATTCTAGAAAGGATGAAAGCTGGGGGAGGAGATTTACCTTCTTCCTGAGAAAGAACAAGCCATGCTTGCTTCTCTAATTCAGGGTTATCCTCAATCAACACCCCTTCCCATTCAAATATCGCACTTAACCAACCACAACCCATCCTTTCTTGCCGGAGCAAAGGATTGTGTAATGATGAGTTATCTGCCCTATTCTCCGGCGGCCATAACATGGGTTTTCTATCTAAACCGGAAACAGATCTTCTTAGATCTCCTTCCCTAGACTTAAAAGCCTCCTTCTTAGTCAATTCCGTGGCCTGGGATTTCACTACAAATCTCGATCTTGACCGAAGAGAAGGTGAAGATGATAATAATAATAATGGTCTAGTTTTTGCAGATACGTATTTAAAGCAAAACCCTCCACATATTGGCCTGTGCCCTAGAAGGGATGTAGCAGCAGCAATTGATTCCACCATGTTTAATATCACAAACAACCCAGAAATCTATTCACAGAGAATTCCTCGATGAGAGAATCCCCAATAATAATTAATCGGATCCCAAACAAAAGGGGTACGAATAAAAGATCCCAAATTAATAAAACTAAAATTGCATAGAAGGAGAATTAACAACCGTGTTGATATTAGAACAAATGAAAGATCTATGCCCTAGCAAAATTGGAAGTTTACTTACAGAACAGGCCAGGGCAGGACAGGGCAATGGAGGAAGAAGGAGATAACGGAAGAACGTGAATAGAGGAGAAGGCGTAAAGCTTGAAACTTTAATTGGAAGATAGAAAAAAAGGAGATAGTTTTTTGGAGCAGGGATTTGTGGCATATAATAATAGACACGACAGGAAAGAAGGAAGGAAGGAAGCAAGGAGAAGCCGTAGACCACTCTTCCTGCCGGCGACTACAGACATGTACACGTGTTCCTCATACGTACAACTTCCTTCCATTGCCTTTCCTTTTTTTTCTTTTTTTTTTTGGATAATAATAATATTAAATACTTTCCCATTTTATCAAAAACCCAACTCAATAAAATTCACTTTACAATGGGTCCATATAGAAGAAACACATGTTTTAGGCTAGGGGTTAGATTTGGGTCATTCAAAAATTGAGAAATAATATTGGATTATTCTAATATATAGTTTAATATTTTTGAAGTTATATAGTATTCTTAAAATAGTGTCATTTATTATAAATCCAAGATTTTTATCTAATCGAGATTTTTCGTTGCCTACATTCACGCCCTGCTAAATCGATGACCCTACAAAACTTAAAAACTAAGAATAGGGTGTCAACGTTCTATACAAAAAAACCACCTAACCCGAGCCCGATACAATAAAAGAGAATTTATTCGAGCGACAACTTAAAAGAACACCGAAAACCTAATAAGTCACGGATATTTACGTAGCAAAAAACTTGAAAAGAATGGGTTAACCTCTTTTCAAATATAAATGTGCATTGTGTAAATATTTAGCAAACTTATTTAAAAAGGAAAAAAAAAATCTACAAGATTAGGATTGACTATTGAGCATCACTCGACAAAAATAACCGCTAAGAATTTTTTACTGATGGCAGTTCCGTAATTTTGTAGAAGGGATAATAATCCTCGTGTCATTGGCGCCAAAACCATTTTGCTCGGAGAGAGAGAGAGAGAGATGAGCAATCTGCGGAAGAAAGTGAAGTTCTCACACGGCGGCGATGAAGAAGGAGGAGGAGAAAAGAAGAGCAACATGAACGTTGTCTCTTCTTCATCTCTTAAACCAGAGACATCGGAAAACTCAGAACATTATAAAATTTTGTCAAATTTTAAAGTGCTGACAGGGGAAAAACATCGTGATAAATGGTTAGAAAGGCTGCTTCAAGCTATTCAGTTTATATGTAACCTCCATGACCATTCAGAAACCACTGATACTGAGAAAAAACATACAAGTTTTTTACAGAAAGAGGTACTTTATGAATTCATTATGCTAATATAACAAACATATTGAATATACTGAATGAAGTCTATGTATGAGACAACAGGAAATAGGAATGTTTCCATGGCCTGATGCTGTTGTTCCTGCTGTCGTTGCTCTTGAGAAGATTGCACATGACACCCTTTCTTCTGATTTTCACAAGTATAACCAGAAGATGAGGCAACTTTTTTTCAATCTAAAGGTTTCTATCAACTAATTGGATTTATTCATAGTTTTTGTGGTTCAACACCAACCACCTCTGTATACTGTATACTATACAGAAATACACTTTTCTAGCCCAACGTTTCTTAATGGGAGAACTGGAGCCGTCACAGTTATTGAACATGTCTCCGAATGAGTTAAAGGTAAAAAAAAATGTGACTTTGGATTAATTGTATAAACAAATGTATCAATTTGTGTTATTTGTGCCACCAGGAGGGTGTCACAGCCGAAAAATATGCTAAGGAACAGACTGAAGAACCAAACAGGTTTCAGGTCTATACACAGTTCCATGACTAATTATATTCTATGTTATAAGAAAACAGAATAATTTCCATTTCCTGTCTGCATACAGATGACTGAAGCTAGTTGTGGGAGATGCATGGAGAAAAGAGTTGGTGTAATAGACATAATCCAGAGTGGACGTGGCCAACGTTATCAGGCATGACATTTTTCCATTAAGAAATAATTATTTGTCTGTTACAAGTTCATAATTAAACTATTTAATTTTCAAACCCCTTTGGATTGGAAGTTGGAGTGTGTTGTTTGTGGTAACACTTGGTATGCTCCTAGAGATGACGTGGCTGCATTAACAATTGAAAGCCCGAGGGCAGTTGGAGGCGTGGGAACAGCCAAGTTTGAGGATGTTGAAAAGAGCCCTTCAAAAGCGACGGATAAGTAGATGAATTGACAACTAAATGTGTGTAAATTTTATATACTAAGTAAGATAAGTACTTTTGTTTGTTTGTTAAGAAATTGTAAATATGTACTCAAGCTCCTCTACCTAGGTTCAGTTCCTTTGTGGATCTCATAGTTTGTTATGTACGATGTTAGTACTTTTGTTGTATATCAAGCTAGCTATTAATAAATATTAAAATGAGGTATCTTTTGTCAAAAAAAACTAGCCATTTCTTTTATCTTAATTTTCCAAATCAAAATGTTTCCATAAAAACTTTGAGAATTTATAGACAATCTCTTTTAGAATGAAATTCAAATTAAAAAATTCTACATTTTTTAGATGAGACACTATTTGATAATCTGATCAACCAACGACACTAAGCCGTGTTAACAATACATAATTTATATGTAGCTGCTTGCAAACCAACAACAATCAGATGTACAAAGGTTGTAACACTGGTTTGCCATTATAGCAGAGTAAATACATCTCTATTTCTACCCACTACAACTTCCTACTAGCAATAAACACCTCTCAGTTGCTCGTCTACATTCTATCAATCTCATCACGAGCTTCCATTTCCAAATAATAATAAAAACGAAAACATTAATTCTATCTCAACTGCTCGACTTACTGCCACCGTTTGCTACTAGATGACGAACCGCCAGTGCCAGCAGCAGCCTTTCTAGAACCTGAAAACAGTCCCAAAAGAAGAGAAAGAAATAATAATTAATGACCCTGACCCATTCAAGCTTCTAGTCTTACAGTGGATTCTGCATTCTTACTTGGAAGTTTTGAGGAACTTCTTGTGATCGAGGATCGAGCCGCAGCTTTAAGTGTCTGCTTTTGTGGCGGTCGTGGAAGTTCAGCTGGAACATTTGACTGCCTGCAATTGAAATCAATAATCAATTTTCTGTGTGCAGCAAAAAAAAACAGTCATGGGAATGAGAAGGATGAAAACCCACTTTGATGATGATGATTCGGGAAAAAGTGTGAACTCCACAACGCTATTAATGGATGCATCGGTTTCAGTTCCCATAGAAAGTCCGCTATCAGATATATCACTTAATCTGTCCTCTCCATCTGCATCGCCAATCCCAAGCAACACCACGTCTTCTTCCAAAGTATTTTGACCGAACCTGTTTTCAGCATATTCAGAAAGACTCTGACTTCCATCTACAGACGGCCTAAAATCCTCAACCGATGGAGGAGAACCAGATTCAGAATGTTTGTCGCTGAAATCCGAGCTGTTACAATCAGAGGCAGCTTTGCGAACAAGACCTGGCAGTTTCCTTTCTGACTGAGATCGACGTTGGCGTGATCCCCCAGACGATGGTCTTCCTGGGGAGGCTGAACCACCAAATCTTTGGGTTGGTGAACCTAAGCCACATCTCTCCCCATTTACATTATTGTTACCCTTAAGCATGCGAAGCCGTGCAATTTCATCGTCCTTTTTCGCAATTGTCTCCTTCAAAGAAGCAGCCTGAATATCATCAAGCAAGTAAATTCAGAACAAAGATATATATTTTGATTTAATCCAAATAAACCATCCTCACATCATTCAATGATTACCCATTTTTTATAATGTTTAAAATTATTCAATAAAGAAGATTTATTTCAAAAAATATATATAAACCTGATCCATAAGTTCTCTAAGACCTCGTCCCTCTTTATGGCTCTTAGCAGCACCTAACTCCACACCCGAAACCCTCTCTGCAAACTTCAAAGTACTAACGGTTTCAGAATGTGAATCAGCATCAGGATTTAGCTGCACAAACATAAGCGTCTTTGCCTGACCACCTGTAACCATACACAACACATTAGAAGTAGAGAAAACGATGAATGATTTGGAAAATTCTTGAAAAATAGAACACACCTAAAGAGCTTTGAAGAACTTGAGTAAGCTTGCTATTTCTGTAAGGAACATGAGAATTTTTCTGTGCTAAAGCAAATATAACATCACCCAAAGCCGACAGTGATTTGTTTATGTGTTGTGCTTCCTTTAACCTATCCCCGGTTGCTTCTGAACGGTCTACTCTTTCACTTCCAGCCAGATCAACAAGATGTAGACTACCACGAAGAATAGCATCACTCTCCAAATCCACGCCACGAACATGGACAGTCAGGATACTGCATTGTCAAATTTATAATTTTCAGAAAAAAATAAAAATTATGCATTTATCCTATATAAACATAATAAATGAGAAGAACCTGTGAGATCTACTGCTTCTTTCGTTTAGTGCAGTTGCACCAACTGCCCTATTCATCTGACCAATATACATCAATTCCATGACATCTTCAGATGATTTAACTAGATGGATAGTGGCATCAGGGACAGCATAGCCGTTAGGTTGGCTAGTACTCCATATCCCAAGCGTGTGGGTGTTAAAGAATGACAACTTATAATAAATAGAAGAATTTGAAAGTAATTTCCAAACATTATAATATGAAAGGATATCTTTTTTGAGAAGCTTCGTTAGAGAGCAAATCACGAACTTGCTCGTTATATATCTCCACCATTTGAACACTCACTTCATAGGTAATGGAATTTCTTCTGGTTTGGGAGAGACCGAAAAGATCACTTAAAGCTCGATAATTTACTCCCCAATCCTCTTTAGATGATATGTTTGGTCCGCTCTGTCCCAATATATTGAAAACATATGAGATTATCTTTTATGAATGACAAAGAATTTCAACAATTAAATTAAATACCATTGTGTATGTTTTTCCAGAACCAGTTTGACCGTAAGCGAAAATGCAAACATTGTACCCATCAAGAACTGATCGAATCAATGGTTGAGTATCCAAAAAGACTTCCTCTGTATATGAAAGAGAGGTTGAAACAAGATTCAGAACATAACCACCTCATAGTGAAAAGATTATTTAAGAGGTTAACCTTGTGTAGTTGCAGGACCAAACACTTTATTGAACTTGAAGAGACGATGACCATCTTTTACTTGTTTCAAGGGATTAGTGACAACCAATTCCCCATTCTCACCAATATACTCTATAGTAGTCAATTTTTTACTTTGTCCAGCAAGGAATGGTCTAACTCGACAATAAACTCGAATATTTCCTGTAGAACAAGTAAGAAACGTTAATTAAGGGATTTTTTTTAAAGAAACTCAACTAGGATTAGAAAACGGAAGAGCCTTGTACCTTTCAGGTCCTGAACCTCATTGTACAATTTTCTGTTCTCAGCCAGTACAACATGGTAACTTTCAGCAGCTTCAGTTAGCCCTTTAAGATTCATGCCTGTAAGTACATAAGGTATTAGAATCCAGTCTATTGTTACAAGTTTAAGGCTGATAACACAGCTTATCACTTCATCTGAATAATTAAGTGCTATGTTTATTTGATAGACTATTTTAAAATCACTTAACTATTTAGTTTGATATCTTAAACTATGAATGACTTAACTCTGTTATATAGTAATAGTGTATAAGAGACAACTTTAACCCTTGAAAATTAATCAAATTACATCACTACAGAGTTTAAATAGTCTTTTAAGTATTTTCTCAACATTTTTTAAGGCATTCTTAGTGGAAGTATTTTTTTCAACATCAGTTCCACCTGTGTTATCAAAGAAACTTACATATCAAGGACTTCAAATTCAGATATTCTCATTTAGTTTATTCAATATTTATTTTTCACTCTTAACTAATTTAGCATTTCAAATTCAGTATTGATCACTTAAATTTTTAGGTTTATCAAAAAATTTCAGGAAACTAACATAAAAACTATCAAGCATACCGAGATGATTAAATTCTTCCAAATAAATCCTTTTTGTTTTAAGAACTTCTTGCTTCAGTTGTTCAGATGAGAGCTTCAAATCCTGCACATCATTAAGGCATGAAACCAGTTAAGCGATGAAGAATTAATAAATTACAGTGAAAATTATATCTCCCTACAAACCTCAAGAGATCCACATTGATAATCTAGGATCTTCTTGTAGCTAAGTTCTTTCCTTTTCCACCTCATGGATTTAGATTGGGAGAATGTCTCAAGTTCTTTCACCATTTTCTTGGATTCATTGAGTGTTTTCTCAAGTTCCCCTATCTTCTTCTCCAATTCCAGTTTTGTTTCTTGCGACTGATTTACAAGTTGAGTACATCGATCTTCATAAGTCTTAATGGTCACATCCAACTCCTGCTTCAATGTTGATATCTTAGAGTCTCTCTGATCCTTCTCTTTCTCTAGCCTCAATTTAAATTGCTCTTCTAGTTTTACCCTTTCCTCAATTTCAGTTTTCTCATTCTACAAAGGAAGGAATCACAAGCAAAGTACAAACACATTTAACATTATAAAAAAGTTACATAACTACAATGAAGAGAACTGGACACGGATAAAAAAACACCTGTGTTTGATGAAGTTGATTTTTAATAACCTGAAACACAAAAGGTGAAAATCAATACACGTAACTACTATATCTCCTAAATCCCGTAAAAGATATTTCCTGAATCCATGACTGGTACCTCAGCTTCTTCAGTGGTCCCAGTTGCAAGGGCTTCGAGTATTCTTATCCTAGATTGATATTTATCTTCAAGAACCATGTAAAGATTGTTTTGCTGCACATATTTAAATAAAAAAATAAAAAAATTTGGAATGAAAGAAAGGGCAAGAACCCAAGATAAAATTAGAACACAGTATTTCCGTACCTTTCTGAACTTATCTGCTTGATTTGAAACACGATACTCTATCTCTTGGATAACTTTTTTCAACATAAACGCCATACACTGTGTGTATACAGAAAGAAGTAAGTGTTAACATCTTTCAAGGAATGGAGTAAAATGAATGGTTTCAATTCAAGGCAGCTTATAAACATTCATACATGAAGTACACTGCCATCCTTCCGCTCGATGCTATCATCAAGAACCTTATTTACTACAGTGAAAAGTGATTGAGTGGGCGAGTTCTGTAAGACAGAAAGAAAATGGAGAATCATCAAATTATTTTCCAACATTAAGTAATGATAATAAACTTGGAGAACAAATTCCAACCTGAAGACCATTTAGTTTCACCATTTCTGCTATCTTACTGGTATAGAATTCAGAATAACCTTGCCCTGAAAGTAAAGTTTGATTTTCTGCTTCTTCGGCAATACATCCATTAGATGCCCCGTTTTCTGTTGAATAAATGTCTGTGCTTGTTGTATCCATGATGATGAACAAATAAACAATAGTCTTCAATAATCAATCAGGGTACCCGTAGCTGTAGCTGTCGAGACACAAATTCATTAAAATTATCTTAGAAACAAGGCATTAGCAGGATTCATGTTCCAAAATCAATCAATCAAACAAAAGAATCACAAGCATCCATGCAATCACTTTCAGTTTTATTTCTCAAGAATTACATTATCATTTCTTTAATCTGGAATATCAACTATGTTTAGAGTATGTCAGATTGCAAATTCTCCAAATCTGAAAGTAAAGGGGATAAATAAGAGAGCAGCATTTCCCATTTATGCCTACATGTCAATGTCTATCATTGTCACTATAAACCCAACTGCAAACGGAACCAGCAAGTTAGTAATTATTTGAATGTGAAACCCCAGAAGCAAGTGCAAACGGAAGAAAACTAAAGCTCTACCAGTGTAAGGAAATTCTTTGAAAAATGAGACCCTCATTTTGAAATCTTCATTAAACCCTAAAATTCCGAAGCAAAATGTAGATCAAGAAACAAACCTCTGTAACCCAAAGATTGGAATATCGAAGCAGCTAAATCCGTCGAGCTTCTGGGTCTGAGTTCGATGAAATTCTTAAGAGGTTGCAGATCGAATCTAACCGGCGATTGTGACAAAAGGGTTAGATCTTATGCTCTCTTGATTTCCTCTCCGAACAATGATTATGTTTTGCTTCCAACTATATTGGGTAGAAGAGGAGAGAGAAATAGGGGGAGAAGAAGAAAAAGAAGAAGATGGTGGGTGAAGGCGATGATGGGTGCGGTGCCTCAATTGCTATTTCGTCAAGAAGAAGTGAAACGTGCTTACTACTGCATATTTAGTCTGCGTCGATGTTTATGGGTAAAGGCCGTATCTTTTTTTTTTTTGCTTTTTTTTTTTTTTGCTTTTTTTTTTTTTTTTTGCTTATCCCTTTGTATATATAATTTTTAATATATTATTTTTAGTATTGAAATTCATGTTCCCGCCTTGCGCCGGATTTATAGGCTTATCTATATATATGTTCGAATCCGACACTTGCTTTGATATTACCAGCAGGTGCCAGCAATTCATAAAGGAGAGATAAAAAGTGAGTTTGGTTCTCTCAAAACAAACAAGGCCCAATGTTTTTACCATAGTTCAAATTTGAATTCTTAGGCCTTGTTTGTCTTTAAGAATGATTTAAATCATATTTAAATAACCAATTATCAATTCATTTATCCTTTTTCATCAATTAAATTAATCCACCTATAATAGAAAAGGTCACAGCTTAGACTTTCCATTTAACTAAAGTTTTAATCCATATTTCATCATCAATCACATATTTAGTCAAATTATTAAGATGGTTAAGTCTCTTTCTTATTTATTTTGACTGTACGTGTGGTTTAAATAATCAAAAATAAAAAAAATATATATTATTTTAAGTTATTATCAAATCAATTTAATTCATTAATTAAAATATTTTTTATTTTTAAAAAGATCCATATAATAAATGAAAATGTTTAAATTATTATTTTTTATTTTGTCATTATATATTAATACACTTTAAGTATTTTTATTAAAAAAATTAAACATTCTCAAAATCATCATTAATTGTTATTTTTTTTAAAGTACTGTATTTTTTTTATCTCAATCCAAACAAGACCTTAATAACCAATTACAACGATAAATATAAAAATATATATATATATAAATATATAAAAAAATAATAAGATAAGATATATATATATTGAGATACATTTATTTGAGATTATTTTTAAATAACAAAATCAACTAGGAGAACTTAATTATAATATTTAAATATTTTAGTTTCT
Source organism: Impatiens glandulifera (assembly GCF_907164915.1). Lineage (NCBI taxonomy): Eukaryota > Viridiplantae > Streptophyta > Magnoliopsida > Ericales > Balsaminaceae > Impatiens > Impatiens glandulifera. The sequence goes on from NC_061864.1 coordinate 1,796,534, forward strand.
TTGACCCAAATAAACATATAAATACTTGAAAGATCACAAATCACGACGATTAAATTTAATATTATACATTTTGTTTTGCTATTATTTATAGTAAACTAGGCATGTAGTTTGCTAATTATTTCCAGCCAAAATTGTCTATCTAAGTTAATGAAGGGTTAGGTAAAAAAGATATAAAATTAGTTTGATCAATTCAACACTATTTACGTAACCAACTATTTTAAATACCTAATTAACAACTATATTTATATGTTGTATAAAATATCCAACAAGGAAGAAATTAAATTTGAAAGGATTTAAATTTAAATTTAATCAAACTACCTGAAGAATTAACAACCATAACTTCCACCTTAAGGTGTTATAATTGATGGGGTTATGAAAACAAAACAATTACATATAATAAAAAGATTGAGAAAATGGCCAAAGAGTTTGACTAAATTACATTTTATACTTGAGCAACACACAATTTATCTACTAAGAACATAACTGGTTTTTTTTACATATTTTATAAATTTCACAATAATTCTAACAAGGTAACAGGTTTTGGATGCCAAAGTAGGGACTTTGTTCACCTTATCCTAAAAGCTTTATACAGAAAAAAGCTTCTAAAAACAATTTTACTCGTTAAATTTAAATTTTAATTGACTTTTGAAGTTGACTAATTGATTGTTATCTTTGTAGATACAGTCAATTTCGTAGCATTTTGGTTGTAATTGTGAAGAATATGCACATAAATATTTGAAAGAGCTTAATCTTCTATTTTAAATTAAGCACATTCAAAGTGTTTTCCTATAGAGTTTTTAAACAAATAATTTATGTTGCACACTTATGAGATAATTGTTAATTTGATTAGTTCAGAAATCCCAAGAAGCCAACCCTGTACCTTTTCTTCTCCATTTATATCTTCATGAGTTACTATATCTATTTTTATTTATTTATTTATTTATCACTTTGTGATGATGTTTACAAGTCTCCCCTATTTAAATATTAGAAATGAAGGGTGGAATAATGAGAAGATGTCATGCTTACTTTTGTCTGTGGCTAATATATAAGTTAATTAGTTTTCCATTTGAAGTGTGTTATACATATCATCCATCATCATTTTATTTATCAATTTTCTTATATATATACCTTATTTAGAGCCAGTATTGGTCCCGAAATTTGAGGTGTATTAAGCATAAAATAATTTGTATTTATTTCTATTTTAGGTTATATTAAAAATATATAGCAGTTTTGTATTATAATTACAAAAGTAATTGGCTTGTTTATTTATAGATGAACATGATTAAAGACGGTTTAGGTGAAAAATTATTTGATATCCTGCTGTAATTAATGAACATTAGAACACAAAATTTAGGAACACCCACAAATTCCATAAACAGGCAAAATTTAATCAAATCGTTCACAGATAGAATAAACCCGGTCTTGGACACAGAATAGCTAGGAAGGTCTCCAACAACAATTGTTAACCAAATCATTCTCTGTGTAGGAGATATGGATGGAGAAATCCTAAATACAAACAAAGTGGGTGGTAATATTATTATATCACCTCAGCATCGACCTCAAGTGGTGCTGCACCTACCAAATCTGGGAAAGATAGTTCATAATTTCTGACCAAAATCTTCTGAGATATAATTTATTTAAAAGAATTTCAATGTTTTTTTTAACTTGTTTTTCTATCTGGCTATTATGCTATGTTTGTGAACTGGTATTTATGTTGTGCTTCAACTCTTAAATGTCTATTTGTTTGGGGAAAGGCTTTCAAAGTTTCAGTATTATTGTATGTTTTACAAATCAGAGAGTTTATGATGTTTTGGAAATCAATGTTGAAATTGATAAATGCCCTTGTGCAATGAAAGTTTCTTAATTTATTTATGATGTTTTAGAAATCAATGTTGAAATTGATAAATGCCCTTGCAATGAAAGTTTCTTAATTTATAGGGACTGGTTGTGAATTGTGATGATTTTGAGAATATTTTTTTTTGGAATTATTTCTTCATTGCACAATGAGGGTTGGATTTAGAAGCCCATTTTCAACTTTTACAATATTTTTATTTTACCTTATTTTTTTATAATCAAAATTTATTAATTAAGTTATTTATTATATACCATAAACAAAGTGTAAACATGAACTATTTTTTTTTTTTTTTACGATGTCTTTAAAATGGGCTGAGATCCTTTGCTTTTCAGTTCCCTCTCACTGGGACTAGGGAGGGACATAAAAGTAATAATTTTTTAAAAAAAAAAGTAAAAAAAAAGTTATATTTATGCCCCTCCATGTGAGAGTCGAACATGTGAACCGACACTCATCCTGTAAACAACCTATATGTTCACTACCGATTATGACAAAATGTATGGCAGGATTACCAGAATATTTACTCCAGGATTTATTCAATTTAATCGTACCACGGGTCTCGCATTTTCGTTTGGTTGAAGTGAAGATAACGAACTTGAAATGTGGAGCCCAAGCGGCCAGCGAAGCGAGCGAGTGTTCAATATTTCTTACGAGCTGAGAAGGAATTACACGGTTAAAAATTCGTCCCCTCCTCAAATATGTAGATACTGACGTTGCATTTATATATTCTTGGATTATGATGATAGGATGTTTGGGTATATATTTTGTTATCCGAAAATTGACCAAATATTATGTTAATAATATAGTCAAAATACAAACTAATTTTGATGCCAAAATGTATAAAAATTGTATAAGATTATCTTTGTATTTATCATATTGTATTCCAAAATTTGTGGCAAACCAAACATCATTGATAATCATACTTAAGTCTAGTTTACCAACCAAATAACAATATTGGAAAGGCTAAACCAAACCGCTCCGTCTAACGGGCTTAAATACGAGTCAACTCATTTTCTCTGACAAAAAAGAGTCATCTCGCTTACTGGACGGGTAGGATTGTTTGTAAAAATGTGAGCTTTCCCTCCTTAGTTGGTGTAAGTGGAAGTAATGAGCTTCCGCCTTTTCTAAGAATGGAATGGGAAAACATGCGATGTTCAAGCTCATCATGGGAGACCTATCTCTACCCAATTCATCTCTCTTTGCCAAGATGCTGGATTCCTGTCTCTCAACAAAGTCACCCAAGGACGTACGCCGCCTCCATGCTCGAATTACCAAGTCTCAATTTTCTTCTGAAGTTTTCATCCAGAATAGACTGATCGATGTTTATGGGAAATGCGGCTGTTTGGAAGATGCCCACAAGCTGTTCGACAGAATGCCGCAAAGAAACACTTTCACCTGGAATGCTATTATAACTGCATTGTCTAAATCTGCTCTTCTTGATGAAGCCGAAAGACTTTTCGACTTAATGCCGGACCCTGACCAGTGCTCGTGGAACTCGATGGTATCAGGTTTTTCTCAGCACGGTCGGTTTGAAAACTCACTCGACTATTTCGTACGCATGCACAAGGATAATTTTGTGTTGAATGAGTATTCCTTTGGAAGTTCTCTCAGTTCTTGTGCTGGGTTGATGGATGTGTGTATCGGTATGCAAATTCACGCTGCTTTGTCTAAATCTCCGCACTCATCGGATGTTTACATGGGATCTGCACTTCTCGATATGTATGGTAAGAGCTGCAGTGTAGCTTCTGCTCAAAAGGTGTTTGATGAAATGCGAGAACGTAACACTGTTTCTTGGAACAGTTTAATTTCGTGTTATGAACAGAATGGTCCGGCAGCTGAAGCTATATCTGTTTTCGTTCTCATGATGGGTAGCGGATTCGATCCGGATGAGGTCACTCTGGCTAGTGTTGTCAGTGCTTGTGCAAGCTTAAAGGCTTGCAAAGAAGGCCGTCAGATTCATGCCCGATCCATGAAATTGGAGAGGTTGAGGAGTGATCATATTTTAAGCAACACATTTGTTGACATGTACGCAAAATGTGGAAGAATAGTGGAAGCTAGACGTATTTTCGACAGGATGGAGAATAGGAACGTTGTCTCCGAGACCTCAATGATGAGCGGTTACGCGAAGAACTCGAGTGTTGGATCAGCGAAAGTTATATTCTCAGAGATGGCAGACAGAAACGTCATTTCATGGAACGCTCTCATCTCTGGCTATACGCAGAATGGAGAAAACGAGAAAGCGCTGGATCTCTTTCGACTCTTGAAAAGAGAGTCCGTTTGCCCTACACACTACACGTTTGGGAATCTACTCAACGCTTGCGCGAACTTAACAGACCTGGAACTTGGTAGGCAAGCCCATGCCCACGTCTTAAAACACAGATTCCTGTTCCATCCAGGAAAAGAGTCGAATATTTTTGTGGGTAACTCTCTTATCGACATGTACATGAAGTGCGGTTCCATTGAAGACGGGAGAGTAGTCTTCAAGTCCATGTCTGAAAAAGATTGGGTGACATGGAATGCTTTGATAGTTGGATATGCTCAGAATGGGAAAGGGTTTGAAGCACTCGATACTTTCAAGAGAATGATGGAATCGGGTGAGAAACCTGATCATGTGACTATGATAGGAGTCCTTAGTGCTTGCAGTCATGCAGGATTGATAGAGGAAGGACGTCGTTTCCTATTCTCAATGAAACATGATCATGGTTTGGAGCCGTTAAAGGATCACTACTCGTGTATAGTCGATCTGCTTGGTCGAGCTGGGCGACTCCATGAAGCTAGGGATTTGATAGAATCGATGCCAATGGAACCGGACAGTGTTGTATGGGGTTCGATGCTGTCTGCGTGCAAAACTCATGGGGATATTGAGTTAGGTAAGTATGTGGCGGAAAAACTGCTGGAGATTGATCCTGGAAATTCTGGTTCTTACGTTCTTCTGTCGAATATGTATTCGGATGTTGGAAGATGGAAGGAAGCTATGAAAGTTAGGAAGCTGATGAAGAAAAGAGGAGTTGTGAAGCAGCCTGGTTGTAGTTGGATTGAAATTAAGAGCAGGGTGCATGTATTCATGGTGAAAGATGGAAGACATCCTCAAAGAAGAGAAATTTATTTACTTCTTAGAAAGCTTACTAAGGAAATGAGATTAGCTGACGATTTGGAGATGGATTTTGAAGAAATCTTACCAGTTGCAGTTTAAACAGATGTTGGCTGGTTCAGGTACAAGTCAGAAACCAAAGTTTTGATTTATTTGCATCTCATTTGATATATAAAGCTGTTCAACCAAGAAAAATAAAGCATTTTGTTTTCGCATATGACCTGTAATCAGCCATTTCCTTTTTGGAAACTTGCAATTTCTTCACAGACCCTCCTATAATAACCATTTATAAATACTTTTTTGTCTCTAGATCTAGATTTGAATCTGGTTCCATATGAGAAACTGATGATAAATTTCCTAATTTATTCCCGGATTAAGTTTTGTTTTCAAATGTGTTCTCGTTGGATCAGATATTTTCTACAGATTACTATGTACTGGTTTTAGTTTAGGGAATGTGTTGAGTGGTTTGGACTGGATGAATATGATTCATACATAAATTCATTGACCTTTCTCCAAATTTCAAGTTAAATTTTCATTTGTAGTTTCAGGATTATGAGTTTAAGTTTCAAACACTTCAGCTGCCTTAAACTTATTTGAAATAGTTTGATTTTGATTCAGTCAATGTGGTTATTCGATCAACTAATTACACTCCTGACTTTATACATCTCCAAGATTATGCTATAAACATAATGTGGTTATGATTATGTTATAAACATAATGTGGTTATTGTATGTTTAAATGTTCATCTTATAATTAGTAGTATTTAGGATATCTTAAATGTTTTGACTAATATATGATTTGGGATTAACTTGGTTCAGTTATTTGTCATTTTAACTAACTAAAATCTTTACAATCAATTTATCAATTAAAATATTATTTGTTTTATAAACTTTTTTCATTAAATATTAATACTCTTGATGTTTTTTCAAAAAAAAAAAAAAATCCAATTTTTAAATCTGGTATCAATCAAGATTACTCAAATCAGAAAAGGTCTTAATTAATCTTATAGATCAGTTTATATAAACCCTCTTGAAGGATGAGGCGGATCGGGACATTACTTAATTACTTTGATTTATTATTAAAAAAAAGTGTAATTATAACTAATTTGATAATTACTTTGATTTATTATTAAAAAAAAGTGTAATTATAATTAATTTGGTAATAATTTTTGAAATTGCTTAGCAAAAAAAATGGCTCCTTTTCTTTATAAAATGTAATGAAAAATATAATTATGCTCAATAAAAATCATTGAATTTGCATCTACTATACCAGGCAAATTAAGAGAGAGAAAGAAGCAGTGTCTAGCTTTCTGCCATCCACTATCATCAGTTCACTCACTATAGCCCATTGTATTTTCTTTGAGTTCCAACCCACTGACAAGTCCTCAGATATAAACTTTTGCAGACCCAGATTTTATTTTTATTATACTCCATTTCTTATGTGAAGGAAACCCAAATGTAAGTTCATGAATACTTTGATACCCACCTGAGAAGAGCTAGCGAGGACGAAGTAGAGGATGCGCGAATCTCATCGATCGTGTTCTTTGTTTCAGCAAATCTGTGTGGGTAAGCCTTCTCTTTCCTGTTTAATAGAAAAAGAGACATATAGGTTAAAGAAGTTTTTCATTTTCAGTAATCTATTTGCTTTGTTCTTGCTGCTTCCCCATTTCTTTTTCTGTACAGTTACAGTTCATTGTTGGTTGGTTTTGTGGATTTGCATGGTGTTAACTTTTCTGCTATTGAATGGATCCTCTATGATCTTTCCATTCTCAATGAACATGGACGTTATAGTGAATGCTGCTGCTTGAATCGATTTATGTTGGGAGATTTCTCTGATTTTATTTGTTTTTTTCAAATAGGCAGGTGGAATCTATGAAAAAGCCACTGAGGTTCTTTTAGGTTTTGGGAATAATCTTAAAAAATTTAAGGATGTATGAAGAAGAGAAGAAGTTTCAACAAAGGTGGGAGTTTAGGGATGTGGGAGACAAATTTAATGATTCTTCAAGTGAGGATGATTGCAGTACTTCCAATAAGAAGAAGCACAAGCTCCTTTCAGACATGTTGTTGCTTGAGACAGAGGAAGAACCATTCTCCAATTCTCCAGTATCTAACTCACGGTCATTTCGTAAATCAAAGAAAGATAAACGAGTAGTAATTCACTCCCATTCACCCAACAAGAAGAAGGAGAAGAAGAATAAGAGCATTTCACTTGATGGTTTGAAGATGTTTATGGAATCTATGCTTGGGGAACTTAGAGTTGAAAGAGAAAGTATGTTCTCAAGGATGAGGGAAGAGATGAAAAGAATTGATTCTACTAAGAAGGTGAACCCAAAGAAAGTTAGCCACATGAGGATGATGATGCATCAGAAGAAGATTGAAGAAAACCCAGAAACTAACAATGGGTTCGACAGCAGCAATGGAAAAATAGAAAGATTGGTGAAAAAACCATTAGAAGCAGGTGGTGGGACTGAGAGTGACATGACAGTGGGTTCAGAAATAGTAGATTTATTTACAAGTCCTAATATTTCAGCTGGGTTCTTATCAGGAGGAGGAGGAGGAGAACAATCGTGTAAAAAGATTTCGATGAATACAACAACAACAAACGAGATTAATGGTTTCAATCTATATGGGGGCATTCATCATCAGTTTTCAAATGTGGGAAGAAGTGGAGATGGGTTTGCTGCTGTTCCTCCACTTCATATTGGTAATGGTAATGGTAATGGAATCAAGAATAATAATGTATTTGGTTTGAGGATTAGTGGGGGAGCCATACGATTCTCTTCTACAGGAGATCACAGCAACAACAACAACAACCACCTAGTAACAGATGATAATGATGATGAGATCTGGCAAACAGAAGCCAAGACCTATGGCCGAGAAACATAGATCTAGTTTTTTAAGGTAAAAAAAAAAAAAAAAACATTTTGAAGTTTAGCCAATGGACAATATGCCTTTTGTATCATTTTGTTTCAAGTGGCAAATAGTGAAGGATAATGTAAAATGGGTGTTGTTGAATTGTGCTTGTTTGGCTAAAAACATCTATAGTATTATTAGACCTTTAATTTGGTGGGTTTTAAATGGCTGCTGTCATTATCAATTGTTGCCTTATATATATCTATGGTGGTCCTAGCTGTGTCTCTCCCTTCTCTTTCAGGGTTTCTTTGATGTGCTTTACGATTTTCAAATGTCCTAATTGCCATTTGGTCATATAGTTGGATTTGCTTTTTTTTAACTGAGTTAGAACGGATCCAAGAGTTAGAGAAACATTTGATAAAATTAGAAATTTAAATTTTCTGTAATAGTACGGATCTAGCCATAGTTAGACGAAGTCACACTTGGTTTAATAAAATTAAGTTTGAGCCTTAAATCAAAATAATTAAAAAGTAAATCAAGAAAAAAATTCTTTGGAAATTTTTTTTTTACCAACAAAATTTTCTGCAGCATGATTTTAAAATTAATCAAAAAATTAATTTTCTAAAATACTTTTTATATAAAGTTTTATTTTTTAGTTTCATTTTGACAATTTTTATAAGTGAAGGATGAATAACACTTTTAACACAATTTTTATTAATTTATAATATATTTAAATATTAAGATATGAATAGACAAAAAAAAAATAATCATTAAATAAGACCTTTTTAATTATAAAATTGTTTTCTTTGAATAATATATATTTATTTTTTTAAAATATTATTTGAATGAAAAAATAGGTTATTTGAATTTTCATTTTATTTAATAATTATAATATAATTTTATATTTAAATTAAAAAAATAAGAAAGAATGTTTTAATTGAATGGTTAAAAATGATTAATATGTAACAATGTTTTTAATAAGAAAACTAAAAATCCAAACAAGATTTTTTAGGACTTGTTTGATCTTAAAATTTGAGATTTTCTTGATTTTCCCCTAAAATATTATGTTTGATTAAATTTTATAAAAAAAAAATAGTGTTTTATGGTTAAAAGTCAAAAATACTTTTTCAACATTGAAAGATAAATTAATTTTATTTAATTAAATAAAAGATAAATTTTATATTTAAATAAATAAAAAAGTTATTAGATTATTGAAATCATGATTGAATTTTAAAATAAAACCAAACAAAACCCAAATAAACCACGTAACCAGCATTAGTAAAGATCTCGAAATCTTCGCCTAATGCCCCAATTCCAATGATGACCTTTGTTTTGTTTGACATTCATTTTATATATTCAATTCAATAAATTAATATCCATTATCAATTATTTGATATTATTTATATTTTGTCACATTTTAAACTATTAAGTTTTAAATATATTTTAATTATTTGACAAAATAAAAAACAATTTTATTATTTGTAATTGTTAGGTTAATAATGGAATGACAGATTTGATTAGTTTAAATCTTCATCCTTAGATATCCTATTTTAAGAAAAATATGAATATATATTTTTTAAATAATACTATAAAAAATTATCTAGATAACTCTTTGTTTTGCTAACTTTTTGATAAAGTTAAAAAAGGTTATCTCTTTTTAAAAGATGCAAATTCATTATTTTGTCATCCTTATCATCTAATCATAACTTATTTGATAAAATAATATATTTTTGTTTGTTTATTTTTATTTAGTTAAAAAAATGTAATTAAATTATATAAAATATTTTTGATAACATATTTATGTCAATCTATCTTCTTTTTTATAATTTTTTTTTTTGACAAAGTGGAAATATTCTTTCTTAAAAATGTTCATCTTAATTAATATTATTATTTTTTTATTAATTAAAAAAATAGTTTTATTTCTTCGGCAAGACAGCGAAATCGAAGCGAGTATATATGCTCAGCGCAGCAATGGCGAAAGCTAAGTAATTTAGGAAGATGTGGTTTTTTAGAAGAAAGGGTCCATCTGGGTTCTCTGCTTCGTCCACGGCTGAAGAAGTTACTGCAGGGATCGATGGAACTGGCCTCACCGCCATTGTTACAGGTCGCTCTATAACTTTCTTGCTTCTCTTTTATCTCTGATCGCTTTCAATTTCATCAGAATTCGATTACGGTTTGATTTCTGATTGTATATGAGTGAAACAAAACTTGGGATTCTTCTATTTGATTACTTAAGTTGGATTCGAACAAGATTATCCGGTTGATCGTGGATATTGATATTATTAGTAGTAGAATCTAGTGATGTTCATCGGAGATAGAATTTGAATCTGATTTCAGGTGCTTCAAGTGGAATTGGGACGGATACAACCCGTGTGCTTGCCTTACGAGGTGTGCATGTTGTGATGGCTGTTAGGAATGTAGACGGTGGTGCGAAAGTAAAGGAAGATATACTGAAACAGATACCAAAAGCTAAAATTGATGTTATGGAATTGGATCTAAGTTCAATGGCGTCTGTAAGGAAATTTGCTTCAGAATTCAAATCATCTGCTCTTCCTTTAAACCTTCTGATGTATGTAACTTTACTTCACTTTCAGCTTTAGAACCATTGCTTATCTTTCTTTCCCACGTTTGTCTTATTTTGTTCTTCCCTGGTTTGAAGCAATAATGCAGGTGTAATGGCTCCTCCATTCACGCTCTCCAAAGACAATATTGAACTACAATTTGCCACCAATCATTTAGGTTTGTGTCCAACTTACTTGTATTGATTGTAGTTTGTGATTGTGGTTCTATCTGGATTCACATCTGCTAGAGAATTTCGGAATGAATCTTATCTTTTTTTGTTTAGGTCATTTCCTATTGACAAATGAGGTGTTGGAGGTCATGAAGAAGACAGTTCGTGAAAGCCAAAGAGAAGGAAGGATTGTTAATGTCTCCTCTGAAGGTCATATGTTAATGTACAAGGATGGATTCCATTTCGATAATCTAAATGACAAAGCAAGGTAACTAGTAGCTGTATTCTCGTAATCTTATTAATTGTATGTCTGATCACGATTCTTGATTTCTTTCTATGGTTCAGTTACAAGACTATGTATGCATATGGACAATCTAAGCTTGCCAACATCTTACATACAAATGAACTTGCAAGACGCATGAAGGTAAAAAAAACTTAAAAAATTAACAGTTTTTACCCAGTGCCAAACTAAACTCGTTTACCACAACTAACCAGGAAGAAGGGGTGGATATAACGGCTAATTCACTTCATCCCGGGATAATAACCACCAACCTTTTCCGCCACCATAACATTGTGGAGGGTAAGATAAAATCTCGATCTTTGTGTTCATTTGTTTTGGTTTTGTCAGGTGTCCTGTCTTTATAACTCTAGATGTGGAAACCTGCAATAATTTGCAGGTTTGATTAGTGTATTTGGTAGAGTGGGGATGAAGAACATTCCTCAGGGGGCGGCGACGACTTGTTATGTTGCGATGCATCCTGATGTGAAGGGAGTAAGTGGGAAGTACTTCGCGGACAGCAATGTAGCTGAGACAACAGGCAAGCTGGCTAAAGATGCAGACTTGGCTAAGAAACTCTGGGAGTTCAGCTTGAACTTGACTGAACCCAGGTCAGGTTAAGTGTAGTCGGTTAAATAGTATCGTGAAACTTTATACTATATCGCTTGTTTTCGGAAATAATGTAACTGCCTGTGTGATTTTATTTGGAACAAATCATGGATATTTACATTTTTATTGTTGAAGAATAATTTTATGGTAATTGTTATTAAAACTTCAACCTGAGTTGTTTGAATAGATAGAACTAGTAAAAATTCCATTTTGGGTGGGTCATGAGTGTACCCCAATTTTTTTGTTTAGTCATAATTGTGAGCATTTGGTTTTAGATTCTGCACCTATGTATGGCAACTGATATTCTATCAGTTGCTTAATGAGGTATAAGTTGTTAACTACCTGATCTCGAATCCCCGATAGATAGTTGCTGACGGATATCCCAAATACTTCTGATTCAGAATCCTATAGGTATCCCAAATAGCTTGAATTTTTAATGATACAAGTAAAAATTTGTTCACATTCTTGTTCGATCTATTTGAAGATCGACAGTGGGTCCTTAACCACAAACAGTTGAATTTTGACGGAGGGCTCATGTTGTTCCAGCTCTGGAAGGATGATGATAACTTGGAAGAGTTCCATTTCAATCGCCCACCAACTTCCAAAAAGACTATTTCACCCTTTTTGTCCATAAATATATGAATTTCACCCGAAAGCAGAAACCAATGTCTTTCGGTAATAAAAACTATCAGCGAGGGAGGAGTGTTGCTCTCGGTGGCTTTAATAAATATCAGCGAGGGAAGATGCTTGCTCTTTTATGCTTGCTCTAGGTAAAATAAATATTTCCGAGAACATTCAATCGCTCTCGGTGACCGTCCTCGGTAATCATGCATTTTTCTATTAGTGGATTGAAGAACTACCGGGAGTATTCCTCTAAATTAAACAAAGGAAAGGAAATGGTATTCTGTTTGAAAATGATGCTAGTCACAATGTTGTTAATGAGGATTATAATGTTATTCATGCTCATCTTATTGGGTGTAATGTTGGTAAAAATGTTTTGCTGAATGATGCGATTAACCATATTTGGAGAGTTGGAGATTGGAATGGTTCGGGATCAACTGGTCTAAGAAAGAATGAACATGGGTCAAGGATTGTGAGGAGACAGTGGGGAATAAGTTGGAGAATCGGGTGACGAGCATAAGCCCAGTTTCGCAAGTCAATTCTCCTCATGGTCTTTCAATGAAAATCCCGGTTGTGGTTCATAGTGAAAGATTGGTACATCATGAACAAAAGTAAAGGAATCTTGACAATTTGATGATCAACAAAAACATTAAAATTGAAGGAGGATATCCTTATTGTAGATGATATGTTGGTTAAGGGACAATCTCATTTTAATCTATTATAGTTTCATTAACTTTTTGAATTTAATTTTAAAACTTTTTTTTTATTCGTATTGAAATATAAATTTTTATTTGTTATGAAATTTATGATTAATCATATATTAAAATTTTAATTATTAATTATTTTTTAAAATAACAGATAAACAAAGTACACATTTTTTCGAGAATAAAAATAATAATAAAAAGTGAAGGGAAGAAGTTAGTCAAGAGCAAATAGATTCATGCATAAAAAAGAATTATTTTGTACATTTTCTTTAAAGGTGAATTAAGAGTAATAAAATAGTCTCCCTTCTAGTCAAAGAATAAAGAATAAAAGTAAATTTGAAAAAGTGGTTAGGGAGTTTGTACAATAAATCTTAACTTTCAATTGATCAACATTTGTCATTTTATTACAGAATAATTAATCTGGTTTAATATATAATTATACTGCTTTCATTTGTATTCTATAAAAAAAAAACAACTAAAAAATTCAAACTTTGTTGTTGTCCTAAATAATGTCCATTTTTTATTTTATTAATATATTTTTGTTTGAGGTACTTTGAATTAAAATAAATAAAAAAGTAAAATGTTATAAAGATTGTTTTATTTTATATAAAGTTACCCAACCAACCATACATATATATATATATATATATATAATATAATAATAAACCTCAAACAGAAAATCTTTAAAATTTTAAATACATAGATATATAATATTTATTAATACTTAATTACTTCCCTTTGCAGCCATTGATTTTATATAGAAAATGCAAGTTCAACGGATGAGATTGTTTTCCTCTGTCTCGCCCAAGTATAATATATATATATGTATATTATTACTATTATATCCTGTGCGTGCGTACGTATCCACATCAGCCACCGCTATAACTTTCTAAACCACCACCGCATTATTACCGCCGGCGGCGGCGAGACTCTCCGGCTGTCCCTTTCGCAAATTAGCAATAATCGGATTCAGATCTCTCGGATTTACATTCACCTTAAGCCCATTCTTCAAAAACAAAGTCAGCGACATCTTCTGCTCCACCCTATGTCCGGCCGCCGCCGTGAGCCGGTGACGTAACAAAACCGCGGCAGCGATAGATTTCATCTGCAGATAAGCTAGATCTTTCCCAAGACAAATCCTCGGGCCGGCGTTGAACGCCACAAATCTGAAGGAATCGATATTCGTCAGGAATTTGGTTCCATCAGAAGAAAGCCACCTCTCCGGTCTGAATTCCAAGCAATCTTCTCCCCATATGAATTTCATACGTCCGGTCGAATATATAGAGTAGGTAATCGACGAACCTGCCGGCACGTGAGTCCCGTCTGGAAGTACATCGTCGGCTATCACGTGCTTCGAATCCTCCGGCACCGATGGGTATAGCCTTAGGGTTTCAGTCAGCGCCGCCTTTAGATATACTAATTTATCGACTTCTTCAAACACAAGAGGCTCTTCAAACCATTTTGAGATGTCGCCGCCGGCGCCGCCGCCGCGGGTTTCCTCGAGGGTGGAACAGAGTTCGAGAATGATCTTATCCTCAACCCTAGGGTTAAGCATGACCAGCCAAAAGAACCAGCTGAGTGCGACGGAGGAAGTATCCCGGCCGGCGAGCATGAAATTGAGTACAACGTATTGAAGAAACTGATCGGAGTAACCATCTTTCTTCTTCATGAATCTAGATAACAGATCATCATGTGGGACCCCTCCGTTTAGTTGATGACTGGACAGTTCCATCTTACGTGTATTGATGATGTCAGTCATGTATTTGTCGACGTGGTTAAGGCTTCGGCTCATCTCAGCTTCCATCCCAAGCCCAAGCCATTTCCTCAGCTTCCAAACCACCTCAGGCAAAATAAACCTCTGTAAAGTTGCTTCCGTGGCTTTATCAAAAGCCGACGAGAATTCGTTATCCGTCAAGCCGGGAGACAGGGTATGAGGATCTTTACCGAGAGCCAAGCCGCATATATTATCAAAGGTAAGCCGAAGTAAAAGATCTTGAAGATCAACCGGCTTACCTTCAAGCTGAGCCGTCTTGAGTATGGGACAAAACCTCATCTTAATCGATCGGCTCACCCACCTAGCCATGGCTTGCCTTAACGTTCTAGTGGTGAATTCCAATGCGGCGGTCTTACGTTGGAATAGCCAAGTGTCTCCATCTGAATTGAAGATACCCTCTCCAAGTAGATCATGAAAAACCGCCTGCCACGTCGGACCCTTGGGATAATTCTCGAAACGCTGCTTAAGTACATGCTCGAGGTTCTTGGGATCGCAAGTGACGGTCACGAGTCCTTGTTTTCGGGCTAAAAATGGAATTGCACATATGCATGTTTGATACGTACCGCCGGTCTTCCTTAAATTCTCGGCGATCCATTCATGCATGCGATTTGAGTTTTGAATTAGACCTGGTAAGCTTCCTACTAATGGCCAGACACGTGGACCGCTGAGCGGCTTCGTGATTGATCTGAACCAGAAGAAATAAGCCGCGGCTATTGATAAGAGCATGAGAGCCGTTGATATGTCCATCCTCTGCTGCTGGGGGACCCACAATCTAATCACCGGCGGCGGCAGAGGAATGAGAGGAGATCGATCCACGTCGGAGAAAGAAAGAGAAGGCGGAGACGTACAAAAGAGAAGATACGGTTGCAGTCTTGTTGCAGAGAGCTATAAATAGATGGAGAAGATGAGAGTTGGAGTCAATTGTGGTGGAAACAGATGGAAAATGAGAATCTAATTTATAGACAACAATTTATGAAGATAAGTGCTTCTTTCTTAGTAATAATAAATGAATGAGGGGCCATCTTTCCTATTTATCTTTTTCAAGTCAAAACTATTTACTTTTTTTTAATTCTATAAAAATAAGTAGTTACTCAGTAAGTTTTCATTAATAGACTAAACTATACTATAACAAAAACCCATTTGAAAGATTAAAAATTATTGTGACCCATTTGATTTAATTATTTGGTGTGACCCTTTCTTTCTCTCTGGCAATGCAACGAGTAATAGTAATTGCATTAAATGGCATATAAGAGGAGAGAGCGTTGCGAGGAAAAGGAAGGTGGGAAGGAAGGGCACATGGAAGGTGTCAAAAATGTCAAAATCTTGAGAATAATTCAGAAGAAAAAAGCTTCTAAAATTATGAATTATAGAACCCTAGTAATTTCAGAAGTGTCATTAAGAGTTAAAACATTAACCATCTCCAACCCACCACCACCACCGCCTCATTCTTTAAATTATTATAATTTGGAGAGGGCCAGGCGGACGACGTCTCTTTAGTCTATTTCTTTCTTTCTTTCTCTATCTGGCGTATGCGTGGTTGAACTCTGTGATGAGGAAAATACTCACCTAATTTTGCAGGAAAGGGTTAACCTCCCATAAAGAGGGGCATTGAATGAAGAGGGATGCAGTAAATGAGATTAGTTGAGAAGAGATTGCATGAATGAAAGAAAAAAGAACAACAACATATTCAACTGAAAACCCGCGCTAACAAGTTTTATTTTTTTGTTTACTCTCTCTTTCTCTCTCACACACACACACGCACACTTCATTTAGGTTATGCCACCCACTCGCTGAAATTCCTCTCCTTTCGACAAACCAACAAGACCACTTTCTCCATGTGTGTGAAAGATAGAGAGAGTAGTAGAGTCTTGAAGACAATGACATATTTGGAAACAATGCATGTTTTCTCTTTTAATTAGATCACAGTAATCCAGACAACATGTCATTATAATCCATTTTCTAAGATGTTTTATTTTATTAATTTTGTTATATATAAGGGAATGTGGGTACAGGTTAGGCAATCTGAAAATGGGTTGTTACATAATTTAGGATTTCTCATTCACAAGTCTTAAGTTTAATTCTCCTTTAAAGCACCTAGATTAATGTGAAATATTTATGTTGTTTTTTTTAGCATTTCTGTTAAAGAAAACAGTGAAAGTGCATTCAAATTTCAAGCTGCCCAAAACTTTGATATCAAAAAGAAAAAATTAACAATAAATTAGTCAAATTTTATGGAGAATAATTAACACTTTTGATAAAATTTTAAGCTAATTAAATTTTTACTATTTTAAAATTTATTATTTTATGAGTTCATAAACTATTTGAATTTTACTATTTTATTGAAATAAAATGAATTTATATTAAAAAAATAAATAAATTATTTATTCAAATAAATAAATTCATATAATTTATTTTACAGTTATGACTTTTTTTTTAAAGTTATTTATATTTAATTATATATAATATAACAAAGTTTAATAATATTTAAAAATAAATTCTCAATTTTATGAATTTATAAACGATTAAATTCAGCTAGATAGAATTAAGTGTATGAGTAAGTTTTGTTTAGCAAATTAAATTTAATTTAATTTTATTGATACCTTAAACAATTGACAAATTAAGTAAAATGAAAAAGTAATTACAAATGAAAATTCAAAAATAAGATATATATAGAGAAAAATAAGAAATAATTAAGAGCTAGGCTCTAAGAAAAAAATTATAATAAGGTAGATTTCTGTGTTTAAAAATATTTTGTGCTATGTGTCCTCTTACAGAAAAACTCGATATAACTAAAAAACAATCGCATCAAGTTCCTTGTGAAGGGGCACATAAACCTTTTGATTACATAGGATCTAATTTCAAATGGATCATTGTCACTTTCCTATAATGCATGAATTATCTTGCTCTAACACCTTCAGTGCAATAGTAACCAAAAAGAGAAATGATATAAAAAAAATCAGACAATTTAATTCAAAGATATTATTTATATTTCTATTGGAACGAAACATCCTTAGTCGTGATAATCAGTATTTTTAGATAAAACACGATAATTAAATCAAGTATATATATATATATATATATATATATATATATATATATATATATATATATATATATATATATATATATATATATATATATATATATATATATATATATATATATATATATATATATATAAATATAAATTAAAGTGTAAAATTATTTTATTGATAATATGTAAAATTAATTTATTAAAATTAAATTATAGGTTTAAAATTCGTAATTCACATTAGAACATCAATGATATAGGTATAAATTTTTTAATAATATTTAGGGACAATAATTTAATATTAAAAATGTCTTTTATCTTATTATTTTTTAATTAAACACACTGTCTTTATTAAGAACTACCACCATTTTAGAGTTTATGGGAAATATATGATTACATAAATTTGATCGAGATAAACAAATGGTTAAAAATACATGTTAAATCTAAGATACAAAATATATATATATATATAAAATAATAATTAAGAAATACGTAAATTCGGTAATATTTTGTTCCTCGTAAATTATTATCATGTTAAATATATATACTATATTAAAATAAATTATGTAAATCTAGTCTTCTTCCTCCTCCCTGCTTGAGATTGTCTAATGTTTGTAATTTTTTTTTTTTTTTTGTATTTTATTTGACATGGTATTAATTGTAAGTCAACGCGTATATATATTCAATCAATTAGAAATTAGATGGAGTTGACATTTACTTAGTTGTGAACCGTGTTTTTTTATTTGTGTTATTAAGTTTGTGTTCGACTTTCCATGCATCTTTTAATATTTTTTCCAACCGCCCTCTCCCTTCCCACCCCCAAAAACTCTCTTTTTCTTTTGTAGGTTAATTACTTAATTAATTGTCTCATACAAAAAAAAAATTAACTTATATATATATATATATATATATATATATATAATTTAGACTAGATACTTGAATTTATTTATAAAATAAATACTTCCCTGATCAACAGTCTTTATTTTTCTCTATTAATTTATTTTCATTATTTTTATTGATGTCATGTATTTAATATTTCATGGACTTGTAAAAAATAAATTGAAAAAAATATTTATATATTTTTTTTTGTGCTTTTGAAAAAAAGGTTACAAAATAGTTCGCATAATTAATTAAGTGACTTGTTAGAAAATTGCACACATCAGATTTAGACCTTGTAAGTACTAGTTAGTTATATTTGAAATAGATCATTAATTTGTTCATATTTCATTAATCAAATTTCCATCTAAAATAAACATAGAAAAACATCTCAACTTACTATTTTGTTTGGATTTTTTTAAACCATTCTACAATCTATTTAACATAAATCAATTCAATTATAAAATAAATAACATTTAGCAAATATCTATTTTTTAGAAGGGTAAGACAATTCATTAATCACTCCCTACAATTAATATTTCTCATTTTTGATAAGTTTATTTATATAAACTTCAATATTCAATTAAAGGATTTTAACGTGGAATTTGAATGAAAATTATAAATAAATTTATAAATTATTAAATATATATTTGTTTTTTTTAGATACTAACAAAATAATTTGTTTAATTAACTCTAATCCAAATGGAGAATCAAAATGTTTTGTTTTACTTTGTTAATTAATACAAACCTTTAATTAACAAGTCATATGTATGTACACAAAAAAAAATATTTAAAAAATTAATTGATTTGAAGAAATGATTCATATATATATAATCCTATTTCAGTCAACAAAAACACACAATTTAAGTTGTTCTTTGCAATATTACCTTATTTGGTAACACTTATAAATTTAAGTTTTGACCAAAATCAAATACAATTAATCCGTTCAAATATAATATGATCAATGTGCATTCCTACACATAATTAATTAATGATGTTGGTAAAATGAAGTCACAATTGTAAGCAAACGCATCAATAATATTAGAGGATATGAGAATTAATTAATAAACTCCATTTGTTAATTCAAGAGGCCTTAATTAGCATTTGAGACACCACCAGAAATTTACTAAAATATCAATTTTGAAGTGCATGGAATCACATAACAATTAATTCATCAAGCATATCATATAGTTGATCTGTTTTTTTATACACATTTAAGTTGTTTAAATAGATTCCATATAATTTAAGATAAATCATGTCATAATTTCAACTGAACTATTTTTTAATTGTCTTCTAATTTTATTCCTGGTCAAAAAAAGAAAAAATATAAATTCCCATCAAAATTAGCATAAAAAATACAAAATTATTTAGGATTGGGTTAATTCAATAATCGTTAAATAGCTCACTACATTTCCATTTATTCTATCATATATCGAGATAATAGGCAGAAAGAGATTCTATCATATATCGAGATAATAGGCAGAAAGAGTTGTGATCGTGCATGGATCCCAAGTTTTAGTAGGCAACTTAATTAAAGGGACATGCATGTCTCCTAGTCTCAAATCTATAACAAGATTTTTAGTTTTGAACCATAAATTTCTCACTTTTCAAAAAATTCTTACATCGTGACTCAAGATAAACTAATCGAGGAAGATAAATTGACAATAGAACGTTGGAAGAAATTAAATGATAAGTTGAGTGTTAAATAATATTAAGGAATGAGGTTGATTTATTGATCAAACACTCATGTTCTTTAGGTTTTCTTTCTCCCAAGCATATATATATATATATATATAGTCACAAAATGAGGCAAATTAATGAGTTGAGTGTTAAATAATATTACAGTAAAAAATGCATCTTTTTTTCTGTTGTATGGTTAGTCTGATTTATGTAATTATTTTAATGGAAACCCATATTTTTTCTTGGTTTGAGTTCCAGTTTGAATATTACTTCTATCAAGATCTACGTTTTATCAATCTTAAGAAAAATGAAAATAAATTTCATAATTTCCACTGTCTCAAAACCTTAATTGAAGCCTTAACAAAAACAAACCAATTACTTTGAAATGCCTATCAAAAACTAATATCTGAAACAAATTATTATCTTTGAGTCGTAAAAAAATTATGATACATTTAAGGATATATATACTCACTCAATATGTTTAATATCCTAAATTGAGGTGAAGGGAAGAAATTGGAGAGTTGTACTTATATATTATAGGTTCCTTAAAAAAAATATTATAATCTTAAAAGGAAATAACCTTTATCCGTCCATTATGGTCTTTAAATTATATAATAACAATCCAAGTTATCATTTTTATCCTTTGTTTATTGATTGATAAATTTTAGTGGATTATAATTTAACAATATCTAGAGTAGCCGATTTTGATAATGATTCAATATTAAGTTTGATTAACTTATTTTTTTTTTCTTTTGTTGATTTGGACTTTTACAGTTGTTTGTCATGATCAAAAGTCGGGATATTAATTATTCTTATTAAGTGATTGACAAGTTCATAATGTTGGAGTTTTTATTTAAAAATGAATAATAAAAAGTGGGTGATACTCAAAATCACAATTACACAATATCAATAAATTCCAATGGGACCGATCAGAATTGTTTTGAGGAATTTTTCATTGACTTAATTGGTTGATCGAAGATGAGCCGTAATCTGTATTAATTACATGCCCCCACCAAAACACGTTAAAAATACTTTAATGTTAATATTTTAGTTATTTATTTATTACAGTAATATGAATATTTAATTCTTTAAATTATTTATATTATAAAAAATGATGAAAATAAATAATAATATAGATAAAATATTATTTATAATGTTTATAGTAAAAGAATAAGTAAAACTATGACAATTCTTCAAAACCATTGCATGTAAAGAATCACATCAAGAAAAGAATTATGAAACTTTATAAAATTAATGTCACAAAAAGAAAATTATCCATAATCCCACAAACATCCTATAAGCTAACACACTAAATACTAAAATTGGTAGCATTTGTATTTGTAAGTTTGATGCAGAAGTAATTTTAAAAAATATAAAGATTCATTATATAATATAAATGAAAGTAGATAATCATTGAAAATATTTGAAGAAAGTAAATTATATATTTTCCCCTAATTTGGTGTGAAAACACTTTATTTGGAAAAGAATAAGTGTCAAAGATGGATATGAGTTTGAATACAAAAGAAAATTATAAAGTTATTTGAAAATATATTTTTGTCAACTATTTCATTTGAATATTGTCACTCCAACTTCAATTGTTTTTAAATCAAACAATTTTGGAAGACTCTTTCATTGAGTATTAATTAATTAAATGTGATTGGTAGTTCAAGGAAATTAAAGACTCAACAACCAACCTCCAATAAGAAACTCATATTTGGTTGCTAATAAATAAATTGTAGACAATTTTGTTACACATTAAATGAGGGCTTGGAATTAGATAGGCATTTCGATTTACATGTGGGATACCACCTAATTCCTCTTCTTAATTGACATAATATTAATTAGTATTTTGTTTCTTTTCTTATTTTTGTATTATTGTGGATTGGCTTGCTAATCCAGACCTTAATTTCTTTGATCAGGATCAAGCATGTGCCCTAAAATTTATTTTACAAGGTTCTTTTATGTCATTAAAATCTACATTTTATTGTAAGAATACAATCTTCAACTTAAATACCAAATGTCTATATCTCATCTCATTCAAATAAAATTTAATTTTCATTTTATAATCTATTGCCTTTCTTTAGAAGTATTTTATCTATCAATATTCTTATATGAATATGAATTGGAATGCATTAGTCTAGATCCATAACATAATGTTTTTCTAGATAGTCACTCTCGGTTCAAAAGTCAAAAAATAAGACATTTTATTTATCTTGTCATATTGGGCTAGCTATTGATAAGACGATTAAATTGATTGTTGTTATCTAATACTAATAATATGTCATATCCGATTGAATATAACATTATCATGATTATTAATCGCATTCTTATAACTTTTATGTCATTATTAATCACATAAATGTGTAACTTTCAAAGGATGTGATCATACATTTCATTAAAAATTGACAACATAGCTAATTAATCACCAAACAATTGTGAACATACCTTTCAAATGACACGAAATAATAGACTTTTGTGAACATTAATGATATAATTAAAATGAAAAAGAGAAAAAAGCAAATGACATAACATATATAGGTATGTTGAAAAGGACTATTAAAACTGTGTAATATGTATAAAGCCCAATCAATTGGGGTTCAATCACATTCTAATAATAATGACTAGATTTGAAATATAATTTGTTTTAATCAAATTTCTAAAACAGATATGTATTAGTTTGATTCAAATTTAAATATGAATCTAAATCTAGTAACAAAAGTATTTTCAAAATAATTAAAGGTAAAAACAAATGGCAGCCACATATAACTGCATCCCTTTAGGAGCACAAACTCTGTCCTTTGGCTACTTACTAGGAAGGACCACACAAGTATAGTCTCAGTCCATTATGTATTAAATCCATAACCAACAATGAGCTAGCTTGACTTTGACACTCATTTCTCACCACCAAAACTTGATCATTCATACGATTTAAGCTATGGATTCTAGGGATGTTTTCTTCCGGAACTGATCTTTCGATGCTTTATAGGGTACGGGAATTGATTGCTCGTTCAACCACCATTTCGAGACATTAAAACAAGACAAGCATGATGAAGAACAGTTCGTGACTACTTTCTTCATGTTCACATGTTTTGGGCAATATAGAAAATAAGGAATGAAGGTACCTTTGAGTTGAGTAAACTCAAAAGACTTAGGTGGGCCAATTGATGGTCGGACTAAATTCAATTGTGATGCAACCGTTAACAAAAGTTGAAACAGATTCCAAAAACTGGTTCCATTGATCTTGGCTAAAAAAAAAATGTAAACATGAAAAACCCTAGTCCTGGCCTAGCCAAAATCCTTCTATCAAAGCAGCAATTTGTAAACAGAGATTTCACTGATCTTTCAGGTTTCAGCCATGAAAAAAGAATATGATTACATTACATTATAGTATGTAACAAGATATTGATATTTCTTTAATAATACAAACTTAAACCTTTGATTTGAAATGAAAAAACAAACAAACTATTGATTATAATCCTCTTATTGAACTTTGCCAAACTTCAACAAATTGTTCATTTTTTCTTGCTACAAACATTTTGTTCCCTCCAAACCCTAAATGAGAGACTCTGTTTCCTGCTCCCATATCCTCCTTCTTCAGTCTTCCCATAACGTTCTTCTTGAAGACCCTCTCTGTAGAAGAAGAACCCATCAAAACTTCTGACCAGAGTTCTATATCACCACCTTTACTGCAGAAAACCTGATTTCCATGGCATTCAATCTTACACCCAAAACCTTCTTTCTTTCCATTCATCATCTTTCGATCATCTCCAAGGCAACGCCATGACTTCTCATCACTGATATTCCTTAAATCAGCAAAGAACAATTCGCCGGAATTCACTCCAATCTTGAATATTCCAGAAAGATCATCAGAAACCGTGACGTCGGAATAGCAATCACTTTTTTCCTTCATCTCCCATGCGATACTTCCAGATCTTATGTCCCAGAAATTGATGTTTCCATTCACCCCAGAAGGTCCACTATGAGACCCAGATGCCATTAACAGATTTAAACTAGGAATCCAATTTAATTTTGTAGCTGGGATTGCTGAATCAAGATTGGCTCCAAAGATTTCGTGGCGGCCGATCTCTGTAACCGGACGAAATCCATCATGAAGGTCGTATACCATGATGGAATTCGAATTCCTGCGACCTGATTCGAAGCTAGTAAAGAGATATTCAGGGGATGAACCGATTCCCTGAACTGTAGCACTAGATTTCGTGACGTTTTCCCAAGTTAGTGTCTCCTTAACGAAACCCTTTTCAAGATCAATCAACTGTAGCCCGGAGAAATCAGTTGCTCCGGCGGCAGCAATTGTCGGTGATAGAGCCAGCATCGAGTCGATGGCTGCGAATTGGGTCAAAATCGTCGACTTCTTCTGCAGTGACCAATCAAACGACGTGATTTTGCTTCCATGGGCTACGTGGACCGATCCGCACGACGTCGTAGCAACAGCCGAAGGGGAATCCCTGCCACTGAGAGGCAAAAGCAACGACTTTTCGAGATTGAAAGCCTCAAATTGAGATGGGTTTGAGTAAGAATTTATTAGAAGATGAGAAATTCCATAGAACTCACCTTCTAAAATTAGATCTTGCAAATCAAAAGCTTTAGCTTTAGACGGGAGGCGGCCGGTTCGGAGAAGAGAAAGAATAATAGAAAACCAATCGGGATCCCTGTCGATAAAGGGGATACTAGATTGATTAAAGGTATCGCTGATAGAGTAAAGAAGTGATTTGGAGCCAGCTAGGGCAAGGGTTTGCTTGGTCGTTTGAAATAGCTGACCACCCACATCCACAGTGACAATATTTGAACTTGGGTTTTCCTTCTTCTTAGAATACTCATCTCTATGAGGCATGTCGGAACAACCAGACGCCTCAATTTTTGTTTCCTGCCGAAAGAAAAGATCTTTTACCAGAATAACAGAAAATAATCAAGAAAATTCTAAATAAAAATTGAGAATCAAGGAATTGGGGAATTAAAGGGTGAGAAAGAATTCGTTAAAGAGACGACGAAGAAGGTCGTTGGGCGCTTGCTACGATGGTACTCTGTAGAGGTCGTCGGAGTAGATGGCTGGGGAAGATGATTGTTTTTAGGACTGTACTGACAAAAAAAAACATTAATTAAAAGAAGAACCTATAAACTAGTGGGCTTCTTTTCTAAAAAAAATAAAATATGAGTATTTTTGGTACTGAGCCCATTTGACAAAAATCTACGAAATAATTGGTTGTATACAATAAAAATTAAAATGTTTAGCCCAACTTAAAAACTTAATAATTTTTTTACACCTTAGATTGGATAAGATAATTTTCGTAAAAAAATACAAAAAAAAATATTTTAATTCTTAATTTTAAATAAATATTATAATTTAAAAAATAACATTATTAGATTTATAAATTAAACCATAAAAGTTAAACCAAATAAATATTTGTTAACAAATTCGGAGTTACACCAAATAAACTTTCTAATTAATTGGGATCACAATGAGTTAGATTTTAATTGTAAGGTAAACATTATTTGTAGACTGTGAACCTAAATCGAAAACCTCTAATATTTGGTGCCCACGAACAGGGGCGGAGCCAGAATTTGAAATTTATCCGGACTAATTTTTTATTAAAAAAATCTATTCGGGCTAGTTTTATAGTTTGCTGTCATCAATATCTTTAGCGACGAAAAATAATCAATAACGACAATAATTTACCGTCGTTATTGATGAAATACATACAGGCTCCTTAAAGCTACTCCGGGCCGGCTTGTACTTGGCTCCGCCCCTGCCCACGAACAAATCTAAAAGATTTTGTATAAGAACAAATTGTGGAACTTAGCGTTAATAAGAACATTTTGATTGTCGTGTACTAAAATATCTTAACATATTGTCAAATTATTTTGACTTATTACATGTACATCAATTTATTGACGTTACCTACCCACTACAAGTACTTGTTTTTGCATAAAATTAGAAATTCTCCTTCAATTTATTCTTACTGTCTAATAATAACAACAACCCAATATCTAAGAGAACGATTAGCTAGCTAGCTAGTTAGCACTTAGCAGGTTTTGAATTTTGATGGAACTGTAAATTAATCTTATCTTTAGACTAGCTAAAAGGAAGAATGGAACAATATGCTGAAACTCTTATCTTCTTTTTGTGGATGGATATATACTCGATCTTTTAATAAGATTCTCAGAGTTCTTCATGTTTATGGGCATGCAGGGGCCGGGTTCTTTTCCAAATTATATATACATGGAAAATGCTCCATCATTTTGTATTTGTATGGCTTTTTAGGGTTCTTTCCCAAATATAGCAAGTATATATCTTAATTATGGCATCAACTTTCACAAAGAATCTGGTCAAAATGCATAAGCATATATCATCTATCTATCTATATGTCTCTCTCCTCCTTTAAATATTCATCAAACTAACTCCAATTTCATTTTCTTATATTCATTAATATTGCATTAATAATATATATATATTAATTTGAAGAAAATAAGTCAAAAAGTGTGTATGGGGTATCAATGGAAGTTAAGCTTTATTCTCCTATGTTAACTTCCATTTGAACTTTTCCTTCTATTATTGTCAATCAATCTCCTCCAAAAAGATACCCATCTAATGACTTCCACTTAGTCCATATACTTTTTATTTTAATATCTTGATTCCTTTTAT
Source organism: Impatiens glandulifera (assembly GCF_907164915.1). Classification (NCBI taxonomy): domain Eukaryota; kingdom Viridiplantae; phylum Streptophyta; class Magnoliopsida; order Ericales; family Balsaminaceae; genus Impatiens; species Impatiens glandulifera. The sequence continues at coordinate 1,823,293 of NC_061864.1, forward strand.
TTATATATATATATATATAATAATCTATGTAATAAGTTTAAATATTGATAGAATTCAGAAAATAATAATAATAATTGAGTAACATAAAGAAAACAGAAACATTGAGGTTCTTGGTGCAATAATTTTTTAATTCATAAACATAAAGTTAATTTATAAAAGTTTAAATATACTAAGATATTTTAGTAATTAAATTTTTAAAAATTATCTCAAATAACCCTTTTTTTTTATCAAAAACAAAATTTTCTAAAAAAAACTAAAAAATATTCTAAAATACCCAAGATGAGGACGAAATATAAATAAAATGTTTGCTAAATAGTTTTAGTAACAATACTTTAGGATTGTGATCTGTTGACCTTATATTTAAGGTATTAACAAAATTAATTTTTCAATCAATCACTTTTTAACAATTACATTATTTATTTTTTAACTAAAATACTAAAATATAATTTATTTTAAATTATTATTTTTTATTTTATTTATATATATCAATCCCCTTTAAATTTTTTTACAAAAAATAATCATTTTCTCAAAATCATCGATAATTATTATTTTTTTCTACCTTCAATCCGAACCAGGCCTACGAACTCGTTTGATGTTGGATTATTGTGAGGTTTTTATTTGTTTTAAAATGAGAATGTTCCGACAAAAACATTAATTTCTCAATATAGCAAAAAAGTAAAAATACATTATCCCTCTTACAAATCAATGACCAGTTTTGAATATTAAGAAGACTAGTCACTTTTAACCCTCCCAATTAACCAAAATAAGAAGTTTTGTTTTATTATGACTCACTTTTGGTTAGAATATATTAAATTCTACCTACAATTTTATTAGGGATAATAATATGTTTTGACACCATTTTATACCTTTACACCATTCATTATACATTATTTCAAACTAAAATAATATCATTTGTCAAAAAAAAAAAAAAAAAAAACTATCCGCGTTGCCTAGTAGAACTCAAATGCGTTGGACTCCAAGCTCCTCCACACCTACAATTCCCCTTTCAAGTGTCTCTTCATCGAACTCATCTATCTGCATAACTTATCCGATAATCCAATCAAAAATATTATAATTTATTTATTCTTATTACTTCATTAGACATTGACGAAGATCCGATAGTAATTACCTCGTTATTGTTAAATTGAATAGAGCTGGGAACGTTGGTGGCCTCGTTATGGCGAGCAAATCTTCCGCGTATTCTTGGCCTTTTATTTGCTAATGTCATTCGACACACATACTTTTTTTTTATTTACAAAGAAACACCAAAATCAACATTTCATTATTTGACTACACAAAATAAATACATATTCATTCATAATATAGTTTAAATCTTACATTGGTCAAGTTTAGAACCGCTATTTAAAATATGAATCCAGATTTTAATTATAATGGAATTAAATGTTGGATTAAAAATATACCATAACTATGATTTTCATTAATAATAGAATAGAATAAATAAAATGAAATGAAATACCTTGATAGTTTTATTGAAATTTCTATGCATTCTCTTTGCTCTGTATTTCTGAATCTTTTTTTTCCTCTCCTCTGCGCCGCATCTCCCCATTTTAAAGCTTCCTTCTTCCATCGTCACTGGACTCCATGAATGCCTCTTCTCGGCATCATCGTTTCCTTTCATCTTCCAAGAAGAAAAAAAACCCAATTTCAAATTTAACTAGTAATTTATTTTCTGTATAGTTTAAAATTGAGTGGTTAATTAATTGAAAACAAACTTGCAAATCTCCGGTGCTGCAGGTTCTTCTGATTTTCCGGCCATATTCAAGCAAGCTCGTCGGAACCATCCAGCCATTCTCAGTTCCACCATTAATGGTTTCAAATGCAGATAGAGAGAGGTTTTCCATGAGATGAGTTGGAGGAGATGAATTAAAGAAGGTGGTGGAGTAGTCTTCCAAGTGAATTTTGTCGACCGGGTTAAAGAGATCGTATTGATGATGGTAGTTGATTTCAGGAGTTTCTTGGAGAGAGAGAATTAGATCGTTGTTGAATGGTAAGAAGGGATCGGGGAAGAAGGAGCAATCGAGAGCAGAGAGATGATGAGAAGAAAAAGAAGAATACATTTTTCTGATGATAGAATTGGAGGGTTCTTCAATTTCTGTATATTATATTAGCTTACTTATACAAGGAGAGAGAGAGAGAAATGAAAGTATAAGCTTTCTCTCTCTCTCTGTCCATTTGAGAAGAAGAAGAAAGAAACAGGACAAGGACATAGACAACTGCCACTAGGCAGGCATAAAGTTCATTCCATTTTTGGAATGCAATAAATGTACTAACTTACAAAGGGTTTGTTTCTTTTTGGAATTTTATTTATTCTATATATAAAACAATTCACTCTCACTATCTCCACTTCAATTCATCTTCTTTCATTAATAAACCTCTAACTCTTGCAATATATAATTACATTCACAATTCAACATTGGAGAAAATGTCAATTTGAGATTTAATTATTTTGAAAAAAAAAAATGAGTATGAAATATTTGTTTTTTTATAATAATTAAAAAAAAAACAATTGATTATAGCATTTGAAGCAACATTTCCCTGATGGGGAATGAGTATTGGGAATTGGGAACATTCTATGTTTTTTTTAAACTATCTTAATTTTTAAAAATTGCAATTACAGGAGTTTGACTAATGTTTTTTTTAAGCTACCTCTTATGAGGTGATATGAATTTTTTACTATTATTTTTCTTAGTTTGTATCTATCTTTAATGTTAGAGCTTGTGGGCAGATTTTATTGATAAATCGAGACATGCGTCTGAATCATTTTTAAGTTAAACATTTTTATACATATTTTTAAAAATTTACTATCTGAATTTGTTGGGAGGGTTTATGGGGTTCTATGTAAGGCCAGATTAAGATCTCGTTTAATTTGTTATAATATATATATATAGCGGAATTCTAACTAATTAATATATACATGCAAATAATGTCATTATGTTTAGCCAGGTTCGATTTCGCTCAATCTCCATATTTTCTATTTTTAATGTGCAGTAACTAGTGTATTAATTTTAAATTAAATTTTCTTTGGTTCTACTTGAGATTTATTGGGTTTATAACATCAATAATAGAAGTGTTATACAATAATAGTAGTTCGGTATGCAATATCCCCAATGTAATTATATATCATTGCATCTAGAAACATCCTATTAGGAAATTTTTATAGTCATTTAGGATCTGATTGTCTATGAATTATTTTGTAGTTAGTTTTTTTTTTTTTTTTTTTTAATTCTCTCTTACTATTGTTCTTTGTTAAGGCTATCTTGAACTTTTGAAGAATTATGAATTACCAATAATTCAATAAAGCAAGCATATGGATCTCTTTATGGTTTAAGTTATTTGCGAGGTGCTTACTATTCATGTATACCATATCTTGTAGCGGATTGACCTTCGTGTCGCCTCATTCGATTGTTACAATCCCATGAAAAAATATATATATATTTTTTTTAAATATGTTTTTTATTTTATTTTTTATTTTATTAATTTGTGTATAATACATTTTAAATTATACCATGTCACCTCATTTTTTAAATAAATCTCAAATTAAATTATGTTATTTTAAATATTTTAATGATTTATATATATATTAAAACTAAAATTTGTCCGATCCAAATTATATTATTATTTAATTAATTAATTAATATATATTGTGAATCAATTAAAAAATCATATTAATATTTTTAATGTACATTATGAAAGTTTTTATATATATAATAAATATTATAATTATATATTTTATGTATGTATATATTTTAATTTTGTTAAAGTTTTTAATTAGTATAATCTTACAAAAAAAAATTATTGAATGAGGCATATCATTTTTGAGATTAGTTTGGTCTCTTAATAATCGTGACTGAGTATCAAGAAATGACATAACACATTGTCTCGTAACCTAAATGTGTTAGTGCATTAGGCACGACCAAAATGACGAATGTAACTTAGACTAACAAATAAAATTGACAAGTTTTTCAAAGTTGAACCATGACTATGAAATATCAACCTTAAGTTGATAACCTTATTTTGAAATAAATGAGAGTTGAAATACCAATTTGAATATATATATAAAAGGCCATGGATAAGCCGAACAACTCCATAGGCTAGGACAAAATAAACTAGGAACTACCATCCAAAAATAATTACTAAAGTTCATCAATATATCATAGGAAAAAAACATCCTAATTCGTTAAAATTTATTTATTTTTTCTGATTTTCTTATTTATAAGAGTTCACTCATTTATAAATAAAAAAATAATGTATATCTATTAAGTAAAAATAACTTATCTAAAAATATATATACTCACTAAGCCTAATAGTCATTACTGCCATTGTATATATACTAAAATCCAAAAATGTGATATTTCTTAACACTTTCGTTTTGGGTGCACAAGGACTTTATTTATTTATTTATTTATAAATTTCAGATGGTGTAAAATTGAAGTAGGCTTATTTGCCTTAACCTAATGTTTCGGTAGCTCTACTTATATATAGGCAGGGCAAGATGTCCTAAACCAAAAAAAAAATACATGAAAAAGAAAATGAAAGAAAAATGAGAAAATAAGATTCTTTTATTTATTTATTTATATATTTATTTTTATATCTAGGTTATTGGACTGTTAGAAGTTGGGTTAGGCCTGGCCCATTTTCTTGATAGACTTATCATTGGGCCGCTCTGTATATAAGGTCTCATGTGGTATAGTTTTATTAAAACTGAGAAGAATATGCCTCAAATTTTTAATTATTTTCTTTTAAATATTTGGCAGGTAATGGAGTCTTCCCTTGTTGTATTATGGGACTAGATTTTGAATTGAATTAAATTAGTGTGATAATGTTTTAAAGAAAACTATTTGATTTCATAACTAAAACAAAATCCCACTACAATTTGAACAATTTGATAACAGTACAAGGCTTGGTTTAAAATGGAAGATTTATTGAGATAATTGGTATTAATTTTGCTCATAAATTTGATTTTCTCATCATCATCATGGTGTCGCATTGAGTGACAACAACCATAAGAATTTGGCAGCAGGCAGGCTTTGTCATTAATTAAACCAACATAATTAATTATAGTTTTTTATATGAATCTTATCCAATCAATCATGTATTCAACCCAAAACAACAATTTTCTATTATTTTTTACATCCCACAACTCAGAATGCTAAAACAACAAGGTGTGAATAATCAAAACTAATTTAAACGATTATGCTTCGGCAACCTCCCCTTCTTTACACACACCAACTTCCAAAACCAGGTCTTTTGTCCTAGATTCCGCGACTCTACAGCAATTTCTCCTAGGAGACTGCAAAAATACAAAATTAAACACCATTAACAACAACAACAACAAGATCAATCAATCTTCCTTAAACTCGAGAATATATATACTTCCTTAGCTACTTACTCTTTCCCACAAATGTGGATCAGATTGCTTGTAAACCAACACTTCCTTGAGTTTAGCAGGATCAGGCATCTTCCACCTACATTCTTGATGAAGAATCTGATGATGCTGTTCATATTTGCTGACCGTTAAATTGGATGTAGATTCTAGTAGTTTAGCATTTGACAAGAAGAAAATGAATGCCTTTTGACACATGTTCCTATTCACTGGCCGAGTATTGAAAGCATATGCTTTGTAATCAGCCTTCTTATACCAATTCAAGAAAGTCCTAGAAGGCCTTTCCATATCCTTTGCTGGAACAATCCCGCGAATTACTTGAACAGCAAATCCCCACGATATCGAGATTGTCCACTTCTTTTTGGTTTCGTAACAAATGGAATGTTGAATCAGTGCCGCTGAATCCAGCTGATTCGGAGCCGTTAGAAGATGCTTTAGCGATTGAAGACGGGTCATATTTGGAAAAATTGGCTCCAATATGTCTAGGTGGTGTAAGGACACTAATGGCGCCACAGGGTGCGCAGCTAGAAGACCAAACAAGTTTCCGTATATATCGAACTGCATTACAATAAGGTTAGAACCTAAATGAAATAATCCCACGCAAAAGACAAGAATCATACAACAACATTAAGACCGACAATGACCGTTGGTCTCCTGAATTTCTCCGCCCCTATTTGACTCTTTAATATTGGTAAAATAAGTTAATGGTATCTCGAAGAACGTGTACCTGGTGAAAACCGGGTTCTTTGGTGAGTGGAACACCGAGTTCAGACATACAGGCATGAATCCGATCATCCGACCCGTAAAGATCCGGATACCTATGTAAACATCTGCCCTGCATTTTCTCAATCGCCACCGCCAACGGGTAGCTAATCGCAAACCCCCCACCTCCGTACGCCATCCCATATGAAAAGTATATGTTTTGCAGATGACTCTCCGACGAGCTTCCGATGTAATAATACCCTCTATGATCGTATTTCGAAAGAACCCTAACTAGGTTCTCAGTGATAAACACCGTGTCATCATCCCCCATCACGAGCCATCGCACATTCTTCAACCCCCGTTTCACCGTTTCCGACACGATCCTCGATATCCGAATAGCCGATCTGTCACCTTGATTGTTTGTATAAGGAAATTCCGACGTGTTGCCGGAGATAAGAACTGGGGGTAGTTTATCTATTGGATTAGTCTTGACGGGTCTGTCAATCCAAACGAATCCCCGCATTCCGTTCTCCGGTCGCCACCATAGCTTTATAAATTCCTTCCTGCTATCCCAGAGAGACGCCGACGCCGCAATGCCAAACACTACATGTTTCATTTCGGTCTTTTCTTGAGTGTTCTGACTCTGAGCCGCGATCCGGTGGCCGAGGTGACGGCGGTTGGCGGTGGAGGAGGATGATGATAACGACGGGTGGAGATCGTCGCCGTGGCAGGAATGAGAAGAGGAGATTATTTTTAGAGTGTAGAAGACGTAAGAAGCAGAGAAGAAGATGGTAAGAAAGAGAGCGAATCTGAGGACCGGACGGCCGCCGTGGAACTTAACAGAGTCCAAATCAGACTTGTCGGTGAATTTGTGGGAAAATTTCATGATTCTAATTTCTAATTAGATGGGGGATTGAAATTGCATGTGGCTAAAACTGGTTCAAGTTGATTTGAAGAAGAAGAAGAAGAAGAATGCAGAGCTAACGTACTAAATATCAAGTGTCAGAAACCAGAAGACAGACAAGAAGAAAGATAAACCAGCAGCCCATTGTTAATTTAATTATCATATCTTAAAAAATGTATGTAGATTTGTTAATTTTAATATATTGAATTAGATATTATAAATATAAACACAATCAAAGTAAGAGAAATGGAGAATTACAAAGATTGTTATGCTTTAAAATTTTAAAATTAAGATTACATAATTTCAACGCAAGCTTCTTTTAAGTAGTGATGGTCAAGCTTCCTTTTTAACTTTATTTAACTAGCTAGTTATGGACATTCATTAACCACTATGATTAAACTATTATAATTAAATTAAATTGGTTTAAGCATTACATAAAAATGCAAAGTCTAAAATCAAAACAAAAATAAATACTACAAGTTAATTGACTAAAAAGTAAATAAAATTACCAAACTTCAAAATAAAGAAAATTATTTTTAGTGTTCACACTTAGTTTAAAAAGTAAACTATAGAGTTGTTTAAAATTTGACTATGTTTTAAAGCAGTATAATCTACCAAAAAGAGATTGTGTGTAAAAGTCATTACAAAAATTGCAAAAAATGTAACAATATTCATCGCTTGTTCTTCAAGGTGGGGAGTCCTTCCTATCTCTTGATTTATGCCCGATTATTGTGGTGGATTAATTGAGTTATGTTAAAAGTTATTGGTGATTGTTCGAAGGCTTGATTTAGGACGGTGAAGTAGTTGGTGATAGGAAACATCGATAAATCATCCTATTATTTTTTTTATAAATCATTTGGCAAAAACTAAAGTTACATGCCACGGATAAAAAAAGAAAAAAAAAACTTTTTTTTAGGGTCATCTCGAGTTCCTAGTTTTGTAAGATTTTCAATTTTATTAGTTAGTCTATTGTAAAACTGATTCTGAATGCCGGGTTTAGGCAAGAAAGGAATAAGATATCCGTCACTTGTTTACAAATAGGCCACACATGTGTCATAGTTTGTTTTTATCGGTTCAAATTTTGGAATCATACTCAAAATTGGGAATTTGAAATTAAAATTTTGGACATTTCACCTTCTTTCGTATAGTAAATTGAATCCTGGTGCAGTGAAGCTGTTCTATATAATTTCTGACCATATATTTTGTCTTGGACTTGTGCACTTTCTGATTGTTCACACGCCTTTAATATGTTCTTTGACTTAGTTTCAAGGCTGGCCTGGAAATATGCTTGTTTTTTCGGTCTGCAATTCCATGTAATATTTGATGCCCAGTATGTGTTTGATGAAATGCGTGTTGTTGATTCTATTTTATGATGTTCTTTGAAAAGGAAGGACTTTATCTACTGGGTTTTCTTATCTCTTGTGACCTAATACATATTCTATTGCCAGGCCTCATCAAGTTTAGACTTTCCTAAACCTGTAATACAGAGAGTTTGGTTCCGTAATGTTATGTCTCTTTACTCAATTATGAGAACTTGTTTCTTGAGATGCAAGATGATGTGTATCAAAAGAGAAAAAAAGAAGAAGATGGATTTCAAATTTTCAATAGATCTTTTAATTACATGCAAGTTTCTAATAATGGTCTTGTGTATCCCTATTCCTTAGGGAAGCTCTTACTTCTGGAATGATGATCTTGGGAAGAGGAGACTCTGGAAAGCACTGAAACAATAGTATGCAGTGTATTTGCCACCATCCTTGACTTGATTTGCCCCCTTCTTGGCAGAGGCCTTCTGCTCCTGAAGCTTCCACCAATTGCTGCTGCAGCCGCACTTCTCATCATCTTATCCATGGGGAATGCTAAAAACAAAAATCTCTTTTGTGTCTTGTTTTTCTTTTTGTGGATTATATTTTCTGATTCACTTGCTTTATCTGCTTGAAAGCACTCACGAGGAGTATTTATAGCTCATCGTGGATCTATAGAATACCATGGTTGGTTATGGGGAAGAAAGATCTTGAATCCGCCTTCTTTCCTTCTTCCACATGTGGTGGAGGTTGGGAAGCATGCCAGCCTGGGTTGTCTGTCAGTAAAAAGATTCCATTTTTCTTTTTGTTCGGGTAGAGACAAGACAACCAACGGAGTGGGTTTGATTCGAGGATATTATCTTGCAATCCTTGCAGCATGATTGATATTAAACAAATGTCTGGTCCAATCCCACGTGCACTACTTGAAAGACCCTAACCATACAATCTAATGTCTGGTAACAGAGCTGCGTGCAGGTTTTTATTTTATTGTTTTTTTCTACGAATCTTGACAGCCAATTCTTTGTATTATTATTTAATGCAATTTGTCTTTTGTTTTCTGTAGGAAACATGTTTTGGGGGATCTCAAATCGTTGTACGTTCTTCCCTGCAACCCATAGCCATCATGTTCCCATTGTACTCACATAATTTACGAGTTCTTTACAATATGAATTGCAGTATGATTTACATGGATTCTTTGTAGGGTATCATGATATTATTTCTTTAGCTTTTCGCCATATAGAGTTGTTTCTGTATTAAGTTATTCCTTAAAAAGTTGCTTTCTTTATCAATTTCTCCTTGCATTTTATTAATTTATCTGCCTGAGTTACCCAAATGGACTGTTATTTGGAATGAGAGGAACACGAGATCCTTTGATAAAAATGAAAGTACGTTGTTTAGAGTGAAGATCACTTTTTCTTAATTTTCTCCCGACCCTTGACAAATGATCTACTAATAATTTGCTGCAGGATGATTTGGATTTACTTGATAATCTCTTAAACTTTTATTTTTTTGTAGTCTGGTTTCTCTTGGCGTTTCCTTGGTTGCTTTTATTATCATTTCCTTTATTTTTGCGTTCTTTGTACAATTAATGTTCCATCTATGTCTTTTTTTTTAATGAAATGAAATAATTTGTCAAGATGAAGACAGACACACCATACACAAAAGAAAACAACACTTCACAGGTAAGTCTTCTAACTCACATGTATGCACAAATCTCAATATGAAGCAAATATCAGCATGTAATTACTACACTCACTCAAATGTTCTTAAAGTTAAAGAACAAAAATGGATTTCGGATATATGAGAAAGCTCACATATATGTCGTAACATATTTACATGATCAACCCATTACACTATGCTATATCATCCTGATGGAGCATTTAAATGCATAAAGAGAATAGGAAGATGAGAAACAAAAGATGACATAAGATAATGGCATCATCACACACCATTCACATTCTCATACCCTTATACATGTATAGACAATGCACATGTTGTTTTCAGGCAAATATGTATGTGATTCATGAGCCAAACTAATATCAAGAAGCAAGTAGATCAAATGAATGAGTTAAGGCAACGAATCAGGAAATATCAGCACATGAGGAAAATCAAACTTGGACTCTCACTGAACTGCCATTATAGGAAAGAAAGCAATTGGGTCAAGATGGATGGGCTTTAGACAGATTAAAAGCACTAATGGTAGCTAAAGGTACAATTGAAAAATGAGTGACACGAATGGTGGATAAAGACACAACTCGAGGATCTAATTGCTGAAGACTGTGAATAAGGAGGAATAATAAATACTGGAATCGGTCCTGGGCATTGAATTGGTGTCTATCCCTTTGAATGATGGACATAGAGCCTCGGAGGAAGTCATAACCTCTCTTTATGATTGTATATCTTTTTGAGTTCTTTCTTCATTTAGAGAATTTATGACAACTCCTATCATAACTTGTACTGAAATATTTTTTGATGGGTTTCACCATTTGGTTACTATCTTAGTGATTAAATTGATCAATGAAACTTGTTTTACCTTTACACAAAAAAATGGATTTCCTCTCCTATAGAAAATGCAGTAATGATCCATATATCTTCATCCCTCTTCATATACACATCTTCATCAGTCTTTAACAATTGAAGAAAGTGAAACTAGAAACTGCTTCATATTTCACATATGCTTGTTGTTTCTGTTTACATTTCCATGAGTTCATGTATACATTTAGGCATATATAATGATGCCCACCAGCGTTGAAATTTTCTCATTATGAACTTTTTTTTGCTTGTTCTTAAGTTGCAAGATGATGAGTATAAAAAGAAGAGTAAAAATAAAAAGAGAAGATGTATTACAACAGATCTTTGATTACAAGCAAGTTTCTAATGATGGCCTTGTGTATCCCTAGAGAAGCTTTTCCTTCTGGAATGATGATGTTGGCCAGAAGAGGAGACTCTGGAAAGCACTGAAACAATAGTATGAAGTGTATTTGCCACCATTCTTGACTTAATTTGTCCCCTTTTTGGAAGAGGCCTTCTGCTCCTGAAGCTTCCACCAATTGCTGCTGCAGCGCCACTGCTCATCATCTTATCCATTGGAAAAGTTAAAAATAAAAACAAAATCTCTTTCTTTCTCTTGTTTTTTTGTGGGTTATATTTTCTGATCCACTTGCTTTATATGCTTGAAAGCAGCACTCGTGAGGACTATCTATAGGTCACTGTGGATCTACGGAATACCATCTTCTTTCTTTCCTTCTTCCACAAGTGGTGGAGGTTGGGAAGCATGCCAGCTTGGGTTGTCTGTGAGTGATAAGATTCCATTTTTTCTTTCTTTCTGTTCGGGTTGAGACAAGACAACCAACAAAAGGGGTTTGATTGCAGGAGATTATCTTGCAATCCTTGTAGCATGATTGATTTTAAACAAATGGATTTGTCCAACCCCACGTGTGCATTATTTGATAGACCCTTAACCATATATACAATCTCTGATGGCTTGTAACAGAGAGCTGCGTGCAAGTTTATTTTATCGTTAAGATTTCCTGCTGCTTCTTTTTAAAATTAATTTCTAAGAATCTTGACAGCTAATTCTTTGTATTATAATTTGAATGAAAATTGTCTTTTGTTTTCTCCAGGAGACAATATTTGGGGAGACATGGATTCATTATATATAGGGAAGCATGACTTATTTTATTTCTTTAGCTGTTTCCATTTATTTATATAGTTGCTTCCTTTGGCCAAATTTTCCTTTCACACTGATTAATCCATTTTTTCCCTGCTGCTGTTGTTGTATTGAATGAGAGAATGGGTACTATCTTTAAATCATGAAAGGGATCAAAACTACATTTAAAGGAAAATAAATGTTTGATAGCTAGCTAAGCAGCTAGCACGTGTGGGCCAGGTTGAACGGAGCCAGGTTTAGGGTAACAAGGCTGCATGCTTGAAGTCAACTTCATTATTTATTTAAAGAAAGATATTATTAACCCATGTAAATTAAAGTCGTTCATTCTTGGGAACAGTACATATACAGCTGTTATCTGCAGAAATACTAATTGCAATTGAAAATGAGAAAAAAGAAAAAGAAAACAGTAATTTTTGTGTTTAAATTCTTCCCATAGGGCCATATTGATCCCATCCTCCATTGTATTGTATGGTAAAAACATGATCATATTCGCCTTTTCAATTCTTTATCTCTGGAGAAATGTTATTTAGTTAAGTGGTAAAACACACACCAAAAAAACAAACTTGTTTACTGTTATAAAATAGTCTTTTTTGGGTAAATGAAGATGTGATGTACATATAATATATAATTGTAAATGCATGGTTGCAGGGTCAAAACATGAAAGACAAAAAATGCTAGCTGTAATCTTGTTGGATGGGATGTCAAAGAAAGAAACAATTACAATTCTAGCTGGCATGTCTCCTCGATCCCCCGGCCGCATGTATGTATACCAACTATAAATTAAGATCCTTCTTCCCCACGTAGACCTTATAATACAAAAATACACTGAGCTGAGAAAAGTGGATAGTAGTTAGTAGACTTAATAGAAAAGAGATCGAAGAATCAAGAAAAGATGAGGAGCAAGGTGAATGATACTGAATCAGCAGAAACATGGAACTTGATCAATACCATGAACCCAGAAACAGAAAGCAGGGAAGAGGAAGAGAAGCGCCCACTACCCAGAAGAGGACAGGTGAAGAGAGAGATGGCGGTCAAAGCCTACCACTCCATCGTCTCCGCCTTCTCCTCCTCCTCCTCCGGTCAAGTTCAACACGCTCAAAATGGAACCTCCTTTTTCAAACGGGCGTGACTACCTTTGAATGTATTCTATTATTAATTCACTGTAATTAACTTCTTTCCTTCAAGAAAACAGTCTTTCTATGTACACTGTTTGAGCTTTTTTCTCCCTTTTATTTTATATATTATAATATATGCATGAGGATGTTCGTAAATATATTTCTTTATTCATATTACTGGGGAGAGAAACTTCTTTTTGTTTGCTTGTTTGTTTCTGTAATCGGTTTTTGAGTTAATTTAGTGCTGGTTAATTGTTTTGTTTTTGTTAGGATCTGATCATTTTCATTATTCATGAATCATTTTTTATTTTCATTTTGTCTTGAGTAAGTTTGATTCTTATAGGAGTTAAGTGTCTACTCAACTTATTTGTTTTAGGTTATTTGCCAGAAAAGAGAGATAGAGGAAAAAATGTGATTTAAAAGCAAAATTTATTTGATTATAATTTTTATTTTAACTTATTATGGAAAACAAACATAATAAACATAATGACCATATGTGTTGTAAAATAAATAAAATTCACATTTACAAAATTGAAATAAACAATACTCACATCTTTGTCGTCATCATCATTATCGTTTTCATCGCCTTCATCATATTTTTCAATGGTTTAGATAATCTAATGGTTGTCTTACTTCTCTCATTCAACGTTGTTTTTGTTATTCATCAAAAAAAAAAAAATATGATAATAAATTTGATAAGGAGACATTCATTTAATTTTTTTCTCATTAGTTCACTGATTTTAACCTCATTTATAGGTCAACCAAAAATATCATTTTTTACATAATAGACATTTCATATTACTAATCTCGTAACCTCATTTTTGCACTCAGTTATCTCAACAGTACCAATATTTTTTAATTTCACTTTTGACAAACCAACAATCTCATCATATCATTAACCTTTTTACCTTAATTTTTTCGGTAAACCAACAATCTCATTCATATATTTAACTACCAATATTTGTTATTTTTCCAATTAGTCTCTCATATTACTAATCTCTTATCTTATCCCTTGCCAACCAACAACAAATCTCTTATCATTGACAAACCAATGTTACCGGCATCATCTTTCGGTAAACCAACCACAAATTTTTATCACACTTTCATGCTTCTTATCCATCAACAAACCAACCACCAAACTCAATCACACTTTCACACGCCTCTTATTCCTCGATAAACCACATCTTAATCACATAATTTCACAAGTGCAAACCAATGTTATTGGTCTCTTATCCCTTTTAGCAAACCAACCACAAAATCTCAATCGACATCTTATCCATCAGCAAACCACATCCAAATCCCAATGTTACCAGTCTCTCATCTATCGACAATCTAACCACCAATTTATATAGACATCTAATCTCGTGACCTCACGATCCTTTGTTACTGATTTCTTATCCCTCGACAAACCAACCATACATCTCAATCACACTTTCATTGTTTCACAAGTCTCTTATCCTTTTAGCAAACAAATATTATCGTCATCTCTTATCACTTAGTAAACCAATCACCAATCCCAATCGATCTCTCTAATCGCGTGACCTTACGATCCTTCGACCTCTTATCCCTCGGTAGACCACCATCAATTTCAATCATCCCAATCCCAATATTATCGGCCTCATATCCATCGGCAATCCAACCACCAAAATCTCAATTGACCTCTAATCTCGTGACCTCACAATCATTTGTTACCAACATCTTATCCATCGGTAAACCAACCACAAATCTCACGAACATTTGTTATCGATCTCTTATCCCTCGTCAAAATAACCAAAAATCTCAATCATACTTTTACAAGTCTCTTATCCTTAGCAAACAAATATTATCGGCTTCTTATCCATTGGCAATCCCAAAATTGGCCTTTTATCCATCATCAATCCAACCACCAAAATCTCAATCGACCTCTAATCTCGTGACCTCACGATCATTTGTTACCGACCTCTTATCCCTCGGCAAACCAACCACAAATTTCACGATCATTTGTTACAAACCTCTTATCCCTCGTCAAAATAACCAATAATCTCAATCACACTTTCACAAGTCCCATATCCTTAACAAACAAATATTATCGACCTCTTATCCATCGACAATCCAACCTCTTGTCTTAAGTGTGTAAAACGATCACTTTAACTATCAGACCACTTATAATTGATGTGTTTATTTACAATTTTGTGTATGCATTTGGTTGCATATATTTTATAACTAATAAAATTTTAAAATTTTAACTTTTTTAATTTATAAATAACATAGACATTTTTTATTAATAATCTAAAACTATATTTTCAATATAAAAAATATTATTTATCAATTTTGTGTTAAATATAAAATGTAGATAAATAACTAAAATGATTAATTTATTTTTAATTATTTTATTATTATAAAAAAAATATTAGTTGCTCATTAAATATAAATTTTAGATAAATAATAAGAAAATAATAATTTATTTTTATTTAAATATATCGCAAATTAATTAAGTTTAAATAGATTGTTATATATATAATATATAATTAAAAATGGTCCATATATATAATATAATAATATAAAAATAATTAATATATATATATATATTTATATATATATATATATATTAAAAAAAATATATTGAAGAACACTTATGTTAATATAATTAAATTAGTTTTTTATTTTTAAAATTGATTAATTCTTGAATTGTTAATATTTCATTTATTAGTTAAAGATATAAATAAAAAAAATAAAAAAATATATATAATATAAAAAAAAATGGTGTAAAATTATTATATATATATATTTTTTTTTATTATTGAACACTTATTATTCTAATATAATTAAATTAAATTTTTATTCTTAAAATTTATTAAATTGTTAATGTTGATTATACATTTTTATTAATTAGAGAGAAATGAAAAAAGAATATAAAAAGTGTTATGCGTTTTCTTATTCAAACCGTGACCCCTATGCGTACCCATTACTCTCACGTTAAGATCTATATTAATCATGTGTCTCGATCCGGCAATCCAATTTTAAACTGTTAAAATATCGAGTTTACTCTTAAAATTTTACGATTTCACATAAGGTTAACGGGTCTGGTTTTAAGTAAACTATTAAATAGGTAAACTCTTACGATTTTAAATTTACGATAATGAGATTTTATGATTTTACGAATTTATAAATATTTTTGATTTTACGATTTTATACAATTTTACTTTAAAAAAAATTATATTTAAAATTAAAAAAATAAAGTTATTATTTATTTAAATAAATAAATAAAATTAATTAATTTTGTAAATATAATTTTTTATTATGTTATTTACGTATTATTATTATTTAATTAATTTATATTTAAATATATAATTTTTTTAAATTGATTGATTATATATATATATATATATAATAATAATAATGTATAACTAATATTTTTTAAATTAAATTTGTATGATTTTAAATAATTATAGATTTTACTAGTTTATTATCGTTTTTAGAAGTTGGATGGATTGTAATAATAAAAGAGCACCATGTATACAGACATAAGAAGTTGGGCTGTCATAGTCTTGAGATTGATGGGTTTACCCCATGCCCCAAAAGTGCTATATGACAAAGTTGACTATGTTTAGTGGACCTAATTATTGGGTTGTTATAAATATATTAATATTTGATATTTGATAACTTGTTTTTATTTAATAGTTGTACGTTACTTGTTTATTTATTTGTAAATTACTAAATTATTAAAAATAATAAATTAGAAAAAAAATAACTTATTGGTTTGAACTTATTAAATTTATTAATTTTTATTTTTGAATGTATTGCTCCTCAGATTGGACTGTCTGAGTCATGGGTTTACTGACTTACCCTGACTATATGACCGAAGCATAAATTGATCCATTATATTATTATTATTCATACCATTATAAGGTTATACTCATTAGTATTATTATCAATTTGATTGGATATATTCAGATAATTCAAACTGCTATCTGTTTTTTTTATCTCCTAATATGTTCAAATTATAACTTGTTGCAGCTTGATTAGTTTTTGTTTTTGTAAATTTTACTCAAACTCGATCGTTATATATATTTTTTAACCATTAAATTATTCAATTTATTAATTAAAAATATATTAAGATATTCTTACTTTATTTTTATAATTAAAAATAAAAATTCTTGATCCTTGTTGAGATTAATTAAGAGTTATTCAAATTTTGTGGTTTAAGTCAAAAACATTTTAGGTTACAGGCCCATTAGTTTAACAAAACAAAACAATTGTCTCAAATATTATCATACTCGATGGAAGATTTCAATTACATAATTCCTATATTTTTTTAAAGTTAGATAAAAATATATTTAGATAGAATTATTTATTAATAAATATATTTATTCACGCAAAAGTAAAAAAAAAAAAAAAAGTAATTTTCAAACAATTTGTCTCATATATTATCTAAGTCCATTCAAGATTTCAATTTGACTCAAAGATTACCTAACTCCATCACAGATTTCAATTACACCATTAGCATATTACAATTTGTTTAAACGTATCATATCCAATTAAGACTTTGATCATAAATGTTTTTATAATATCAAAGTCGATATAGAAAAAAAAATGATTAAATAATATTTATAAAAATTGTATTTTTTCTAAATATAAGAATTCAATCTTAATTATTATCTAACTATAATTTTAATCCCATTTCCAATTATATCCCATATATATTGTATTATCCACATTACACGTATGAAAAAACATACGTTTCAACAAAAATGTATTATAAATAATAGGCTCGCTAATTTTGATACAAACAAAAGAAGATTTTTTTTTATATAAATGTGAATGAAATAATAACTTATTAGTTATTTAAATAAATTTTGGATTATTTATTTATTTATTTTAAAATTTAAAATAGACAGTGGAAGAGACAGATCTAGATATGACAGCCATTGATAATAAGATTCGGCATCTTATCCTTGTCGTCCTCGTCATCATCCATTTATTTAAATAGACTTATAAGTTCCAAATCTCAATGATCAATTCGTTTCTCAATAATGGGCAAATTTGCATTGTTGTTGTTCTTCGTGGGCATTACAGCTGCTGAATTAGTCTCGAGTTCTCATTTCAATTATTCAGATGAACAAATCGCATTCGAAACAATGAAATTCGATACGGGCGGCCTTACTCGCGAAAGCTTTCCAAAAGGGTTTATATTCGGAACTGCAACCTCTGCTTATCAAGTCGAAGGAATGACCGACAAAGGCGGTCGGGGTCCATGCATTTGGGACACATTTGTGAAGCAGCCAAGTCGGACATTTATATTCAATTCTAGTATTCTAATTGAAAGATAATGATTGAAAATTTTAATTACAGGAATTATGCAGAACGGTGCAAATGCTGACATTGCAGTAGATCAATATCATCGATACAAGGAGGATATCGATATACTCGCTAAGTTAAACTTTGACGCTTATCGATTCTCAATTTCCTGGTCGAGAATATTTCCAAGTAACGATTAATTAATAAAGTTTTTTAAACATTATTAATTTCATGATTTAAATATATAATTGTGTTATGTTATTACTTTGATTTTAGATGGTACAGGGAAGGTCAATGAAGAGGGAGTTGCTTACTATAATAGGTTAATTGATTATTTGCTTCAAAAAGGTATAAAGGGTTGTGAATTATCTATAACTTTGAACATTAATTTTGAGATAAATATTTGGGTTGGTTAATTGGTTTTAGGAATCATTCCCTACGCAAATCTTTATCACTACGATCTTCCTCAAGCTCTCGAAGATAGATATTTGGGTTGGCTAGATCATCAAGTAGTGTGAGTGTTTCTTAAAATTAGATTTACAATATATATTTGTTAAACAAGACCGATTATGATGAATTTTGTTTTAAACAGGACTGATTATGCTAATTATGCTGATTTTTGCTTTAAAACATTTGGAGACCGAGTAAAGAATTGGATTACTTTCAATGAACCCAAAGTGATTGCTGAATATGGATATTATAATGGGTTACATGCTCCGGGGAGGTGCTCTAAATTTTATGGAAATTGTTCAGCCGGAAATTCTGCAACTGAATCTTACATTGTTGGTCACAATTTGTTATTGTCTCACGCGACTGCAGTGCAAAGATATCGAGAAAAATATCGAGTAAGTAATATTTTCAGTTGTTTGTTACCTATTCATTAAGATAAATCCATTGCATTTTATATTATTCCTAATATATTATTTTATATTCCTAATATAAAGATTATTCTCATAATCTATCACATTTATGTGACATTTACCTTACATATTCTAGGATGAACAAAAGGGGAGGATTGGAATGGTAATGGATTTTCATTGGTATCAACCACTTACAAGAGGAAAAGCAGACAATTACGCAGCGCAAAGAGCTAGAGATTTTCATCTCGGATGGTACAAACTTTAAACACTGTAAAATCTAGATACATTAGCCTTACTCTGTTAACAATATCACAAAGTTGATCATGTCTATGTAGGTTTCTTCATCCAATAAGTTATGGGGAATATCCAAGGACAATGATAGAAATTGTTGGTGATCGACTACCTAAGTTTACCGAGGGGGAAAGGAAACTGGTGCAAGGATCTAGCGATTTTGTGGGGATTAACCATTATACATCGTTTTTAATATATTATGATCCTAAGTTGCCTGAACCAGAAGTGGCCAGCTATCAGTCTGATTGGCATGCTTCATTTGCTGGTAAGAACATTTTTTCATATATATAAAGAGGAAGTGTAAACAAAATATTGAATACTAATCGATCAATGTTCTATAAATAACTCCTGTTTTTGTGTAAAATGTGTTTAGATGACAAATTGGGAGTTCCACTCGGTCCTAAGGTAATAAATTAACTAGCTACTTAAAAATTTTATTTACATAGAACGAGTTTAAGTTTATTTTGAATTGGTTTAGGCGAATTCGGATTGGCTACGTATAGTGCCATCTGGCATGTATAAGTCTATGATGTATGTAAAAAAGCGATATGGACAACATACAATTATCTTATCAGAGAATGGTACGTTCTATTATTTTAATTTGATTTAACAAATATTGGATTAATCTATCATAATTGTTTGAGATACTCGACTTCTACAGGAATGGATGATCCGGGAAATTGGACACTTCCTCAGGGATTACGTGATTACAATAGGATTAATTACTTCAAGTCTTATATAAGTGAATTGAAGAGATCCATTGACGACGGGGCGAACGTGGAAGGCTACTTTGCTTGGTCATTAGTCGACAACTTTGAGTGGAGATCCGCTTACACTTCTAGATTTGGCATCACCTATATTGATTATAAGACACTCGCACGTTATCCGAAGATGTCGGCATATTGGTTTAGACAATTGTGTAGAAAGATCAAGAAGAATTAGTGGTGGACACGAGAAAATTATGTTGGAGCAATAAAAAACAATTAGTATTTGTTCTATCTTCTTTCCTCTTGTTATCAATAATAATGCTCTTCATGTTTACCCAAAAACAGGGCAATTGGAACAGGGCAATGGGCCTATGTTTTTTTTATTGGGTTAAAACCTACCATGACTTTCTTAGCCTATTTATTTTATAAAAATAAACAAGCGTGGATTAACTAACTAGATGAAGACTCGAACTCATAACCATAACAACATGTTTTCATGCTCTATGATAGCTATGAATCTTTGTAAACATATAATCTAAATGGAACTTTCCTCTACTATTACATTTTATCACACAGATTTTTACAATCCAAACCGATCAAAGTGTTGTCAATAAAGAAAAGGTGAAGCAAACAAGAAGACACTCAACAACACACACACATAGTTTATACAAAGGGCCTAACGAGCCTGTTAGCTCAGTTAGTTAGAGACCTTTGGAGGCCATAATAAACATTAGGATCGGGTTAGGGCAACCCAATTATATCTTACAAGGAAGAAGGAAAAGAAGGGAGAATATTAGCCATGGTAGAAGAGGTGGGTGCAATTTCCTTTCCCTCTTCCTCTTGCTCCCAAAATAGCAAACTAGGACAGCTCTGTGATTCAACCCATTCATTCAATTCTTGCCTATTTAAACACTCCATTCCCATCTCTCTTTCGTTTAACCCAACATTGCAATTCTGTGTTTGATGATGATCAGCATTCATGTCAGCCAATGCCAAGCCCTGATCCGCCAATGGCGGCAAATAGCTTGAGGTGCAAGCATTTGTGAATGAATTTGATGGGAGATACTGAATCTCTTGTTGGTTAAGCCAATTCGCCTCGCAGCTTATTCCAGATGATTCTAGAAAATTAATGTTCATTCGTTCATCTGGGTTAAGTACAAGACCTTCAAATGAGCTAGTGTCAAACATGAACTGCAGGCTGCTGGGACTAGGTGAAGAGAAGAGAGTGTCTTGGAAAGGTTGCATCTTTGTGACAAGATCTTGATTTTGATCATTTTGGTTCAATGGGTAATTATTGGATCCAAAGGGAAGCTCTATGTGTTTATTAATAATGTTGGTGGATATTGTAGTACATGTGTTGTTAGTAGATATTGGGTTACTATTAGTCTTCAATATATCATGAGATGAAGCCGACTTTCTTATTTTTTTCTTAATCCAAGAATTCCAATAATTCTTAATCTCGTTATCTGTTCTGCCCGGCAAATGACTCGCAATATGCGCCCATCTGACAGTACAACATTGTTTTGTTATTAAAAGTTAAAATGTGTTGGTAGTACATACAATGCATGATTGTGTTAATTTGTTTATTAAGTAAAGAATGAATGAATTACCTGTTTCCAACTGCAGAATGGAGGTTGATTATGAGCTTCTCTTCATCGAGAGAGAATCTGCCTCTTCTAATATCGGGTCTCAAATAATTGATCCATCTCAATCTGCAACTTTTTCCGCATCTTTGTAACCCTAATAATTAAAAATGATGAGTTAAATTAATTAAAAAGATGAAGAGAGAAAGAACAGAGATACCATACCAGCTTTCTGAGGGACCTCACTCCAGCATCCATAGCCATGAGTGGTGATGTATCGAATGAGTTTCTCATCTTCTTCGGGTGACCATAATCCTCTCTTTACCTTTTGCTGATTACAGCATGAGTGCTGACCCATCAAATTGAAATTAATTAATTAATTATAAAGAATCTCCTCTGATCTCACTCTTTATGAAATTACTCGTGCTTTATAAATGGTGGGACAAAGCCGACATTTGGACCCCAAGTGGGACCCGTGCTTCCCATCTAACCTTAAAATGACGTTGCATCAGATCAGACATTGATAATAATTATGAACAAAGCCAAGGCAGAGATCTATTCGGTTACTGTTCATTTCGTTGGTATCATGTGTTTCCCGTTATGTATATCTACGTAGACTACATTAATTATAACGTAAAATTCATTCATCTCATCAAATCATACCTTGATTTTGATATTTAATATATTCATTTCCTTTTCAATAGTCTATGTTTTCTGCATCTATTTTGTATATCAATTAATTACAAAATAAAAATCTCAAACTAAATTAATCTTGAAGATAACATTATCATATTTGTTGATAAAGTTATTATTATCAATTTAGTACAAGCTCCATATTTAATATTATTCTCATTGAAACAAGTTTCTCATCGATTGTGCATATGATTCTCCAACTCTAGCTAGTATGACAAGCATGACCTCATCCTAAGATCAATTTTAATTGAGTTTCACATGGCTTAATCTTAATTTGTTTCTCTACCAAATCGATAATACGAGCCTTTAGATATATATATCTACCTTCAACTGGGATCAAATTTGATATTCTACATTTTGTGTTTCATTATGTATCATTTTCACAAAATAGGTTGGTTTTTCATTCTTCTTTTATTATTTTTGATTCATTTTATAAAATGACCAATTTTGTTACGAAGGTGGTACATACTAGAACACAAAATCTAAAACAACAAATTTAAAATGTGAGGTCCACAATCATATTTTCGGTATAAAATAAGTTGAGTTGAAAGGAGAGCGGGATTTTTTTGTCTCATCTGAGCCATTAGATGTACCTCCCAACTTAGCTTATTTTATACTTATTTTGATCCCCCACATTTTATGTATATATAAAATAAGTTAAATAGAAGGAAAGTACATCTAATGACTAATATTATGAGAAAGCATATCCGAACCAGAGAAGCCTTTGTGGGAAGTGATTCACGGAAAAGATCTTACTCACTCTCCCTTGTTGGATTCATGTTGACATCATCACCAGCGTTTCTCTTTGTCTAGAGAAGGGTGTCGAGGCCTGAGTGTTGTTGCACTCCTATGTTGGCAGCCTCGGTGCACCGGCCAGCAGTTAGGTCAAAACAATTTTCATTATGTTGTGATTTTCTGATGTTGTCTTTATAACAAAATGTAACTTGTTTAGTTGGAAAATGCAATTTGCAACAAGTATACATACAAGTATTGGATAAAATATATATATATATATATAACTATATCGTAGCAGTTATAAACGTGTGATTCCCGATTAAAGTATTAGTTTGTCTGGTTTGATCATGAGAGAAATAAGTTGAGAAAAGTTCATTGCTTTATAAGCAAGAAGAGTTAAAAATAAATATCCAATGAGAAACGTTGATACATCAGGAGGGAATCATGATCAATTGACTGTTGATCTCATTAATTAATCATATATACTTTTAATTATTTGAAGAACTCCAATTATTCATTAATTCATTTTAAACATGAACTTTAATTCCTATGTAAAGTAGTTAATTTACATTACTTTAAATCTTTTATTTTTATTTCTTTCTAATATTTTTATTTGTTTTTTTACATATTTTGTTTGTGTATATATATTCAGGTATTGTGGAAGAGAGGGATGATCTCCTCACTATCATAACTTACCCTTATACAATAGAAAATGTAGGTTGTTAATATTTTTAATTGGCATAATCTCGTTAATGATTACCATCATCAATGACCATTAACTAGCAATATAAGACATATTTGTGTTGTTGTTAACAAGTTTATGTCGTTTAAAAACATTAACAACATATATTTACTGTCGTTAATGACCATTATTAGTAACTAATGTACCATCGATAATATTACCAACTAACGATGCGTATAATTCTTCGTTAGTTAGTAATATTAATTTATTGTCGTTGAACTTTTAATGATCGTAGTCGTCCGATGCGTATAATTCATAATACTATTATTATGATGTTTCTGAAATTCGTTCAGAAAAGTCAGTAAAGTATGTCGGGTAATTAATCGTTCTTCTCGAGAATTTATGAGCTCGATAACTTTTTAAGTATTTTTTTAAAATTTTATTTATTATTTTTATGTCATGTTTTATTGTTATCATTTCTCTTCGTAGTTTTATATGATCTTGTGTTATGGGTTATTTTTATAGCATCACATTTTTTTAAATTGTCAAACTATTAAAATAACAAAATGCAGTTACTCTCTTTTTTATAAAATTAAAATATAAAAATCATGATAATAATTTAACAAATAATTTTAAAAAATCCATTTTTTTCAAACAAAATCTTGATTTATACTAGTTCTACTTCTTCCCTTTTCTTTTATTGAAAAAACTGGCAAAAAAATTCATGATAACCCATGAACAAATTAATAATTGAATTATAAAAGTCCTCACGCAAAATATAAAAAAGTAGTTCATTGTTAGGATTGCATAAAAATTCAATTAAGAAAAAAATTCCTGAAAAATAAGAATGAAATAATAATATATATATACAGTACTCATGAATAACAGTTATACTAAACATGTCTTAAGTAGAAGTTGTTCTATAAACTAAACAAAAAAAAAAACATATTGGGACACGTACATTGTGGAGATTGATAAGATGAAAATTTGAAATCAGGATTATGACTAATACTTAGAAATTAAAATTAGACAAAAAGTTAAATAAATAAACAAAAATTAAAAATCTGAAACATTTTTTTATTAACTACTTAAGAGTTATTATTACGGGCAAAACTCAAAATATAAATATAAATAGTAAATGATCATGGAGAATTGAAATTCAGAACTTTAAACTTTATTATTCATCTAAACCAACGTTCAATTTCAATTAAGCCGGTAAGTTTCCAGCTGACATAATTATAATTTGATGTTTAAAGAATTAATAAATTAAATTAGGATGAATGAAAATTTGTAACTTTTCAACATTAATAATCTTTAATCTTTATGGTTGACAACATTTACCAACTCCCAGATAGAGTTAGTAAAATGTCTAAGTGCCGCAAATCTTGAAAAATATATAAAAAAAAAATTAGTTATAATTAATAAAACTAAATGGAAATAAAATTGTCTTCTGTTGATGGATGCAAATCATCTCACCTCCCTTGAGTTTGATGTGAATAGAAATATAAAGATAATTAGTAACTTTTGCTTGTGCAAATCGCAACCTAACTTTGAAACTAATTAATATGCTTATCATTGTAAACCGGGTCCACTTTGATTTTATACATGCCCTTTTTTATATATAAACTATATTTATATATTCACTTATTTTTTTAATGTTTTTTTATATTATAAAAGTTAAATTAACATCTAACTTTCTTTTGCATTGCCTTCGATACGAAGTCTCTTTTGAAACATGGTTGAAATATCGACAAAAAATTATGTCGATGGACCTGAATTGCCAAATTATTATTTATATTTTTATTTTATGAATTATTTAATTTAGAGAGTTCGTCGCACTTATTGAGGATATTGGTGGTGCATGTTAATCTTTTTTGTGTCTTTGTCCTATAATTTTTATTTTTTTTTATCTTGAATGTCTTTTTATTAATTTTAATTTATTTATTTTTTTATGTATTTTCTTTT
The DNA here is from genome assembly GCF_907164915.1 of Impatiens glandulifera. Lineage (NCBI taxonomy): Eukaryota > Viridiplantae > Streptophyta > Magnoliopsida > Ericales > Balsaminaceae > Impatiens > Impatiens glandulifera. The sequence goes on from NC_061864.1 coordinate 1,849,182, forward strand.
GCTTAAACTACCCTAGTTACAAATTAAACCTTTTAGTTGTCTCTCCCTTTCTCTTATATTTCTGGAATAATATGTGAATTTTATTACCTGCAAAACATCAGTTTTATACAATTTAATTTTTGTTAGAATCTATTAAATTATAAGCAATGTGATTCCAATGAAGGCCAAATCAAATCAAATCATTTCATTAATTTTTAATTAATTATACTTAGCTTTAAGTTGGAGCAATTTCATTTGCCACTGACCCTACTCATCATTCAATAAGAAGAACAATAGGAGTGCCACTTTATTACTACTTGTTATATAGTATTAATTAATCCAGCTATATATCTTTTGAATAATTGATCATAGAAAATTCACAATAAGAACTTGCAAGAGTCTTAAGATCTTTTTTTTTTAACAAATTGTAATAAATGCGACGAATTTATTATGTTGTAATCATAATTTAATCCCTAAATCAATTTATTTTACTTTTGAGATATATTTTAAACTTCGTCCTCTTAAATTTAAAAACTATTCAATTAAACTTTTGTGAGTAAACTAATACGATGAATTCATATAGAATAAAGTTATGATAAATTCTCAGATTAAACTCTATTATGGGAGTATGGAATTATGTCATTTACTTATCTATTGTCATTTTATCTTTACAAATATTGAAGAGTTGATACAAAAACTTTTATTTGTGTTGAAAAAAATTGTAAAAAATTAAATGGTTCATTGAATAGTTTGCAACAAATTAATATAGCATATCACATTTTAATTTCAATAACAAGATTATATATTCTAAAAAATAAGTATATGTAAATTTCTCTATTGGTGACTCTTTTTTTTTTGTGCCTGCTTTAGCCTATTTTAATTTTAATCAATTGTATATATTTTCAGAAATGCATTTATGAAAAAAATAAGTTAACAATTAGGAAATAGGTTAGGGCTTTAGGTCTCTTATATTCATGTACTTGTTATTGGGCTTGGACCGTTATTCTTGACAAGTGTTGTCCAATCAAGGTAGATTTTATGAAATTAGTTTTAGTAATAAGATTTTAGAAGAACATCAAATAAGAAGAATTTTGAAAAATATATTCAAATTAAATTATATGATAATAAATTAATAAATAATTAATTAATATTAAATCAATTAGAATAATTTGCATTGAAATTTAACTAATTAATTATGATTTGACATAGTGTATTTAAATTTTACAGTATATTAATATACACCAATTATATTTTGTCTATAAACATACAATTTTAACCATATTTAATCATTTAAATTTTATTTAAGTTTATGTAATTAAAGTTTTATATTAAGTATTTTTAAAATAATGACTATATTTACATAGTAAAACTGAAATAATATTTTTGTAAATATGTATAAAATTTTCCAACAAAAAAGTATAAGATAGCTCAAGTAAAACTGAAACAATATTTTTGTAAAATGTATCATGATGAATAAGTTCTTATTTAATTGAATAAATGATGATTTATTTAATATTTTAAAAATATAAATTCACTTTATTTTTGTCATAATATAATATCATAACTTTAATATGAAATAGATAAGTAAAGTTTAATTTTAAAATTATATACTAAACTAAAGTATTTTGTAACTCCAGTCAAAGAGATTTTTAAGATACTAAAATCCGTCTTAAAATTTCTTAAATATAGATGGGTGTTATTATAGCTTACTATTTTAATAAAGATTATCTACTATCCAATGACTAATGCACTTACGTGTTTAATCTAATATTAAAATTAGATATTTAGCCGGCTTGAGCCCTGACCCTGACCCTGGAGGTATGTTATTTTATAGCAATAATAAATTAATATCGCTGTCTACTTTTATTTATTTAAATATTATAAAAGTTGGAGTAGGTGATGGATGTCAATGTGGCCCCCGCAACTTTATATTTCAGGATAATATTGCCATGTTTGATTAAAATTAAATTAATTCACTTTCTATTGTATTTTTAGATTAATTTATTCATAGAGAGACTTAAAAATGTATATATGATTATTAACTTAATTTTATTGATGTATAAAAAAAAATTTAAGCATAATATTACAAAAATTATATGAGAGATAAAAAAATGTAACAAAATCTAAAAATACAAACAAGTTGACCAATTAATATGAGAATCATAAGACATATTTATAACTACAAATACTTACATATTTTAATTTTGAAAGATGACATAGTTTTGAATAGTTATGATAAATTTAAATATTTGAATTATTATTTATATATTTTTTTTATACACTATTTGGTTGAAGATAAATAGTTAAACATTATATAGACTACTTTCACACGTACATTCATAATATTTTTATTATGCAGTTTTTTAATATTTGATTCGAAAAATTGGTGGAATCGGTCAGAGTGTTAATTGTTCTTCTCGAAAATACTTATGAGCTCGATAACCTATGAAGCAACGCGTTTGGATTCTTTTCATATTTTCGATGTTTGTGATTTTTTTTTTAATTTATATTTTGTAGTGGTTAAGTTAGACCATTTTTATAATTTTTAATATACATGAATAATTTTACAAATATAATTAAATTTTTGAATTTTTTCAAATGTTATTAACCCTAAGTTAGGATTGGGTGATATAATAAAAAAAATTTAAATAATAATGTGTTCATATTTAATTTGATAGTCTTAATTAGTTTAATTTAGGACATTAAAAATTGAACTTTAAATAAATTTATGCTGATAGTTTATTATAATATGCTAAAGATTTAGCAGAGAATATATGTTTGGGAATCTGATAAAATTGAATTAAGAAGCATTAAAATGTGATTTAAAAAAAAAAAAAAAAAAAAAAAAAGGAATGGGAGGGAGTGTGAGCAGACAGACAGCGGCCGAGGAAGGAGGAAGGAAGCGGTCTCCGATGAATGATGACCATCCACTCTCATTCTATCTAGTATATGTATAACAGACAAAACTGACTCTTCTCTCCCCCATCTCTCTCTTTCCCTTTTTTTCTCTTTCTGACTTCTTCAATTCCCCTCCCCCCCTCATCCAAGTATCCATTTTTCATTTCGATTTCATCTTTCTCTTTCTATCTCTCCAGCAAAATCATCCATCATCCATCATGGTCAACGACAGTCAGGGTTCCTTCCTTAACCGGATAAGCATCCGTCGGAATCAGGTCGTCTCTATGGACGGCAACCACGAGCAGGAACTCGAAGACATCGAGCTTTTCCAGAAACACGTTGCCGATCGTTTAGCTGACCTCTTACCTCCTCCGGCTGCGGCGGCCACCGCAGATACAACCCACGAGCCATTCGGCGGCGAAGCCATCTTATCAATCGCTTGGTACAGGAAGCTTCTAGACGCATTTCTCTGTTGCGATGCGGAATTCAAAGCCGTCTTGTTAATGGGTCGAGACAATTCTCAATTCGGAAAACCACCATTAGATCGTCTCATCCTTGAGCTTCTCGATCGTGCCGTTAAATCTCTCGATATCTGTAACGCCATCACTCATGGTGTTGATTTGCTTCGACACTGGCAGAAACTAGCTCAAATAGCAGTCGCCGCCCTCGAACAGCGCCCGATCGGTGAAGGACAGGTGAGGAGAGCTAAAAAAGCCCTATCCACTCTCCTCAGTTCAATCGCGGTTGACGATAAGGAACAGAACCATCACGGAAAATCAACGGAGAGAAGCTGGTCGTTCGGGCGGCGAGGAAACAAAGACAGGAACACCGCCGCCCCCTTCCGTCCTCTTTCGGCTACGATCGCTAAGACCTGGTCGGCGGCAAAACAGATCCAGGCGATGGCCTCCAATCTGAACGCTCCACGCGGCGGGGAACCGACGGGACTAGCCCTTCCGATTTACATACAGAGCGTGGTTATGGTTTTCGTGATGTGGGCACTGGTGGCGGCGATTCCTTCACAGGAACGTGCTGGGCTTTTAACCCATTTTCCGGTGCCTCGACAGTTCCCATGGGGGCAGTCTTTGATCGGACTTCAGGATAAGATCGGCGAGGAATGGAAGAAGAAGGAGAAGAAAGGGACGGCGGGATTGTTGGAGGAGACGCAGAAGATAGAGAAGTTGTGTCAATCGCTGGTGGAATTTGCGGAGACGTTTCAATATCCAGGGGAGGCGGAGAAGGTGGAAGAAGTGGCGGGGCAGGTGGCGGATCTGTCGGAGATATGTCAGAGGATGGAGGAAGGATTGGTTCCATTGCAGCAACAGGTGAGAGAGGTGTTTCATAGGATTGTTAGGAGCAGAGGAGAAATTCTTGAATTGACTGATCAAGTTGGCAAAGTCTCTGCACCGGTTCCTTACTAGCTAGCCATTGATGATATGATCTGATGGTAGATCGTTTCAAGCTTCAATTCCATTTATATATAAGTTAAATTCAATGCTTTTTTGGGTCATGAAGGAGATTGATAGCTCTAATCATGTCTGGTTAGATAGATGTAAGTCTGTTCGTCCGTCCACAAGAAGAAGAAGATGAAGAACAAGTTTTTATCTTTTTTGTTTTGTTTTGTTTATAGGGAAAGCAATCAAGCATATATAGATAGATAGATAGAGTTCAGTTTGGCAGAAGGATGCATGCAAGTTCATTTGATTCTTTTAATATTTTGTTTTCGTCATGTGACTGTTGGGTATATATATATATATACATATGAAAGTTCAAATATATTCATTTGCAGGTTCCATTCTTGAATTATGTAAGTTTTGTAGATTGTAATCTATCCTCTGGTTTGGTTTGGTATGGTATGATGGGAGAGGATCTTGTAAGAACAAATTGATTGATCTAAGAAATTTAGTTACTACATTTGACCCAAAAAGGATCTTGTTGTTTCGTGGAAATTGCTAATGTTTTTCAGAAAGGTGTATTTCATTCAACAAGGACACTTCCTTCCTGCATTTTTATAATATTCATCAGATTTATATATTTTTTGAAAATGATTGATTAGATCTTATTTGAGTTTAGGATAACGATTTGTTCTTCAATTTCTGATTCCTAGGTTTTTGTGGGGTTCTTTCTTATTCCAGTTTTTGGTGGAAGAACACAAACCATCTTGACTCTTTGAGAAGAAATTTAAATTTTTGAAAGTGATATATGTGGTCACAAAAACCTTTAAATGTATTGTATTGTGGGGTTAGTAATGTCATTTATGTCACATTGAAAACCACGTCCTTATTTATTGTTTTATCTCCCTTTTTGATTTTTGGTTTTATGATTGGGCTTCCTTAGAAAATTCAATCCCACTATTCTTAACCCCTTATTCCTTATTTGTTACATTCTTCTAATCTACTACCAAACTGAAATAACTTCACTATTAATTTGTATCAATTTGCTTCATATATATTATTTATTTGTTTCCATTTCTAGAGATATTTTGTTTTCCAATTTAATGGGCAGATGAGAGTTTCTCTAGTAAATGCTGGTGGCTCCTATTGGTATTAATTTCTCTCCAATCCATCAATTATTACGATTTAATATGAAGAGTGGGCGGAAAAGACAACCATAACAATATATGACAGCATTAATCCATGTTTATGTTTCTCCAATCCATCAATTATTAAGATTTTTTTTAATCCATGTTTATGTTTTTCTAGCGGGGATTTGATGAACGACAAAACTTGCATGCTAGCCCCAACGTAGATACAAAAGGGCTATCTCTAATATTTATATAATTGTAACTCGAGTAGATTTTGTGAAATGTTGAGCAATGTAATCACCAACTCAAAAACTCAAAGCTCTTGGCCGCTTGCGAGAATATTTACATTCAAAGGAAATGGATTTGTCACATTTTAAATCATAAACTCGCAGTTTGCATTATATTGGTTTTTTCAGTCGGACAATTAAGTTTGATAAATTTTCAGGAGTAGATGGGTGGTGTTAAGCAAAATTTTGCAATCAACTTTTCTTTTAACCAAAATTAAAATGTATCATGAATAATAGTTGAGATTAGGGTTGGGTTTCTAGCCAATTTTATTGTGTTGTTTTCATTCAGCACAATTATAATAATTAATATATATATATATATATATATAATAAAAATCAATTACATAAATTCTATTTAAAACTCACCCAAAAATATTATTATCAAGTAAAATAGATTTTAAAAAATAACAAATATTTAAATTTTCTAAAGAAGTCAATAAATTTCCAATTCAGCTCAAGGAAATGTCACTTAAATGGTCATCATTCATCAAAATGGATGGTTTCAGTAAAAAAAAAAAAAAGAAGATACTTGGAACAAAAGACTTCATTTTTACACAGATTAAAAGTCAATGTTGTTAATCTGCATAAAAAAATTTGAAAAAAAAAAACTGAATAAGTAGGAAAGAAAGCAAAAGAGGCCCTTTATGTTCCATGCAGTAGGCCATTCCTCTCCACATCAAACCATCGTTGCAAGATCACCAAGAAAGAACATATTGAATTTCAAAGGTACATGTTACAAAGGTAGCTCCACAAAACATTTTCAAGATTTCCTAAATCCTCTATTCTTCTGCCCTCCCACCCTGTAGCATTCCCAAAACATGACAATAAGAATAAATGATATATTAATTCTTAAGGCTTTGTTTGTGTCGTGAGTTAATTTCAAATAACTCAATATCCAATCAACCACAACATTAAATCACCATCAATCATATATAATAATGTTTTTATACAATAAATAACTTGATTTTCAATACCCTACATCAAACAAGATTATTTAGAAATAACAAAATATCAAACAAAGTCTTATTCTTCTTCAACCAAAACATCATTTCAAATATGATCAACTTCATCTCAATTATCATGTCACCACTTGTATATAGTTGGTGTACATGAGGACTAGCATGTAAAGGATTATATCCTATAAAGGAGTTTTACCCTAGGTTAAACATATGAATGAATATAAATTTTTTCTTATCTGATTTCTCGATACCTTCCCTTAAGTGTAAACCCTAAGTTATATTATCAATTCATAATATCAATTAACTGCAGCCTACATATTCTGTGTCAGTTAAGAAACATCATCTTGACAATGTTTTTGACAACACGACAAATTATGGTAAACCAAACATGATTTTCACATGACCATACGATTCCATTTGAAAACACTTTCTTTCTAGCTCTAAATCCGAATTCAAATGAGAAACCACCAATAAATTAATATGATTATGTGTATGACTAAGTTTTATTTTCAAATGTTATCTCATATGGATCCACAATCAGGAGTTTTTTAAATGTGCCTTTAAAAGTTAAAACATGTATATAGACTGTTAAATAAAAAAAAAAGTGCATTACCTTGTGAGGGGGTGGTGTACCAGGTCTCAACATATGGTTGTTTAAGAAGCTTATATTACCCTTCTTATTCGATGATTTCAGAATCTGAAACGAACAAATAAGTGACTCATCCACACTCATCATCGCACCAGCATTATCAAACTCCCCACAATAATTTGGGGCTGAGAATATCGTCACCAGTTGTCTATTTGCAAAAAATTCATATCCATCTTCTACCACCTGATATGAGCAATTTACAATTCAAACATAGAACACATATCTCAGTCATGATAATCTTGGACAGAAAACTTTTAATGCTTCATTTAATGCTACTTACTTGATGAGCTCTACAGATGAGATCAAGATCGAGTTTCTCAAGGAATTCAGAAACTATATCATCTCCAAATGTATATGACACACCACGATCATTCTCTCCCCATCCTCCAAGCTCTTTATTCGGATCAGACCAAAGTAAGTCGCATACCAAGCCTTGGTCAGGGACATCAACAGGTCTAGCAATATTCCTAATCTGATCAAGACTTTTCAAACCAGGAGATAATCCTCCATGCATGCATAGGATTTTCTCATCAATAAGAGCAGCGATTGGGAGACAGTTAAAGCAGTCGGTAAATGTTTTCCAGATCCGGAGATTAAACCTCCTCTTGCACTCATCATAGAAACCGTATATACGATTAATAGAAGCACACTCATGGTTTCCCCTGAGAAGAAAAAAGTTCTCCTTGTATTTGATCTTGTATGCTAGAAGAAGACATATTGTTTCTATACTCTGCTTACCACGATCAACATAGTCCCCCAAAAACAAATAATTTGATTCTGGTGGAAAACCCCCATATTCAAACAACCGTAGAAGATCAGGAAATTGACCATGGATATCTCCTGCATGTCACAAACTTTTTCATGAGTGAAACCCTCATTCATATTCAATTAGTAAGATCAAACTTCTACATGAGAAATGAAAAACCCTAAAAATTCAAACAGAGTTGGATCCTAAAACAATTTCATACCGCATATTTTAATAGGGGCTTCAAGCTCTAGAAGATTAGGCTGGCTAAGGAAGACTTGTTTTGCGGTCACACAAAGATGACAGATTTCCTGCTCCGTTAAGTGAACTATCTTTCCGGGCCGGGTATTCTTGGAGTTAAGAAGTCGACCGATGATATCATCGAGAAGAGTAACGTCCATTGCTTGTCTTCCTAATACAAAATCAGGTTTTACAATCCCTAAAACTTCTTCAATCGATCAAAAGAGATACAATAACAACAGATGAACAAAGAAAGGTATGAATCAAATTCAAGTATCTGAAAGATAAAAAAGAACAAATACCAACAAAAGAAAGTGAGCTCTCTCTTCTCTCTCCGGTTATAAGTACTTAGGATTCCGGCCGGTCCCGCCGACGCCGACTTTTTGTACGGTTGAAAGAAAGGGAGTCGCTTTGAAAGACGTTTGGAATGAAGAGAATGAATATGTTTAAAACCCTATCTCTCAAACTGTGCACGTGACCTTCTTATCCCACTAAACTTCAAATTTTCAAAATTTATATATAATTAGTATATTTTTCAAAATAAAATAAAATAAATTTACCTATAATTATATATATGCTATATATATCCATTTTACAAAATATATAAATAATATTTTCATTTCTATATATATATATAATAAATTCATATTATTTTATAATATTCTTCTTCTAATCAGATTAACGGTAACAAACTCCTGCTTTTCTTTTCTAATTTATAAAATTAATTTTTTTTTATAAATTAATTTTTTTTTATAAATTAATTTTTTTTTATAAATTAATTATATTTAGTTATCTATTATAATTTCTATCAAAATTATATATCACTCATGCCTAATTAATACAATTATCTTATTTTTATTAAATAAATCAATTATATATATATTATATATTATTTTAAATTTTATTATTTATAAAATTTTAATTTAACATATTTATTTCTAACTTTTGTAATTAATAAATCATTAACATTTAGAGGTTAACCACTTATAAACCTTTATTAATGTGTATAATTAGCTTCTTCTTTTGTAACAATAAATTGTATTATCTGAATTTGTTTAAATTTTTTATTTTAAAATATTGAGATCCAAAATATAAAAAATTATATTTAAAATTAAAATTAGTTAAGAGTAATATACAAACTATTTAAATAAATAATTATAAATAATATAATAACCAAATATTGTTTTTTCCCTTGTTTTATAAATAAATTACTTTTTGTTCGTGTTGGTTTTGTAGATTAAGCTTTAGCATCTTGTACCTTGGGCATGATCAGGGCTGGCCTTGAGATTTTGAGGCCATATGTAAATTTAAATTTTGGGGCCCCTTAAAATAGTAAATTTTTTTTTTAAAATTTTAATTAATAAAATAAAATATAAATAATTAATATATTATAATAGGAGACTAAAATGGAGATATAAAAATTATTTTTATAATATATATTTAATATTAAAGAAGAAAAAAGAGGAAAAAATAATATTAATAATATAATATTATTAAATATAAAAAATGGGGGCCCTATAAAAGTGGGGGGCCCTATGCAAGTGCATTGGTTGCCTTACCCCAGGACCGGCCCTGGGCATGATGCACAATGCCAGTCAGTGTTGGCATTTGAGAACATGGAATTCCTCAAACATCTTGGGCATGAACAATTTGAAAATTTTGAATTCTCAATTATAGTCTTATGAAACTATTTTCGAGTGGGTCTCTTTAAAGAGTTGAATACATAAACGTTCCGAAAAATAAAAGTCACGTATTAGACAAAACTATGAATTTGGACAGACAAATTCACAATTCATGACACAATAAAAAAATCTTATTATAATTAATCACATTAGTTAATTTTAAATTAAAAAAAAAATTATTTAAGCCTATTTAAATAGATTAATTGATATTTTTAATAAAAATTAATTAATTTTATAAAAAAAATATACATTAATATTTAAAATATAAAACATATATAAATCTAATTTAGATATATTTTAGAAATAAAATCTCTATTTATTATAATATAGTTATTTTATTTATATGAAAAAAATTATAATTAAAAGCAAAACGTGCAAGCTGAATAAATGGGTTGTGCCCAAAGTACATATGATGATAATATGTAACACAATTATTATTAAAAAATCAATACATAAAAAAAATTAACAAAAAAAGTGTATTATTTACTCATACAAAACTAGGGTACTAAAACAATCTTTATTTGAGAATATTTCAAAAAAAAAAATTATAAATTAGTTTAACTATTTAAAAATAAATTAGGAGAAAAAATACACCTAACAGAAAAACTAAGTCTGTACCATTATGATTTGATTATTTGTAATTTGAAAGAAGTCACACCAACTTTTATTTACTGTGACCATATAGTGAAACAATATAGTTAAAAAAAATATATATATATATAAACTTTTAACAGACAAATTTATAAATCCTTTCAAAATTTTGACCAAAAATTATTTCTCCACTTTCCAAAAGTAGCTGATCCATCTTAATCTTTAATAGGAGTGGAAGATGATGTAACATCCTTATCAATTATTTTATTTAAACAACTAAATAATAATAAAAATTTAAATTATGTAAGGATGTTGTATAGGTGTTATTTAATTATATGGTATGATAAATAATAACTGAAATATATAATATATATTAAAATTTAAACAAAATATTAGTTTAAACTATTAAGTTAATTAAGAAACAATTACTCATTTATAAAATAAAATATCTTAATTAATTCTATATTTATTTTAAAAAATATATATTACCTTTAATACAAAAACATAATTTTTTTAAAAAGGTTTATGTATATTAAAATAAAATAAAAATTGTTCAAGCAAATCGACAAATCATTACACGAAAATAAAAAAAAATAAAAAAATAATACTTAATAAGTTATCGAGCTCTTAAATCATCTTAAATCATCGAGAAGAACGATTAACTCTTCACTTTATTGATTTTCTTAAACGAATCTTAAAAAACATCCTAATAATAGACAAATATATATATATATATATATAATTATAAAATATATAATTTAATTGTATTATTTTTTATATTAAACTGAAATAATAATAATTAATTATGTTTATATATAATATCTACAACACATTTTTATACTCTGTAAAAAAAAAGTAAAAAAAACATACAAAATCTACAATTTTAACAAGCTAACCCAAATAACAAAAAAAAATGTTTTATGCTCAATAGGAAAATATAAATTAAACATGCTCCCATATCTTAGGCCTTGTTCGGTTAGGTTATTTAAATAATTCAATCCACTCAAACATTTTTTCACTCCACTCTTATCAATCACATCATTCAATTCATTACCCAAAATATTAAAATACCTTTTATTTTAAATTATTATTTATTATTTTATTATTATATATCAATACCCTTTAAATAATTTTTTATCAAAAATATTATCATCTCCTCAAAATCATCACTAATAATTATTCATTTTCCCTTATAGGTTATTCCAATAACCCGAATCTGAACAAGGCCTTATACATGGATTCCACAAATATTTAAGATCATTATGATTAAATTTGGTCATGTCTTATTATTTAAGTACATCTATCCAAAAACACCTTAAAGATTATATAAAAATAATTAAAGAGAGATAGAATTATTATATAAAAATAATTAAAGAGAGATAAAATTACAAAAAACATAACCTGAAAATGAAAATGAAATTTACAAATTTTGTATTGATTCTACACTAAAAATGAGCGCTAAGAAAAACCTACAAGAATGACTCACCAGTGTTGTAATCCTTTAAATTGCACATTGTTGTGGCTCAAATACTATTTGACATTGATTATTTTTTTTCCCTCACATTTCCTTATGGTTCATTTGTTCCTTAATTATTTTTTGTATTAGATAATTTCATTAAATATGTTTTTATGGGTTTTTTTATGTATTAACCAAAAGTAAAAATTTAATAAATTGGTTTCATCTTTTAAAGAAAAATAAAATGCTATTTACATGTTGAACATATTTTTTTCAATATATTTTATTTTTTAATAAAGACTTGAGTATATTAATTTCAAATAATATAATATATATATATATATATATATATATATATATATATATTATATTTACAATATATATATTATAAAGATTGTGCTAATTTTATTTATACTAACAATAATCTTAGAAAACATACCATTAATATTATATTACTATTTTTAAGTATATTTATAAAATAAACATAAACTATTCAAAATACACTATCAATTATAAAATATTCTAGATCTGCCTCTTCTAGTTCTTTCTCAATTCTAACATGATTACATGAATATAATAATATGGAGAAATAATAATCTTTTAAGACACCTTTCATTAACAACTTTTTATTATATAAAATTTGTAACAGCTTAATTTAGTATCTCAAGGAATTCATTAACAATTAAGAACTTCATTAACCTAGATTCTTCGTTTTTTACAAATAGTCCATTTTTTAAGGAAAAAATTATTGTTTGGTTAAAAAATATATTATTTGACCCATGTTAAATTATTTATTGACAAGTTATTTATTGATACAACGTGTACGAACTTCACTATTGTCATCAATTAATTATATTTTAGAATAAATAATAATTCATTATATAATTTTAAGTAAAAAAAAAAGTTTGTAGAATTAATCTGAACTAACAAGATTAGGTTTTGTAAACAACCCAAATTCCAACAAGCTTTACTCCTTTACAACAAATGTTTTTAGCTAGATCTATCTCACACAAGAATTAATATAAAAAGTTATATATGAATTAAGCAAACATCTGATCCAACAAAACAACAATAGCCATGGCAAAACCATGATCAAATCCAGGGCGTACGATGAGTCGAAATACTTCAAAACCAAAAGAAACCCCGAGAGGAAAAGATTCCTTGATCTTGATCTCGGCCACCAAAGTCCCTGATTCATGATCCAAAACTCTGCAACATCGATGGGTATATGATCCTTCAATCTTATACGCACATCTCTTCTTCTTATCCATGTAAATGTAAGCCAGTGCGTCCCCACAATAAGGGTTCAACATCTTCAAGTGTTTCCTCACACACCAAATCGGCTTTCTTCCCCATCTGTCACCGACTAATTCTCCCTCGTACATTCGCCATCTCTCTATCAGACCTCTAAGTCCCTGCAAATTAAAAGATACAAATTTCACATTTTAAATTTAGGTCAAAAACATTCATCCAAAGCACTAGAGAGAGAGAGAAAGAAAGAAAAAAACCTTGGGACGGCAAAGGGTGATAAGGGGATTGCCGGAGCCATCCATGAGGAGGAGATGATGGGGATGGCCGGAGTAATTATCGACTCTGAAAACCAAATTCCCGTCGGAGTTAATAGCTTGAAAACCTGTACAGCATAAAAGTGGCGATTTTCTCCAGACAGTCAACGATGGCCACGAAGCAGTACTATTGATGATGTCCGTTAATATCGGGGTGCTTTCTTCATGGACTTTATTTCTTTTAGCCATTTCTCTCTCTCTCTCTATCGGTCTTGCTAATGATGCCCTATTTATAAACTGTTAAAATTAAAGATGATGATAGATGCAAGTGGAGAAGAAGAAGCATTAAATGCTAGCTGACGATAAATACATAAAATTTTGTGTTTATCGGATTAAAACAATGACAACAACATATGAGACATAGAATTTGTCGCCTCTTATATTAATAAATATCTTATACCTAACAGACATGCTTAGCTATCTAGTCTTCTTTTAACATAACATGCATCATCTTTAATCTTTTAGTCACATTGTTTGAAAATATTAACGTACGTAGACAAATTCGAATCTTTGATTTGAAATCTTTGGCATGTTGACTTAAATAATTGAGACTTCCAACTATTACATAATAGAATCCTATAAATCAATCAACTTTCACTTAATTACTTCCATCACTAAATAGATAAAAACAAAAAAAATTGTTCCTTAAAATAATTTCATATAATTTTTATTGAGAGTAAAAGATTTATCCAAAATTTCGTTCTTTGGATGGAGTGTTATTAATGGTGGAATTCTAACCGATGATATGTACATGAAAAAATGTAGTATTATGGCTAGTCATTGTCGTATAATGTGTCAAGAAAAGTTGAATCGGCAACTCATTACTTTTGTATTAATGTCAAGTATTTCAAGTCTTTTGTGGAGTATTAATGTGATTCATTGGGTGATGTCTGAGTCTTTAGATAGTTGCTGGAAAAATTGGATTGATGCGTTAGATATATATGGCAAACCTACCTATTTGAGTTACATCTCAATTATTATTTGATAAACTATCTGGTTGAAGAGAAATCGTCAAATTTCAATGATCGTAGTCGTCAGATGCGTATAATTCATAATAATATTATTATAATGTTTTCTGAGATTCGTTCAAGAAAAATTAGTACAGTCTGTCATGAAGTTAATCGTTTTTCTCGAGCGAGTTCAATAATTTATTAAGTAATGTTTTTTCTTATTTTTTATTTTTTATTTACATGTCATGCTTTATTTTTATGTTTAAATAAAAAAATTCATTTTTAATATAAATTTACCTTTTTAAAAATAAAATATATATATATAGATAGATAGATAAATTAGGTTACTTATCTGGAAATATTTAAATATACTTTTCTACGTGAATAAATATATTTTTTAATTTAGTAATGATGGAAGATGCAGTTACACCTAAATAAAAAATTAATAATAAAATATGTACGTGTTTCTTCCGGAATGTGGATTAAACAAATTACTAAGATGATCCTTGATTTCTTGGGAGATGTATCGGATCGAGTATCAAAGTTGTAATTATTATTGTGACATTTTCACCTTGGACTATAATAATAATTAAACCATTTGCAACCTAAAACCAATTATTAAAGAAAAAACAAACGGAGATTTTTATTGTAAAAGTGATTGTCCCCAAAACTACTAACAAACAAAGCTAGTCTTATGTTCAAAGTCATGATTCATGAACATGCTCATAAAAAAATAAAATAAATAAACATCCTATCGTAATCACTTTATTCATCAAATCTATTAAATCTTAAAATATGTTTGTATCATTAACAGAAAACTTAAATAATTCATTTTGTTAATTAAATAGACTCAAAAATAGATTATCTCCAAATAAAACCCCTATTGATCAAACAAGCCCTTATAGTTGTCACAACCTCAAGGGACGGGTTATTTTGTTATAAATATATTTATTATGTTGGTAAAAAAATTAGAATGATCTAAAAAAATTTTAATCTTAATTATAACTAATAAAAAATATAACAAAAACAAATATATATATATATATATATTAATTTTTTTATTTTTAAAATATCAAAGTACTCTTTTTAAATATGAGCTCTAGATTACTTTCAACGAAAAAAAAAAAAAAAATTAACATATGAATTTTAAATGTTAATAATGTCAACAAATTATTATCAATTACGAAACATTTTATTCGGATTGATGCGAACACGTGTAACATAAATAATTTGATACGCTTGTATCACAATATTTTCCTTCAAAAACTCTTTTATTTTTATTTTTTAGAATATCCAAGACATTAGCCGTGAATTTTTCGGTCATCCACGATTTTGTTGTTTGAACTTAATTCAATCTCCATTTGACTCAGTCAGCTTATATTAATTAGTAATAGCACTTAATCCAATATTCTTCTGATCTTAAATAATTGCACTTAGTGTAGTGTGGGGGCATGGGGGCTGCCCCTGAGTATAGTATATACTAATCCCAAAATGCTAAGTTTTTTTTGGTGACTTAACACGTACGACTTCTATTTTGAATTTCATCTATTTAATGTCTTTTGTGCCTTTTTTTTTATTGTAGTAAAATATTTAATTAACAAATTGATCAGACTCAACACTAATTAAATATTATATATACACATGATTAACTAATGTGTTTATGTTGATAAAGAGATATCTCGTCACTAACTATTCTATTATTTCCTAATCTGTAGATGAGTTGCCTGCTCAATTTCGCTGTCATTTATCATATAATTATGATTCGGTCACTAATTAATTAAAATCACCGACCAATCTTTCATGTTATTTCAATTTTCAAGAAAATAATTAAGCATATCTCTGATCATGAAGATTGTATATATAGGTGAATTTCGTCTATTTAATACATCATTGGACGCGTGGCGTGTTTTTATTGGCAGTTGGACTATTTTCTTATTGGGAGGAAGAAATGAAGTGTTATTTCGCTTCTTCCCATGCATGCATTAATGGAAAGTATTACGTGGTCAGATTAAGTCCACTTATAAATCTTTTGAAATTATATAATATATAATATGACCAAAAATAAATAAATTATGTTGACCACCGGTCACACTTTAACCGGATCTTTTATTTTTTAAGTTTATATATATATGTCTTGGAATAATATTGAATCATCCACATGTCTTGACACGCGGCTATATATCTTATTTCGTATCATATAATTATAATATTCATTCATATATTATTACATATTTTGATTAAGGAAGAGTGACAACAGACATTGACAAAACAGACTCCATCAAAGTACGTAGGTTAACATTGAAATAAAAATCTATTCATTTTGACCCATCAAGTTCAAGTTAATGTTGTCTTGATTCTTGAACCTTATACCCTAAAGGCTAAATCTTAGAGTTGATATTGTTATTTATCTATAATACTAGTCTGGTCTTAAGTTTCATGAAAACCTGTTAATTAATTTCATAATTTTGTTAAAAAATCTCAAATTTTCATTGAAATGAAAGCCTATTTTTCAGTTTGACCCTGATTGTGCTTGGTCAAGTTCAGGTTGGTGTTGTCTCGGAGGGCTGAATCTAACTATTAATGGTCAATAATATTTAATAAAATTCTCTTACGATAAATACAAATATAAATAAAATAAATTTAATAAAAAAATAATAATAGTATATATTTAATGTTTACTTTTTTTTAATAAATCACAAATAATTAATATATTAAAATTAAAAATAAAATTCGAACACTCTTAGTCTCTCATTCCACATTTTATCCATTTCGGTAAAACAACTTATCTTCTCACATATCTCATCACATATCTTTTTCGAATGAACCTCTCATCTAATTACCTTACACTTTTACTTTGGTCAATCAAATATTTTATTTATATTTTGTAATCTCTTTCAATTGATATCGGCTTATTATTCATTGTCAAATCACATCTCAATCACAATTGGTTAAAATGTTGTAATTATTTTATTAGGTTGCAGAAACACACGTATAACATTTTTTATTTTATTTTTAACCGTTTTAAGTTTATGGGCGGGTCAACCCACAATCCGATCCAAGTATCCATTTACTCTCACATATATATTCAAATTAACCATAACTCTCGACCCGACAATCTAAACACATTGAAATTAAGCAACATTATTTAACCGTTTTAAATTTATGGGCGGGTCAACCCACAATCCGATCCAAGTATTCATTTACTCTCACATATATATATATATATATATATATATATATATATATATATATATATATATATATATATATATATATATATATATATATTAGTTAGTTCAAAAGTTGAATTTATATTGTTAAAATGTCATGCGTTCATCAAATTTGGTGTTGAATTTAAAATATAAAGTCTTATTAGCTAAGTTGATTAAAAGATTATACTTGTTTTGTTATGTTGCAAGTTTGAAACATACATATAACATTTTTAATTTTATTTTTAACCATTTTAAATTTATGGACGGGTCAACCCACAATCTGACCTAAATATTCATTTACTCTCACATATAAATTAACCACAACTTTCAACCCGATAATCTAGACACTTTAAAATTAAGCATCATTATACGTATATATATTATATATATATATAGTTAGTTAAAAAGTTGAACTTATATTATTAAAATGTTCTGTATACATCAAATTTGGTGTTGAATTTAAAATATAAAGTCTTATTAGTCTAATTGCTTAAAAGGTTGTAATTATTTTTGTTAGGTTTCAAAACATACATATAAGATTTTATTTTATTTTTAACCGTTTTAAGTTTATGAACGGATTAACCCACAATTCGACCCAAATATTCATTTACTCTCACATATATATTGCAATTATCACAGATCTCGACCCGACAATCAGTATATTTTGAAATTAAGCATCATTAAATATATATATTAGAAAAATATCAAAGTTAATTTTTATTTTTTTATTCTCTTTTGGTTGATTATGGGTTGATCATGGGTTGATCATATTGTTTTAAACAATATAAAGATTGTTCATAGAATTTTAATTTTGATAACAATTTACAAATGACTAGATCCGGTTTGAGCGATGGATATTCAATTGGATCAATACTTTGTTTGAGGCGATGAATAGGCCTACAACTGGAAAGAGCCCAATAACAATCATCAGTCTTTAATTTTTCACCAAAATCATATCCATTCATAAGATATTATATAAAGTTTAAGTTTTACAAAAAGAGATAATGGTTAAATTTAACAATAAATAATCAATTATTTTAAAATGTATAACCATATATGCCCTCTAGGATAAAACAATATAACTTTTAGAGTCTTTATTTATTTATTTATAGTTTAGAAATTCATCACGACCCCTTAATTATAAGCTTCAAATTCAACTTAACATGGTTTTGTTTACTTCTAATTTTTCAGGTAAAACATTTAACATTTAAATTATATTTAGATATTACATGCGAGAAGATATTAACTCATACACTATAATAATAATAATAATGTATATAGCTTTAAATCCAAATTTCTACTAAATACAAATTTATTTACCATAGTCACACAACAACCCCTTCAATCATTCTGAAAGAAAAAATTGTGTCATTTCAAAAGTCTAAATCAAAGGAATAAAAATGGAACATCAATAACTTTGTGTATAAATTTGGGAGACTACAGAAACATCTCACATGAACAATTCATTATAGATCAAATGTTTGATAATTAATATGTTGTGGAAAATTAATTCTTAGTTAGTTTTTCTGTTTGAATTGTGGTTACCTTTGTTATATTGCTTAAGTTATTTATAATAAATATATTCATCCCTGTCACAAACTTGTGGGTTCCAGCAGCAGGCCTTACAATTTTAATTTCCTATCGATTAAAGTATATGATTTTAAACATCTATTATAAAAAATAAAAAATAAAAAAAAGTGTTGTGAAATTAATGTAGTTAATTAGTTATATGGTGACGGCAAAAGATATTCTCCGTACGAGGAATGAAGAATTGGTCTTAATTAGTCACTAGCTAAATACTAGTATTAAATTAAAATAAGTTTTTAAATTCTAATTAAGCAACAATCCAACAATAAAAAGTTACTTCGGACGTGTTATTGTACTACAGACCATACCATACGTTTATAGTATTATTTATTTATTATTTATAACGTTACACCACACAAATTTGTTGGCTATGTTAATGCTTACATTTGAATGAATCTTTATATTATAAACTTTATTAGCCACCTTCTTATTTATAATACTAAAAATAAGTTTTGGAGTGGGTATAATATATTAACATTTTGAATAAAAAATAACTATGAAACTGTTTACTAATGGCTGTGTTCTTTCTTTTAATTGTTTTCTTCGTTTACATTTGAATGGATCTTTATAAACTTTATTAGCCACCTTCTTATTTTATAAATACTAAAAATAATTATTTTGTTGTTTTCTCTAATCCACTTCCTTATTGAAAAAGTCATAGTTCATATCATTCCAACAACAAGATCAAAATCACTTTTCCTGGATATTTAATTTAATTAAACTATTTTTTTTTTTTAAACCCAAAAGACCAAAGATTAAACATGTTCTATGATAATTAGGAGGATGCCTAACCAAACAAGCTTAGTAGAAGAATAAGGATGCTAAACAAACAAGATCACGTATGAAATGTCCAACCAAGTTAATGGACCTTAAAACCCTAAAAAAAAGGGCAAAATTCCTTGTTTTCGTTTCATATACGGTATAATGACTTTGACTAGAGAAGCTTCCATAGACTATCAACCAATTTTATTTATAAAAACAAACACAAGAATTTAAATAAATACTTATTATTATTCAAAGCGGTGGCGCGTTTCCATATCATCTTCTAAGCTATTATAAATAATTTGAGTCTATCATGCATAGAAAATCAACTTAAATGTGGTCACACTTATAATAATATGGCTTCAAAAGAAGACCCAGAACAGCCCCTTGCACCGGCGGCTCACCGGATTCCAATTGATCATGATAATGATCATGATCATGATTATGATGAGCTCCCGGTCCGGAAAGGATGTCTGAAATGCTGCGGCTGCGTATCTGCTCTCCTCTTAATTCTATCACTTGTTTTATTAATCCTCTTCTTCACCCTTCTCAAACTCAAAGACCCAATTCTAAAACTCAACTCAATCTCCTTATTATTATACGGCCTCAACAACACAAACCAATTCAACATTACCACCACCAATTTCACTATTCTAATCGACGTTTATGTTAAGAACCCTAACATCGAAGCTTTCAAATTTGGAAACAGTACGACGGAGATCTATTACGGGGGGATGACGGTGGGTGGTAGCCGGAATCCTGCTGGCGGGATGATTGTGGGAGCGGGGAGAACAGTGGGGATGAACACGACGGCGGAGGTTATGGGGTGGAAACTTATGCAAGTTCCCAGGTTGGGAGACGATCTGAGAACAGGGGAAATTAAGGTTAACGGATGTACGAGGGTCGGAGGGAAAGTGGAGATTTTGAATTTGATAAAGAAGCATGTAGTTGTGACCATGAATTGCACATTCACTGTCAATTTAAATACAACGGAAATTGAAGATCAAGATTGCCATCAGAAGGTTTCTAGTTAGTAATTTTATTAGGTTAGGTAGGTTGAACAAGGATTTTGCATGTGTATTAATTAAAAGGTATTATTATTAGGGAAGCAAATTCAAAACTATCACATACAATTTTAATAACCATCCAATATGTAAAGTTTGAGGCAGTCATTTTCTGAACCATCACAAGTACTCTATTCCAATTTAACACGAAAAAATTAGTTAAGTTAGGTTGATGATTTTTTTGGTTCGAGTCGAAATCAGATTGACCTGTTTAACGTGAATAAAAAACCGGTCAAAATCGTCGGTGGATTACCTGAAATGATTCTAGAGTAAACCCGCCAAACTATTTAACTTTTTTTTTTATTTTTTTTCCTATTTATTTTATGTTGTGTTTATGTTATTTTAATTTAAATAGAGAATTGTGTTTATGTTTTTGTGTTTATGCCATAATAATTAGAATTGCAAATAAACATGTGAGATTCAGGTAGGTAAAGATTTTGACAAATTGCCTATGATTATGAATAAACAGATTTGATTCACATTAATATAACATATATGCAGATTTATTCGACCTTGACAAAGTTTAGAGGACAAGTTTGGTTAATAATAATAAAGAAAAAGAATGGACGGCGGGGTAGGTCACGTTTGGACGGCGAAGACTGGAATTTATCATCGTGCCACTCACTCATCACACGGGTAACACCTCTTTCACCGTTACTCAGTCATCCCGTTGAAGAATTTCAATATCAGTATCAATTTCATTACCAATCCAAAATTAGGGTTTTTGATTTGACTCATAACGATTCACGGAAGAATCGCTGATGATGGAGGAAATCACAGACAGGTTTCACGGCCATGATTCTTCTACCTCTTCTTCAGATTCCGACGATGACGATTCCTCGTCGACACTTAAATCTGATGTTTATCGGCTATTCGCAAGGGAAAAACCCGTTCACAAGGTCCTTGGCGGTGGTAAATGTATGTTCCTCCTAAATCCTAATCAAAATCCGCTTTTTCAGCTTAGATCACCTATATCTATATGAATGAATGTTTATTAGAAAGATAGATAGGTCCACTTTGTTCTTATCGTGATGGTTTGGTAATTGATGCAGCGGCTGATGTACTCCTTTGGAGGAATAGAAAGATATCAGGAGGAGTCCTAGCCGGAGCTACTGCTATATGGGTGTTGTTTGAGTTACTTCAGTATCACTTGATCACTCTTGTATGCCATGGTTTGATGCTGGCTCTGGGGATTCTCTTCTTATGGTCTAATGTTACCATTTTCATTAACAAGAAGTAAGAAAAAAGTGTTTATATCAACTGATCCAATTCCTAAAGAATTTCATCCATGGAGTTTGTTTGTTTGTTTGTTTGTTTGTTTGTTTCAGATCTCCCCTTCGTATTCCAGAGATTTCCATTCCCGAAGAACCCATTCATCAAATTACCTCTGTTCTTAGACTAGAGATAAATCGAACGATTGAAATTCTACGGGATATTGCCTCTGGAAAGGATCTGAAGCAATTTCTCTATGTATGTTAAACACTTACTTGTCTCCATTCTTGATCAGCATTACTTACTAATGTTTCTGCAAATGATGCTAGGTAATGGCTGGCTTGTGGATTTCGTCTGTCATTGGAAGTTTCTGTGATTTCTTGACATTGTTCTACATAGGTATTAAATTTGAGTATTGATTCATTGATTCATTGATTCATTCTTTCGTTTTGAAGTTTTATTAGTTTTTTCTTTATTTCTTCATGAATGTCATAAAAGTTTTCATGAATGTCAGCATTTGTTTTGCTTCATACAATACCTGTGTTGTACGAGAAGTACGAGGTTCGTGTGGATTCATTCGGGGAGAAGGCAATAGCAGAGATAAAGAAGCAGTATCAAGTTTTTGATGCAAAGGTTTTGAGTAAGATCCCGACGACAATCTCCTCTAAAGGTGGTAAGAAGACGGCTTGAAGTTATTGTACGGCCTAATCCCACGACTGATCGATAGTATGTAGGCTTGTTGTTGTGAATTTATTATTGTCTTCTACAAACCCTCAATTCAAATCTCATACTTTAGGGAATCGTGTGAAATTGCAATATGATTGGAAACCTATTATATAATGTTTTAGGGTTTTGGAATTCGAATGTGGATTAATACTTGTTAATGGTGGCTACGCCATTTTCTTTAATAAAATTTATTGAAAATTTAGGTGGTTATTTTTTATTTACTCGGGTATGTTACAACCCGGTCAAAATAGAAAACATGACATTTAAGTAAACAATATTAAGCATTTCTTGTCATAATATATGTTTTAAATTATATAAGCAATATTGTGCTTAAGCAATAAAAAACATGACATTAGACCAAATTCTTAGTATTGTTTAGTAAGCTAATGAAGACTGCTAACTAACACACAACTGTCTGGTACAAAAAAGGATAAAACTTGCTTTTGTGATGGCAACATTTGCACCTTTGTTATAAAAAGATCATTTGTCTTCAATCTACATACATAGATATATGACATAACGAATGCATTATTATCAATAGTCTTATTCGACCTAGAAATTGACCTATTTTAGTAGCATTCGAACAACTTAACATCCATCTTCAACCGAAAATAATCAGCACCCTCCACTACATCCGATATGAAAGTGACAATCCCTCTAGCCATGAAGAAATCCCCTGTGCCTCCAACCACCGAAAGATCCCTTCTATCGACATCCATTATATCGGCTCCCATTACATTGATGGTCCCCTTGTACTGGCTCGAGTTGAAGACAAGACTGTAAGCGAACCAAGCATTGTAAGTGTTCTTCATGTTGTAGAAGTAGAACCCTTGTGCCCTTGCCATGGCCGGGGAGGCGAGATCCCCGTCCTCGGTCATGGGGTCGTCGAAAACAACCGTCTCTCCAAACTTGAAGGAGCCGAGGCCCGTGGAGTTGGTGATGGCAGCAGCACTTGCGTTTTGGACGTTATTTCCTTTGAACATAGTGTCATGGTAATAGAGTGTGATTCGTTTGCAAGGTTTGGCTGGTTTCGGGTGGGAAGAAGTGAGTGATGATGAGATGAAAAGGCAAAGAATTATCAAAAGGGTTTTCCTCACCATGCCTTCCATGAATATTCTCGATTGTGTGTTTGTTTTAGTTAGATAAGTAGTTGTCTTGTATTTATAGGCAACCACTATACAAATATATTCCTAAGATTATTATTTTGCAAGACTTTTAGGGGGAATTTGTAAAAAATAAAAAATTACAATTTTTCTCAGTTGTCTATTTGTTTTTCTAATTTTTATATCTTTGAAATTTTTTATGTATATTAACCAAAATTATTTATTATTATTATTATTATTTCATCAGCAACAAGTAACCACCCTTTTAAGATAAGATGATGAGTTACACTCACTTTAGTCTATTATTATAGTCAATTATAAATTAATTAGTTTGTATCATCATCATCGTCGGTCAACGAAGCCAACGAACTCTCCGGCAACTGGGTCCGGTACTGTTGCACCACAAGAACCGAAGTGGAGAACTCCGGCGAGGTCAAAAGCCCCCCGACCGGCCCCAATTCCCGACAATCATTCCTCGACGACCCCTCAAACGCCGCCACTAACTGACCCTCCGGCATACGACCCACCACCAACAGCTGGCACCGCCCATCATGTTGTCTCTTGATAACCTCAACCGCCTCTCTCCCACTCCCCACTTCAATCTCATCGTATTTAATCCTCTCGTTCTTCTCCATCCTCTCTCTAAATTCCGACAAGCATTCTTCGTCCCTAGATTGTTCTATTTCATCCTCACCCACATCGATTCCAACGTTATTCATCTCCGAAGTTACACGGAAACGAATCACCGCAAGTCTAATCCCCGGGTGTTCCGACATACGAGCACCGTACGCAAGTGCTTCAATGTCATCAGGACCACCGAAAAACAACACCTTTACAATAAAATCAACGTTTCTAGCCGAAACATGAGCGTTTCCTCCTAGTCCCCTGTCTACCAATATACCGACCGAACACGGGGCGTGTTCAAGGACCCTTTTGTTTATGTAATGGAATTCGTATCTCGTGGTCTCCAACTGTCCGTCCAGACGTTGGTGCTTATGGAAAGGCAGGATTATAATTGCGGCCTGCTGGCTTTCCGCGCTAGAACATATATCTTCGTGAATATTCGACATTCTCGAGATTGCCATTGTGGGTCGGATTGTCACTTTGCTAAGCTGCTGGAAGGCTTCGAATGCGACCACTATCTGGTTGCTGACGGACGATCTGTCATTTGTCCAGAACGGAAGTCCGTTCTTTCTTGCCTTGTGAACCATTCGGATAGCAGAGGATCTTTCGGAGAGTTCCATGAGGTGCATGGCGTAAACGCGAAGCCCTTCCTTCCTAATTCCTCGAGATGCCTCGATGAGATTGATCATGGACGGGATGTTCCTCGTGCTGTGGAAACATGTTAATATTCTTAATTGAGAATTTGTTTTCTTTCTCTCAACGGTTCGGTTCTTGTACTCGCCTTTCTCGACTACTCTGGCTGGTTTGTAGATAGCCATAACTAATGGTGTTGTAATGAAGGTTGTGAATAGAGCCATTAGAACCATGATTGCAAATGTTTGATCATTCAAAACCTGTTAAGTGAAAGAAATTTTAGATTTTTATAATAATATTGGAAAAACACTCTAGATGGGATCATACATTATACATACCCCTTTATCTTTCCCAATATTAAGGACAATTAGCTCCACCAACCCCTTAGTGTTCATCAAGACTCCTAATGTCAAAGCCTCTTTGAAATCCACACCAGACAAAAGAGAGACTACAACAGTTCCAACAATCTTTCCCACGGAAGCTGTGGTTATGACCAAAAGAAGAAGACCCCATGACTGCAGGCCTTCGATAGTGGCGACATTAGTCTTCAATCCGTTTGAAACAAAGTACAACGGTAGGAACAAGCCAGAAACAAGATCTTCAACCTTCTCCACCAACGCACCTGAAAACGCCCCTTCTTTCGGAAGAAGCACGCCAACCACAAAGGCCCCGAAAAGGGCATGAATTCCAATAGAATCCGTCACAAATCCAGCAGCTAGAACAACTGCCAACGTTGCACAAACGTAATTCTCATTCACATGCTCTCCCTCCGGGCATTTATCAGCCATCCATTTGAAGACAGGCGGGATAACAAGTATGCAAACTAAAACGAAAGCACACCCGCATAATAAAACCCACAAAGAAATGAAGGGAGAACTGTTGGTTCCGGATAGGGCAATAGCTAAGGCAAGAAGAATCCAAGCCGCCACGTCATTTACAGCGGCTGCCGACATGGCTATTCTTCCTACGTCTGTGGTTAAAAGCTTTAGTTCAGCTAAGATTCTAGCTAAGACAGGAAAGGCAGTAATAGAAAGAGCCACCCCCATGAACACAAGAAATGGGCCCTGGTTTACTCCTTTTGAAATAGTTGCTCTGAGAACGAAAGAAGTCCCCACTCCTAATGTAAAAGGGAGGGAGATCCCAGCAATTGCAATGGTCAAGGCTCTCTTCCCAGTTCTACGGAGAGACTTCAGGTCCAATTCTAGACCAACAAGGAATAGGAAGAAAAGGAGACCTAGATTGGCCAGTGTATCCAATACTGTCAAGCTTCTAGCTGGAAAAACAGTGTGTAGATAATCCAGATTGCGCCCCAAAGCCGATGGCCCAAGCAATATTCCTCCCTGTATGTAGAATGTCAGCCATTTTCACTTGTAAACAAACAGGTGGATATTGTAGAAGCAGGGAATCAAAGACTTACGATGATCTCAGCAATGACACGGGGCTGCCTTAAGGGGCGAAGAACGAAAGCAAGACTTCTAGTGACAACAACAACTAAACATATCTGTAGAATTGCCAGTGGGAGAGCAAACTGGAGAGGATTGTCACCCTGAAAGACACCATTTGATGTAGCCTTCATGGGGGGTGGACATTTTAGAGTTGAGTTCATAACCATCTTTTCTTTAAGTTAGAATTTCAAGCCAAATTCATGTATATGTGAGGAATTAATTCCCAATCTATGCACCTGAAAGCTGGGATCATCATTTGTTCTCATTAGATTATCTGTCCACATGAGTCACATGACCATTCTTGGATCTAACAGTGACTTACACATGTGATTAAAGTAAACTGTAAAGAAATCAAAGAAAATTCTTGAAATCAAATCGATTCTTGCAATGTAATAATAAAATCCAATAAAGATGTTAGATCTCCAATTCAGTACAAAAATTTCGAGTAATAATCTCATCAGCCTAGCTAGCAAGCTAATTAATTATTCATCACACAGTTATGTCGTTTTCAGCTCAACCAAAACATGGACCATCCATCCATGACTTTGCCTACCATCCACCACATAGAATAAATAATAATAATAATAAAACCCTCTCAGATTCTTCGCCCCCACCTTAACCGACAAGAAGAGAAAGAAAAAGAGAGTGACCTGAATCGGCTTTTCGGATTTGCTTTATTAACACATTCGCTTTCAGTCCGTCCTTCCTTCCTTCCTTCCTTTGGTGCAAGCAGATCGAGCGGGGTTAAAAATAAGCTGGCCGGTTTGAACCTTGGAACAGTCAAATTCGGCGTTCTAGTGTTCTAGATAGTAGAACGATATCTTCTTCAAAACCGAATCGCGTTGAAATCGATTCAGATAGAGTCCTACTCCGATAACAACGGGGAGGAGCTTCTTCGTCGGCATCGGCTGCCCCCGTATATATATATATATAGGAGGAATTAATAGCTATTTCTTTACGCGTTTAATTTGTTATAATTAATTACTCATTTTATTATCAAATATCTATTTTTGTAATTGCTACATTTTATTATGAAATATCTATTTTTGTAATTACAACATTTCATTTAGACTATGTATATATTATAGGAATTAATAGTTATTTCTTTACGCGTTTAATTTGTTATAATTACCCATTTTATTACTAAATATCTATTTTTGTAATTGCTACATTTTATTACGAAATATCTATTTTTGTAATTGCTACATTTCATTTAGATCATGTATATATTAAGTTATTATCAGTATTTTGTTTCCCAAATAAATAATTTATATGTATATATGTTTGCAATCGCAGTTACATACACTAACATATCACACATATAATTCAGATAGAATTTGGAGAAAGAAACGGTGTTGAATTTTTTTATTTTTTATTTTTAAATTAATAAATGTATAAAATGAAAAGGATTCGAATTAAGAAAATAAAAATAATTAAATAAATGAAAATAAAACAAAATAATAATAATATAAATTTATCTTAAATTCTTTTAAATAAAAAAAAAAAATGAATACAAACTTTAGATAGTAACATAAAATCAATTTTCAATCCAACTGAGTCACATTATGAATGGATTCTGCTTAAGTATTAAGAATAGTATAAGTAATCCACAAAATTAATAAATATATCCAATCTCTATACATCTATATAAAATTATAAATATAAATTTAATTTAACAGGTTAATTATTTTTATTTTTATTAAAATAATTTATTTATTATTATTTGAACTTAATTAAAAAATATAATAAATGATTGTTTTAGTAATTTTCATTTTTTTTGAAATATTTTAATTTTAAATTATTTAATTATAATAATTCGTAAGCTAAGTTATATATTATTATAAATAAAGTATAATATAAATGTTTTAATTTTATTTAAATAACTTTAATATTAGACATAATTTATGTTTAATTAAAATTATTATTTAAATTCAATTTTAAAATATAATTATACTATATATGCTAACATTATCTGTGAATAAACTAACTATTTTGACATAAATTTATGAATCATATATTACTAATATTTTTTAGTTATTATAATTTTACATAAAGTTATGATTATATATTATTAATATTTTTTTAGTTATTATAATTTCACATAAAGTTATTCTTTTTATAATTATTATCAATTTATTTTTAAATGATTTTGATTTTTTTTTAGTTTTGACATGATATTTTTATTTTTAATTAATTAGTCCTGTCTAAAATTAAATAATATTTAGATTAAAAATAAATAAATTGTTTTTTCACTTCCCAACTTTCCCCTCCAAAACATACATATATTTGCCATTTTGACCCTAATAGGTTGATAGACCAACTATTTCATCTAAAATTTTGAACTTGCAATATAAAAAAGAACCAATTGTTCGTAGAGGTTGAATGGAAAGTGATTTCAATATTAGAGATGAAATTGTCTACAGTAAATACTATAGGGTCAAAATTGCAAATTAATGTAAAGTACAATTGTTATTTGAGGATTGAATCAGGGTTGATTTTATTAAATGGGGTCCAACATTAAATTGTTCCATATATAAATCTGGAATTTTTTAAATTTTAGTCATTTGAGTATTTTTATTAATGTTAAAATGTTATTTATTTTTGTTTTTTAATTAATTTATTATTTTTAAATTAAATGATATTTAGAAATATCTTTGATGTATTTGTTTAAAAATTTAGTATTATTTTTTAAATTTACGCATTTAATTAGTCGAAGTTGGTTCGGTAATTAAATAAAGGTATAATTTAAGAAAAAAATTGAAAATATTTGAATAGAGATAGATTTTTTAATTATTATTCAAAAAACTTTATAACAAAACTTAATGTACGGTTTACCTTGGATATATTTGCATTTTAAATTAAGTATTATTTTTTAGATATACTCGTTCAAAACTGTTGAATAGGTTGGAATGTTTTAAAAGTTGTGCAATGTGTAAAAATAATTATAAAAAATCGAAAAAAGGGAATTATTAATTTATTTTTATAAACTTGATAAATTAATTAAAAAATAAAAATATTATATTAGACTAAGAATAGATAATTT
The DNA here is from genome assembly GCF_907164915.1 of Impatiens glandulifera. Taxonomy (NCBI): domain Eukaryota; kingdom Viridiplantae; phylum Streptophyta; class Magnoliopsida; order Ericales; family Balsaminaceae; genus Impatiens; species Impatiens glandulifera. The sequence continues at coordinate 1,879,115 of NC_061864.1, forward strand.
TATTTCTTTTAAACTTCAAATAATTAAAATTTTGATATTTTAAGTCTAATATAAAATAAATCAAAGATAAAACCCAATTTAATAAAAATAATTTAATTTCGAATTCTAATACCAGTAGGGGAGTTGTGAAGTGAAAAAACAATATTAATCTATTAATTATAAATATTATTTCGTTTATGACGAATTACGTGGAAGAATTCAAAGAATATTTTATTCTTACCATATTGGTACAAAACCTTGTTTCAAATGAAACAAAATGAATTTGTCCCAGCGTACGGATTAATCGACATTTTTCACAAATTTTACGAACAGAAGCTATTATTTTTATATTTTTTATTCCTTACCTTAATTCTAAATTGACTTGTCGGAAGAAAATAAATTTCTTAGAATTTTGAATCTCAAATAGTACGTATTTCCCTGGAAAGATATGTTCATCCGCCTAATCTCTCGAAACGTTAGTGATATTAATTTTGAGATAAACTATGTAATGTTTAATTCTGTTATAATTAGACCTTCATTTCAAAATTTAAAGTGAGATTTATTGAGTAAAAATGATTCATATTTAATAAAAATGATATAAATTTAAACTTCAAATAACAATTTGAGGCCTTAAATAATAGTTTAACATGACTATTCACGCAATAAAATTTGTTGAAATTAGCACTATATCTTACTAATAAGCCTTTAATTTTACTCTTTTGAATTTAGTTTATCTTTATTTTTTATTTTATTCTTAATGTAGTGAGACATTACCTTTATTTTTATTTCAATTTAATTAAGTATTAAATTTTTTTAATTCTCAAAAAATAACAAAATTTACATTATTTCATTCTATCCATTCAAAATTTTCTCTTTACTCCTTTTAAATTCGTCTTAATTTTTATTTTTCAATTTATCTAGGTTAATAAGTGGAATATTATTTTTTTATATTTGTCTTGGGTAGGAATATCTATAAATAACACTAATTGAAAAAGAAAACATACGCAGTCAACGATAATAATTGAGTGTGAACCTAATATTTGTAAAAGACTACAAACATTAAGTTATCTATCTATATGAAATTTTATTCTTAAAAAAACAATTAATATTAAAAGAATAAAATGAATTTATTAATTCATATATTCTTAAACATCCAAATTTTATGATAAAAAATTCTTACAAAATACTAAAATACAATTAAAGAGTATAAACATAAAGGCTACTCAAGCAACATCAATTAAACAACTACATACATTTAGAAGGTTTAGACTATAAATATGTTTCTAAATATTATTTCATTTATCAAATTTCAAGTTTTACCTTATACATAATTCATAATTTACTATATTAATTATTAGTTTTCCTTCAATTTAAAAGGCAATTAATTAGAGATGAAATTGAATATATCTTTCTTTATAAAAACAAAAATTATACCATTTAATATATAATTAAAATATTTAAACTCTCATTATATATATTGGTTATTTTGTTATTGTAGTTATAATCCACGTGTATTAATAAAATTGTATTTACATAACTAATTTCGGAATTGGAGTTGGTTTATGCATTTATTTTTATTTACTTAAACACTTTTTTTTTAAATATCTTATTTAGATGTTAATTTAGATACGAATTTTTGAAATATATTTTTAATTATGTATAAATTAATAAATTTAATAAAAATTTCTCTTTCATACTCAATTTCACTCACAACTCTCCAAACATGCCAATAAAAAAAACTGAATTTCTAAATAATCTACCAATCTCATTTAATTAGATGTAAGAACCCAATCTTTTAAAAGATATATAGATAGATGACATGAGTAAGCACCATTTCTATTAACAGCCTCCTTTCAATTTTTTTCCACAATATACTAGAGTAGTCTACCCAAAATATGCAGATCACAAAAAAAAAAAATGATCATGTTGAGATGATTAAGTCATCCAATTTTAAAGTGGTTCACCCAATTTATAGGCAAATTGCTATTTAAGCTTATGATAATTCCAAAGTTACTTGGAAATGCCTAGCTACCACAAATCTGGTAAGACTAAGTATATCAAACCAAAAGTCACGGTTTCAAATATTTCATAGGTAAGCGCTTTAAATTTAAACGGGTTCATCACGTACTATGGGTTTTCATGTTAGTTCTCGATTAATTAAAAAAAAATCTAAGTGTATCACTAAATCAAAGTTCAGAAAAATAGATAAATTCTTTTTTTAGATCGTTTAGTGCTGTCAACAATAAAATATTTATAGTGACCCAAAACATATGCAGAAGCAACCAAATGTTGAATTCAAAACATTGAGAACTCAAACAATGAAACCAAAATATTGGTAAATTATATTAGAATTATCCCAATACAAAAACAAAAGGGGCTGATCTTAACAGAACAAAAAAGTCTTAAGTTGTTGTAAGTGCATAGAGATGAAAACAAAATTATAGCAAAATAAATTAGTGTTGAAATTTTGTAAGTTCAATACTAATTTTTAAGTTATGTATATATAACATATATTAAACACAAAATTCAAAAGTCATTATTTCAATTCTCACCTAGCTAGTCTTAATTAAATTGAAATGTCTCTAAATAAAAACTTAACCATAAGTGCTTCTCATGATCAACTTAATTTATGACACCTGGTTAAATCATGTGGCAGGGACAAACAAAAGCACTAAATCAATGGAGGGACACAATCCAAAATTATATCCTTTACAATTCACCCTTTCACACTTAACAAAAATAACCAATCCAAAGATATTTGCTAAAGAGGATTATGTAGGATTTTTGAAATAAAATAAAAAAGTATTATCATATTATTCCCACCATGAGGAGGAAAGCAAACAAATTAAGATTTAGCAGATTCTTGTTGACAATTCTTTTACATTTTGATTAAATTTAATAACATGTTTTCTTATTTTTACATTATCAAAAAAATTACATTATAAAGATTAGATTAAGTCAAATTAATATGTAATTTATATAAACAAACAATACACATTTATTATATTAAAAATGAAAAACACAAACATCAACTTGAGATTAATTACATGTATCATTTTACCTTTATTATGATGTGATTGTTTTTTATTTTTTTTGCTTGACTAAAAGGCAAATTAATGGGTGTATGCATGGTTGGAAAGATAGACCACATTCATATATAGTTTAAATTATAATTAAATTTGTCGGTTGGACAAAAGACATATTTAAAAGACAAATCAAATCTTAATTTTATGCACTAAACTCTTTCCAAATAGGTTGGAAACATCTTGACCCCATAGAATAAAGGGAGACCACACTCAAGATTTTTTTTGTTCCCCTGTTTAATTTAATTAATGTTGAATTACAGCTTTTAATAAAATAATTCACTACTTAGCATTTGACCACATAATTATATACTCTTTCCTCAAGAATAATTAAATAAAGATAAGGATGAACGCTAATTAAATCACTTCAACGACTCATTTAAAACACTTGTTGAATATAGAAATTACTGTTCTCATTTTAGTCAAGACTTCTAAATAAATTTATCAAATATTGTTTTTTTTGGGAATTATAAATTTAAAAAATATATTATATTCATGTTAATATAGATGTATATAATATCTTGTAAATCTGACCTACATAAATTCTTTATATTCTTTTAGGGTTTATATTCTTTTAGGGCTTGTTTGATTTATTGATATAAACCCAATTTTTATACTATAACTCAATATCATATTAACAATTTAATCAATAATTTTATTTACTTAAATACCAAAATTATTCTCTAATTTTATTTTTATTATTTTTTTAACAACTAAACTCTGTTCTCTAAACTCAAAAGACTAAACTGTCTTTAAATTTTAAAAATCATTTTTTTTCCATTTAAGAGAAACCCATTTAAAACCAAAAAAACTCTCTACCAAACTCTTTCAAATTTATAAAATATTTTCATATAAATTAATTGTTTTTCTTGATACATTTTTCTATGGATTGAGCTCGGACAATTTTTTACTTGCCAAAAATTAACATACAGCAAACAATATTATTCCCAAAATTTCTGCATCCAACTATATGTTCAATAAAACTGTAATAAAATTGTACTAATTAAGGGTACACAAAGGGATATTACATTATTATTGAAATTTTTAATTCATATTCGATGAAGAAACCCTAAAATCTGTTGAAAATAGCAAAAACAAGCTACAAAAAATAAAGTTGGAATTGATGAAATCAAACAAGGAAAACTAGTTTGATGGATAAAGTCAAATAGTCCTTTTACAGGTCCACAAATTGCGTTGAAAATAGGTTTTGGTGGGTAAAAATTACAAGGAAAATCTTTGAGACAAAAGATATCGTGGAAAAGAAAACATGAAGCTGTAAACAGTAGTAGTGGGGGACAATATAATATAATATATAATATCACCACTTCTTCATCGTTCTAAGGATATTTCGGGAATTGATCACATGTCTGGGAACTTGTTGCAATTATCTCTTCTTTTTCTTCTTTCCTTTCCTTGTTTCTTCTTCTTCATCATCATCACACTTCTTTCTCTCTTCTTTCGTGGTGATCCAGCCATACACACAAACAAACACAACCCTGCAAAGTCTTTATATTTCGATCAAATCTTCAATAAATAACAAAACCCTAATAAATTAACTCATAATCATGAAAGTTTTCAGAGAAAATAATAAACCCTAATAGAAAGAGCTAGAAACCCTATTCCATCTGGGTTGGTTGCATGTAACATGTATTGATTCATTATAAGGGTTAAGGTGCAAAAAAAAATTGATATGAACTAGATTTAGAAGGGAGCTCCCTTCAGTCCAAGCAAGGGAAGCTTAAGATTTAATTTGTCTCCCGCATCATTCACTCATTTGCCAAAGTAGGTCTTCTTCATAATTCCTCTTCTAATTCATATATATATGATTCACTTGGCATTTGGATGAATGAGTCGGCAGCTAATTAAATCCTACCGTCACCCATGAGTGGACTAAAGAAAGCTCTCTCTCTCTCTCACACACACACACACACAAACAACACATACTAAACCGCCGTTACTTCTCACCGGCCGCCGGCGGAGGATAGAAAGAGAAGCAGAGATAAGATAGGTTTTACATATAGAGAATAGTTAGGTTTGAGAGAAGAAGGATGTAATGAGAACCATTTATATAGGCCTTATAAAGTGATACAACTAGTATTATTATTATTATTATATAGATAAACCCTACTTATTTTTCCAGTGATAATCTATTTTAATACTAATTATCAAATATTGATTGATGCCAATTATTCATATTCCCCACCCCACCAGGTTTTGTTTTGTTGGGGAAAATTATTAATCTGCGTCTAGGTCTTATATATATAATCCGTCAATAATTTAATTTATTATTTAAATTCTTTGTTTAGCCTGTTGCAATGGAGGTTTCTCGAGTATTTTTATAAATAAAAAAATAACATATTAATAATTAAACGAACTGTTTAATATAAAATTATATATATATAAATATAAATATATGCATGTGTTCAAAACTCATTCAACTACCTACACATATTTTTCTTCTAAATATGTATGTTTTCTTTTCGATTGAGAATTTTATATTATAATTAAAATAAAATATATTTATCAATTCAATTGGGTGTGATGAACTGATGATTGAATTTGGTATTTTTATAAATAATAATTTCATAAATAGAATTTTGGTGTACAATTCACTTATATTTAACTTAAAATTAAAACTAACACATTTGAAAATACTTTATATTTATATGGATGAAAGTGGATTAAGAAAAATAGTTAAATAATTTAATTTGAAAAAATATTTTTGTGAGATATTTTATCTGGATCTATATAACGATAAAATCAAATTTAAAACACAGTTTAGTCCAACACATAATTTCACTACAAAAACAAATTTAGTGAAAACATACTAAAACTTTGTTACCAAATTAATTTTGACATTACGGTAAATCGTTGTCATATTGTCATAAATGAAACCGACAACTGACTTACTTTTTCATTGTCTAAATTAATGTAAAGTTTGAATTGAGACGGTGATATATATAGTAGAAAATATATATATTTGAGTTATTATCTCGATTATATTCAAATAGACTTATCTAATTTGAGAGAAATCGTTGAACATTGAATGATCGTAGTTGTCCAATTCGTATAATTAATAGTGTTAATTATTATAACATTTTCTAATATTTGTTCTAAAAAGTTGATATAATTGGTGAGGAGTTATTCGTTTTTTTTTCTTAAAAATCATTAAATGTTGGGTAACATGTTTGTATGATTTTTTATTTAGTTTTTTTGTTATTTTTATTTTATTTTTTATTGACATGTTTTTATTTTCGTGCTTAATAATTTTAATAATATATATAAATAAATAAATAAATATGAAAATTGAAGCCATTGTCTACATTATGTAGGTAGATAATGTATAAAATGGCTAGGATCCCATATAGGTTTAGGGTGATATATGGAAGTAATGTAAAGCAAGGTACGTCGTCGTCGAATCTAAAAATTGGACAATGCAAGACATTGATACTGTGTGCTAGCTAGCTAGCTAACGACTAACCTTTCTAATTTCTTTTTGTGGGTGGGGGTTTAGCTAGCCTTCCACATGGCCCTATTTACCATTCATACAATCATAATCATATCTTTCTACAATTTAAATTTAATTAATTAATTCTCCTAAGATTCTTTATCATACTAAATTATATTATATTATTTTATAAATATATTTTCATTCATTTATTTATATAAACTGAAATCAGGACGCCAATACGAATCTTATCACAACGTTTGGTACGTTAATAATCAACGACATGAGAAGAGCCTGGTGGGACCGATGATTGGGTTAACTATGCCTACTATTTTATGTATAAGATTCTATTTAAAAAAATATATAATTATAATTAAAAATATATTTTATTTAAAAAATCATAACATTTATTTTATCATTATTATATATATATATATTAAATAGTCTATTTATATTAAAAATAATAAAAATTGTATAAACAAAATAATAAAACATGATATAAAAAATATTTAAAAATAAATAAATAAAATATTTTAGTATTTTTATTAATAAATTGTGAGTTTGATCAGGGTTATTTGTGAGTTTTTTTTAATATATTGTTTTATAAAATAAAAATAAAGTAATTTATTTAGGTTTTTAATTGATTTAAATTATTAATTAAATATTTTTTTGTATTTAAAAAACTAATTTAATAAAAATAAACTAAAGATATTTTAATATCTTATTTTATAATATTAATAATTTAATTATTAAAATGATAATTAAAATAAACTAATAAAAAATCGAGAAATCCTTTCAAAAAAAATAAAAAAGACTAATCAAAAGAGCTTATTAGTGTAGATAAAATGAATGGTTGAAATGGATATGTATAAGTTTCATGTGGGTCCTAATTAGTAGTTGCTAATTATTTTCTTATTTATTAACACATGTGCTCAATTTCATTCTTCTAATTAAGAATTCCTAATTTTAATATGCAAATTAGGACCCACTACAACCTGTCATTTATTAAAAAAATAAATTAACTAGGGTTAATGTCCACTAAAATATGTATGGCTAACTAATTTGCTCTAGATTATTCGTTAATGTGTTATAGCATTTTATTTATTCAAAATGTTAACATCTAATTCAACATATATACTTGTTATTTATTTTAAATTACATAGTTAATGTACTAAATGTTTAAACATGTTTGATTTTATTTTTATACTTTAGTTTATTCATTAAAACCAGTATACAAGTTGCAATTTATTTATGTTTAAATCAAACTAACTATCAGAAAACAAAAACACTTATTAGAGTGTGTTTGATAACTATAAAATTTGAATTGAATATATAATTGAAATTAGTAAAGCGGCCACATCCTTATATAATGATAAATTTATTTTATAAGTTTTTTTTGATAAATTTTTTCTAACGGTAATTATTATATAACGATAAAATAAAATTATTTTTTTAAAATAAAATTATTTTTTTAAAATAAATAATATTTTATTAGTTTAATTAACGTTGTTTAATTATGAATAAATTTAAATAAAAACAAATTCTTAATTTCTTTAAATTTTTTATTAATTGGTATTTTATCTAAACGAGCATACATGTGGTTGTAAATGAGTTAACAATGCACTTAAATATCATACACGAGACCCTCACGGTAATATATATACAATTTTGTATTAGTGGTGTGTCTCGTAGTTAATATGGTGTATTTTCTTTATATTTGAGGTGCTTAAGCAAAATGATATGTGTGGATCATATACTTTGATGTTAGTTACGAGATCGATTGGTAAAAAGGGTGATAAAGAGCTGGTGGTTGGGTATATGTGAAACATATAGTGATATTGTGAGTAGCCAATAAAAAAGTCACAACTCTTGTATTAAAAACAGTAGTTAATATACTCAAAGGCCTCTTGTCAAAACACTAATTTATAGTTTATGACCTTGGCATTTTATCTCGGGTTGATGGTCTATCGAGAATAGATTTAAGAGAGTAGTAAATTTCAGAATGACAAGAAGAAAAATAGGTTGCGATGTTTTGGTCTTGTGGAAATTGACAGTAAATTACTATACTCATATAACTGAGCCGAGTATAAGATCTGAAGAGATAAATATTCACATATAAGTGATAGTGGACAGATTCGACATTTCCTCAATGTTAATAACAATTAATTTTATGGAGAATTAAAAGTCAGAGTGTTTTTGTTAGAAATATCCTCATGACTATATTATAGATAAAATGTTAATTGCAATTTACTAAAAACTCTGGTAGCCCAAAGAGTCCCTAAGGAATTTAAATTGATGCATAATACGATAATGAATTTTGAATTCCTCTATAGATGTTGTTTATTTATAATGATAAATAAAACGAGAGAATAATTTTTTATTACTAGAAATGCTATTTACAAAAATTGTATAATATTTTATTGAATTATTAAAATTATAATTGTTAGAATTATATATTATATATTTTCCATAATCCTATTAAATTGTATTAAATTGGAGTTATGAGAATATTAATTTATCCTAACGATGATTAATAATTAATACATTTGATTATTAGAATTTGTAGGGTCATTTCTCTCTAAATATATTAATACATTTTTTTTAATGTTCAAGATAAGTGAAATTGTTTTTCTTCTATCTAGAAAATAAACTCTCATTATTTTTAAAGTTTGTCTAAGAAAAATCTATTTTTTAATCATATTTTAATGAACAATATTGAATACTAGCACGTTTTATTAATTGTTTTTAGAGGAGGTGTTTTCTAGTTGTATTGATTTGTTTTTGCGCGGATTAAAATTAGAGGCGTTGATAAAATATTTGGTGAACAAGAAGACGGAAGGTCGTTTGTGTCTTGATCGTGTTGTACGTGAAGATTCTTGATTGTGTTGTTCATGAGCATATTATATCGTGGGTTCGTGCTGGATCGTTGTATTTTTGCAATTTTTGATCGTCTTCATTGTACGACATGTTATTCTGATGATGTCCTAAGAAAGTTATCATAAACTTATAAATGGTAAATCATGTAACGCTTTTCTAAATTACGTTTTCTAAGTTTTAAATGATTTAAAACAGTCCTAGCAATTTTATCATTTTATATGTGATATATGTTTAAGAAAACCATCAAATTGTATCAGAGCCAACTTGATTTTACCGTTTAAAATCTTTATATAATACAGTTGAATAACGAGGGTATAACTTATGATTATGCGTATATATTTAGGGTTTAAAACTAATATTTATTTTATAGAATTGAATAATGAAGGGTATGACTTAAAACACTTAATATGATTATGCGTATTATTTATAACTTAAAACGCTTAATATTATTTCATAAGATATTTATCAATTAATAATTAATGTATAAATATATATCATAACTAACGTTTTAATATAAAACTATGAAGATTATCGTGTGATGCATACGGATAAAATATAAATAAAATAAATTTAATAAAATAATAATAATAATATGTATTCAATATTTATTTTTTTTAATAAATCACAAATAATATATTAAAATAAAAAATAAAACGTTTTCATTCCACATTTTATTCTCATTATTCTCAATAATTTCTTATTTTCTGCATAATATAAAATTAAAAATTATTTTTTGAAGAATAATCAAATTATAATAATTAATTATATTATACTTAATTAAAAATACACTATTGATTTATTTATTTATAGATTATAAAATATAATTAAAATATTTAAAAGTACCAATTAAATATATATATAAATATATATATATATATATTCAGGTGTTATATCATTAAACATCTAATTTTATAAAATTAAACAACATAATATAATAATAAGAAATTATTCATAATTTATTAATTACTCAATAGTATTTAAATTTTAATAGATAAGAAAAATAGAAATAATTAGTTAGAGTAAAAAAAGAAATTAATAATTATATATATAAATTTTTATATATTTTTATCAAAGTATAATTGTCTATTTGAATTAGATTGGAACATTAAAGTACAGACAAATATTGTCTAAACCCAACTCTAGTTATAGATTTTATTTAATTTGATTTATTCATTCTCTTCTTTATCAATCTCAAAAAATAACTAAATAAATTAAAATATATAAATATATATTTTCAAATTAATAGCTAAAAAAAATAACTAAATAAAAAATAATTATTGAGAGTGAAGTGAAAAAAAAGATATGCTAAAATCACGTCCCATCTCATTCGCTACAATTTGTCAATTTTTGATTAATATAACATCCTATAAAATAAACGCTCTATGGAAAACAAGTAAACAAGTACTCTATCCTTTAATCGATTTACTTTATTTAAATAACTCAAACTATTCAAAACATTATTTTAGTTTTTTTTTCATCTAAGTAAATAAATACTAAAACAACTTTTATTTTTAAATTATTATCTTTATTTTATCTATATATTAATATATTTTATGTATTTTTTATATAAAAAATATTTATCAACTTCTTAAAATAATTAATCATTATTAAATTTAATATACATTGTCTCGTTAAAAATTTAACGAGTCAAACTTGAGCTCATTTAAAAATATAAAAGTAAAACAAGTAAAGTATTATAACTTCTCGACCAATCATTTCACATACATATTCGTTTTGAGGTACGTTAATGTGCTCGAATACATTTGCGTTTAAAGGCTTGTGAAAATGTTGGTTCAGAGGCTTGCGAACATGTTCGTTTTTAATCTCATCGAATATTAATTAATATTTTATATTAACTCTAAGTTTCTGGGTTATGTTAATATTTAATATTAACCCTAAGTTTATGGGTTTAAGCCCGTCATGCGATAAAAACTGCGCCCGGCTAATTAGTTAAGTGTGTTTGCGAGCTAAATACTTAATTTGTTATCATATTTTTATCATTTATTCTAACCTAATTACAATAAAAGGTCAATATTTAATTTAAGTTCTTATGTTATCTAATGTGATGGTGATGAAATTTAGGAGCTAACATGTAATTCTCTCATTCATTTTTTCTCCCTGTACCTTCTCATCCTGAAACTATTCTGCGTAAACTATCCTGTTGGTCTGGTTTACCACCCTAATTGTAACCCAGTTTGGTTCTAAAAATAATTTAAGAGTAATTAATTATAATAAAAGAAAGTAATATAATTGACTAGTTTTATAAAATAAATTACACTGTTTAATAATATAATTTTTTGTAAATAAATTTTCCATTATAAATAAATAAATTAACTAATAACTGTATAATAAAAGTGAATAAACTGAATTATATTTTTGAATTAATTTTTTGTAATTTATTTCATTAAGAGATGAATGAATAGAAAAAATAAATAAATAAATATTTCCTTGAAAAACGGGAGGAGGGATGGGATAGGGAGCATAAAACAAGTTCCGATGATAATGTTTGAAGTCATTGGACAAAAGGGTATTGTCTTATGACATGACTACCCGACCCCTCTACCCGCTCTGCTTTGTGTCTCTTACACCCTACAATCTCTCTCCCTCAATTGGTTTTTCCTTTTTCCTTTTTCTTTTTTTATCTTTTCTTATTACATAATTTAAATAATCAGTCAAAAATATTACATTCTTTTAAACATTAATTTCTTATTTGTTATAAAAAACAAAGACAAAGCACTCGAGCAAAATAATAATAATTGAGGTTTTCGGGCCTCCCCACCAAGTTTCAAGAAGATTGAGTTCATAATAATAATAATAAAAATAAAATAAAATAAAAAAGTTTCTTCATTTACTCTAAAAAATAATAGTAATAAAACCATTGCCTATTTGCTTCCCGAGCCACACTCCCACGGTCTTGATCCTCACATACCAACATGTTCCCAGTAATCTATTATTATCATTTTTATTTTAAATTTAATAAAAATAAAATAAATAAATATATTATGCAAATATATATCAAAAACATATTACCCCTTATTAATTTTTTCAGTGTAACAAAAAAAATGGTAAAGTATACAGTAACAATACCAAAATTATTAATACAGTAAAAGTTTGAAAATTTTAAAATTTCGATATATAAAGAAATAATATTTATAAGTTATAAATATTATATGTAATACTTGTAAGCAATTAAATTTTCATTTTAAAATTTTGATTTACGAAAATAATTATGAAATATTTACAAAAATTCAAAATGTTGTTAAAGAATCAAACAAATTTTTTTTTTTTAATATTTGAAACTCATCTATAAAAAAATATATATATAAATTTATTCATTTTTTAAGTAAATTTAATGTTAATTAAATTATAAAAATTTAATTTTTGAAAATATAAATAAATTTAATATTATTTGATAGGTTCGTTATAATATAGATACCAACTAAAGTTACTGAGATAATTTGATGTAGTGGTTAATTAGCTTTCCTGATTTAAAAAATATATATATATTTGTTTAAATTTTCTAAAAAAATCAATTTTTCATGGTTAAAAGTAAAAAATATTATTTATTTTATATAATTAAATAAATAATAATTTAAATATATAAAAAAAAATTAAATAATGAAACGATAAATTAATGGATGGTTAAATTTTGGTATAAGATCCTGGAAACCAAATAACCACTAGGTCGATATTCCAAAGAGATTTAAATTTAACTAAAAAACATTTATATGAAAGGAGTGAGTTTGAAGTCAGACATTTATTTATTTAAAAAATTCTATATAATATGAAGCAAGACATTTAATTATTTTTTAAAATATTCACACACATAATATCATTGAAAAATATCCAAAGGATTAATCGAATTTGAATTTATTAAAATTAATCAACAAAAAAAACTACCATTTTTTTTAATTAGAGTTTATTTTAGTGCATAATGATAAAATAAGTTTATTTTTTTATATTATAGTTTATTTTAATACTTTAATTATTAAATTAAATAATATAATTAAATGATGTTATATATTACTGTTGATGAAACCAAAAAAATAACAATTTACGGTTTTGTTTATTTATTATTAAATATAAATTTAAATATTAAATATAAATGTATTTTTAAAAGAAAAACAAAATTGAACGAGAAATCATTTGAAATCTGAAATAATGTAATGAAAAAGTCAGATTATTTATAATGACTGTAAAATGGGGAAAAGAAAAAAGATCAGTTGTTAAATCCAACTTGTCTTCTCATGACACAGTGCGGTGACAGCCGGATGGATGGGGTAATGCCTGCCCACTTGTCTTTTCTCATCTTTTTCTTTTCCTTTTTTTTTTTCTTATTTATCTGGAAATGCCATCACTTTTCAACAGTTTTAGGTAACTAGGGTAATTTAGATTCAATTTGTTTATAGTTTATTCAATTCAGTCACTTTTATTTTATTATTTTAATATTCATAAAGAAAACTCATCATCTTAACCACTATGAAGATTAAACACAAGATAACACGATTACGAAACAATTATAACATGACAAAATTGAAACACGATCACGAGTCGGCACGAAACTGCACACACATGAACATAACACGAATAAAGAATCTTAAATTGTCTAATATTCAGCTGGAGGTTCTTATGGAGAAACTCAATGTTTATTCCTTGTTGAATTTGATCGGTTGACAGTATGCATAGTAATTATTGTGACTATTTTCTTCCTTTGGTGCGGTTGTTGATGGGTTCCCATTGTTAAGTTTTATGATGGTGAGTCCTCGAGTCAGCGTCCAATATGAGATTTCTCACCTCATTGTCTGAAATATTTATTAACATCTTAATTAAAATTAGTCATTTATAATAATAAAATTGATTTTGGTTTCAAATTAATTGATACAATTTCATTATCAATGTATAATTAATTAATTATATATAATACAAGTACATTGCTTGGAGACATATCCAAATTCGTCTTTTCCAAAATGAGTTTAAGAGTTGGATGGCGGTAGATGCTCTAGCTCAATCGGTCTCGGAGTGTTAGTAATGTCAGAGTCATTACGTTGGCTCCTGATACAAGGTTGAACTGTGAACTGTTGAAGCTAGACGAACCTCCACCGTGTCTTCGACTCGCTGAATGAGGCAAAACTCTAACGAGCCGAAATTAAAAAACCGTTAGAACTAATTTCCTTAAATTGTAACGAAAATAGCGTAATCGTCGCAAAAATAGCCATGGTGACATCTGGGGGTTAATTTCTATCAACAAGCATGTGGGCTAGCCGTTAGATTTTATATAGTCTGAAAATATTTTAAAAGGTCGGAACTATTAGTGACAATCTTACGTTATTAGCAACAAATCTTGTTTGGGACCTCAGGGTTGATAATGAGTTACACAACCCAACACGTACGACATGATTAAAGTATAACAAGAATTGCCCAAACTTACGACTATTTAAATACGATATCCATCTCTAGTTGGATTTAAAAAACTCGGGAGCCTTTTTTGGTTTTGGGTTTTAAATAATTTTTAAATTATTTAAAAAATCACAATTGGTGATGAATTTGATAAAGTGAATTTTTATTTATTTTATTTTTATAAAAGTATTTAAAAATATTAATATATAATGATAAAATAAATTATTATTATTTTAATTATTTAATTTAATGATTCAATTGATGAGAGAGTAGATTATTGATTATTGAGAAAATTATTAATATTATATATTTTTTTGTTCTGTATTTGATAAAAAAATAAAATAATAGATTAAAAATTGAAAAAAAATATAATGAACAAATTAAACAATAAAAAAAATACATACAAAATAATATGCAAAAAAAAGTTAAAAATAATTATTACTTATTTTTTTATTTACTTATCTACTTATTTTTTATTTTAATTAAAATTTAAAATTATGTATTATTTAAAATTTATAGAAACTGTAATATTCATATAAATTATTTTAAAATAAATTATTTTTTACTTAAAATAATTTATTAATATTTAAAACCAAGTTAATAAAAACATCAAATTATTTTAAATAAAAACATTAAGTTTATTGATAATTTTATAAAACATTATTAAAATAATTAATATTAAATTATATATAATATTAATTATTCACTATTATTATAAATATAGAAAATAAATAGGTTGGATCTAAGTTTAATCAAACATACATAACTCTAATTAAAATAAGCTGAATACTATTAAAATTGACCTAAAGTAATTTATTTATTTGGTGTAAGTTTAATTAAACTAACCATTTGAATTTATTTATTTAAAAAGTCAGATATGACACCATGATTCAATTAACGTCAGGCACGATTCAATTCTTCATGTCGCGGAATTTTGAAATAAAATATAAATTGATAATTTAGTAATAGACAAAATTAATTTATGCTCTCAACTAAGTAGGATTCCCTTAAAAAGAAGTAGTCATTGGAGGAAAGAATTTGAGATAGCTTTACATTTTGGTTGGGGCATCAAATTAAAGATAATATATATTTCTTTTTATCAATTTAATAAGTCCCAAATTTGTAAAAGTGATTCTTAATATATAATATTTAATTATCTCAGGTGTGCAATAAATTGTACTTGTGTTGGGTGCAACGCAAAAGTATTCGTAATTGCCTCTTCTTTCTTGAGATTATATGTTTTGATCCCAATTAGGGGTTTAATTTATGCTTCTTATTTGGGACCATCAATTGTTCCTTCTTTGATAAGATGTTAGATGGATTTTCCTCCTCTTCATCATTAATTATTTGAAAAATTAAATAAATAATGTTAACGGTTATTCTTTGTAGGAAAAGATATCATGTGTGTTTGGTTAAATTAATTTTATATTTATAATAAAATTAATGATATAACTTATATTTAGAATTGTATAAATTAATAATATCTTAAACCGATTATAATAATTATAATAAGAAGGTATTAAATTCTTAATTTTTTTTTACTATTTATTTATCTCATTTTTTAATATTAACATTGTTTATTTATTTTTTCATTAAAATAACTTTTATAATTTTGTAAATTTTAGTATATATTATTTTTTTTAAATATCTTTTTTTATAAAATTTATTATTTAAAGTTTTAAACAATTTAAAATTTTATTTATTTTTACAAAGAAAATTAATGTTTATTTTATAACTAGTTATATAAAAATAAAAATATTATTATTAATTTTAATTATTATCTCTTAACTCGTTAGTTCAATAATTAAAAAAATACATTATCTTTAATATTTTAAATAAATTTATGAAATAATAATAATTATTTTTTATATATATTATTATGAATTTAAAATAATAAAGTAATTATATTATAATTATTTATTTGATATAATATTAATAATATTTAAAGTAATTAACATAATATTTAAATAATATTAAAATAAAACTTAAATAATATTAAAATATCAATAAATTTAATTAAAATTAATTAACAAAGATAAAAATTAATTAAAAATAATTTTATTCTAATACTTAAATTTTATACTATTCACCGAACAAATTTTTTGAATTTATACCATTTATATAATGTCTTATACTTTTAACCAAACAATACTAGTATATATATTTTATACCTCCATGTAATTTATACCTAACAACATTATTAGTAAAATAACTTTTAATTGTTAAAAAAAAATATTCTATCAATAAAAAATTTAATGGATTTAAAAATAAAACTTCAAAATTTAGTTTTTAATTAGTTAAAATGGTACAGTCTCTTTTATATATATATTTTTTTAATTTGTTTTTCCATATTTAAAATTTAAAATTTATAAAAATATAATAAAGTACTATAAATATTTATGAATGAGAAATTAAATAATTAAAAAAAGTTATAAAATGTATTTTTAGTAAAATTCTAAAAATAAATCAAACATAAAACTAAATTATCTCTTCATTAATGTGAACATCACGAGTCCATGTCTTCATGATCAAATTAATGAGCAAATATATATTAAGGTAAAAATATAACATGACTAATTTAAAAATATAAATCAATTTTTTCTCTAATTTTTTTAAAAAGCGACAAAATATACATTCTCTAATTTTTTTTTTCACACCCACTCACTCTTATTGTTGATTCCCTATTTACATCAACTATGATAGTGTATTTTTTTAATATACTATTTTTTCAAACAATTTTCTAATACATACAAATCACAATTCACAAAGTTAATAATATAGACTGCATAACTTAAAAAAGAAAAGAAAAAGTGTTGGTCCAATGAGTAACCTGATGGACCGAAATTTACAAATTTGTTAGCTGAGAAATGGTTGAAAGGTAAAAACAAATGGATTTTGTCCACCTAATTAGAGATATTCAACTTTATGTATATTTACATAATGTATAACATTATATTTAATTGAGGTTAACTCACTTTTGAGAACAACTAGAGATCAGAGAAAAAACAAATTCAAGATTTGAGGTAGTAGCTAGCTAAAGAAGAATATTTCTGTTTGCCGGAATTTGTACCGTATGATCGACTTCAAACATTGACAACTTGTTGTTTATTTTTTGGGTTATGTTCTAAATGGTAAAGGTCTGTTTTATAGGACTTCTAAGTCTGTCTAAGATAAACCATAATTGTAGAGTTGATAAGGTTGGTTGATCTTAATATTTATGGTTTTTGTTGTTATTTGCCAAGATTGTTGCGACGATACAATTGATTAGTGACTATAATTTAATTATAACTAGAGTGAACGACTGTTTGTAGCATTGTTGATGATAGTGAATTGTACAATTTGTTAGTTTCTGACTTGTTCCGTAATTTTTACTCTCTGTTAGAATATAAGATAATATATATATAAGATATTATCCTAATATTATAAATTTTAATAATATTATTATAATATAAAATAATATAACGGTGAGATATTATAAGATAAATTGTAATAATATCATTATTATTTTATATTATTATATTAGTTTTCTTATAAATTCAATGTAATATCTATACAGATATAAAATATAATATATGTAACTAAAAAATATATTATTCAATACAATTTCTCTTCTCTTTATTTATTTTAAAAAATATTTTTTACGCTAAAATTTGTCTTTTATTTCATGCTATTTTGTTTATTTTTATACTCAGTTAATTGAAAGTGGTTCGATTATAAAGAATACATTTTTCTATTAATGGAGAACAAGGACACCCAAACTAGATAACGAATGATTAAGACCTTAACCCTAATCTAGATTATTATTATTATTATTTAAATGGTTCTAAATACTCAAACCTATTATTTTGAGCATATCTATCAATATCACATTATTGTTCAATTCCACGCATAGCCAATTTTTAAATTAAAAACTTAGTTAGCATAAACGGGTGTCCATAAGTGTTGCAATTAGCTGAAATTTATCTAATAAATTCATATATATCTAAGTCTTTAAAAAGTCGGTGATAAACTCTCGGTTTGATTCTCTCGTATTACATATTATTTTGTTCCCTTTATTCTCTATAAATCTACTCCTTAACTTTTTTTCATCTTTTTAAAGTTTATCCTAATTTTAATTTATGGATCACCCTGAACTAGCAAATAATTTGTCACCTACTTATTACCACACTATTTTATAGAAAGTTTCGTTATAATACAATTTTTTCTTATCTTTCAAGTCACTAAAGAAAACCAATCATTCATTGATAATATAGATGCGTTAATGGACCGTGACAGCAAAATGGAGAATAATAAATTCATGCCCTTTGGGCCATTAAGTACTAGGCTTTCCAACGAGTAATTGGACTCTTTATTTTATGGATTTTAATTAATCATTTACACTAATGGGCTAACCTTCTCATTTAAGGCGGTTAAAATTGAAAATCTACTTATCCTATAATTGTAAACTCGTAAAATCTATAGTTTATTTAAAATCGTAAGAGTCTAATTTAAAAAAATAATAGTTATATATTATTATTTATAAATATAATTAAGTATTTTATACTTACCGATTTTAAAAATGTATATATTTAAATATAAAATTAATTAAAAATTAATAATAAGTAAATAACACTCGAACAAAATTAATTATATTAATTAATTTATTTAAATAAATAATAAATTTATTTTTTTTATTTTTAAATATAAATTTATTTTTTTAAACGCAAAATCGTATAAAATTGTAAAATCGAAATTATTTATAAACTTGTAAAATCTTATTATCGTAAATTTAAAATTCTAAGACTTTAATTAAAATTAGACTCGTCAACTTACGTGAAATCTTAAGATTTAAGAATCAACTCGAAATTTTAATAGTTTGTTAATAATAATAATAATAATAATTAGTAATTACATATCTATTTATGTTGTGAATTGAATAAATTAAATTTGTATTATGTAGGTAATATTATATTAAGATTTTATATTGGATGATTTGATTTATCAAATATTACTATGGTTAAATGGTTTTAAACAATTTTTTTGGTTAACAAATATAGAAGATCAGATTGGTATATTTGTAAAATATTATTTTAAATTTATAATTATTCTATTTCAAAAGCAAATATTGATTCTGTCTTTTAAAAATTTAAATAGAGCCTATATTTGATAATAATATACCATATTTTTTTATTATATTAATCATATATTCAATGGATTCAAATATACTTTTGTTGGGGGTATTGTATGTATATCAGTTGATAGATAGACCAATTCAGTCTTAACAAAATAATAATAATAATAAATAAATAAATAAATAGAGAAAAGTTGTTTTACAGTTTTTCTTTTTCTAATTTCTAAATCAAGCCATAATTTGTTGAATAAATAAATGATATGGTTGTGAAAATGATTCATGATGATAAATTTATGTTACAGTTGATTCCGACAAATGAATAAGGTAATAATGTCTGGTCTATTTAATAGTTAAAAATAAAAACTAAAAATGAAACCTTTCCTCCTCCTCCTCCATTGTCTGAAACTGATCGCCAAGCCTGGAAGCTCTCTGAGGTATGCTTTCTCTCCGTTCATCCTCCGCCGTCTATCTTCCCTCCTTTCTCGACTCTCTCTATCTCTCTCTTTCCATATTCCTCTTCATATGTATATCTCTTTCAAGTTCAATTTATCTGAAATCTCGATGTCTAGGGTTTCATCATGGCTTCCAAGCGGATCTTGAAAGAACTCAAGGATCTACAGAAGGATCCTCCTACTTCTTGCAGCGCAGGTACGATCGGACTTTTCTTTTGTTGTTTTCCACGCTTGACCTTTACTGCATGTTTTACTTTGTTTGTTTGATCTCTACTTACTTTTACATTTCCCATTAATCATACTCTGTTGGATGAGATGTAATAATTACCCATTTATTTGCCTTGGATTCTCTCTCTGCAAGGAAGCATGAAATTACACTTTGTTACTCTGGATCATTTGCAAACTTCATTCAATTGTATCCTACTTTTAGTTATCTTGGAAATGAACATTTGAATTTATACTTGCACGTTATAATTAGTCCATATATTCAATGTGATCATCTCAATGATGATGTTAAGTAGTCCCCTGTGCCTTCTTCTGTGTAAGATGTAACTGTGGGAATGTGTTTTTAAGGAGCAATTGCTTGCCTATAGACACTTAGATTTATCATGGTCATCATCTTGATTATTTTGTGTTTTTTAAGTACTGGAATTTTGAATGTCATTTCAAACCACTGTAATTCCGTTTAATTTTCAACATCTGTTGTGCAGCCGTATAAGGCCAAAAAGTAACAATCTTTTAGCAAGATGATGTGCTTGTATGTGCATGAGTAGGTCTGTATACTTGAGAGTTTTACCATCATACTTCTCCTATAGTGCAAATAGTACATTCAGATCCTTTAATGGCTTCATTATTATTCTAGCTGATCCACCATCTTATTGTCTGACTCAACTTAATAAATGGGGTCAATTCCTGGAGCTTATTTAGTGGAGTATTTTTCAATAGCATCTTCATACCTTGTGGAGATTAGGGTTTTGAAGGGAAAATCACATGGAATACAATTAATAGTATTTTTTGAAAAAGGTCCATGAATACACTTAATAGTATTATGAAACATTTTATACTTCTTGTCTTGATTTTCTCTTGGCTTCTCCCTTTCTTGGATTTTTTAAACCCTACAGTTTGAACTCTATCACATTCACAACCACAAATCTATCATGTCTTGTCTCCTGTTTAGAAGACATTTTGACTAGATCAATTGCTACCCAACTTTTGTGAATGATTTTTCATAGTACAAATGAAATTAATTATGCTATAGAGTATACACTGCTTGTCTGTTTCATGTTACAATCATAGTTGAATTGAACTATTCTATAAATTTCATTTTTCTTTTGGTTTGGTTTTGTAGGCCCGGTTGCTGAAGACATGTTTCATTGGCAAGCAACGATTATGGGTCCCCCTGACAGTCCTTATGCTGGTGGTGTGTTTCTAGTTACAATTCACTTTCCCCCAGACTATCCATTTAAACCACCCAAGGTATAGTCTTAATTCCATCACAGAACAATGTGATGTTTAGCATAAATCGATGCACATTCAATTATGCACATACTATACCTGCTTCAGCAATGCCTGTTTCTTTTTATTTTCTGTCAGACTTGCTGGAATGAAACAATTCTGTGTATTCTAACAATAGTTCTATGCTCTTGCACTTAATTCGAGAGACTTGAGTTTTTGCTCATTTGGTTGTTTAGTAATAAGACTATGGTTGCCATCTTGTATTTATTTTAGAAATCATTGATGCTGATAATGGCAATTGCATATTTCAGTTCTCATTTGAATAATTGTTGATGTAATGTGGACCAATTTCTGGACTTGCACTGCCATATGCTGTGACAAAACATTGCCTACTGATACCACCTGCTGTCATGGAATTCATTCCATTTCCTTTATAATATTTTGAAACCAATTAAATAGGAGGTTAAAGGTGACCCCCAATGGGGATTAGGAGAGAGATTTGATATCATTTCCTATCTGAACCTTTATTATCATTTTGATATTTGTGGGTTTAATTGTTAAATTGTTTTCTTAAACTCCTGAGTAGTTTAGTTAGGATTTAGGCTACTTGCCTATATTTGGGGCTTCACTGTAATTTGATCTATCATGTGTAGAGGATTATATAACTGGTAGATGCATTATTCAATAATTCTTGCATAAATGGAATTCGAATTTCATCATAGAATATGTTCTATGCTTGCTATTGACATTTTTCATGTTGCTTTTTATTTAGTTGGACACTTTGGTTATCAATACTATATGTATTTAGTACTATCCTTGTAGTAGATGTAAAAGTAGTTGCTGTTACTGCTATGAAAAAGTTAAATGCCTCTGGAATCTTGTCTTCTCCTTATTTTTCTCTTTTCTAATTAAGTTTACATGTTCTATGTACAGTCACATTAATCTTGAAAAATCTATTGGAGGTTGTTTGGTCTGGGTTATTTAATTGTGTTTTGGTCAAAGGTCTGGCTTATTTCGAAATAAACTAGTTTTCTTTTTATATCTTGTTCGATAAAAAATGGTTTCTTTGGGTCAAATTTCCCAAATAGGATTTAATCACTCACCTTATTTTAATTATGCTGACTAGGAATGAGATGCTGAAGATTTACATATGTTTCCTGCTATATAGTATTGCTATCTAGCAGCTTCTTGCATGAAAAAAAACTAGGATAATAGTTTGATGTACTGTGAATCTGTCATGGTTATACATGTCCCCATTGCACATAAAATTGAAAACACAAATTAATGTCAACCATGACATTACTTCTAATGTTCTATGTACTGATTCCATCTGACCATCAGAATCATATGAACTCGTTTCTCTTCACCCAATTGTCTTCCCCACAGTTGGCGTTTTAACTTTTAAAGTGGTACTTTGTTTGCTATTTTGGCTTTTGTTTGGATTTTGCTGCAATACATTCCAAGTTATCCAATTTAATAATAATTGGAAGTTTTCATCAGGTTGCATTCAGGACCAAGGTTTTCCATCCTAATATCAATAGTAATGGCAGTATCTGCCTTGATATATTGAAGGAACAGTGGAGTCCTGCTCTTACTATCTCAAAGGTTATCTTCTATCCTTTTATTGGTTCTGTTATTTGGCTTTGTCAATTCACATTTCATATGATTGTGAACTAACTTCAAAACAATTAATTAAACAAAATCAAAGACAAAGACAACAACGTAAACAAAGACCAGCTTAATCAAATCTATTAATACTAAGATAAATTGTTCACATTAAATGTAGCAATAGATAGACAATAACTGAAATACAGTTTTCCAATTGAGCAATACCAAGTCATGATTATTCATTACTTTCAAATATGATTTAAGCTGCTGTTCATTGTTCCTTTGGTGTGAAAAATTAATGTGACATTAAAGTCTTTGAATTTTGTTTGCAGGTTTTGTTGTCGATCTGTTCTCTGTTAACAGATCCCAACCCCGATGACCCTTTGGTCCCTGAGATAGCTCACATGTACAAGACCGATACAAACAAGTACGAGACTACTGCCAGGAGCTGGACTCAGAAATACGCAATGGGTTGAAGCGAAAGTGCCAATATGTGTGTGCTGCAATTTGTTTATCTCATTTTTTTGAAGAGGGGGTGGGGGCCCTTTTAAAATGTTATAACTTGCACACATATAATTGTTATTATATTTATGTATTGTTAATCTGGCTTGTAACATCTTCAGGTAAAAAAAAAAGGGTTTGGGCTTTTATTAGACACTTAAATGCCTTCCAACTTTGATTTGTATCTAAAGGGTAAATCGTCTATGCTTTGAACTTTATTGGTCTGTTACTAATTATGTTGCCTAAATATCTGCTTTGAGTTTGAGCTTCTTACAACAACCTTGATTTATGATATGTGATTTCGTTGTTAGATTTTTCAACCGTTGCATCAATGATTTTTTGTAGCAAATATCACAACCAAATATAAAAAGTTAAGACATTACTTGTAATAAATCATAGTTATGAGCACAAAAGAAATAGGTTTCACAACCAAACAATTATTGTTTGCCAGATAGAACAATAATAGCATCTCTATAAGGTGATTCTTGTAATTGTTGATGAGATTATACTATCTTTTATTTCCACTTATCCATCATATTTATTTGTTGGGAGTCATAATTTTGGTTACCTAAATCAATCACACATATCCCCAAAAGTCTTAAATTGACATTGATATGATCAAAGGGATTTATAGTGAAGAAGTGAAAAATAAAAACCATTAATTTGAGTTTATCTATAACTCCAATCATTATTTAATCTTTTATCTTGGCATTGAAAGTAGGAAGAATTCCCTTAACATTAGTCTAGGACGGTGTTCGGATTCCACTATAAGCAATAACCCATTCATTCTGAACCCTTTTCTAAGTTTCTACACTCTCTCATATATGGAACTTGTAAAATATTATATTTTATTCTCTGTCTGCAAATAATAATAATAATAAATTTAATAAGGGTGTTATTATTATGTAGTGATTTTGTAGGGGAGATATCAATAGTTCTCCCCCAATGACAAGAACCCACACACAAAAACAGAGTAAATAATTTAGTGGCTCAAAGCAAGCTAGCAGAGAGCATTTATTATTATTATTATTATTATTATATATTAATACTTGGGAGAAGTTCATATATTGACTTACCAACCAACCATCCAACTAATAAAACAAACAAATAATTTCAGTCTAATTTCAGATTCTCCATGAGATTTTGTCCAATCTAATGTAACTTCTCTAATTGTCTTCATATGTTTATTGTGTTTTTGTGTAATCCCAGAACAGGCAAAGTCCGAGAAGAAAGAAATCACTCACTAGTGTATAACATTTTCTTTTTGTCCTTTGATTTATCATCATATGAATTTACTTACAGGTTACAGCCAGCCAGCCAGTCATACCCCATTTTGAAACTTACCTTGTTCCTCGTATATATCAATACTTTTTTCTTTTCTGGGTAAGAGTGTAACTCATTTATGTTTACTTTTACCCACCACTTTCTTCTCTAGCTAGCTAGTTTTCTATTCATATTTAATTCTAATTAGTCTATCTATCTAAACAATAGTTTATTGAATTCGTCCTGTCCTTATTAAGATCACATGGGTTTAGCCTGTGCCAATTGAAATATGGCTTGCATTTAAGATAGCTGGCTGGTCGGTCTTTTTCTTCTTCTTCCTGTTTTTTTTTTTATGGTCAATTCTGACCGTGCATGGAGCAGATCCAACCATGTATCAGATTGTATTTTATTTAAACCCTAATCAAAAGTATTAGACAAACAAATTCTCCATATTAATTAATTAAACATTAAATACAATTTTGATTTTTATAATGTTATTCTTTTTTTCAAATCAAACTCATGTCTACTTACTTGCCAAGCACTAGTGTGCATGAACACAAACTATAATTATATAATTAATATCTAGCTATAGCTAGATCTACTCTCTTCCCCCACGAGTACATTAATTATATTATAGATTATTGTATTATTAAGAAGTGGTCGAGCACTACTTTGCTAAGATATAGTCCAAAACCGAGATTAAACTACAAATAATTTGAATGCTTTGTTGGACTATGATTTATCGTTATTCATACTTCAAATATTGAAGTATATACTAGTTATTATTCGATTCAAAATTAGGTGCCCTTCTAAAAAAAATAGATATGAAACTACTAAAATAAGAGTTTTTCTTAAATAAAAAATCTGAAGTGAATTACACAAGTGAATTGAATTGATATATAATGAATTAAATGATGTATAATTAATTTGTCATTGAGGAAAAACCCAACCGAAGAAATAAGGGGTTGGGAATGGCGTTGGACCGGTCAGCTGGCCGGGACGACGTAAGAAATAAGAATTTAATTAATAATGAAAGAGCCGAGATGAGAAACCGGCTTGGGCGGCTTTTTTTGTTTCATCTTCCGTTGGGATATATTTGGAAACCATCTGTTAACGAGGTCCAGTAATTGCGGACCGGCCTTTTCGCTTCTACGTACACTGAACCCGATTTTTATTTATTTATTTATTTATTTATTTACTGTTTATAGCGACTACTAATCCAGTCAAAAGAAAAGAAAAGAAAAGAAGAAGGGGGTTAAAAATATTTGGTAATTTTGACCGACCAAATTAACGGACTTTAGAAATCACGTGACTTACCCTGAATTCACATATTCCAAGGTAATAATAAAAAGAGACATATTTTGCTGACTCAGCCTCACGTCCATGTGTCCCCACCTCACCTCCATCCTCTTTCCCTGGACCCCACTCACTTGCATGCCACGTGTCCCCCTTCCTTCCTCTGCCCATAAGACGCGGCGCTTCGTCTTACCCGGATATTTTCATCCAAAATATTTTTATTATTATTCCAAATTTATTTAAATTCAAATAAACAAAATTTTTAAATAGTCGAACTCATCATTTTTTTTTTACATTCAATTATTCAGACATATATGTATTTTTTTTTTAAATTATTTAAAGATTTTTTAACTAAGAACTACATTTTTTTTGAAATCTTAATTATATAAAATATTAGTTTTTATATTAGTTCAACAATTTAATTATTTTATATGAGTAAGATTTTATTTTTTTATTTATAATGGAACAAACATCTAATCAACTCTAGTTATATTATTTAATTTATGAATTAAATTACTAAAAAAATATTATTTATTTTAAAAAATATTTTATCATTATATATTAATAAGTTTTAATATTTTTATCAAGAAAAAATACAACTTTTAATATTAACACCTATCAACATTTTCTAAATTATTTAAAATTTATTTAATTAATTCTCAACTCAACAACACATACAAACATGTATTTTGTAAATGGGTTTAATTTATATATATTAATAAGAGTATAATATTACCACTTAAAGTCTTTTTAAGGATCATAAACGATATTAATTTTTTTAATAAATATATAAGATTTTTGGGTAAAAGTTTATTTAAATAAATATGGGATTATTTAAAAGATATGAGTTGTGATTTTGAGAGGAGAGATGAGATGTCTTTTGATAAAAAAAAATAAAAAATATTAATATATAATGATAATTTTTTTATTTTTAATAAAAAGTATTATAATATTTTTATTAATAAATATAGTTAGATAATTAATTAGTAAGTTGAATTAAAACAAGAAAATAAAACAAACCAGTATAAAATAAAATGATTATATAATAATTATTAACTGTATAATAGAAGAGTACTGTTCTCCTCCTACTGTAGTAGTGAGAAATAAAATAAAATAAAATAAAATAGCAAAAAGAGGTGCGAATGAGGTGTCAAATTTCTACTGTCTGGTTTGGACTCTCCCCTATAAAATCTCAACGGCTGTCACTCCGGTATCCTCCGCATCTTTATCTCTCTCTCTCTTTCGATTGATTGAAGAACAAAAGGCGCCGCCGCCGGACTTATATCTCACCGGAAAAAAAGAGTGAGTCTAAGAGTGAGTGAATGAGTGAGCGAGTGTGAGTGACTTTTTATCTCTTGCTAGCTAATTAATCTTTTTCCGTAAAGCTTCCTTAAATATTCTTCCCAAAATCTTTTCTCTCTTTATTCTTTCCAGAATCAAATATCAACACGAATATATCCTTTTTCGGAAACCATCCATCTCCCCACCACCACTTTCTCTCTTTCTTTCTTTCTTTCTTTCTTCATGCTAATCTTCTGAAATCTCAAAGACACTCCTATGGAAATTACAAACATGCTCTCTCCGTCTCCGGTGGTCAAGTACACTACTGAATATCGCAAACACACCACCATTACAACTCCCAGCTCCAATTCCAACCTAGTTTTCCCCAGACTTGTACGGATATCAGTAACCGACGGCAACGCCACCGACTCCTCCAGTGAAGAAGATGCCGCCGGAATGATGACTTCATCCTCGTCTTCTCGTCGTCGAAGAGTCAAGAGATTTGTCAACGAGGTAAGCATCGAGACGTGCGTTAACAGAGTTTGGAAGGATAAGACGTCGAAGACGGTGAAGGAAACGCCGGCGGCTTCAAAGAATCGTCGAAGAAATCATTTGCCTGTAACTAACAACAACAACCACCGCCACCGGAATATGATAAAGAAGATAAAAGGACAGGAAAAGAAATTTCGGGGTGTGAGGCAACGTCCTTGGGGAAAATGGGCAGCTGAGATTCGAGATCCTTTAAGACGTGTACGACTCTGGTTAGGCACTTACGATACTGCTGAAGAAGCCGCCATGGTCTACGACCACGCTGCAATCAAGCTGCGTGGACCCGACGCGCAGACCAATTTCACCGCTCCCACTCCGACCACATCCGCCGCCGCCGCCCAAGACACCGTAACATCTCCGACATCAGTACTGGGCGGTTTGGGCTCGATTTCTAACGAGGAAACATTTTCAGTCCTACCGGAAGTACGAAACGACACCGTACCAGAATCAGAAATCCCACTCACTACTACTAAAGAGGAGGACGTGTCCTTTATGTCCTTATCGGAGGACCGATTTTCGGATTTCTCAGCGTTCGATGCGCTGCTGCTGCCGCCCAACGAGATGTTCGATTTCCAAGACTCCATACCCGATATCTTTAACGGGTCGTCGGGTCAAGTAGACTCTTTCTGGGAAGACTTCAATACTCATAATGACTCGCTCTTTTCCCCTCCTCCGGGCGAGTTATTCGATTTCGGGTTGTCGTCTTCTCTTCCCGAGGATGATTACTTGCAGTTTCAAGATATCGGCGACATATTTACATCGGATCCTCCTCTTCTTGCCATCTAAAAAGATGCCCACCCACCCGGAAGCTTCTCATGTTTTGTTTTCTACCGGCCCAGCTAGAATGGGGGAATGAATCTTTCTCTTCTCAGCTTAGCCTAATTTTTGTATTCCTCAATTATTATTATTATTATTATTAGATTTTAAAATATAATTAAATTAGTGTACTAAATGGCGGTTTAAGCTGTCTACCCTATTAATGTTTGCAAGTGTAACAATTGAAGTTGTAATTGTGATGTTTTAATTAATTTGAGTAATTAATAGAGATTAAGTTGTTAGTTGAGTGTGTTCAATCATATAATCTAAGAAATGAGCGTCATTTATACAAGCGTGCAAAAGGTGTTGGCAGGGTAGGGTATATTGAGAGTGGACCATAAACATCATGAAGCGTGCGAGCTTTATACCTTTTCTTTATAAAAGATTTATTGGTAATTGTTATTTATTTATTTTCTAATAAGAAAAATATAAAGATTTTTTTATTTGATTTCAAAAAATTAAATATATTTGAATGATAATATTTTTATTTCATCTCAGATAAAATAATACAGTTTTCTATATATCTTTTTCTTGTTAAACTTTATCTTTATTTTAAATAAAAATTAAAATGATTTAAAGGTTAAATTCACTCAAACTTTAGACAAAGTTTAGAATTAGTCAAGAGAGAAGGACCATTCTACTAGTCAGACCACACAAAGTTTAAGTTTAGGATTAGTTGCAATAAATACATTATTTGTAATGTTTCAATATGTGTAATTTTAGTGACAAATTAGTGACTTGAATAAATGCAGTTAATATAATTTTTTTAACATTTTTTTTTTATTTTTGATAATTGACAACTAAAATGATAATTTTTTTTTCTTTTTTTTGTAATGATCGGCTAATTCATGATAAAATAAGTAAATGTGGAGTTCATTTATACCTATAAGTTAGTTCAAATATTTTAGCTCATTTAAAGTTACATAATTTTGTTTCTTGATTAGATCTTAATAGATATTTAAAATGTTGTTCCATTTATGATTTTGTTGCCCAATAACTTAACCTACCGACTGAGGTGTGACTGAGCACACCTGATGATTTTATTAATTGTGTTGTGATTCCCATTATGTCGGTCCACAATACATGTAAATATAAAATGAATAATAAGAAGAAAACAGAAAATTTTAATTTTAATATATAATGAAAGTGTTATTTTTATTTGACTTATTAAATAGCACCAGTCTTAATAAATATTTGAACTTTTTCATGTTATATTATAATTATATTTTATTCTTGTGAAGTGTTGGTGTTGTAAATTTGAGTCTAGCCTAACACACACGACCCTTCACAATTATCCGTTGGTTTGTGCCGGTCTAGCTTATTGCTCATTTCTAATCAGTCTAAGCTTAACATTATATATATATATATATATATATATATATATATATTAAAATTTTCAAAAAAAATAAATAACATTTTATTGTTTTTTTTTGTCTGTCTTTCTATTATATCTAAGGAGTTGTTCAGTTGTTAAAGACAGTGTTATATATATATATATATATATATATATATATATTTAAATTATCTATAATTTATTATTATTATTAATTTGGTTAAATATTTATCTAGATTTTTTTACTTTTACAAATTATTTCTCATATAATGCTTTTTTAATACAATAATTGGACCCTTTTAAACTTTTATATACTTATTTTTTAAAGAAAAAAAGTTTTAACATTTTATTATTATTTAAAAAATAAATGATTTGTTTTAAATATGAAAATAAAGTATGCAAATTTTGTATTTATTTTTATGAATTTGAATAAAATAATAGTTTATTAAAATCAAATTCAATATAAACATATCAAACAATGGCTTAAAAAACATATTTATAAGTTATCTTTACAACCAACATGAAACAACTACTTTGTCACAGTGACAGACTCTGCATACATGGGGAGACTAAATTGAAATTTTATTTCTTCTGTCAAGTTGTGTGCTGTACATAGATAAATGTACATATTCAAATATATTATCAATTATATTCCGAGTTTCGACCTAACTAATTAATTAGGTGCACACTATTGCATTGTATTTAATTGACTTAAATTTCTAAGTCCTTATTCGTTTTATTTATTAATTTTAATTCAATTATAATAGAATACAATTCAGACAATTATATCACTTAATTTATTAATTAAAATATTAAAAATATATATTTTTGAAAGAGGTCACTAAAGTTAAAAATAATAAAAAATCGTTTAAACAAAACGAAAACACATGACATAAAAATAAAAAATAAAATAAAAAACGTTACTAAATAAGTTATCGAGTTCAAAAATAATATAGAAGAAAAATTAACTCTCCGACGGACTCTACTAACTTTCCGGAATGAATCTCAAAAAATGTCGTAACAATAGAATTACGAATGATATGCATCGGACGACTATGATCATTGAAAGCTCGACGATTTTTCTCTAACCAAATAGTTCATCAAAAAATAATTTGAATGGTAACCCAAATTTGTAGGTCTGTCATATTAGACGCATCAATTCAAACTTCTTGAGTAACTATCCAAAAACTAATGTATCACTCAATTAATCTCAGTAATACTTCACAAAACTTCATATATTAGTCACTCTTCATATATTAGTCACCCTCGATAATGCAAAAATTAGTAAAGTGACGATTCAACATTATCGTGATAAAAAATAATATCAACCTATCCTTACAAAATCATCATATATCAATATTTTTTTTTAAAGTAAACTGAAATTAATTATTATTATATATATATATATATATATATATATATATATATATATATATATATATATATATATATATATATAAACCTTACCGAATAATCTCAATTTCAAAAGAAAAAAAACATTTTTTTTATTAAATTCTGACTTCATAGTTAAATAATATAAATTAAGTATTGATATATCATTACTTCTTTAATATAAAATAAAATTCAACAACAGCAAATATATCTTTATAAATATATATTCACACTAAATTATATAGTTCATTGAGTAAGAATCTAATTTAATATATATTACCAAATGTTCATAGTAAATGTATTTAACAAATGACAAAACAAAGAAAAGTAAAAGGGAGCAAATGTTATAATTTACTTAGTTTTTAGATATTTGATTTTAAATCAGTTAATTACATTTGTTTTAAGGGGTGCATTTTTGGGCACAACTCTTGGTAGTTATATCTATTTTATTGAAAATGTTTTTTTATTGATATTAAACTTAAAACTTTTTAGTTTATAAAGCAAGACTGATTATTACTCAATATTAAAGGAAAATTTATAAATGCACTTTCTCATCAATATTTAAAGGTATTAATTACATTTGTATTTGAAAAATGTTGTTTGTATGTATGAATATATAAGAACTCATTAATGTAATATTTTTGTATAATTTAATTTGAATCATAATTAATAAGAGATGTTCAAGTCTTTATATAATAGAGTGTAGTTAATCCTATTTCTTCTAATAAGAACATGAATTAATAATGAGTGTGAAGAAATGTATTCAAGTGGTCCAGATGATGAGCTGGTTAACTGTCATCAGAACATATATAACAACAATACAATTAGGAACATACATCCTATATATCTAGTACCTACATTCCTAGCAAATTAAAACAATAAATTAGGAACATTCATCCCCTAAATATACATTAATATTTGTTTTTTTAATACATTAAAGTATATGGTTATTAAAAAAAAAATGCATATATATTTAATTTAAAATAAAACTCATTAATCAGATGGAATGATGCAAGCAAAAAAACATATACCTACGCATATTTTGTCATACACACGCAACCCAGACAATTATGTATGTATGTATATATACACTTAATTCCAAGGTATTTCTTAAATGCATTTTGTCACTTTCGTAACAAGAAGCCAAGTTGCTTCTTGTGCCATGCAGAATTTTCATGATTGGTAATGCACCTCAAATTATACTGAATGGGGAGATCAATCCGAGGGTATTTAAGTCATTTCATTTGGAGAACCCTATGTGTTATCGGATAGCCTAAAATGTAAAATATAAGTTTCTATTGTGAACAACAATCTTTTCTAAATAAAAGACTATGCGACAAATCAGGTAAATAAATAAATAGCTAAATCATCCCAAACCCCTCATTTATATCGAGTCAACATACTGTTATAAGTTTCGTTTGGAGAACACTATGTGTTATCGGATAGCTTAAAATGTAAAATATAAGTTTCTATTGTGAACAACAATCTTTTCTAAATAAAAGACTATGCGACAAATCAGGTAAATAAATAAATAGTTAAATCATCCCAAACCCCTCATTTATATCAAGTCAACATACTGTTATATTACAATTAGGTCATGATAATTTCTAGCAACCAAGTATCGAGTTTATAAGGTGTTATGATATGAATGTTGGACTAGAGTTAAGTTAATTCCTCTCTTATTATATATGCAATAAATGAGATAGGTTTGATTTATATAATTCTAAGGTTGGGGTCATGGAGACAGAAAATTTTGATGATGAATAAGTTGATGAAAGCAGATAGACACCATATATATGCATCAAGTTCATGAAAGTCATTTTCCACATTACTACTATTCAAATCAATCAATGATATGTCCTTTTCTATAGTATAAAACATTTATCTTAAATTCCCCCCAAAAAAACATTTATTTTATTTCATTATTACTATTTTCTGTCCCCCACCCACCTTGACCTATTGTGATTTTCCATTTTATACCATTGTTGATTGTAATAAAAACACATAATAATCTCCCCGATTAGCTATAAACAAAGAATGTAAAGTATTTGACTATTTGGTTAGAATGAACAATTGTTTGAATTAGTAAGTTCACATTATTATTATTATTATTATTATTATTATTTATTATTATTATTATTATTATTATAGAATTAAGTCAAAAATAAATGAGTACGGATTCATTTCATGAGGAGTCTTTTCCCGATTTGGAACATCTGTCCGCTGGTCCCAACTGAATTAGCTGCACCCAAAATAAAACAAAAGGGCCGATTTGTGGCCCACTTCTGTCCTTTGTCTTATATTTCAACCCACCCTTCAATTTCATCTAATTAATTAATTAAAGTAAAACTTAAATTTAAATTAGCTATTAATTTCTATTCAAGAGGAGCTCTACTATTTTACAAATTTTCACAATAATTAAAATTTGAATTGCTGTCAGGAATTAATATGTTTTAATTATTGGCAAGATATAGAGTTGGTCTAAATTGACTTAATTAAAACTAGAATCATGATTGTCTCAACGGGTCGATTATAACTCCTGTCCATGCATGGTCTCCGATTTTGGTTTTCGAGATAAGTTTTGTTTTGATATTATTATTATTATGATTTATTTTCATGAAGTTGATAAATATCAATAGTAAAATATCTAGCTGATTTGAGCTTACAAAAAAAAGGACAGAATGAGATGTAAAAATAAAGGTGATGTGATGGATGCCAAATGCAATTAATTTGTAAAAAAAAAAATATCTTCTTTGTTGTTTTCCTTGGTTTTGGTTTAAAAAAACAATAAATTCATAATTAAATATTATTTTATTCACATTCTTTCGTCAAATTACATAGTTTAATTTATTAACTAAAATATTAAAATATTTTTTATTTTTTATTTATATATTATTTAAAAAAAATTAAAAATTCAATTTCTCTAAATCACCATCTTAATATTTTTATAATAATCTAAAATTTATTTAAAAAATATCTATTAAAAAAACTTAATTTTGATGAAATAATGATTTATATTAGTTATTTTGTCTAATAATAATAATATTTTATATAATAAAATACAAAAATATTTAATCAATATAAGTTTGATTTATGAGGAAATATAAATTTCAAGTCATGAGAAAACTATTAACAATAATTATTTAAAAAATATTGATGATTATTTTGTTAGGAGGTGATGTTTTATTACAAAACAATTTAAAATATATTAATATATAATAATAAAATAGAAAATAATAATTTAAAATAAATAATATTTTAATATAAATTGATTAGTATTATTTGTTGTAACTAATGTCTCAAACAAAATATTAAAATATTTTTTTATTTTAAAAAAAAAAATATTTTTTTATTATATATAAATATCTCCATTTTTTTCAAATTCAATCATAACTAAATATCACTATATTCACGTAGTAGTATTTCATCGATTATATTTCCAATTATTAATCGAAATACTAAAATACTTAATTTTTTAAAACTATTTTATCATTAAATATTAATAACTTTAATTTTTTTACCAAAAAATATTTACTTATCAAAATCACCTTTCATTAACATTTTTTAAATAAACTAAAAAAAACCCTTATACACACAAAGATAAATAACCAAAATCCAAATGGGATAAATAAATTAAATTAATTTAACCCCTTATCTAAATTATTATTAAGAAAATTCTAAATTAAATATTAAAGGTACTATTACTTGGTCCATGGCTTATCTGTTTTCTGTTGGTCCATGCAAACTCTCAATGGCACTCAAGTTAACGTGGCATATTGAGGGTTACTAAATATCAAGATTCATATATAGTGTCACTACCAACGGTGGGGATTCATTCAATTTGAGTTTGATTTTAGGTTATTATTCTTATCACTTGAACGATTCAAATTTATTATAAGATATATTTGATTATCATTAATTCCAACATTTGGGTTGCCAATAATAACAATAACAAGAATGACCTCAAATTTTTGGAGGAGTTTTTCATCACAAAACAATAATATAAAGATGGGGTGTTTTTTTTTTTTTTATTTTTTTTTTTTGATTATTGAGTGAGTGGGTGGGTGGGTGGGGGGAAACATATTTATTTGGTAGTATTATTGCAATATTTGTAACCGTTTGTTATGGGTCACCTGCCAAGCCCATCCAGCTGATCACTAACTCCCTTGATTTCCTTGTAACTATGATGGGGGGTTAAATAATAATGTCAAAATCTAGATTTTGTGTAAGAACTTAAATCAATTATATCATTCTTTATCATAAAGTCAGATATATATAGATAGATTAATTAACTATATAGCAACTTTTTTATACCCAAACAATTACATTTCATTGGATACTCTGACCGACTAAGATGGATTCCTGTGGATTTTGGAACATTTTGACAACTTGAAAATGTCTTGTTTAGTTTTGCATTACATTACATAGAGCATCTAGCTAGCTAGATTCATCATCACAATCAAGAGAATGAACTAAAAGACATGAAATCTTTTATATATTTATGAGTTAGTGTTACATTTCCATTAGAAAATAGAATATTAATAGAAATATGGGCAGATAAATATGAAAAAAAAGGTGGTAATATCTTAATATACCTAATGATAGAGCAGTTAGTTGAAACTAAATATAGGGAGTGGGGGGAAGGGTTATTGGTACACAACTAAAATTGACAATGACCTCTGAAAACAATTTTTCCGACATTTCATTTTTGATTGCTTGATCTTCCTCCTTAATTTTTTCAT
Organism: Impatiens glandulifera; assembly: GCF_907164915.1. NCBI lineage: Eukaryota > Viridiplantae > Streptophyta > Magnoliopsida > Ericales > Balsaminaceae > Impatiens > Impatiens glandulifera. Next base: position 1,915,697 of record NC_061864.1, read on the forward strand.
TTCAACAAACTTTTAAGGATTCACAATTTAAGTTAGTTTGAGGCAGACACAATAAAATTAAAATTAAAATTAAAATTAAATTAATTGGGTTGTGGTGGCATATATGTGTTCTCATTCTCCTCCAATGACTTAAAAGAGGAGGGTTTGTGGTGTGGAGATTTTGCTGGTTTGTTCCATTAACCTAATTACAAACAAACAAACATGGATAGGATCATCAAAATCTAGGGTAAGTGACTTTCTATTGGGTTCTTCGGAATCCAATAGAATTCACCTCCCTTTTAACTAATTTAACTGTCCAATCTATAATCTAATTCCACCTAAGGTATGCATGCATGCATGCATGATCCTATCCTATCCTAATCTAATTAAGCATGTACAAACATTTCTCTCCTTCTGTTATAATTCATATATGGTAGGATTGATTTTTTCTTCTTTTCTTTTGTAAAAGGGTATTATCAAGACTCGATGGATCAGTTTCGACAAGTTGGGGAGGCTCTAGGAGGCATCAGGTCTCTCATGGTCCTAAAAGAGGATATTCAAATCAATAGAAAGCAATGCCTTTTGCTCTACGACATTTTCAACTTGGCATACGACACCATCTCCGACGAGATTAGACAAAATCTTAGACTAGAGGAGAAGAATATCAAATGGAAGGCGCTGGAGAATCCATTGAAGGAACTCCATAGAATATTCAAAGAAGGAGAGTCCTACATAAAGTCTTGCCTCGAGATCAAAGACTGGTGGGGAAAGGCAATTGCGTTCCATCAGAACAGGGAATGCGTCGAATTACACATTCACAATCTCCTCTTTTGCTTCTCTATTGTCGTAGATGCCATCGAATCAGCAGGGGAGATTGCCTGCGTCGATCAGGACGACATGCAGAAGAGGAGGATTTTGTTGATGAAGAAATACGAGGGCGATTGGAATGATCCCAAGTTGTTTCAATGGAGATATGGGAAAGAATATTTAGTCTCCAGAGAAATCTGCAACCGTTTGGAAAGTTCTTGGAGAGAAGACAGATGGATTCTCCTAGAAACAATTAAGGAGAAGAAGAACTCTACTGTGGTTCCTAATCATTCGAAGAACGAGCAAAGACTCGCGGAACTAATGATTCACAAACTCAATGGAAACGAGCCAAATGGGAAGCTCTTTCCCGGTTCTACCTTAACCGCAACTAAAGATTACACGGTGAAGCGAAGGTTGGGATCTGGAGGAAGCCATTGCAAGGAAATTCAATGGTTTGGGGAGAGCTTTGCCTTAAAGAATTTCTACGGGGAGGTCAACGAAGATCTACGTAGCGAAATCTCGAAGGTGTTATCTCTTTCACATCCGAATATTTTGCAATACCATTGCATCTTCCATGACGAGGATAAGAAAGAAGGGTATCTAGTTATGGAGGCGATGAACAAGAGTTTAAGCACTTTCGTGAAGGAGAATTCAGGACCAAGGAAACGTATCACGATCTCTCTTCCATCCGCGGTTGACATCATGCTTCAAGTTGCCAGAGGAATGGAATACCTCCATTCTCAGAAGATCTACCATGGCGATCTGAATCCATCAAATGTACTTCTCAAACCGAGGCATCCGGCTTCAGAAGGGTATTTTTACGCGAAAATCAATGGGTATAGATTGACAAATTCGATGAAGTATAATTCGAAACGAAATGTGGCGGCAAACCAAAACACGGAGGAGCCAATCATATGGTATGCGCCAGAAGTTCTCAATGAAATGGAACGCGGTTCTAAAAAGGTTATTCACAAGTACACTGAGAAAGCAGATGTGTATAGCTATGGAATGTTATGCTTTGAAATTCTAACAGGGAAAGTTCCGTTTGAAGAGGTACACCTTCAAGACGACAAGACCGGAAGAAACATAAGAGCCGGCGAGAGACCCTTGTTTCCCTTTACTACACCTAAATTCCTAGTGACTTTGACTAGAAAATGTTGGCAAGCCGAATCTTCTAATCGACCGAGCTTCTCGGCCATATGTAGAATCTTAAGACACATTAAGAAATGTCTTGTGATCAATCCTGATCTCGGCCAACCGGAATCTGCTCCTCCAATTGTCGATTATTGCGATATTGAGATGGGTTATTCTACGTTGTTCCCGGCAGGATGGAAACTCGACTTTGCACCGATTTCGCAAGTTCCATTTCAGATGTTCGCTTATAGGCTCGTCGAGAAAGAGAAAGTGTCGGCAAATTTGAATAAAGTATGGGATTTAGCTAGAGATGGACAGTCGGGTTGGGGACCATCTTCAATGGATGGAGGAAACAATGGTGGTGCGGGTGAAGATTCATTCTTTAAAGCTACTGATCGTAGGTCAGTCTGTTCAGAGAGTCCAACCACTAAGGTTTTGTCGAAACCGAAAGATCAAAGGTCTGTATGTTCAGATACACCTTGGAGGAGAGTCTTATCGATGACGGCTGTTGAAAATAAGTTGGCTTGTTCAGAATTCTCATGGAGAAAGATTAACGATAACTCATCAACAGTTGGTTCGAAGATTGAAAGGAGAAACTCATTTGCAGGTCCAGCCATGGTGGATCAGACGTCAGAGGGTGGCGACGCTGTAGAAAGAAACGAGTCTGATCTATTAATTCCTGGGGAGAATTCACATGTAGAAAATTATCCACCGTCCGAAAATAATATTGAGACGGGAGAAAAGAACGTGGTTGGAGAGGAAAGTAAATCACAAAAAGGAACGTTGTCAAGAGCGCTAAGTGAAGCAAAATTCAGCTCCTTCGGTGACAAGAAAAAATTCAGATTGTCAAGAACCATGAGTGATCTAAATATCGGTTCTTCACCGAATATAAAGAAGAAAGATCAGATGATGCCTTCGACATCTGACTCCATGGGTTCATCCGCTATTTTTGAGATTCCAGAAAAGAAACCACTATTGTCGAGTAAAGAAACAGAGAAGAAACCGACTTATTATGAATCCGGTGACAAAAAATTACTCATAAAAAGGAAGAAGCTAGATTCAAGTCTAGGTTAGTATCAATTTCATATTTATCATAGTATTTTTTTATATATATAGATAGATAATTCTCGTTGTAATAATTTTTAAATGATATAAACTTATACATTCAATATTTAGTGAAGGGAAAATTGGAATCCCCGGCATCATCACCAATGAGAACATTCAAAGGTAACACAAACTCACGATTAACATCTCCTACTGGAATTTTAAAAGAATCATCTAAGTTCTCGGGACTAGGGTTTACAGACTCTCCTGGATCATCACCCCTGAGAACATACAAGCAAACAACTAAATCTCGTGGTTCGGGAGCAACAAACTCGCCAGGAGCATCACCGATGAGAACATTCAGAGAAAGCAAAGAATCAGGATTTGGGGTGACGAGCTCATCCAGACCAGGATCGTCGTCGCCACTAAGATCATATAAAGGATCTTCGAAAACATCATCTCCAAAATCATCGGCATTGAAGCCCTGATTCAGCTTCACTTCACCATTAGTCCAAATATATGTCTTCCTCTTCCCCTGTAAAGACTGTAACAAATTTTATTTTTATTTTTTCTCTTGTCTTTTTTTAAATAAACATGCATCAAGACTAAGAGAACACTGTTTTGTTCAATCTCTAATAAACAGCTTCTTTCATCTTCATAGAAAAATAATAAAAACACAAAATAAACTCCGGGGAGAATTCACATAGAGAAAATTATCCACCTTCCGAAATTAATATTGAGATAGGAGAAAAGAATGTGATTGGAGAGGAAAGTCAATCACAAAAAGGAACAATGACAAAAAGGAACGTTATCAAAAGCGCTAAGCGAAGCAAAATTCACCACCTTTAATGACAAGAAAAAATTCTCAGAGGACAATGAGGAATCTAAACATAGGTTCTTCATCGAATACGAAAAAGAAAGATCAGATGATGCCTTCGACATCTAACTCCATGGGTTCATCTGCTATTTTTGAGATTCCAGAAAAGAAACCACTATTGTTGAGTAAAGAAACATAGAAGAAACCAACTTATTATGAATCCGTTGGACAAAAAATTACTCATAAAAAGGAAGAAGCTAGATTCAAGTCTAGGTTAGTATTAATTTCATATTTGTTCGTATACATAGATATAGATAGTTTCAATTGTAATAATTTCTAGATGATGTAAACTTATACATACAGTGAAGGGAAAATTGAAATCACCAGATATGAGAACATTCAAAGAATAATTAAAGTTGATAGAAAAATATAACACAAACTCACCTAGGAACATCTCCCACTGTAATTTTAAAAGAATCATCAAAGTTCACGGGGCTAGGATTTACAGACTCTCCGGATCATCACCCCTAAGAACATACAAACAAACATCGAAATCTCGTGGTTCGGGAGCAACAAACTCGCCAGGAGCATCACCGATGAGAACATTTAGAGAAGGCAAGAAATCGGGATTTTGGGTGACGAGCCATCCAGACCAGGATCGTCGTCGCCACTGAGATCATATAAAGGATCTTCGAATACATCATCTCCAAAATCATTGGCATTGAAGCCCTGCCCTGATACAGCTTTACTTCACCATTAGTCCAAATATACGTTTCCTCTTCCCCTGTAAATACTTTGTAACAAAAATTTTATTTTTATTTTTTCTGTCTTTTTTTAAATAAACACGCATCAAGACGAAGAGAACACTGTTTTGTACGATCTCTAATAATAAGCTTCTTTCATCTTCATAGAAAATAAACAAATAAATCACAACTGAAAGACACAAATCCTTAACCACAAGGTTCATAGAAAAATAAACAAAAGAACAAAAAATAAATCGCCCACCGCGAGCCCCTCGACCACAAGGTTAAGAGCCTTGCGCTCTACCAACTGAGCTAGACGGGCTTGTTGAAAGAATTATTCTAAAAATATAAAATAACCTTAAATATAGTAAAAATTTGAAAAATAACCTTAAATATAGTAAAAATTTCAAAAATAATCCAGGCCTAATATTTTTTTTTTTATAAAATAACATTTTGGGCCTGTGAAATCTTGAGAGACAGTTCTTCATCGAGACTCAATTCTCCATTCAAGGTCTGGGCGACCGAGCTCTAAACTCTAGTCAGAAAGTAAAAAAGACATACTCTTCTATTTTGTAAAATTGTTACCTTAGTTGAATTAATAAATAAAAACTGAGTGAAAAGTGAAAGGCTTTCCACTGGAGACATATATAGCAAACAAAATCAGTCAATCAAAGGAAAATCACAAACGAATATCAAAGGAGAGAGTTCAGACTGTCGAAGTTAGAGAATATTAGTCATTAGATAAACCAATATAGAAACATTGAAACTAGACCTAACCAGTTATTTTCGATCTGAATAAAAAAATAATTGTTTATATTTTCACTTGACAACCTACTAATTCTTATGCAGGAAAAGGAAAGAGCATAAACTTTGAAGCAGGTAAGTCTACTAATTCTTATGTTTTTACAGCTATTGAATTAAGAATGAGCCTAAATCATTTAGAGAAAGAAAAAAATATGTGGTTGATAGACTCAGGTGCTAGCAGTCACATATGCAATAATAGGAATTTTTTTACACAAATACATAAGTTGGAGCAAAACAAATCTTATACTTTGCAGATGGATCTTCCAAATCCATTAGTGAAGTTGGAGATTTAAGGTTAAATGAGAACTTTAACCTGAAAGAAGTACTTATTGCACCAGATTTCAAATATAACCTCATTTCAGTAGCAAAATTAATACAAGATAATAAGAAGATAACATGCACTTTTTCTGAAAATAATTGTGTGTTGCAGGACCATGATCAAAATGCAATCTATGAAATTGGAAAGAGAGTTGAGAATCTTTTTTTCTTTTCTTCTTTAAATGATTTCAATAAAGAAACAGTACACATTGTTTCTGAAAATTCTTTCAATGTTAGTGAGTTTGCGATGGTGCACCAAAGATGTGGGCATCCATCTAATAAAGTCTTGAAAATAATATTTCCTTCTTTAGCAAATAAAATGTCTCATTGTTCAACTTGTCCAATTACAAAGTTTCATAGAATGCCTTTTCAAAACAGTTTGTCTCTTTCAAAAGAAAGATTTGATCTTATACACATTGATTTATGGGGTCCTTATAAAGAAGAGTCTTTGACAAACACAGCTTATATGCTTACAATAGTAGATGATTTTTCAAGATGCACATGGACTTTTCTCCTTAAAGACAAAACACTTGTTTTTGATAAGATTAAAAATTTTATTCTCATGGTTGGAAATCATTTTAATAATAGTGTTAAAACAATCAGAAGTGACAATGGAACAGAATTTGTTAATGCTAAATGTTCTGAATTTTTTAATAGTATGGGAATAATTCATCAAAAGACTTGTGTTTATACTCCACAACAAAATGGAGTTGTGGAGCGTAAACACAGACACTTAACACAGGTTGCAAGATCCTTACTGAAACATTCTAGTGTGCCAATTAGTTTTTGGTCATTATCTGATGCAGCGTGCGTGGCTAGATGAACCTTTATCAAGATTCGTTGATTCTTACGAATACCGAAATTGATAGATATTGAGGAAAACTCGTTTTCTGATTAATAATCTTCCCCTAACAAAGTGTTTTAAGATCCTTTAAATACTCAAACCCTAGCTTGCAAAAGAAATAAACAACTTTTAATAAATTGCAAAAAACACCCGAAACTAATAAAAAATGCGATTTTGAGCCCCTAAACGTTTCCGCCCGAAAAACACTAGGCAATCGTCGAAATCTGACACTTGCGAGATATTTTCGGATGCTGCAACTTTCGCATAAACGCCTCTTCGACTCGCACCGCATCATTCCCCCCAGGGTAGAAAAGATTCGTCCTCGAATCTGGAACCGCATCATCCTCATCAGAAGAAGACTCACCCACAAAAGGAACAAGATGCTTCACATTGAACACATCAGAGGTACGCACATGGCTGGGAAGGCGTAAACGATAAGCATTGGGGTTGATCTTCTCCACAATCTCAACAGGACCAATCTTCTTAGCAGCAAGCTTGCTATATTCATGAGCTGGAAAACGATCCTTAGTCAGAATAGCCCACACAAAGTCACCAACTTCAAAATCAACAGCACGCCTTCTCGAATCAGCCTTCTCCTTGTACTTGGCAGTAGCAGCAACCAAGCGGTCATGAGTGGTCTGATGAACCTGAGCCAACTGACCAACAAAATCCGCAGCAGTGGAATGAGGACGCACCTTGCTGGGCAGCGCTAACAAATCAAGAGGAGCACGCGGAGACAGCCCGTAAATCACATGGAAAGGACTGAAACCAGTGGAGCGATTAACAGCATGATTGTGAGCAAACTTCCCAATGAAAGGGCGAAGAGCCTGGTTCATCATACGCATAAAGGTGCTAGGAGCATTCGACAGACCACACGGCATAACCAGCCACTCATATAAGCCCTCACGAGTCTTAAAGGCAGTCTTCCACTCATCACCCATGCGAATACGAATCTGATGGTATCCACTCTTGAGATCCAGTTTGCTAAACACAGAAGCACCACCCAACTGATCCAACAAGTCATCCAACCGGGGAATAGTAAACCGATAACGCACTGTAATCTTGTTGATAGCACGACTATCAATGCACATACGCCAAGACCCATCCTTTTTTGGGGTAAGAAGGGCCGGGACAGCACAGGGACTAAGGCTCTCTCGAATGTGTCCCTTAGCCAGCAAGTCCTCCACCCGTCTACGCAACTCTTCATGTTCTTTGGGACTCATGCGGTAATGAGGACGGTTGGGTAGGGCAGCACCTGGAACCAAGTCAATGTGATGCTGGATATCACGCAAAGGAGGCAAGGCACAAGGCAGATTCTCAGGAAAAACATCTGCAAACTCCTGTAACAGCGGCTGCACTGGAATAGGCACCTCAGAACTAGCACCACAGGTAATCAGCGAACAAAATAGAGCAAACACCATGCCCGATTCGACCATGGCGGTCTGAAAAGGACCCCGAAACAACAAGGCGGTAGGGGGTAGGGGGGGACGCATGATGAGTGGGGGCAGCACCCTTCTTGGGCTGATTTGGCATCAACACAATCTTGGTACCATGAAATAAGAACGTGTAGGTATTAGCACGCCCATCATGTATAACAGAATGATCAAACTGCCAAGGGCGACCAAGTAAAAGGTGACAAGCATCCATAGGAACCACATCACAATATACAGCATCACGATAATGGAAACCAATGGAAAAATTAACAAGTACGCGCTTGGAAACTGTAACATCCGTACCTTGACTCAGCCAGGACAGGCGATAAGGCTTGGGGTGAGGTTCAGTGGACAGACCCAGCTTCGAAACTGCAACCTCAGAAATCACATTCTCACAACTCCCAGCATCAATGATGAAGGTGCAAACTTTGCCACCGATGGTACAAGTGGAATGGAACAGATTATTGCGTAACCACTCGTTGTCAGGAGCACGAGGGGTTAAACATGATCGACGAATCACCAAAAGGGGGCCAACATCACCAGAAACATACTCCTCCGCTGCCTCATCATCATAAACATCATACACTGGGGCTGAATCTGAAGGAAGAGCAGAGTCAGGATCATCCACCTCAGTAAAAAGACCACGATTGGTGGACTTTGGGTTGCGACACTCTGCTTGGCGATGGCCAACTTCACCACAATTGAAACAACGCAAGCCACCGGGACGTCCCTGCGGGGGGGCTGTAGTGCCGCGAGGGGGGGCTGGGGTGGGATGGGCCGACTGGGAAGAAGAACCAATGCCACTAGTGGGGACAACCTGTTTTCCAAAGCTACCCGAACCGCGCCTGGCTAGCTGTTTCTCAGCCTGTGAAGCACGCTGATGTGCCTCAGAAACAGTCAAGGGATCAAACATATTCAAAATATCCTGCAACTGGAGGCGAAGGCCACCAATATAGCGAGAAACCAACTGGAGAGGGGACTCAGACAGGTCAACACGAGCCACAAAGGTGTAAAACTCAGTGGAATAGTCATCCACGGAACGAGAACCCTAACGAAGATTCTGGAACCGCTGGTACAGGTTACGTTCGTAATTATATGGTAGAAACGCAGCCCTAATATGCTTCCTGAATTTGTCCCAATTCGTGAGCTTTGCCTTACCATGACGAACACGTGTCTGTTTCAACTGCTGCCACCATGCTTGTGCACGACCATGTAAGCGGATCGTAACAAGGGGTACACGACGATCTGCAGGAACTTCCTTGAAATCCAGAATCTCTTCAACCTGAGAAAGCCAATCAATAAACTCTTCCGGTGATAGACTACCATCGAACTTAGGGATGTCCACCCTGAAAGCCTGCTCCCAGCGATGATTGGGGCGTTCAGGGGATCGATTCCGAAGACCACCGAGAGGGTTTTCATCTGTCATCGTAACATCATCTTCAGGGTGGTGCATGTGCATAGATGCATCCATCCGTTGCGTCAACCATTCAACCTGCCGCCTCAAATCGTCGTTATCACGGCGAAACTCAGCGTTTTCACGTCGCAACTCAGCAAGGTCACCATCATCAGCACCAGGGGTAGGGTTGCGCGGCTGTCTTCGGGGCGGCATACCTCAGGGTCGACTGGAAACTGATACCAACTGATGCAGCGTGCGTGGCTAGATGAACCTTTATCAAGATTCGTTGATTCTTACGAATACCGAAATTGATAGATATTGAGGAAAACTCGTTTTCTGATTAATAATCTTCCCCTAACAAAGTGTTTTAAGATCCTTTAAATACTCAAACCCTAGCTTGCAAAAGAAATAAACAACTTTTAATAAATTGCAAAAAACACCCGAAACTAATAAAAAATGCGATTTTGAGCCCCTAAACGTTTCCGCCCGAAAAACACTAGGCAATCGTCGAAATCTGACACTTGCGAGATATTTTCGGATGCTGCAACTTTCGCATAAACGCCTCTTCGACTCGCACCGCATCATTATCTCTACTTACTGCTACATATTTAATAAATAGAATGCCTACATATGTTTTAAAATGGAAAACACATTTTTATATGCTCACTCAAACTGAATTTGACTATAACAATTTAAAAGTTTTTGGTAGTCTTTGTTATATTGCAAATCCTCTACCAATCAAGTCAAAATTTCAAGATAGAGGCATAAAGTGTGTTTTTATTGGATATCCTTCAAACCAAAAAGGTTATCTTGTTTATCAACTTGATTCGGGAGAAATCACAACATCTCGAGATGTTACTTTTCATGAAGACATTTTTCCTTTTCAAAAGAAACCAATAATTTCAAATAATATACCTCTAAATGAAGATCAAATGTCTATCTCCTCATCAGAAGATGAATCTGAAAAACCAAATCACACACTAGCTAATGAAAATATTTCTGAATTACCTTCACATGAACACATCTCTAAAGTAGATCATAATAATTTTCAAACAGAAATTGGACAAAATCAGAATGTTTCTAAACTAAATTGTAGAAGAAGTCATCGACACAAACACACTCCAACTTGGATGAATGATTTTGTAGTTAATCAAGTTGAGACTTCACACAAACAATCTAGTAAATATACACCAAACACTTATCCTTTTCATTCTTTTTTGAAAGATGATTAATACACTAATTTTTTATCAAACATTGATCATACTTCAACACCTCAAACTTATTTAGAAGCCTCACAAAATCCAGATTGGGTCAAAGCTATGCATAATGAATTAGAAGCTTTAAGAGTTAATAGAACTTGGGAATTAACAGAATTACCTAAAGGAAAGAAAGCAATTGGATGTAGGTGGGTTTTTAAAACTAAACTGAATGCTAATGGCACATTAAACAAGTGCAAAGCAAGACTTGTAGCTAAAGGCTACAATTAAAAGAGTGGAATTGATTTTAATCAATGTTTTGCACCGATTGCCAAAAATGTTACTGTTAGACTCATTATTGCTTTAGCAGCTTCTAAAAGATAGTTTTTACACCAAATTGATGTTGATAATGCTTTTCTTCATGGATCACTTGAAGAAGAAATTTATATGAAAATTCCAGATGGTCTTCAATCTGAATCTACAAACATTGTTTGTAAGTTAAATAAGAGTCTGTATGGACTCAAACAAGCTTCTAGACAATGGCATTTAGAAATATCCTTTATGTTGAATCAAATGGGTTTTAAAAAATCAGAATATGATCATTGCTTATACATTAAACATTGTGATCAGTATATTATTGCCCTACTTATCTATGTCGACGATATATTGATAGCTGGAAATGATATTGATCAAATTTCTATGCTTAAAAAATCAATTGATTCAAAATTCAAAATTAAAGATCTTGGAATTGCAAAAATTTTTCTTGGTCTAGAAATCATACATGTTGCCAATGGCATTCATGTGAATCAAAGAAAGTATATATTAGATCTAATAAATGATGTTGGTCTAATTGGCTGTAAACCAGCTAAAACCCCCATGATTAGGGGTATCAAATTGCATGAAGAATTGCATAAATCTATACCTGAACCAAGCAGGTTTATGAGACTGGTCGGGAGATTGCTTTATTTAAATTATACTCGACCTGATATTGCATATGCTGTGCAACAACTATCTCAGTTCATGAATGAACCGTCTATTTGTCATTGGGAAGCAGCTCTTCATGTGGTAAGATACTTAAAAGGTAATGCTTCTATTGGGACATTTTATCCATTTGACAATGAAATTAAATTAAATGCTTATGCAGAATCAGATTGGGGATCTTGTCCTCTTACTAGAAAGTCACTCACATGTTACTGTATTTTTCTTGGGAATTCTATTATCTCTTGGAAAACAAAGAAACAGTCAACAGTCTCTAGATCATCAGCTGAGGCTGAGTATCGTTGTTTGGCGGCTACGTCTTGTGAAATTAAATGGATTTCATATCTGTTTACAGATTTTCAAATTGAAATGTCAATTCCAGTTACATTATATTGTGATAATCAAGCTGCAATTCATATTTCTGAAAATGCAGTATTTCATGAACGTACAAAGCATCTTGACATTGACTGTCATATTGTTAGGAATCATTATTTGGCTGGTTTTATTAAACTGACATATGTTTCTACCAAGAATCAAATTGCAGATATATTATCTAAAGCTTTGGATTTTCCGATGTTTAATTATCTTCGATCCAAGCTATTTCTCCAAGATGTTCATCTTGAAGGGGGAGTATTGAGATAAGTAATATTAATTTGTTATTTATAATTTTATAGTAACTAATTTGTGAGTTAATTTGTGCAGAATATAAAGTTTAAAGATAATTTGTTAGTATAATAAGTTCAATACCTTACTTAAATATAGAGTAATATTTTGAGGACTATTGTATTATTTGTTATAACTGAAAGAACAATCGGGGCAAATGACCCTTGCTATGTATCAAACATTGGTGTTAATCACCGACTACTTTTTCATCAATAATATTTTTCAGACTTTCTACTTCTTGATCTTGATTCATCAAATCCATGATTCTTCAAGTCTTAATATTAAAGAACAAAATAATATCCATATAAACAAAACATACATGTCATAAAGGTTAAAACTCAAAAAATTCTTTCAACTTAAATGATTAAGAAACTAATTTCTCTGTAGCTTTCTCTGTAAAAAAATAATTTACATCCCAACTTTATAGTATGATTTGAAAATTTAATGATAACAAATAAAATTATTAAATAACAATGTACTTAATTATTCAAATCATCCGGCCGAAAAGATTTGAGAACTGAAATAAATGAATGTCGACATTAGGTTCAGTTGTGACATTAAAATAAAAAGTAAGGATAGAGCATACAAATAACTCATTCAAATGATAATTGTGTGTATGTTTGTAAATTAACTTATTCCGGCATTAAACTGAAAAAATGAAACATAACAAAAACATACATTTCACCTATGTTAAAAATATACATTTCAGTCGAAATGAACTGCGTCCAAGGCTTCGATGAACTGCACCCAAACTTCGATGATGAACTCGCCCAAAATTTAATATGGGAATCACAACAACGTCGAGAGACGAAGAAGAAGATAAGTGAGAGTAAAAGAGATACAATCTAGGGTTTTTATTTATGGCTTTTAATTTTTAATTTTATTTATTTTTAATACGTGGTAATAAAAAATTTTGTGGCAGGAAAAAAAATACGAGACGAAATCTCAAATGGTTAAATATGTGAAAGTTAATCCCCATATGGATCATTTGAAAGTTTGAGCCCCATGTAGATATATATGAGATCAAATCCAAACAATTAGGAGGAAATTGACGAAGATCAAAAATGAAAAAGTTCGTTTTACCTAGCTAATTTCTCGATGCAGAAACCAGGAAAATGATAAATTCAGCGAAAGAAAGTAATGTCACGAATCCGACGTTGACCCCACGTCAGAATTTGAAAAAAAGTCCTGAAATGCACATTTCGGGTTTGGGATCCGAATTTTTATTTTATTTGATGAACCTGAAATGTGACATTTTTTATTTTTCTCTCTCCTACTCATATACATTCATATGCATATGCATGTGTGTCATTCCTGGACTTAGTTTCTCTGCACCATCTCTGAATTTATCATTTTTCTTAAAATAAATACTTTAACCTTTTTTGAAATTATTTCCATACAAATCAATTGAAATTATATACAAGTATATTTCATTTAATGATGTGACTAAGAGATTGTTAAATTGATTAAGTTTATAAAAAAAAGGCTTGAGCTTAGAATATCTTACTCCAAATTTCAATATATACATATATAATTATATGTATAATGAAAATCAACTTATAGAATCACAAAATAAACACAAGTAAGAGATATGCTAGATAGAAAAAAGGAGATGGGTTCTAAAAAACTTCAAACTCTAGATTTTTGTTAGACTTTTTTTTATTAAAACCAAACAAGCCCTTAGAGTGGGAAAATAATTGGGGGGAAACAACTAACTTCCCAAACCGGCGCTGCTGCAGAGATTTTGGTTCAATTTCTTGAAGCTTTGCCCGGTTACTAAAGAGAGATTCTCTGCGCTCATCTTAAACGGTTCAAATTTTTTCCTAGGGTTTCGGCGAGGTTGTATTGTATGGCGTCCGACGATGTGGTAGTGAGACGGCGCCGGTGACAACCATCGTCAATCTACCTGAAGAGTCGAAGATAGCCAGTGAAGGAGTTAAGGCTCCTACTCATGCTTTACTCAATATCTGCAAGTCTCTCGTCGCCGGTGGCATTGCTGGAGGAGTGTAAGTTCTTTCCCTCATCGATGCAATGCAAGCAATGATTATCTTTTATGAATATGCTTTCGAGTGAAGATTATATATGGATATTGAACATCAGCAGAAATGAAAATTGAGTTTGATTCACTTTAAATCAACTTTGGAGGGTGACAACTGACATGAATAGGTTCCACGTTGTTCATAGATGAGAGTATCAACTTGATGTTTCCTTATTCAATCTTTGAATTCCTGCAGCAATTGACCTTATCCTTATTGTGCGATTCTCCTGATGCATAAATGTTAATCGCAGCTATAGAAAAATCTCATTATTGAATGGGCCTTGATATAGTTATTTTTGCCCTTGCATAACCATGCATAATTTATGAGTCTATGACTTGACCTGATCTGCTTGGCTTCTTCTGGTGTGTTGACTGAAATATTCTTTCACCTTTTATAATCTCTAGTTTCTTTGTTCTCCGAAACTATGTTGATCACTTGAATTTTATGTCTGTATAGACGATTTCCAGATTTCTTCATGTTCATATTATTATTTTTTTCTTATAGAACTCATATCTAAAAGGTGTCATTCACAAGTGCTTTGTGATAATATATATTGTTGCTAGTACTGTATAATATAATAAACAAAACTACAAAAGGAATGATTAAGGTAGGGAAATGGAAGAGGAGTTACTCTCCCCCCTATCTGATTTAAGTCATGACTATTTGAATGGAATTCGAGCATACATTTCCAGATGCAAAATAACACATTTTTTAGACTCTAGATAGTAATTTATCTAGAATATGGTCTTTTGGCGTTATTGAAAGTATATTGGAAATGAAGATGTCACTACACTGTAATCTAGAAATGTGTTTTCAGTGACCAATGTTCTGTAGAACTCATTCTTAAGTTCATTTGTGTAGATTTACACAAATGTGGAAACCGGTAAGAATCTCTATGCCAAGACAGAAGTTATGCGCTACATTAACAGGAACAACATTACACAAGAGAGTCCTCAACAACCGGCTCAGTGGAGCTCTCCTCAACAGCCAACTCCTCTACAACAGGTTCAGTGGAGCTCTCCTCAACAGCCAATTCCACTACAACAGGTTCGGTGGAGCACTCCGCCACAGCCAAGTCAGCAAGAGAGGGTGACCACAGAAGATGAAGCTAATAACGGAACATTGCCAGTAAGTGTGAAGTTTTACACATTTGTTCCCGTTGTTTAATTGTTTCTCTACACTTCAGTTTACTTGATTTTTTATTTATCTTGTGTTCCATTTTGTTTGCAACTCTTTTACAAGACAAATGAAATGCTGGACGGGTTGCCTTCTGGATGGAGAATCGAGGTGAAATCTTGTAAAAGTGGTGCACATAAAGGGAGAGAGTACAAGGTAGTAAAATATGGGTGATTTTTGTGTATTTGCCAAATATTTTCCTGGCCAAAGAATTTGTTTAGGTATTGTATTATGTGTACTGTTTATCTTCCATTTCGTGGACTATTTAAAGGCAATGGCACTAATTGTGCCCGCATAGTCCCCAACTCAGCAGTCAAGTTCTTTAGCTATGAAGAAGCATCTAAGTATGTTGCCTCTCTTTGTTTCATCTTCAAATTATATACCCCTTTTATAAGCAATAATTTGAACTAGATTTCTTCATGTTATATGATCTTAAGCTCCAAGAAGATTTATAGTTATTTTGTACCTGCATGAAGTCTGAACTTGACTGCTTTTCAAGTGGTTTTACTTTTGATGCTATTCTTTTTTCTTTGTTGGTTCTTCTTAAAGCTGCATTAAGTTTGAACATATTTCCTATTGATCTCATTCTCTTTGTCATATTTAATATTTTTAATGTATGCATTTCAGTATCCCTTATGTTTATTTACCATTTGGCATCAAACAGGGGAATTCTATTGCTTTATCAGCGGCAAAGTGGAAAGGGTAAGTTTATCCTTCCTTTCTCGTTTATACTGCCCTTTAGTTTCACTCGTGACTAAGATCTGGTTATATGTGCAATGAGCCCGTGAATGAATTTGAGAAATTTGTATAGGCTCAGATTTATTAAAAAGTATAAACTATAAAATTGTGGGTAAAAAATGAGTGTCTACAAGTTCAATTAGATTCAAATATAGAAATTCATGTTGAACTAAATAACTAAACAGAGAACTAATCTTCTTCTTCATCAATGGCTGATTGCTTCTGCTTTTTCCATTTGTATGCAGCTTCAAGTATCTTCAGAGTTGGTGCTTGCGTTTCTTCTGGGAACAAGTAGTCAATGTATTCTTCGTAACTGTTCATTTTTAAACCAATATTATTCCTCATATCTTCTACCAAAACCAAACCAAAACAAAACAAAACAAACTACCCTTCAAAACCATCCTCCGCTCCTATCTGCCGTCTCCTCTTTAGTTTCTTGGAATCTTCGAACGGACTAAACTCTCATCACCCAACTCTCCAAATTTGCGTTCAACATCCAACCACTTCTCCAACAGCATATCTCTCTCTTCTTTCAGATCCGGGGCTGATGTTCAAAAATGGTGATTTATGGCTCTCTCAAATATTCCTGAAAATTCAAAGGGAGATATATCAATATAAACCAACAAAACACATAATTCAGCATCGGTTGGTTGGTTTGTTGCTTACCTTTGCTTCGTTCAAGGCATTCGGCTGAGTCCAGGCTTTCCTCAGCAGACGCCTCGAATTCAGCATAACTAATTCAAACCTTAACATGCTTTGTTCTATCCAAAAGCCTGTCGTAGAGTTCTCTAGCTCTTTTTAAGAGAATTTTATTAATGAAAGACAATTTTCCAGGGATGACTTAATTTTTTCCACATGAAAAGTTTTCGTTTTCCAAAATTTGGTTATTGGCTGCAGAGTTTGAAATAAGGCAACTCAACATGAAAGCTTCTAGACAAATCCTTGGAAACGCCATTGGAAGATGCCCGAAACACAAAGTGAGTAAGCATCCATTTGATTTGTAACATTAATAAAATATACTTAGCTTGGTTGATTGCTAAAGTGATAACCCATGCGTTTAGTAGTTTAGAATTTTGATATGAATTTGCATTTTCCGGGAAACAGATATTCAAGAAGTACATCGAGATAGAACTAAACCTTGGAAACATTGATCGTTGTCGAAAGCTATATGAAAAGTATTTGGAATGGTCCCCCGAGAATTGCTACGGTTGGATAAAGTATGCAGAGCTAGAGAAAGACCTAACTGAAACCGAGAGGGCTAGAGCTATCTTTGAGCTTGCAATTGCTCAACCAGCTCTCGATATGCCTGAAGCTCTATGGAAGGTAAATTCCTTTTCTTTCTTGAAACTTGAAAGTCAAATATATTATTATTATTATCTAATTTTGTGCATCACTTGTATGCAGAAATACATTGACTATGAAATATCATAATCAGAATTTCAAAGAGCTAGAAAAATACGTAGAGACTTTTGGATAGAACAAAGCATGTTAAGGTTTGGATTAATTATGCTGAATTTGAGGCGTGTGCTGAGGAAAGCCTGGACTCAGCCGAATGCCTTGAACGAAGTAGACGTAAGCAACAAACTAACCAACCGATGCTGAATGCGGGTGCAGATCCAAAGGATGTGTAGGTCGATCTTGTTGGTGGATATGGAATCTAACCACTTGTTCAGGCTTATCTGTCATTACAATTTGGTCGAGATTCAGCTCACCATTTCGAAAGTGAATGAATGATATATGCGCGAGCAAGTGATAATGGAGAAGATGATGATGTTCTTCTACTACTAGAAGAGATGGATTGGTTAGAAAAGATTTAACACAAAAGGGAAATTCATGAGGTTTAAAATTTTGTATTTTTTTTTTTAAAACACTATTAGTTTTAAATAAAAATTACTTTTCAGAAACAAGAAACAATGTTTGAAAGGAATCATATTTGTAACTTGTATGCTATTGAATAAATTATCAAACTTCTAAGGCTTTTAGAAGAATAATTAATTTCCCGATCGACTACATAACACGAATTTCAGAAAGCGTCGTAATAATAATTTTATAAATGATACATATTAAACGATTGCGATCATTTAAGGTTCAATAATTTCTCTTCAACCAGATAGTTTACAAAAAATAATCGGGATAATAACTTAAATATGTAGGTTCTGTTATAGAGTTGGGCATAATACCTAAACAGTTATATTCGTCTCGGACAATTCATGTTATACTTTTAATCGTGCCGTGTTGAAACTCATTATCTTATGTGTCGTATCATGTCTTGATCCGTTCAAATTATCATGATACACGGGTCTATTCGCGTCGTACTAACTCATGTCAATAAGTTTATTCGTGTTTTGTTAACCCGTCTTCAAATTCGTGTGTCGTGTTGAGTCGACTAGAACTGATCATCGTGTCGACCGAATCGTATTGTGTCGAATTAACGTGCCTTAACTTACTCAAAATATTATAATCCAGGTCCATTCAATTTTATTATCTAGTTTTTCAAGTTTAATCATGTTAACCCTTATTCAAGTATATTTGTTTTTGTTGTGTTCATTAATATTATTATTATAATATATATATATATATATATATTATGATTATTTAATTTGTCTCCAATTATATATATATATATAGTTTACGTGAGTCTATTGCTCAACTCTAATTTACAAAAATTCTCATATTAACTCTTTGAGCAACGGAAAAATCTCCGAGCAATAAAACCAAGTCACCGGCCCTATTCCAATAAATGACGCCACTAAAGTTGAGAACCAATGTAGCCAAATCAATAGCACATGTTAGCATTCTTCTTCGACTTACTTATAATTGTTAACCATGCCCCTAAACTGATGCTATTATTATTCCCGTACAAAAACACCACCTTCACCCAAACCAGTCAAATCAAAATAAGTGTCGTCTTCACAACTCGATCTGACAAGAACCGTCGTTAATAACTTATGATTGTCACCGGTAATTCCGACTTTTTCAATTATTTTCGGACTATATAAAACCATGACGGCTTGTCACGTGCTTGTTGAAACAAATTAACCCCAAAAGTCACCCATGACTATTTTTTTGCGACGATTATCTAAGGAAATTCCAACAACTTTTTTAATTTTGACTGGGTTGAGGTTTGCCTCGTCCGGCGAGTCAGAGATGGTGAAGGGTTTGTTTAGCTTTGGCAATCCGACCTTGCATCATAGCCAACGGGATGATTTTGGCATTACTAACACTCCGGACCCATAACCATATGACTTTTAAACTATTTTCGAGAAGGCGGAATTGGATATGTTTGGAAATTATATATTGATCATGGTTTATATGAAAATTGTATCAATTAAATTAAGACCCAAATTTTATTCTAAATGACTAATTTTAGTTAAGTGCTAAGATGTTAAATAATTCAGGCAAGGATGTGAGAAATCTCAAACGGGACGCAAACAAGATCCCGGTAATATAGACTGGAGCAATTCCATAGCGTATCGAACGCCGACTCCGACTCCTACCACGAATCGGTCCACCATCAGAAAAACGTAAATAAGGGCGAACCCCATCAACACGACACAAAAGAAGAAAATAGTCGCAGCACTTACAATGGATCAAGTTCGATGTCAATAGATCCGACGAGGGAATAAATATTGAGTATCCCCGTCAGAACCTCCAGATGAATATAGGATAATTTAAGATCTTTTATGCTTGTATTGTGTTGTATTCGTGTTTGTGTCTTGTCGATTTGTAATCGTGTTAATTTGTAATTTTGTCGTGATTGTTTTATCTCATGCTTTGTCGTGTCCAACCCACAACTCGAATGAGATAATATTGTATTGTGTCGTTTCGTACCAATATCGTATTGAATCGTGTTTATTCGTGTTGACCTAACTCATTGTTCTATTCTAGTCCGTCTCTCAATCTAAAGTTTTCAAATTATAAAAAAAGTTAACAAATATATTGACGAAAATTATATAAAAAAATATCTCAAACAAAAAGTTAACAAACATATTGATGAAAATTATATTAAAAATAAAGTAAGGTAACCAAAAAAAAAAGATAAATTAATTTCTTTAAGGAAAATCAACACAAGACTCCTCAAAATTTATCATATACTGTCTTATTAGCTATTATTAAAATCTCATACTATTATTTGGTCAAACTTGATTATGAGAATTGAGAATAATAATAATGAAGAGTAAGTTTATTTTGACTATAAGTTTGGGAAATCTCTAAGTGTACGTACGGTTGGAATTGGTTAACGGTACTAGAAAAGAAAAAGACGATTGAAATAATTAATTAGTTAAAACATGACATGGACTGAATTGGAACACGAACAAAATCAATAAGCCCTATTCTCTTCTCTTCTATTATTCTAAGTCCTTTCTAGAATAACGCGGTTCTACTAATTGTTCATCTTTTTTGAGGTGAATAAAACAAAATCTTTAATTCATTTATTACATAATCTAAAATTTCCTATAGAGCAAAAACATTACATTTCAACATTACATCTGTTTTAGTTTTTTTTTTATGTCATCATGATTAGAATGAAACCCTTCAATTAATCAAATTTAAGACATATAATCTCTTAAATAATATTTTGTCCCTTAAACTAGCATTTCTGTTTACTAAAAATTAGTTGTGGAGAATACAAAATAATAATAATAAAAGTCTAAAATACTTTTCATATAAAAATTAAAATGATTAAATAGCAAGTTTTAGAACTATTAGTTAAAGTATTGTTGTTATATATTGACTTAAGAAGGATGAGGGGAGGGGAGCAAAGCATTATTAACGCGGTTTTAAGATTCTATAATCTCATCATCAATTTTAATAATGATAGATTAAATCACATTAAAAATAATTAGCCAGTTTTGAATTGGTCAGCCGTTGGTTGGGACATCATCCCGTACACTATTACACGTCTTTACTTTATTTACTTACTTGCTTTATAATATTGAATCAAATTTACTTTTCAATAACCTTTTACTCTTTTGAGCTTAGTTTGACTTGGATTTTTGAATTTTTATTTATTATTTATAAATTCTTACTATTATTATAATCATCAAATTATTTATTTAATTAATTAAATTATTATTATTTTATCTTTATAAAAAATAAATTTTAAATAAATAAAAAAATATTATAACAATTTAACAAATAAAAAATTCAAATAAAATAATTTTACATCAAACAATTTTATTTTATTTTTTATTTATAAAATCAACCAAAAAAATACCTATATAAAACAAGTCATTTGTTTCTTATAATAAAACTTCGATAAATGAATGTTCGGTAAATGATTTCGGTCTAATGGACTTAACGAATAACATTGCAGAATGAATTAACGAATAAATACAAATGAAGTTTTTATATGTCTTATGTAAATATAAACGAATAATCACTATATTTCAAATAATATATTTTCATTTATATAAAATATATCATAAATACATTTTATTTAATGACTAATTTTTAAACACATTAATAAGTGATATTTAGGAGGTATTGAGTAAATATTTTAACTCCAACTACATATATACATTTAGAATTCAAAAAATATGAATGTAATTAAAGTTTACATTAAAGTTATAACTAAAAAATAATAATTAGAGTTATAAAATGATTTTTCATAAAGATTAAAAACACATGCACAAGAGATAAATGATGAAATTTTAACAAATTCTGGTTTGTTTTTCTCTTTTCCTATATGATTTTTCACTTACTTCTCATTAATATATATATATATATATATATATATATATATATATATATATACATGAATTTTTTTTGAACTTTAAAAACTAAATAACCCTACACCACTTAGTTATGAATCTCATTCCTTTTTGTCTTGCATTCATGAAATTGTTTTAAAAAAATATAAATAAATGATTGTATCATAAATTGTGATCCTAAACAATCCCTAAACATGTGGACTTCCACAGTATACCAAAATAAAATAATATAGTATCAATTATTTTTGGAAAAAGGAGCCCCCACAAATAGGATGGGAGAGAGATAAATTAAGATCCCTTTTGAATTGGTCAGCAGAAAGAAAACAACATGTGGACATTCCACACTATAATACTTATACTCTACTCGTTTTCTCAGTCAAACTTGTTAAATGAATCTCCATCTCTTTAAATTCAAATCAATTCCTCCTCTCCATTCTCATCATCATCATCAATCAATCATCACCATATCTCTAAAATGGAGAATGGATGTAAATGGGATCAAAATGCTCTTATGACTGAGCTCAAACAAGGAATGGAGTTAACCAAACAGCTTATTAATGATATACATCCAAATGTCTCTATCCCTTCTCCTCTTCCTCCTCAACACTTCCAACTCCTTCTTCAAAAGATACTTTCTTCTTACCAAAACTCCTTACTTATCCTACAACCTCAAACAGTGCCCGTGGTAGTCGTCGAATCCTTCTCTTCTCCCCATCATGTCGATGATGCCGAATTCAGCCCCTATTCAACCTCCAAAAAAAGGTAAACACTCTTCTACTTTTCCACTTCCAAGAAAGAAATCACCAAAAGACCTTCAAACTTACAACTATTATTGTTTCTTCACAGGAAGGTGTCATCTTCTTCGTCATCAGCAAGGACAAAGCAAGTGAGAATTCGATCGGAGAATGGACTCGAGAGCCCTAGTGAAGATGGATATAGTTGGAGAAAGTATGGTCAAAAGGACATTCTTGCCGCCAAATATCCAAGGTTCCCCTAACTGTTCTTACACACAACTATAAATAACTGCTCTTTTTCCAAACTTGTTTGTTTAAAAAAAATTATTCTGTTTATGCAGAAGTTACTATAGATGCACTTACCGAAATGTTCAAGGCTGCTGCGCGACTAAACAAGTGCAGAGATCGGACGAAGACCCTTCTTTGTTTGAGATTACTTATAAAGGAAATCATACCTGCAATTTGCACAGATCTCTTCCAGATTCTCAAATGCAGGAAAATCAACAACAAATCAACAATGAAACGCTCTCGAATTTAAGAAACAGCTTAAGAGTTGATACCCATAATAATAACGAACAGACGATGGCGGCTCACTTCTCTTTTCCTTGTACTGCGTTTGATCCATTCTCCACCCTCTTTGCTGACGACGACAATTTACTAGCTGGGTTTTCTTCGTCGGATTACTCAAACAACAACTATCTACCGAATAATTCATGTGAAAGGAATGGATTCGGAGGGTTTAATGATCTTTCAGAGATAATTTCAGCCAACACTTCAGTTACCAATTCGCCAGTTGTAGGCTACAACCTGGATTTCTCTATTCTGGATTCAGCTAATAATTGTAATTGGTATTAGAAATCAATTATATTACCTTGAATTGAGGTTTTTCTTCTTTCAAAAGTAAGCATAATATGTGTGTCTTCCTTCACTCTTGACAATATACAATGCATTTAAAAAAAGAAAGAAAAGGAATCTACAAAGGTGGGTTCTTCTTCTCATCTTCAACAATGGCGGAATCTGACACCTTTGCATCCTTGAGTTTCCTAAGAGCTCCCATTAGTCCTAATACAATGAATAAATTGGTAAGGGTGAGAAGCGATTCAGCTCCGCCGTGCAGCCAGTCTACATTTGATAAGGATGTCCCGTAATGCACCTTTGCTGATCAGGGTTTGATTTAGTTAAGTTAGTTTCACTGTTAATTTCGTATTAGGGTTGAAAACTTATGATCAGAAGACAATATGTACATACCGTATATTCCAGCAGGAACTGTTCGAAATAGAAAGAGGGAACAAACATGGAGTCAGAAAATTTAAAACCCTGAACGAATTAATTGAAGAAAAGAGAGATTAGGGTTTAAAGTAGTCTGACTTGTGGCGCCTACAAAGGCGAGCAGGAAATAAAAGCCGAAGAGGGTGAGCTTTGGGGCAGTGTTGGATTTGGTGAGGAAGTAGAGGAAGCCGGCGTAAGGGAAGATGGAGAATGCAAAGAGCTGTGACGCTATGCTCTGTGAATCAATGCTGGGTGCCCATGGATCAACAGGTAAGAACCCACCACAGATGATCCGACGACTGTCTTTCATGTTCTTCCCCAAATATCTTCTGTTTCCATGAAACTCGACGTGTCGGAATGACCCGGATAATTTCGATTGGAACGATGACGAAGGAACAAGGAAAGCTGGGTTCTTGAGAAAAGGCTGAACAAAGTTAACGATCATTTGATCAATCTGTAATTCAACTAACCTTTCCGAGTTCTCTAATGGCAGAAAGAGAGTGAAACAATTTGGAAGGTGTAGATTGCTGATTCAGTAAGTAGATAAGTCAACAAATATCTTACAACCTTTTTAATGGAGCTGGAGATGGTGATTGGTGAATTTAAAATAACTTCTTTTATTTATTTATTTATTTATTATAATTGAGATGATCAAAATTGTAGTTTTTATTTTTTAAAATTTATTTGATATGAAATTATGTTTAACTCGTGATTCAAATTATAATATAATTTTCTACTTTAGTTAGTTACTATATAAGTTTTCCAATCATAATTCAAACTATTTTTTGGAAAATTACCATCTAATCTAAAATCTAATTTTGAGCAAATAAAAAATGAGGAGAAAAATGGCTAGCAAATACAATTTCCAAGATGAAGGAAGAAGTTACATAAGATTGGATAAATAACAAACAAACAAACATTAATGATTTTAACTCATCTCATCATCCAAAATCAAACAAGAACAAGGTTTCTACTAAGATCGTATTTAAGTGGCGGTTGGCTCAAGAATAGCCTGTTCACGCCAAATGCCATTAAGGTTGGATTGCCACAACCTAACCGCCCCATCGCTCCCAGTTGATGCCAGTGTCATTCCACTCATATCCCATTCCATCTGCCAAACCTGTAACCATATGTTAACAATAACAATCATCATCATCATCATCTCCTCACAATTCTTGCAGATAAGATGAATGAATGAATGAATGAATGAATACCCACCAAACCGTTATGACCAGAGAGTGATGCGACCTTCTCCACACCAAGCCTTCCGTCCATCTCGGGATTCAGTCCCAAATTCCATATTGAGATTCCCTTCTGAGTTGCTACAGCTATCTGTTCATATGGCCTATGTATATGCAAATTCCCAGTCAGCTAAAAGAACTGACTGTGATCTTAAGCACAAGATAAAGTGTAATATCCTTCTAATTTACTCGTTCTTAATACATTAATCAGCATTACCTGCCAACATTAGGTGCCCATGCAACAGAATAAACAGGATTACTTTTATCCTCTGGTAATGCTAACTCTGCAACTGGAACCCATCTTTGATGATCTTGATCAAACTCCCACACCTGCAAATTCACTCATGAGATCTCTACCAAAACTTGGATCTTGTTTTGATGTAGAAATAATTTAGAAATAATCTGTTTAATTTTTTTATAAAGAAATCTAGTTTGATGTCAAAAGTGATTTATTGGGTAAAATGACTAAAATATCTTTAGTATTTAATATTCTAAAATGTTATAAAGAATAAAGTACAGGGTATTTTGGTTGATGATGAATATTGATATGATTGAGGAAGTGAAGGTTGATAGGATATGGTTTATTTGGAAACAATCTCAAATAATCCATATCAATCAAACAAACTCATGGTGTGGTGGAAGGAAATTTTCCTATTTCTACATTATCTGAAGGATTTCACACCATATGAATAACTTCCAAGAATCTGTATACTTACAATTGTTGTAAATGTTACACCAACTATAAAGTACCAAATTGTTAATTGATATATTTTTCCAAAATAGCTTCACGGCATATTAGTCAAGAAAACGGACAAATACCTTGGCAGAATTAAGTTGGCTTATATCCGTATTGTAAGCAATAACAAAACTTTCTTGCCGGCATTCACCTATTTGGACTTTCCAGGAAATAGATGCAGACAAGCATGTACAACTTCCAATTTTTGAAACTGTCCCAATGACATTCTGATATTCAGCCTACATAAATGGTGACCAAATTAGTGTAGTTAAAAAACTCATGTGTGATCAAAGGACATTAAATATTCCATTTTGCATTAGATTTTGTTGCCAATTTAAGAAAGACAAGGACAAATAGCTATTAACTAACAAATATATTACACCTCTAAACCTAGTGACCAGGAAACTAATAATGTATTTCAGTTTCTAATTATAAACTTGATTGATATACGTATCCTAAGCATTAGGAGTCTAGAACCAACATATAAGCATTTTTATTTTTTGAGACTAGGTTTTCCCTGGAGGAGGGTTAGCACAATATCTCACTGTCATTACCCACAATTAAATCAAGGGGCAGTGGGAATCGAACATGAGAGCTTAGCCGCTTAGTTTAAGACTCTTATCACCTAAGCAACCCTGGGTGGGTTGAACCAATTTATATGCGGTAAATGAGAGAAACAGAGACAAGAAACAAAATTAATCAAGATGAGTATATATCTTATGCATAAGAATTTCTTTATGATGGAGAAGGAAAAACAAATTGAACTGGATAGCAGTAAAAAAACAAAAAATAAAAAATCACAGCTTTTTCAAGCTTCCCCAGTAATAAACAATCACCTGAAGTTGCCATTTCCTCAGGTCTAGTAGGTCCAAGAGCTCATATATTTTCACATAGCCATCAGAATATGCAGCAACCTATCATATGCATAAACTAAACTGTCAAGAATAGATTAATTGTATAATTATTTACATATAGTTGAGCCAAACAATGCTAGAAAATGACCAGCATGACCGTCAATTAGAATAATAGACAACTGAATGATTTAAACCACAGAAACATTGCGATTTTTCAGAAAAGTATTTACATAAATGCAAATAAACAGGAATGATAGGAGAGAGAAAGAGAAATTGTGGAAGAGCCGATCAACTCTCAAAGGGACATGCTCAACAACCAAATTAGATAATTCATCAATAACTACGTATTTGATAAATTACATCATTATTTATAAATGAAAGGGCGTTGGATAATAATATAATTACAACAAAAAAAGTATTTCATGATAATTTATATAGTATCCAGTCACCAATAAACTGCCTAAGGAAGTATACAATCAAGGAGCTATTTCTAAATGAAAATGTTATTTAATTTTTCTCAAAAAAATAAAAGAAAATGTTCTTCAGTGATTCTAAAGATAAGTGTTCAATCAGTAGTAAAACACATTTTGATTCCTCTTTGCAGGTAGAAAACCTGGCTTCTTTAAACCATGTCCTTTGCTACTACAGCTCTAATGGAATTATAAGTTTATATTAGCAACTTAGAGTAGTTTACAAATATGTGAAAGTCATGAAACAAAGGTAATATATGAAGTCACACGACATACCAACTTCAAACTTTTAGCTGAACCTCCAAATTGGACATCTAGCACTCGGTTAGAGCCTCCCTGAAAAGTTTTGCAGAGCTTCCACTCAAGAGGTCCTGACTCTAGAGAATCAAACATGACAGAACAAAAGAAAAATGTCATTAAATACCAAGAGACGGTTTGGAAATCCACTTTTTTTCTCATTGCACAAAGTTTTACAGCATAGCAATCATCTCTTGCAAAATTTTTTACCATTTTATATAGCATCAACCATTTCCCACAGCAATAATTCCAAATGATCAGGCACAAGCAATTCATCATCATTTGGAATAAGAGCTAATTGGTAAACACACATGATAATATTACAAATAAATGAAGACTGTGAGAAGGGAATTCTAACTAATTACCTTCTGAAACCTCTTCCCACAATGACAAAGATCCATCTGCTAATATACAAGCTACTGCATCACCATATTCCGGAGGAACCCAAACTAATTTTGTAACACCACTGCCATCGTGAATCTAAGAACAGAACAAACCATTCAAAAGAAGCATAAGAGCTAATTGGTAAATACACATATGATATAAACAAAATGATTGTAATTCAAAATGGCAGGAATAAAGGAGCAGGCACGAACCTTGGTTCTCGAGGTACATGTGAATGAAGAAGAAGAAGGGTCAGTCGATTCGAAGACAGCTAAGGTTCCGTCAATGGAGCCAGTGGCTAATCTCTGGCCACAGTAGTTCCACGCCGAGCAGGTAGCTCCTTTGTCAAGCGACACCAATGACTTTTCCATCTCTCTGACTTCCGCAAGCATATCAAATTCACAGCATTGTTTGAATCTTAAGCGCCAAATCAATCTCCGGTCCGGTCACTGCTAAAACCCCGCTAGGGTTTTTTTTCGCAATTCAATGCTCCAATTGGTTTGCGAAAACGACGTCACTTTTACGCTTTGTAAGGGAACCGATCGATGTTGCTCAAGATGACTGGAATACCCTTGAATTTATCAAATATTATAATTACAGCCAGAAGCTTTAAATTATATTAATTACACCCTGAAAATTTAATTTTTATTCTCTAAAATAAAAGATAAAAAGATTATCTTCATAAATTAAATATATTGGTATTGCTATATTTTGATATTAAAGGCATGCATGCATACGGAGAGAGTTTTATAATAAATAAATGAAATGTTTATAATTTAATTATTTAAGTACACACAATATTTGATTAAAAACAATATAATAGTTTAATCTAAAAATTATCAAAAAAAAATAATGTTTTTCATCCACTCCTCTTCACCTAATAATATTTTATCTAATTTAATTGCATCTATAATGTCAAAATGAAAACAAAATCTCTTTCACTTTTAACAATTTTTTAAAAAAAAACTCATGATTATAATAATAAAAATAGTAATTTTCAAATAATTTCAGTTATTCAATATTTAACTCCACTGTCACAACTAACCTTAATAATTATCCTAGGGTAAGCTCTTAATTAACAAGGTAATAAATCAATTACAGTACTAAATTATTTTTGTATTAACTTTAATCCATGTATTATTATATATCTCAATTTAAAAAAAAAAAAAAACACACAAAAATGTATTAAAAAAATTCATCCATTTATAAAATTATTTTATTTTTATTTTTCAGATCAACTAATAATATATATTAATATAGAAACCTAACTTTATAATCTGACAAAGTTTTTTATTTTTTTTATACAAATAAATTAGGTTATAAATCAACTAGAAAATATCGATACAAATTACAAGGACCAAGAGCAGACTCACCGAAATAATTCTACATAAATGTTTCCATCTGTTGTACAAATTGTTTCACGATTACTAAATTGAACTTTGAATTCATGGTTGGGGACGTAAAAAGAATGGGATATTTTAAAATCGAAAATTTTCAATTTGAAATAATGCTCGAAGAAGATGATACATATCAGTTACTACATTTGCGTCCGATTTAATGAGATGAGAAGTTGTTTAAAGAGTTATTAGTGCATTTTATTTAAGATTTTTTAAATATAAATATTTTTTTATCTCTTGATACATAATATTCCAAATATATATATTAACTTCTCATTTATATTTCAAAGTAATATATAATAATTAATTGAAATAAGAGATCGTGAGAAGAGCGTATGAGAAAAAAAAAAAAAAAAAAAAAGCAAAACGAAGACAAAGGAGAATACATTATTAATTTGTCAACTAACATAGAATTTGGATACCCATGATCAAGCGTACGTCAAGTGAAGAACATGTTCATAAACAATTAATTAATTAATTAATATATTATTCCACAATAATAATAATTAAGTATTGTTGAATCAAATAATTAAGCACATGAAATATCGAGCGGAGCGGGTTCAGTAAACCGCTCCGATACAGACCGTCGACGCCCCACCAACGACGACATCTCCGGCGAGAAGCCGTTTCTGCCGACAAAATGACCTGCCGCCGCCGACGTCTGATCCTGGGAAAAAACACTAGACCTCGTAGAAGAAGAAGATAAAGAAGAAAGATCAGATCCTCCGGACTTGTAAATCTCGTCTTGCATCTTAAACCGAGAATCAGTACTACTAATTGTTTTATTATTAATCTCATGATGTTGACGATGTCTTGACCGGAAAAGCATCCGAAGAAGCTTCTGAAAAGGGTTGATGAATAATTTGGAAGACTTTTTGGCTGCAGGAGGTGGCGGCTGCGTTTGTCGACGACGATCGGACAAGTGAGGCATGGAGAGGGTTCTTGAGGCTATGGCGGATTTCAAAGTGTCTTGAAATGATTTGAGTTCAAATGAATCGTATAGAGAGCTACCAGTGTCCCAAACAATGGGCTTATAAATATTATGCATCTTCTTCTTTGTTTCAACTTTGCGATCTTCCATCTATCTATCTATCTATTTACTTTACAGACTCAGGAAAAAAAAAATGATGTTTCGAAACGGAGAGTACGCGTTCAGTTTTAATTTAAGGACGTCAACTTATAATTAACAAGGAAATTAATTTCAACCATTAAATTAATTAATTAATTCTTTCTAAAGGAAGTTTGGTGAAACACCGTCCATACTTTAATTTACACGTTTCACTTCATATTTTAAGATCCTCATGTTTTGCATTTATTTACTTTTAATCAATAGGTAGGTGTAATGTTTTTATGTATTTAATTAATTGAGTCTTATATATATGATTTGGTTTAAAATTTTACATTTATTTTTTTGTTTAAATTTACTTTATAAATACTTAAAATTTGATGACACTATTAATTTGTATTTTTTTATTTTATTAAGTTCAACCTTAGACAAATAGGTGACATTTGTCTTTAATGTCTTTGTCAGTTTTATTTATCAAACTACACTTCTCTCCATTTTCTTGAATTATCTCCTTCAATTTCAATATTTTTTTTTTATCTTTTAAAGATCATTTTGGGAACTCAACACAAACCAACAACATCTAAATATTGAGGAGAATAATTCGTCGTCATAATTTCCAACAACGTTGTCTGAAAATGGAACAGAGCATGCACTTGTATCGTCATTTAAGAATATGTGAGAGTTTTGTCCCTAATAGGACTTAAAAAAATAAAAAATATAGATATGCCACGTATTTGAGTAATCTATGTTTATTTTCAAAACAAATTAATGGTGTTATAATATTTTAAATATTTATTAAATAAATTTTTAAAAAAATGTATAATAACATAAACATATTATATATATAATAAATTAAAGATTAAAAAAAAGCACAAAAATTGATTGAGCTCACTTATAAATAAAATAATATTAATTATTTGATTCCTATTTTAAGTAGCTCAAAATGAGAATTATTTTACTAAGTAACATAATAATCACGGGATTTCATATTAATTAGTGAGGTATTGTGCACTCTTACAAATCTTACTATATAAAACAAAATATACACAGTTTATAAGAAAATAAATAAAAATCTTAAGTTAATGTCTAGATGGATAGTTAATTAATAAGAGAAAAAATCATTTGGGAATATTAATTATTGATAAAATATACTAAATAAATATGTAGAGGTTCACATGAAATTAAATATCAATACATGGGACCAATTAACATTAACTATTTTCTACGTACACATTTGCAGTTGAAGAATATTTAATATATTTAATTAGAATGACATGACATGTCGATCGATAATACATATTAATGTATATATATGCACGTTATGAGCATAATAACTGCTGATTGTTTGCCAAATTTCTTACATAATCCTGGAAATAATGGAAGACAAATCCATGTTTGCAATTTGGTGATGACAGTAATTATGTTAAATAATTAATCATTAAATTTGAGTAGTAATAATCTTATCTAAAATAAAATAAAATTTACAAATTCAATTTTTACCAAATTCGTTTAATCTTAAAATATATATATATATATATATGTGAAGGTAGTGTTATCTTTTAAAATTATAAAAAGAATAAAATATATAAAATAATTATAATTATGATGTGTCTGCACAATTGAGACATTAATGGTTAAGATAGAGTATTATAGATATTGAGAGTTCAATTTCTTAAGCCAAGTTTATTATTTGAAGAAATTTACTTCCCCATATACTACATAGTAAATAGTTTTCTAACTTAAAAGTATTTTTACTATAAAAAAAATGATGTAAAACAAGTAACCATTTAAATTAACTTAATCATGAGAGAATGACATAAAAAAATGTTTAGTGAGATAAGATGTGGAGGATGATCAATTTGATTTGCAAATATATGTCTTAATTTTTTTTGCATGGTCTACCCTAGGCTAAGTCAATTAGGCAGCATTTAGGGCTAACCTAACTCAAAATAAGAGAAGAAAAAAATGCCTAATAAAATTTGAACAAAATTGTCGAACACTATTTAAAGATAGAGTACAATTAGAGAGCGGAAAATTAATATTATTAATGGTGTCGGAACTGATGTGTCAATTGAACTTAAATATAATGACGGGCTCGAACACAGAATCTTTTAAAGAAGCTGGACCTCTTTTTGTTGCCAGACTAGAAGAGAATATTATTATTTTGCTAATGACAATACAAATTATTATATTAATTCAAAATAACAAAAAAATATAATAAAATAACTCATTAAAAAATATATTTATTCAAGATAACATAAAATATAGTAAAATAACTCATTCAAAAAGCTCAGATGACAAAATTGATTTCTACTAGTAAATGTTTTATACTCATGAAATATATATATATATATATATATATTTTATTTAGGACCTCCTATATTTCTGAGTCGCTAATACTATTCATTATTTGTATTCACTTATTAATTATAAATGTCATTTTTAGAGTTATAAAATTTGTGGGTGGAACTTATACTATTCGTTATTTGTATTCAAATACTTGTTAATTATAAATGTCATCTTTTAGACTTTTAAAATTTGTGGGTGGAACATATATTTTATTTTATTCATTTTTTTAAGGTGAAACTAATTCCATTAATCCCTTCTTCTTCTTTTTCAAAGTTGGCACAAGAAATGATAAAAATCCATCAAACATAAATTTGTTCAAGTTATTCATACATTAAGAAAAAATAAAACTCTAAAGAACAAAAAATGACATTCAAATAAGTTTGCAATTTTCTGTTAACTAAATTAACCTACTGCTATAATACATACAGTGTGAGAATACTGTATAGATTTAATTTATTTTTTCTGGCATTGAGATTTTAACACAGACCAAATAAAACTTCAAAATATTCCTCCTTCAGAACAACTGTACTATTCATTATTATTTTTGAAAATAAAATTAATTAAAAATCAAAATTAAGATTATTATTAATTTCTTAAATTTAAAAATAAAATAAATAATTGTAACTATTGTGTATGATTTATTAAAAAAATTGTGGTGGGTCAATTCTCACATATTTAA
The DNA here is from genome assembly GCF_907164915.1 of Impatiens glandulifera. Lineage (NCBI taxonomy): Eukaryota > Viridiplantae > Streptophyta > Magnoliopsida > Ericales > Balsaminaceae > Impatiens > Impatiens glandulifera. Next base: position 1,948,996 of record NC_061864.1, read on the forward strand.
AGTTTTGTCTTTTTAAGTAAAATTTATTATTGAGAAACAATATGAATATTAACTGGTTCTTGTAATATATGTTACCATAATATCGAAATCAACTTAGATTATGTTAATTTTTTTTAATAATAATATAAATTATTATATTTATTTAATATGAATAAAATATATAATCTAAAATAAATAAAAAAAATAAGAATAAATTTTATTTTTGGTTTAGGATACTTAACTGAGGACATCTATTGATAATATGCAATATGGTTGAAAACTTAAAACGGATGTTAATGATGCAATAGACTTATTTTGTTCAATGGATGATTGAGATAAAAGATGTGTATCATCAACTTATATTAGCTTTATATTATAAGAAAACTAATTTCATTAATCCATTATTTGAAGAGGATATAAAAACAGTAAAATTTTATAAAACAATTAAATTTCAGGTTTTGACATGATTTTCTATTATGTTAAAAAAACCAAAAATTTCACACACCAAAAAAAGAGAAGAAAAAAAGCATTACATTCTATATTAAATAGCATTGGGGCCTCAAAATCTTGTACAATAAGACATAATAATATTGGGAATGCATGAGATTTTGTGTCAAGCATAATTAACCTTGTTAAGAAGTTTATAAACTTCTTTTCATTGTACATATTCTTAGCTATTTCTCCTTTTCATTTATTTGACAGGATCTTCTTCTAAAAGATGTTTGAATTATAAGTAGGGTCGATTTGGATAAGCCCGCAAGCCCTCAGCCCAATATCCATTTCAGCCCATTTATCAAAACTACTAAAGATATTTAGTTAATTTATTATAATTTTAATTGAAAATTTTATTTGGTTATTAATTCAAATTTTAAAAATAAAATAATATATATATATTTTTATCAATTTTAAAACTAGACTGTCATGAACAAATTTCCAACCTTCAAGCTTTTCTTATTCTCATTTTCTTGAATAGTCTTCAAGTTTATTATAATACAAACAACATTTCTTTTGAATTTCAATAGCATCATTCCATCCCAAAATTTATCACCAATTTCGCAACAAAAACAATAAATTGAAGGCAGCTGTTCTTCCAGCTTTACATCCATTACTTTTCTAGTTTGAAATGTTCTTAGATTGATTGATTAAATAAAATATATATACAATAAAATAACTCAAATCAATATAGAGAAGACATTAGAGCTCTGCTTTTTTCTATACACTTTTTTTTTTTCCTAAATATAATCAATTTCTGCTGTTTGGTGGTGTATCCATTATCCATATATGTTTGTAAGCCTAGCTAACTAATCAACAACCTCGCTGCTGAAGAGCTTGAACTTGTTAGCATCAAGAACTATCTTCCTTACAGACGAAAACGCGCCCAAGAGCCCCGCACATGTGAAAACCACAATTATGATGTTGTTCATCCAGTAAGTAATAGATGATCTCTTAGGCTTGAAGGTCATGTTGTAAAGAACCATTGGGAGTACAAAGTCCAAAGGAATGAATCCTATTGCCCCTACAACAGCGTTAATATCTCCGAAAAAAGGCAACATAGCAGCAAAAAACCCACAGAAGATCATGTACAATGTCCTCAGAATTATCCTCGGAACTAGGTTTCTTTTCGAGAACATCCCCTTCTTTACGTCTGCAGTTTTCTTCTCCATTATCTCAAACGCAACTTGAGAGTAAACCTACGATCAGACAAATTAAAGAAAAGAAACCCTGTTATTTTTCTCAACTGAAGAAGAAAATTCATTGCAAACCTTACCAGACCGATGGCTAAGAGTTGAAGAAGCACGAATATAACCGCGAGAGCTATAGCCCATGTAGGAGCTAGAGCCGGTCCTTCATCGGGCAATAGATTTTTCAGAATATTTGAATTGGATTTGTTACCAAATACAAAATATCCAGATATCGCTGCAGAATAGAACGTTACGAAGATTACTGAGTAACACATTATCAAACCTTTCACCATCTTCCCAGTGGTTGGTGGTGCAAGAGTTGCCTGTAAATTTACACCATTAACTTTTATTCCAATCAACGTCAAGAAGAAGAAGAAGAAGAAGAATTACTTGAATCTCTGGGAGTATTCCGTTCCCAAATATGGCTGCGATTATTGAGATAGAATTGAAAGCACTAAAAAGCTTGGCTGATTCAGAAGACTCTAAAGAATAACTTTTTTCAGGGGCGTGTTTAGATAAACCTGCAAAAACAAATATTAATTCCGGTTGAAGCATATTATCAAACAGGTGGAGTGCAAACTTAAAATTGAAGAATTACTTACCAGCACCAATGCAGGATAGGACGACGAGCAGAGTGTAACCCAAGCTAAGAAAAAGTGATCCGAGGTTAATATGTCTGAGGGAATGGAACGAAGGAAGTTGAGAAAGAACTATCATAACTAGAGTCACCATAGCTATGAACTCGTACAGCTTCAGTGGGCCGTGTGGAGATATGTTCGAATACATGAGCTTTGTAAACATAACAGAGATGGAGATTAGGAAAAGATTAATGTTTGACGGAAATGGAATCTGGAATCTGGAAATAGAATTAATTACCTGTAGACATTCACCGGCGAGAAGAATGGCTCCGATCCCTATACCAGTATTGATGGCTGTTTGGATGAAAATCACAAAATAGAACATCCATCCTGACCCTATACATTGTTTGAAAGAAAGAGATTAAAGTTTACAAAATTTTCAAATAATCAATCAAAACAGAGCTTTCTTCTCCATAGACACAATTCGCCGGAGGGACAGTAAATATGGGAAATCAATTAAAATGACAAAAAAATAATTAAAAACAAAAAAAAAACGTGTTATTTTCCGGCATCGCCTTTAAACGCCAAACCCAATTGACAGAACCGACCGACAATCGTGGGAAGAGAGAGAGAGATACCTAAGACGTCGGCGGCGAGTTCGCGGAAGCGAATGTGGCGGCGGCCGTCTTTCTCGCAGTAATCTAGGACACGAGACATTAGGTAATAAGAGTAGAAAGTTACTATTCCCATTACCGTTAAGGCCATAAACCCTAATCCCCATCCCAGGCCACGGAAGGCGTACGGCAGCGTCAGAATCGTGGGTCCGACGATCGCCGTCGTGAGATGGTATCCGGCGTGCCACCACTGCCCTGTACAGGCATCCGATTATGAATAAAACAGTAAGGAATGATTCAACAATAATTAAACCGGGGTTACCTTTAGATTCCAAAACGAAGGCGGCACCTGCATCGTCCTTTAACCGGTTCGCCGGAGAGATGTTGTTGACCTGTGAAAGCTCTATTTCCATATATATGGGGGGTAATTATTAAGTTTTGAAGGTGAAATTGAGATAATGAAAACTCAAGATGTAGAAGGAAATATCGAAGAAACCGGATTAGTACTAGTTCTTAATGATGTATGTATATATGTATGTATGTTAGAGAAGAGAAAAACTGGTAGCTTTAGATGATGGGAAAACGGAGAAGGAGACATTTGTAGAGAGATTAAAATAAATAAATAAATAAATATTTGAGATTGTTCTCCTTTCTGACGTGATTTGTTGCATATTTTTCTCAGTTTGTTTTTATATTTTATTTATAATCAAAGGGTGTGAAGAGGGAGATCTTTGTTTTTTGAAAACAACTTTTTTTTTTTTTAACCACTTTTTTTTTTTTTTTAATATATTTGTATGAATATTAGAGTTTAGCCGATGGAAGAATGAATGGCGACAATAAAAAAATAAAAAAAAAAAAAAAAATGAAAGAAGGGAGAATCGATGGGAGGAAGACAAAGGCATCTTTTGCGTTATTTAATCTAAAAATGACCGTTTTACCCTTTCATGAACATTGTTATCGATAATTAACTAATGTGAAGTGTTTAGTAATATTATTGTTTTTAGCAATTGGATTATATGGGTTGACTAGCTTTCAACGTTAGGTATAATTTTATGACGGCGACAGGATCTGATTCTGATGTTATCGTACGCTTTATTTTGTGTGGGATTTGGAGTAGTGACTTTCTACTTCTATTATTTCATTTTCTCGATTGATTCACTAATATTTTAGATATTATTCTGTCTCGACAGTGGCGCGACAATATGTAAATAGTGTTAACAATCGTTCACAAATAATGAGTTTGAGTTGTGTAATAAGATGCAAAGATCGTTTTAGATCAAATCAATTTATTATGATCATGTCACAATTTATATGGCATTATATATGTTTATATTTAGTAGTTTATCATATGTAATCACTAGGTATTATGAAATAATATTTATTTTCTCACTTAACTAATTAGGGAGAGTTCTCTTATTACCATGCTATTTTTTTTTCTATGTTTTATAGTTTATTATATGCAATCACTAGATATAGTCTTTTCACCTAACTTATTATTGTGTGTTCTCTCTCATTACAATCTTATTATATTATTCATATTCTAAAATAGTATCATCATCCAAAGTATTATGAAATTGGAAGAAGGATTGTAAAAAAAAATGAGAAAAAAGTGTTTAACTTTTTAATATTTTAATTGATTATTTGAATTATTTTATAGTGAAAAAAATGAATGATGCCAATAATTTTATTTTGAACAAAATATAACACTATTTTGATTACCTTCATTAATTAATAAAAATTGCTAGCAAAATAAGTAATCATCACAATGGGCTATAAAGAAAAACTCTTTCATTTTTATATTGATCATTTTCTCTTTATTAAGGAGTTTTGAATAAGACATTAAACTAACAGTGTAAAATTGATAAAATAAAATATTTGCTCATGTTTACAAAATAAAATAGTGTTTGGTTGGTATAGGTTACGTGGTCTATTTTATGATGATATGTTTTATATTTATTCCAATTAATTGTAAATATCACGGTTTGATATTAATATTTTGTAACATTTAAATACTTACTCAAATAACTAAGAACTCTAAAATAAATAAATAAAAAATCTTACCTGATTTGATTAAAAACAAATATGGTAATAATAAATATATATATATATTTTTTTATAAATTTCTACATTATTCAAATGGAGTCAAATCTGCTATACCAGATCATGTTTCATTTTTTGAACCATCCTTCAAAAACAAATAAACTATACATTATAAATAGATAAAAAAATAAATTTTATTATTGACCCCTATTCAAATAATAATTAATTTATAAATTAAAGGAGTTTTAATTTAAAAAAAAAAACTCAATTAGACATGTGTATCTGAATAAATAGCTCACTTATGAACTAAGTTCATTTAAATCTACTTATTATTAGGGTCATTTAGTCTCTTTTAGTAACCAAGTTTAATTGTTTTTTAAAATTTTAATATTTATTAATTAAATATTCATTTTTTTTATCTTGTTCTTTTTTTATTAATTAATTAATTTATTATCTATTTTTACTATTTTTTATTAATTAATTAATTCATTTATCTTTTTTTACTATTTCTTCTTTTATTATTTAATTATATTTTTTTATTATTTTGTTTCTTTCTATATTAACCTAAATTATTTTAAAATTAGTTGTGATTAATACTTGAATATTATAATATATAAAGTAGTTCAATGTTTTTGATACTCTAATATTTTCATATTTTATTCAAGTATTTTTATTAAATAATTACTTGTATAATCTTTTTTCAATGAATTAAACAAGTTAAACTCAAATTATGTAGTCTGTCATATTTATACAAATTAGAGTAAAAAACACAAAGAGGACAAATGAATATATTGTTTCTCATATTTATACAAATTAGAGTAAAAAACACAAAGAGGACAAATGAATATATTGTTTTATAAGCCAGTTAATTAAATATTATGGTAAATATTAAACTACTTTATACATTACAATATTCAAGTATTAGTCCTAAAAGAGATCAAATAATTTTAAATTAATCTTTATGATATAATAATAAGTAAAATATAGAAAAAATAAAAAGAACAAAAATTAAATAACAAAAAAAATATAGTAAAAAGAGATAAATGACTTAATTAATTAATAAAAAAGAATACACAAAAGAAAAATAGTTAAAAGAAACAAATGAATTAATTAATTAATAAAAGAAAATAGAGAGAAAAAATGAATATTAAATTAATAAATATTATTTAAAAAAATAAAAATAATCATGATTACTATTAGATGCTAAATGAACAAATTTTTAATATTAGGTCCATTTAAATAATTTTTTTTTAATAGTAAATACATTTAAATAATTTTTTATTAGTTTATACTCAAAGTAACTGAGATAGTTATATATATATATATATAAAGCAAAAAAAATCAATATTTTTTAAATTTTAAAATTAGTAGTATATGAAATTCTTTTTATTATTATTTTGTAAATGACTTACATTTTAAAGTATTTTAAATGAAAATTAAACTTGTTATTTTTGGTCTTGAATAGTACTTTTGACCATCTAATTATTATCTATTTTATAAAATGATCATTTAATATAAAAATAACACTAATACAATTTATGTTATTCATTATACTGTAGATCAAATATTCTACCATCTTATTATATTCTATATAAAATAATTGTATACTGAATATATATTTATAAAATAAAATATAATTGTTCAATTTTTTTTTCTGAATTTAAGTTTGATTTTAGATTATAATATATATATATATATATATATATATATATATATATATATATATATATTCTAGTTTAATAGTTTAAAAATCTTGTTTCAAAATGAGCCAAGTTCATATTAAATAGTATTGTGTTTCTTTTATTGGTAGATAGTTGAAAATATATAAAAAAATAAATAAATTGACTTAATTATTATGTCTACTTTAGTGGTAGCTTCATTATATGTTTGAAAGTAAAATTAACTTTGCATATATATTAGTTTCATTTTTATTTTATTTTATTTTTTAGTTGATTTAGTCAAATAGCTAATGGATGTCAAAACATTTAATATATCATTTATCACCACGCCAACCGACAACCAAAGTGGCTATTTCAATTCCCACCCGCATTTATTTAAAGCATGTTTCATTTGTTTTTCTTTTGTTTCCAAACAAAATGGTCAATTTAAATACTATTTTATCAAATAAAAATTAAATTAAAATGACTTGAATTAAACAAAACTTTCATTTTTATTAATAATTAAATGAGAATGGTTATTGATAATGAAATATTTATTAGTGTACAGTCACAATAAGACGTCATCATTACATAAAGTCAAAATTCAAAATATATTGAAAAATTAAAAAATATCATTTTATAAGACATTGTTTGGTATAGGTTTAAAAAAAACCCATAAAAAATCAAATATCATTTCACCCCTTTTTATCCATCACATCACTCAAATCATTAATCAAAATACTAAAATACTCTCTATTTTAAATTATTATTTTTTATTTTATTTATATATATCAATACCTTTTAAGTCTTTTTACCAAAATAATCATCACCTCCTCAAAATCATCACTAATCATTATTTTTTTCTCCTTCTAGATTTTAAAAATAACTCAAACCCGAAAAAACTCTAAATATAGAATAGCTGAAATGTCATAAACTTTTTTAAAAATAAAATAAAATATTAGATATTTTTTCATTAAGAATGCTTGATTATACAGAAGAAGAAAAACTGATAAAAAATAGTATAGCTCATTAAAAAGACATGAATTACACTATTATAAGACACTTCTTAATAGTAGCATACTAATCATTTCAAAAGTATTTTGGTTCATTCTAGGCGTCTTAATTTTGGTTTTTGTATTTTCTTTAAATAGTCATAAAAATTCAAACTTATAAGTTATTGAAAAGGAGTTTTATATTTGATTACAATGAATAATAACATATTGTCTTCTCCTCCATCTATCGATTCTCTTAGGCAATTTCGGTTATAATGTCAACCGTTGTCCATAAAAATCGTCTCAAAATAATGATTACCTGGTTTTTGAATAAATGTCATAATAAATTATAAGAATGTGGATAAAAAAAAAGAAGAACAAAAACAATATATGAAAATATTATATATGGGATAATTATATATACGAATGCATTAAGATTCAAATTAATGTTTAGTAGGGGCAATGATAATTTAGTCTTCAATCCATAATATCATAACAACTTAGAAATTTACCGTCCCTAAATTAAAAGGGTACAATTAGAGATAATTGAGACAGATTGGAAAGGAAAATGAACTTATCATTCCAGTCTGTTCAACTTCAAAGAATTTTCTTTTACTAAAGTTGGTATTGTACTTAACAACAAGAATCTCATATGCACGATTAAACAACCATGTTAAATCTTTTGTATTCCTTTTTAGCTCAGATCTATTCTTTTAAATTGTTCCTTTAGTTGAATTAATAAAAAATGGAGTGAAAAGTGAAAGGCTTTCCAACAGTGGAGACAGAGCAAACAAAATCAGTCAAACGAATATGAAAAGACTGTCGGAGCCTTATTCTAACCTTAACTGGTCGGGTACAATGCTTTGATTCTTCTTTAACTGTTTATAAACTATAAAGTTCGGTTGAGTGTGTTTATAAAATTAAAATATCTAGAGGAATATGTACAATTTTTTTATATAATTTATTATTTTTATATGATTAGATCTGTATAAGCAACCTAGCTCAAGATTCTTTTATCATATCCATAAATATATAATCTAGGATGCCCATTCTAGATAAACAATTAGCATAATCTTATTATAATTCATACTTTATTGAGATATCATAGCTTTTCTTCTTTTCCAGTTTGCTTTTCCATTAATGTCAATCAAACAAAACGATTCCCAAGCTACTATTTCATAATCACACATCTTATATATTTTTAAATAGCTTTAGATTTTTTTTTTTAAAGGATGTCCATAACTAATAATTCCATTTTAAACTTCACAACCAATTCTTGGATGATTTTCACATTGGTTTCTATGTTAACAATTTTTTAAAAACTAAAATATATTCTGCAAAGTTAACTAGCATGACTCTCTACTCAATTCTGGGGCCCTGAAGATTGGATATAGTTGGATCTTATGCTAACTTTTTTTTTTTCAATCTCTTTTATAAAAGAATATAAAATATATAATATTTAATGTTAAATTTAATAAAAATAATTTAACTTATATAATTAGTTATGTTATTTATAACTTTAATGGTATAAATGAAGGATTCAAAATTCGAGAATATATATATATATATATTTAACCTGAATCTATGTTACTTAACCTATATTAGGTATATTGTATCACCATATGAATTGATCATGTCCCCAACTTCAACTTAAACGATTTTATTGGGAATCAAATCTAAGTTTTTTTTTTTTTTTTTTTGTCTCTTTCCAAACTTCAGTTTATATTATTCTTTTAAGATAAATGACAAAAACTAATTAGCAAAATTTGAATAAGTGAAGGAGAAACATACCTTAATATGAAAATGTAACATTATATTTGTCAGTTTGACAGGAATCTTGGGACTTTCATTCCATATCCACACATCTGTCTTTGAACTCTGTTACAAAAATAGGAATAAGAGTAACTAATTAACAATTGAGTAATGACAAATAGAGACAATAAAGTATTTTAAGTAAACTCACGTTGGAGCAAGTTGGCCGATGCTTTTCAGCTCATGGCCTGTGTACTTATCAAAAACTCTACCAGAGAACAAAACCACATAAGACTTATTTCTTGTAGTTGGAAGGCCTCTGTTAGCAAGTAAATCTAAGTCTCTATCGTGTAGTTCGCGTCCATTCACGTAGATTTCAGTGTTTCCGCCTCCACAGCGATCTGGCATGGGACAACTTAATTCCTCGATAAATGGCTGCAAGATAATTGCACAATTATTGCTTGAAAATTTAAAAAACTATGCCATTATATAATCTCTCACAGGGATTATTCCAAGGCAAGGATGACCAATTACGCCCCAAAATCCAGCTTGGAAATCATACCTGATCGATCAGAACAAGACTAATGATTCGAATCGAATTGGAAAAATCCAGTAGAAAGTAAAACGGAAAAGCTAAAGATATTTTTACTTACCAGTAGTTTCCAGGTTGAATAGGTCCAGCAAACTTTTCAGCTTTCTGGACTATATGATCTGCCAAAGGTTTCCCATTAATAAATACATTTGGTTTCATTTCAACACTTCCACTGGAGCTTGGGATTTCCTTGCCTAGATCAGTTTTATTATGATTCCTTTCTTGGCTAATCCCAACTTGATCATCCATTTCAGTTTCTACTGATGTATCTTCCTTATGATTTGTCACTAGGCATTCATTCAATTCAGTTTTCATCGTTCCATCTCCTTCTTCCATTTTTTCATAGGGGGAAATGCTTTTTTCTAAAGTAGCCTTCTCCTGATTACCAAATTCACTCTTTCCCACTGACACTATATTGGATTCAGCGACTGTGAAGTGGAAATCGAAACTAGAATTATCAAAATCAATGGAACAAGACTCTTTGGTACCAAATCTTTGATGGTTATAAGTATGTAAGTTTGTCCCTGATGTACCAACTTCATTCAAAACCTGATTGGATGCTTTAGGAATGGGAACAATCTTGTTCTTCTCAATTCTGATAAAAAATATAGCAGAACAGTTTCCACAGCAGAGTTGTTGTTCATTTCTGACATTCATGACACCCTTTCGAGGCAACTTCAACAATTCAAAGCAACTAGTGCACAGCATAAATGGGGCACCACCAGCTATAGGCTTATAGACCAATTTCTTTCTAAGGGAATCCACCATCTTTCCAGGAGACTGATGAATAAAGTCAGAAGTCTCTGGAACTAGGATGTTATCAGCATAACATTTCAAGCAAGAGCAATCAGGCTTATGATAGAAAGCTTCACGGTCATCATGTGAACGATTCCCATCAAAATTCCTGTGATAGTTTTTCCCTGGGTAATGAGATTGTATCTGGTCTGAAGGCCTTTTGGCTGTTTGATTTGGAGACCAATTACCGTTATGAACAGGATAAACCTCATGTGCATCCAGATTGAACTTATGGATGGGAGGAAGAGGTCTATGATTATATTCGCCATAAGATTCATGTGAAACGTGCCTATTATGCAAATTGTTTGAAAGATTTGGTGTGTAGTATCCATGCCCGGCATAATGGTTAGTCCCAGTAGGAACTATTCTATTCTTGTGAAATCTTTGCCTAGGGCTCTCTGTCACAATATCACAAGATCTGATAATTTGATCCTTTAGTTCATCAATCTTCTTCAGGAGCTCGTCTCTTCCATTGTGCTGCACGTGGTCAACTCTATCTAAGTAATGGTTAGCAGTTGTTTGCTCATACTGATCGACATAAGGTAAATTTGAAAACCTCATTCTTCCTGGAAAACGTATGCCGCTCCCTTCAATTCCAATCTCATTCCTCCTAGAACTCAAATCTTCTATGTAAGACCTAGTTCGTGATGTACAGCCTGCAGGTCTACCGCCATTGTTTTGCTCCATCCCGTTCATTTCCACGCCATGTCCATCGTCGAACACTGATTTATTATAACTTGTCTTTCTAATATCATCCTTCAAGTCATCAAACGTAAAATCCATATCTCCAAACACTTTCTCTTACTTATTACATGCTACCATAAGATCAAGTACTACTAGCTAGGTTATTTATGCTATTAGTTTGTTTATCCTTCTTAGAACCCTAACTAAGCTCATTGCAGACAAAGTCTCCAATAATTCATTACTGATCAAACAGCTTATGTTTGCTTAATATCAAATCCAGTCATCCAGCATCACATAATTCTCAAGAACTTAAGATGTTGCGATAAAAGTACGTAGGAAACAGTTATGAAAAGAGAATCACACCTGAAGAACAGCAGCGAGAGGCAGCTACGAAATGAGATTTCCGCGCTTCAGGCATCCAATTCCAATCACTTTCATAATCATAATCATCATCTTCCTACCTTCCATATGTATATACACCACAGTATAATGGATGGAATTGTTCAAAGTTCTTGACGAATGCCATTTGTTCTCTTCCTTCAGCAATATATATGAAGTTGAGAGTCGGTCGTTGAAACTGCCATTAAATTTATTGCATTATAGCAGTTAGTCTAATTAAAATTTATATACCATATTTTCATTATAATACACTGATAACTTATAATAAAAAAGTTTATTTTGTTTGCGCAATAATATACAGTACAAATCAAAAAGTACAAATATGATTATTATGTTTAATAAAATTGAAAGGGAGGTGAACCAACTTAAATTTCCTGGTGACCCCTTCTTCTCCAATTATATATGTGATTATTATTATTAGTTATTTTTATTGAAGAGTTGTTGATTGACATAAGATAAGAAGAAGACTTTATAGGATTTGCCATCCACTTTCAATTATTTAAAACTATTGTTATTTTTCATGACTGCACGTACGTACGGTTGAATATTATGCATGATTAATTGCTTATATTATACTGTTTTAATTAACTGTAAATATCTTATGCCAACTACCTAGATTTAGTGCTTTAACACAATCTTTGCTTATCAGAAATTAGACTTTAAAATATATAATTTTTAGTTTAAGAATTAGTACTTCTCTGCATTATTATGTTCTTTCATTTCAACTTAAGACATTTTTAGTAGGAATCAAGTATAATTTTTAAAAAATAAACTCTTACCCTATTATGTTAAAATTTTGATAACCACTATATTTAACTTATATAATTTGTTGACTTAAGTTTTGTTCTTGTCATTGGTGTATTGTTGCCACCATGACTTCTTCAACCATTAAATTAGAAGTTGACATTGAGGGAATTGTTCAACTACTTGAAAACATGACTTCTTCTATTTTGGATGGTTCCTATATATACACAAATTACAATGATGAGTTTATTACAAAACCCTTCCAAGCCTGTATTTTAAAATGTTTAAAAGTTTTGATATAAAAAAATACAACTACTTAAAGAGATTATCCATGGATTACGGTACAATGGTTTGAAACTATTATTGGAATAAGAGACTATCTATGTTGATAAAATGTTTTAACTATTATTGGAATCAGAAATCGATTTACATTAGGTTGTAGTGGGCTAAAGCTCACCAATTTTCTTTTATTTTTTTTTTAAAAAAAATTGCTCACCCTAATTTCAAATTCTAGATTTGCCCCAATTGAAATGTAACTTGAATCAATTAATTATTACATATTTTGGTTGTGGTTTTGTTCTTCTTCCATAAACCAAAACTCTTGAAAATCCCATGAAACCTAAAATTGTGTGTGTGCTTGTCCTTGACCACGTTTGTTGTTGCAGAATCAGGAGACCTAATTATTTTGTTTTTGTTCCACTTGATAGGGCTGCTTCTTGCAAAACATGATATTCTTCTTCTTCTTCTTCTAATATCTTCTTCCTCCTCCTGCTGCGTGTTGTTCTCTTTCATGTGACGTTCGATATGGCGGACGACCGAAGCCAATTCGTAGGAATCATACAACCGACTTCCACAATCCCATATTGTGTTTTCTTTTCTGTCTCCCTCTAATTCATCTCTTATCTCCATTACAATATAATTCAGCCGACAATTAGGAGGAGAAGATCGAGATATGGCTTCAATTCGTTCTTCTTCCTAGCTAATTTCTCGATGCAGAAACCAGGAAATGGCGTTTTGGGCGGTCTCTTCTGATTTTTGTATAATAATAATATTATTATTATTTAAAGACATAGAAGAATAGGTGATGTGTTGACTCTTAATTTGGATATTCATATGTGGCTTTTCAAGTATAAGATGCCGATTAAAATAAATACCTTAATTTTCTTGGAGTTATTTCCATAAAAATCAATTGAAATTATGTATATCAAGTATATTTTATTTAATGATTTGACTAAGTGATTGATAATTTGATTAAGTATATAAAAGGGCCTTAAACTTAGGATATCAAAGTCCAAATTTTATTACATAATGAAAATCACTTTACAAATCACAAACAATACAAAGATTTTGGACAAAATAACAAACACCACCACCTTAAGGATTTTGGACATTAATAACTTAATTATAAATTTTTTTTTGGACTATTGTTATTTTTTAGATTCTAAAAAATAAACAATTATTCTCTAAGAAAGTTAACTATGAAAATAACTTATTATGAATCTGACGATAAAACAATTACACATAAACAAATAAGAAGTTAAATTTAGAGTTTGTCAAAGATTTATGTTAATATCAATTTCATATATATATATTTCCTTTAAACTATATATACGGAAGGGAATTGGAATTCTCAAGATCATCACTAATGATAACATAAAAAAAAAATCATTAAAATTATTAGTGAAAAATGTAACATAAACTTACGAATAACTTTCCGACTAGAATTTCAAAAGAAGATCTCTTTCGACTTAAAGTTGTTACGTTCATGTGTTCTCATGTCAGCGTCGTTCACTAGAATTTTTTTTTTTTTTTAAATATAGAATAGTACTCAAGTGTCTTTGTTCCTATTTTTTTTTAAAGATTAAATGTCTAACATTTGATTTACACTTAAAAACAACTTAAAGTTGAATTAGATGATCAATAATCCACCAATTTTTTTTTAAAAATAAATCTCACAAAGTGTTGCAATAAAATTAATTAAATTTTACATAGTAATGTATTGGTCATATATAAGTCTTTGTTTGAATACCATATTCTTGTTTGAGAGTCTAACCAATATTCAGATCTTATTCCAATATTTGCCTTTGAAAGAAGATGGGTTCTAAAAAACTTCAAACTCTAGATTTTGGTTAAACTTTTCTTTTTATCAAAACCAAACAAGTCCTTAGTAGAATGGGAAAAGAATTGGGGAAACAACTAACTTCCCAAACCGGCACTTGAGAGATTCTAGTTCAATTTTCCTTTTAAGCTTTGCCCTGCATCTCGCGAAAACAATTTCATTTTCCTTTTCTGCTGCAGAGAGATTCTCAGCGCTCAGCTTAAACGATTCAATTCTTCTCCTAGGGTTTCGGCGACGTTGTATTCTATGGGGGCGTCCGAGGATTTGGTAACAAAGTCGACTGAGACGGCGCCAGTGACAACCATCGTCAATCTGGATAAAGAGCCGAAGATAGCCGGAGTTAAGGCTCCTACTCATGCTTTACTCAGTATCTGCAAGTCTCTCGTCGCCGGTGGCGTTGCTGGAGGAGTGTAAGTTCTTTCCCTCATCGATGCGATGCAAGCAATGATTATCTTTTTTGAATATGCTTTCGAATGAAGATTATATATGGATATTGAACATCAGCAGAAATGAAAATTGAGTTTGATTCACTTTAAATCAACTTTGGAGAGTGACAACTGACATGAATAGGTTCCACGTTGTTCATAGATGAGAGTATCAACTTGATGTTTCCTTATTCAATCTTTGAATTCCTGCAGCAATTGATCTTATCCTTATTGTGCGATTCTCCTGATGCATAAATGTTAATCGCAGCTATAGAAAAATCTAATTATTGAATGGGCCTTGATAGTTATTTTTGCCATGCATAGTTTATGAGTCTATGACTTGACCTGATCTGCTTTCTTCTGCTCAGATCTCGTACTGCAGTTGCACCTTTGGAGCGTCTAAAGATTCTTCTCCAGGTAAAAAAAAATGCGTATCAAGTTTTCCCTGACTTCCTCGAGTTAACTAGCATGCAAAAGTTCACGATTCATCTTCCAACTATTTTATTTCTGGAGATTATTTATGGTTGGAGTGATGGATATAGTATTCAAAATGATATAGCTGAATGACTAGATTTGTTGACATACCAAATGTGTTATTTGTGTTAGGAACCTTCAAAGAAATATAATAGACATGTTTGATGCATATATAGACATTCAGAACAATATTAGATAATGAAACATTGTATTTCTTTCTTACTCTGTAATCTGAGCTGCTGTCTGCAATTGCAGAAAGATAGGGTGTTTTGCAGTCTTTTTCATGTAGAGTTGTTTATGTTTTGTATTGGAAAATTTTGCAGGTTCAGAATCCTCATAGTATAAAATACAATGGAACAATTCAAGGTTTGAAATATATATGGAGAACTGAGGGTTTTCGTGGACTATTTAAAGGCAATGGCACTAATTGTGCCCGCATAGTCCCCAACTCAGCAGTCAAGTTCTTTAGCTATGAGGAAGCATCTAAGTATGTTGCCTCTCTTTGTTTCATCTTCAAATTATATACCCCTTTTATATGCAATAATTTGAACTTTATTTCTTCATGTTATATGATCTTAAGCTCCTAGAAGATTTTATAGTTTATTTTGGACCTGCATGAAGTCTGAACTTGACTGCTCTTCAAGTGATTTTACTTTAATATTTGGGCAAGTGATGTGATTTTACTTTTGATGCTATTCTTTTTTCTTTGTTGATTCTTCTTAAAGCTGCATTAAGTTTGAACATATTTTCTATTGATCTCATTCTCTTTGTCATATTTAATATTTTTAATGTATGCATTTCAGTATCCCTAATGTTTATTTACCATTTGGCATCAAACAGGGGAATTCTATTACTTTATCAGCGGCAAAGTGGAAAGGGTAAGTTTATCCTTCCTTTCTCGTTTATACTGCCCTTGAGTTTCACTCGTGACTAAAATCTGGTTATATGTGTCAAGTTTGATCATATTGTAGTGGGTTGTTTTCTTTTTCTCATTTTGTTCTTTCTTTCTTGGTTGGTGCAGAAGATGCTGAGCTTACACCTCTGCTACGGCTTGGAGCCGGAGCTTGTGCTGGAATCATTGCCATGTCAGCAACCTATCCAATGGATTTGGTGCGAGGGCGCATTACAGTCCAGGTATATTTCTAATTTCACATCTCTTCTCCGGTTTAACAGTTTCCTGCCTTATTTGATTTCTGGATACCTCAAATGACAGACAGAATCATCTCCTCGCCACTATAGAGGAATTTTTCACGCTCTATCAACTGTTTTTCGCGAAGAAGGTCCACGTGCTTTATACAAAGGATGGCTCCCTTCCGTCATAGGAGTTATACCCTATGTGGGCCTCAACTTTGCGGTTTATGAATCTCTGAAGGACTGGTTGATCAAAGCTAGACCATTCGGACTAGTTGAGGAGTCTGAGTTGAGCGTCACAACAAAGCTTGCATGTGGAGCAGCTGCTGGTACGGTTGGCCAGACCGTTGCTTATCCTCTAGATGTCATCCGAAGAAGGATGCAGATGGTCGGTTGGAAAGGAGCTGCATCAGTCGTAACAGGCGGGGATGGAATGGAAAAAGTTGCACCACTGGAATATAAGGGTATGATTGATGCTTTCCGAAAGACAGTTCAATACGAGGGCATTGGTGCTTTATACAAAGGATTGGTTCCCAATTCTGTTAAGGTCAGGTCAATATATATATATATATACATATAATCAACAAATTTTCAATACTTTTTAAGACTTTTTCTTCTTTTAATTCAGGTGGTACCATCTATTGCAATTGCATTTGTTACATATGAGATGGCGAAAGATGTTCTTGGAGTGGAGGTTAAGATATCTGATTGAGCCATTTAGAGAATGATGTATATATTGTATTGGGAAGAGCAAGCAGTCTGGACTGGAATTAAAATGAGTAGCCTAATAAAAGAAAGAAAGAAAGAAAGGGATAAATTTTCAATGAATTGAATACTTGGATGCAAATTCATTCATTCTTCTTCAAATCTCTTGATTATTTGTTATTGTTATTTAAATAATGAATGTAATATTCACTTCTATCTCAAGTAAATACAACTTGAATAATTATCTTAAAACTAGTTCTTAAATAATGATATATGATTCGAAGAAGGTAACAGGTTGTTGTAAATACAACTATTGCAACTTTCAAATAATTGAGGATAGAGGGATAAAAGAATTTTCACTTCTAAAGAAACAACTGCCCTTTAGTACATACAACATGGTCAATTAGCTTCAAATACAGAGATTCATGTTGATCACAAAACATTAAAAAAAAGAAACAGTGAACTAATCTTCTTCTTCATCATTGGCTGATTGCTTCTGCTTTTTCCATTTGTACGCAGCTTCAAGAATCTTAAGAGTTGGTGCTTGTGTTTCTTCTGGGAACAAGTAGTCAATGTATTCTTCGTATCTGTTCATTTTTAAACAAATATTATTCCACATATCTTCTACCAAGAACAAGCAAAGCAAAGCAAAGCAAAACAAAACAAAAGCATACCCTTCGAGACCATCCTCCGCTCCTATCTGCCGTCTCCTCTTTAGTTTCTTGGGCATCTTCGAGCGGACTAAACTCTCATCGCCCAAATCTCCAAATTTGCGTTCAACAACCAACCACTTCTCCAACAGCATAGCTCTCTCTTCTTTCAGTTCCGGGGCTGAGGTTCTAAAATGGTTTATGGCTCTCTCAAATATTCCTGAAAATTCCAAGGGAAGATATATAAATATAAACCAACAAAACACACAATTCAGCATTGGTTGGTTTGTTGCTTACCTCTACTCCGTTCAAGGCATTCGGCTGAGTCCAGGCTTTCCACAGCAGAAGCCTCAAATTCAGCATAACTAATCCAAACCTTAACATGTTTTGTTCTATCCAAAAGCCTCTCGTACAGTTCTCTAGCTCTTTGAAATTCTGCTTGTGATATTTCATAGTCGATGTATTTCTGCATACAAGTGATACACGAAATTAGTATATTATACTATATATGACTTTCAAGTTTCAAGAAAGAAAAGGAATTTACCTTCCATAGAGCTTCAGGCATATCGAGAGCTGGTTGAGCAATTGCAAGCTCAAAGATAGCTCTAGCCCTCTCGGTTTCAATTAGGTCTTTCTCTAGCTCTGCATACTTTATCCAACCGTAGCAATTCTCGGGGGACCATTCCAAATACTTTTCATATAGCTTTCGACAACGATCAATGTTTCCAAGATTCAGTTCTATCTCGATGTACTTCTTGAATATCTGTTTCCGGAAAATGCAAATTCATATCAAAATTCTAAGCTCCTAAACGCATGGGTTATCCCACCCCAATCACTTTAGCAATCAACCAAGCTAAGTATGTTTTATAAATGATACAAATCAAATGGATGCTTACTCACTTTGTGTTTCGGGCATCTTCCAATGGCATTTCCAAGGATTTGTCTGGCAGCTTTCAGGTTGAGTTGCCTTATTTCAAACTTAGCAGCCATTAACCAAATTTTAGAAAACGAAAACTTTGCATGTGGAATTAAATTAAGACATTCCCTGCAAAATTGGCTTTTATTAATAAAATTCTCTTAAAAGAATTTTGAACAATTCTAAGCATGAGCCCGAAGTAAAACTTACCTGTATACATCTCTAGTCCGGTTCATATCTTGTGCATCAAGTTCTTCATATAAAGCATAGTTAATCCTGAATTAGAAATTAAGAAATTAAAATAAAACAGATAAGAAAATATGAACTACTGGAATATGATGGAGTTTCATGTTTCATTTATACCACAAATATATATAACGCTGCCAATATCGCTTCTCTTCAGCTGGAGGAACGTTGGCGATAGATCTCTCGTAAACCTCGCGAATTCGATCTTTGTTTCCTGCGCTTTCTTCCAACTTAATGTAATCAAACCACGTGTCGTAGTTCATTGGGTTCTTCCTCACTTCATCCTCGTACTGAAACCTTCTCTTCGCAACAATGGCATCCTCTATACCATCCTTATCACCGTATTGCTTCTCAAAAGATACAAATTTTCTATACAGGTCTTCTGCACGCCCTTTTGGGATGTGATCAAGTGAGTATTTGTAGATACACCTCGCTCTTTCTATCTCCTTACACCGTTCTTCAAATTCAGCAAACGCGACAAACAGCTGCTCTGCATCTTCGTCTTCAGCAAGCAACCCTACAGCCCTTTCATAGCAATTCCTTGATCGTCCAACCTCTCCGTTCTTCATTTCAAACTTACAATATCTAATCCAAGCACTGACTTTTGGATGACACTGCACAAATCTCTCGAAGATTCCTCTTGCTCTTTCGATTTCGTTGTAACGGAGTTCGAACTTTATGTAGGAAAGCCAGCCTTGTTGATCGGGTGACCAACCCATCCACCTCTCGAAGATCTGACGAGCTCCTGCAACGTTTCCAAGCATCTCCTCCATGTGAATGTACTTGTACCACAGCTGATCAACTCTAGGAAGAAGAGTAACGGCTCTATCCCAGACATTTCTTGCGTGATTGACGAACTTGTTCTTCATCTCAGTTTCGGCGTACTTTAACCAAAGAGTGTGATTCCTGTAATCGACTTCTAGTGCTCGTTCCCAAATGGAACGAGCACGGTTGAAATCCTTCTGTGATTCCTCCCATTGGGCGTACTTCACCCATACGCTAATGTTCCATCGCACGCGGCGGATTAGATCTTCGAATTCCTTGCGCTTGCGGAGACAATAGTCGTTCAATTCGGTGACATCTGTGATCTTTTGCTTTGGTGGTCGGATTTCAGCCTCTTGCCTTTCTCGTGCTTCACGGAGGATCTGCTCCGCAGTGATCTGAATCGAGGCAGGAGTCTTGTTCTTGACACGAGTGGGACGAGGAAGCTTAACTTCAGTGTCTTTCTTGGTAAGAAAACCTAGGGAAGGGTCTGATTCCTTGTTATTCCCCCCCATCTTCTTCTTCGCTGGCTCAATCTAACCCAAGTCTGATATTTTAAAGCAGGACAAAGTTTGTTTGTTTCAAATGATGATAAAATAGCAATTAAGTCTACTAGTGTGGTATTATTTTACACATTGACAGTAAGCATAGAATGAAATCTACAATAGTCTAATTCTAACAATGCAATACATCAACTGGAGTGTTCACCATCTTATGTCATATCAACAATCACAACAGAATCGTCTTCCAATTTAAGTAATGTTAAAGTTAATGATGATAAATTCCAGAAGATGCTAGTTCTCAAAATTAACATACTAACATCATCATCATAATTCAGCTAATTCAACCTAAACTAACAGTCTAACACTACGAATATCTAATTAAACTAACCTACTTAATTAAACTAAGAATTGATCTATGTGCATAAGACATTTAGGAATTAGGGTTAAACTTTTAAGAAGAAGAAACATAAATTAATCTAAGAATTCATCTACGTGCATAAGACATTTAGAAATTAGGGCTTAACTTTTAAGAAGAAGAAACATACCAATACAAAGTCGGCTGTCGTTCGCTCGCTCGCTCGCTCGCTCGCTCGGAGAAGACGGTAACTGGAGCCTGCCTGCCTGCCTGCCTGCCTGGAGAACAGAGGAAGAGCTGCCGCTCTAGGTCTGGAGAAGAGGAAAATCGCCACTCGCTGAAGAAAGAAGGAAAGGCCTTTTTCGGATCGATCGGGGAATGAGAAAAATAAAATAATGTGGATATATGAGTTAGGGTTTCTTATTATAGATAATATTGTAATTAGGGATAGTATATATATATATTAGAGAATAAATATATAATATTATTAGTTATATTTTATTTATATGAATATAAATGTTTTTTTTTTAATAATTGTTTTTATATTTAATTTTTTATATATAAATGATTTAATATTAATTTTATAATGGAAGCAAATGTTGGATACGATCACCAAATTGAACGGATTAGTTTTGATTATAATCTCATCTTTTCATTTTCCCTAAATTCTTTCCAATAATAATATTGCTATTTAGTTTCTAGGAACAAATATTTGTAGAAGAGACAAAGGTTTACAATCTATTGTCTTGAAGAGACATCTTAAAGCACCTTTCATCAGTAATTGGGAATCTGTTTTGTTTTCATTCTATCTCTATTGCTGGGAAGGGATATGCTGCATAACTGGAACAAACTGAGAGTTTCAGACTACTTATGTTATAGAAATTTAGTGTTTTAATCTAACAAGGGTTACATGATCCTCATAGAAAAATGTTACATTGGTTTAATATTGCTTACAGGTTGGTCTTACTTAGTTTATATATTTTCGAGATAAAAAATTTTGCAGCATTAATTAGTTATAATGATTAGAAAATTATTTGGTTTTGTTGGCAGGCATATGTAGGATATGCAAAGAAAGAATGACCTTGCAGGTATAAATAATTTATAAGTTTAAATCCATAACTTGATTAGCTAGGTTTGGCCACATTCAAGTCATGTCTAAGAATGACCTTTTTTAATGGATCAAGGTTCATGCATACATTACTGCAGCTTACAGAATTGGGTTCAAGATCTATACTGATGCAATGGTAATTAAGATGATATGTTTTTTTACTTGTAAAGCCATATTAGATAAGATGATTCATCAAATTTTTTTTTTTGTAGGGTTCTTATTTGTTTAATTTAGTTGATGAAATCTGATCCTTTAAAATATATGTTGTTGTATATATATATATATAGGTTTTCCCAAACTCTATCATGATCCACATCACATGTGTTAATTCAGATAAATCCTTTCAGATTAAACTTATTACTATGCTCTTTTCATATGATTTGGATATGAAAAGAAGGAAGTCTTTTTGAAAGACTAAACATCTTGCCTTGACCTTGGTAATGAGATTGTATCTGGTCTGAAGGCCTTTTGGATGTTTGATTTGGATACCAATTACCGTTTTGAACATCCAGATTGATCTTATGGATGGAAGGAAGAGGTTTATGATTGATTATATTCGCCATAACATTCATGTGAAACGTGCCTATTATGCAAATTGTTTTGGAAGGATTTGGTGTGTAGTATCCATGCCCGGCATTAAGGTAGATTTGAAAACCTCCTTCTTCCTGGAAAACGTCTAACCGCTCCTTTCAATTCCAATCTCATTCCTCCTAGAACTCAAATCTTCTATGGAAAGCCTAGTTCGTGATGTACAGCCTGCAGGTCTACCACCATTGTTTTGCTCCATCGCGTTCATTTCCCCGCCATGTCCATCCATCATCGAACACTGATTTATTAGTAGGAGGCTTCGAAGGTTGTCTAAATCTAGAATCGTAATAATATCATCCTTCAAGTCAAAAATACAACTACTTAAAAGATTACAAAAACCTTCCAAACCTATATTTTAAAATGTTTAGAAGTTTTGACATAAAATTTACAACTACTTATAAGATTACCCATGGACGACCGGTATAATTGTTTGAAACTATTAGTGGAATCAAAAGACTATCCATCTATGTTAGTGGAATCAGAAACCCAACTACAGAGATTCATGTTGATCACAAAACATTAAAAAAGAAAACAGAGAACTAATCTTCTTCTTCTTCATCAATGTCTGATTGCTTCTGTTTTTTCCATTTGTACGCAGCTTCAAGTATCTTCAGAGTTGGTGCTTGTGTTTCTTCTGGGAACAAGTAGTCAATGTATTCTTCGTATCTGTTCATTTTTAAACAAATCCAATTCCATTATCCATTATATATATCTTCTATCCAAAACAAGCAAAAACAAAACAAAAACATACCCTTCAAGACCATCCTCCGCCCCTATCTGCCGTCTCCTCTTTAGTTTCTTGGGCATCTTCGAACGGACTAAACTCTCATCGCCCAACTCTCCAAATTTGCGTTCAACAACCAACCACTTCTCCAACAGCATAGCTCTCTCTTCTTTCAGTTCCGGGGCTGATGTTCTAAAATGATTTATGCCTCTCTCAAATATTCCTGAAAATTCCAAGGGAGGAGATATATCAATTTAAACCAACAAAACACACAATTCAGCATTGGTTGGTTGGTTTGTTGCTTACCTCTACTTCGTTCAAGGCATTTGGCTGAGTCCAGGCTTTCCTCAGCAGACGCTTCAAATTCAGCATAACTAATCCAAACATTAATATGCTTTGTTCTATCCAAAAGCCTCTCGTAGAGTTCTCTAGCTCTTTGGAATTCGAATTCTGATATTTCATAGTCAATGTATTTCTGCATACAAGTGATACACGGAATTAAATAATAATAATAATAATATAACTGACTTTCAAGTTTCAAAAAAGAAAAGGAATTTACCTTCCATAGAGCTTCAGGCATATCGAGAGCTGGTTGAGCAATAGCAAGCTCAAAGATAGCTCTAGCCCTATCCGTTTCAGTTAGGTCTTTCTCTAGCTCTGCATACTTTATCCAGCCGTAGCAATTCTCGGGGGACCATTCCAAATACTTTTCATATAGCTTTCGACAACGATCAATGTTTCCAAGGTTTAGTTCTATCTCGATGTACTTTTTGAATATCTGTTTCCGGGAAAATGCAAATTCATATCAAAACTCTAAACTACTAAACGCATGGGTTATCACTTTAGCAATCAACCAAGCTAAGTATGTTTTATTAATGATACAAATCAAATGGATGCTTACTCACTTTGTGTTTCGGCCATCTTCCAATGGCGTTTCCAAGGATTTGTCTAGCAGCTTTCAGGTTGAGTTGCCTTATTTCAAACTTAGCAGCCATTAACCAAATTTTAGAAAACGAAAACTTTGCATGTGGAATTAAATTAAGACATTCCCTGCAAATTTGGCATTCATTAATAAAATTCCCTTAAAAGAATTTAGAACAATTCTAAGCATAAGCCCAAAGTAAAACTTACCTGTATACATCTCTAGTCCGGTTCATATCTTGTGCATCAAGTTCTTCAAATAAAGCATAGTTAATCCTGGATTAGAAATTAAGAAATCAAAACAAAACAGATAAAGAAAATATGAACTGGAATATGATGGAGTTTCACGTTTCTTTTATACCACAAATATATATAACGCTGCCAATATCGCTTCTCTTCTGCTGGAGGAACGTTGGCAATGGATTTCTCGTAAACCTCGCGAGTTCGATCTTTGTTTCCTGCGCTTTCTTCCAACTTAATGTAATCAAACCACGTGTCGTAGTTCATTGGGTTCTTCCTCACTTGATCCTCGTACTGAAACCTTCTCTTCCCAACAATGGCGTCCTCTATACCACCCTTATCACCGTATTGCTTCTCAAAAGATACAAATTTTTTATACAGGTCCTCTGCACGCCCTTTTGGGATGTGATCAAGTGCGTATTTGTAGATACGCCTCGCTCTTTCTATCTCCTTACAACGTTCTTCAAATTCAGCAAACACGACAAACAGCTGCTCTGCATCTTCGTCTTCAGCAAGCAACCCTACAGCCCTTTCATAGCAATTCCTTGATCGTCCAACCTCTCCGTTCTTCATTTCAAACTTACAATATCTAATCCAAGCACTGACTTTTGGATGACACTGCACGAATCTCTCGAAGATTCCTCTTGCTCTTTCGATTTCTTTGTAACGGAGTTCGAACTTTATGTAGGAAAGCCAGCCTTGTTGATCGGGTGACCAACCCATCCACCTCTCGAAGATCTGGCGAGCTCCTGCAACGTTTCCAAGCATCTCCTCCATGTGAATGTACTTGTACCACAGCTGATCAACTCTAGGAAGAAGAGTAACGGCTCGATCCCAGACATTTCTTGCGTCATTGACGAACTTGTTCTTCATCTCAGTTTCGGCGTACTTTAACCAAAGAGTGTGATTCCTGTAATCGACTTCTAGTGCTCGTTCCCAAATGGAACGAGCACGGTTGAAATCCTTCTGCGATTCCTCCCATTGAGCGTACTTGATCCAAACGCTGTCGTTCAATCGGACGCGGCGGATTAGATCTTCGAATTCCTTGCGCTTAAGGATACGATAGTCGTTTAGTTCGGTGACATCTGTGATCTTCTGCTTTGGTGGTCGGATTTCAGGCTCTTGCCTTTCTCGTGCTTCACGGAGGATCTGCTCCGCAGTGATCTGAATCGAGGCAGGAGCCTCGTTCTTCACATGGGTTGGACGAGGAAGCTTAACTTCAGTGTCCTTCTTGGTAAGAAAACCTAAGGAAGGGTCTGATTCCTTGTTATTCCCTCCCATCTTCTACGTTGGCTCAAAATCTAACCCAATGCTGATATATATCACAAGAAGAAGGACAAAGTTTGTTTGTTTCAAATGATGATCAAATAGCAATTAAGTCTACTAGTAAGCATAGAATGAAATCTACAATAGTCGGATTCTAACAATGCAATGCAATGCAATGCAATACATCAAATGGAGTGTTCATCATCTTATGTCATAACCTAAATAATCTTCCAATACAATGCATAAGACATTTAGGAATTAGGGTTTAACTTTTTAAGAAGAAGAAACGTACCAATATGAAGTCTGAAAAATAGAGGAAGGATTTAACGGTTGAGAATTTAAAAAGGAAATAATATATTAAATTATTATATATTTCGATTATTTTAAATTAAATATATATATAGGGTTAGTTTGATTTAGTTTATTCTCAACTTATTGACATCAGCTTATTCAGTTTATTCTTAATATGATTTCAGCTTATTTAATCGTTAAACTTGAGTATGTTTGATAGAGCTTATACACTAACTTATTTATTTTTAATATTTATAATAATTAATATTATTTAATAATTAATATTATATATAGATATAATGTTATATATATATATATATTTATTAATTTAATTTTAAATATTAATAAATGATTTAAATTAAAAAATAATATATATTTAAAAATAAATTATATTAATATATTATTTTTTATAAATTTTGTTAATATATAATTTTAGTTATTAATAAATGACTTGAATTAAAAAATAATATATTTTAAAATAAATGATATGTATATATTAATTTTATAAATATATAATTTTAAATATATTTAATATAAATATGATATAAAAAATATATAGATATATATAAAAGTATTTAATAATATTTATTAATATATTTTTTTCATATTTTCACACTCCTCCTACCCAATTTTTAATTGTCAATTTATTTTAGTGTTTTCTCACACTCTTAGTGTTATCATTCATTTCGGGATTCATCTCAATTGTAATCAATATTTTGACTAGTTTAATTTTTAAAACTATAATTATAAATAAAAAAATGTCAAAGTATATTTATATTAAATATTTTGTTAAATTATTTTATATATTAAGATACATTTATTATAAATAATGAATAAAAATATATTTAAATGTATGTTTTTTATTATAATAATTTTATATAAAAATATAAAAATATTATAAATATATGAAATATACAAGAGAATGAATAAAATAATTAGAAAAAGATTAAATAGATGAAAGATAATGAATAAAATAATTAAAAATAAATGAGAGAGAATTAATAAAAAAATATTTAAAAATGATGAGAGAGAAAAATGCATTATAATTTTAAACATTGAGATTATAATCTTAAAACTGAGGAGGGAGGTAGAGAGAAAATTGAGTTTAAACGCAGTGTGTGTTTGATTGTAATTTTTTGCCTGAACTTATTACACTACTGTATCACGGTTTATAAACAACGCTAAAATTAATGAGACCATTAGAGAATCAGCAGCGCACAAGACCTCTGCCCTCTTATTTTGTGAAATCAATATTCCACATCAGCAAAAAGCGGACACATATTATACTTGGCCAAAACACTCAATGCTTCCGTCCGTCCTCTTATCTAAATAATAAATTTTATTTATACTATTTTAAATAAATAAATAATTTATACTATTATAACTAAAGCAAAATTTGAGATTTTAAACCCTAAAACGTATTAATATAATTAATAAAAAATATATATTAATTTATTTAAAATATATATTTATTAATTAAATATATAAGTAATATTCCTGTATTATATATATTATAGGAAATTTTGAAAATTTCATCCTTAAAACATGTTAATATAATTAATAAAAAATATAAAATATTTTTATAATTTAAAATATATTATAATATTAAAAATATTACAAAAATAATGAATTACAATAAAACACATAAAATTTTAAACCTTACGGACATTATGGACATTATAGAATTGTGAAATATGCTCCACCAAATCGGTTTGTAATTGACGAAATTTTTGTTTGTCACAATATAAAACATGTTAATATAATTAATAGAAAAATATATTAATTTATTTAAAATATATATTTACTAAATAAATATAAATATAACTAATATTAAATACATTGAAATATAAAATATTTTTATAATTTAAAATATATTATAATATTAAAAATATTAATAGAATAAATTTGAGAATATAAAACATATATTCCTATATTATAGGAAAATTTGAGAATATATAATTAATATTTCTATATTATAATAAAATATAAAATATTTGTATAATTTAAAATATATTAT
Organism: Impatiens glandulifera; assembly: GCF_907164915.1. Classification (NCBI taxonomy): domain Eukaryota; kingdom Viridiplantae; phylum Streptophyta; class Magnoliopsida; order Ericales; family Balsaminaceae; genus Impatiens; species Impatiens glandulifera. The sequence continues at coordinate 1,976,946 of NC_061864.1, forward strand.
AATATTTTTATAATTAAATATATAATTAATATTATAATAAAATTTTAGAATGAACGATTAAAAAAATATGTTTTCAAAATCATTCACTTAGTTAAGGTAATTTTATTTTCCTAATTTATCTCTCTCCTAATATATATATTTCTATTTTTTTATAAAAATTATGATAATTATTAATTTATATCTCTTTTTATATTTATTAATTTTTTATTATTTTATTTCTCATTTATATATATATATTATTTTCTCTTCATTAATTTTATATAATAACTTTTATATTTATATATTTAATATTAAATATATATTTATTTTTATATATAAATATTTATAATATACATATTATTATATATAACGACGCTTAAAAAATAATCTCTCCTCGTCATGATATCAATATCAATTATCTTTCTTAATTTATCTTAATTATTTTTTCTCTCCTAATATATATATATATATATATTTTTTTTTTTTTCTTTTTTAAATATTTATAATAATAATAATAATCTTTAAACAATATATATATATATATATATTATATATATTTCTCTTTTATAAATATTTATAATAATAATAATAATCTTTAAATTTTCTTTTTATGGTAATTACTAATTTATTTTTGATGAAAGATTTCATCAAAATTTAACATCTTTTTTATTATTATTTTTATTATTTCTGGATGAAATATTGTTACACTAAATTCTTTTTATATTTTAGATATTATTATATTTTTTTAATATATTATTTGTACACATGATTAACATCTTCATCAATTTCTTCCCCAATGACTCAATCCTCTCCACCTTCACTTTCGCCATCTCTAATTCTCTCCTCCTCCCGACGTCTATCATTGCCGGCTTCAACTCCCGCTATAAGATTTGGTAATAATAACAGATTAAATTTGAAAATGAATAAGATTAGATATGAAGAAACAGAGCAAAAGTGGAAACTAATAATTTTATATATAAATATTTATAATATATATAATTAATATATAACGAGGTTTAAAAAATAAACTCATCACAATCATTCATATGATCCAGATAATTTCTCATTCCTAATATATATCTTAATTATTTTATCACTCCTAATATATATATATATATATATATATATTTATTTCTCGTTCTTTTATAAATATTTATAATATATATAGTAATAAAAATCATCCAATTTTATTTTTATAATAATTATTAATTTATCTCTTATATATATTTATATATTATTTTTTCTCTATTAATTTTATATAAACTCATTAATAATTTATATATTTAATATTAAATATATATTTATTTTTATATATAAAAGAAGAGCCGTGGTCTCCCGCTCTATTGGAGAAGAGGAAAAGCGCGACTTGCTGAAGTAAGAAAGGAAGGAAAGAAAGAGAATATGGGCTACTGGAGTCTGGGCTGAATGTCTTCGGGCCTGTACATTTTTGTTAAGAAAATGGGTGTGCCGGATCTGTCTATATCGTTGGACCTGTAGCCCGCACGCCTAATAACATGAAGGCCCATCATTGTGGAATGGGTAAAAATACAAAGAAGGCCCATGTGACATGACTGTGTAGTGGGTAATACAAACAAGGCCCATGAATATGCTCAAAAATCATCAAAAAACCAAAACAATAGTCCATCCTTTATAAACTTTAAAAATTTAGTATTTATTAAAAATAATTGTTTAAAAAAATACTAATTATATAATTAAATATAAAATTAATTTAAGAACCAATGAAACTAAAAACTAAAAAGAAGTTATTCATTTATTTTGATAAAAAAAAAATAATAATTTATAATACAAATTTATTTTTATAAAATCTTAAAATCATAAAATTTAATTAGTTTATTAAATTATTTAAATCACTATAATTTTATTTTTTTTAAATTATAAAATTTAAATCAAGTTTTAACTGCTTTATTTACACCACAAACTTACATACTTGGTATGCAGAGAACAGGTTAACATATGGTTTGATCCAGATTGAAGTAACAAAACAAAAATATTTAATTATCTATCAAACAATTTTTTAAAAGTAATTTTAGATATAATTACTTTAAATAACATTTTAGATTTGATTATCTCAATATCTCATTGGCCGACCTTCCTATTTTCTTTTTTTAAATAAAGATTATCACATAAACAATTCTATATGGTAAAACAAAACCTCTGTCTTACCATGAAATTGCAAACCGTGAAATGCGGAAAGAAAGACGTGACTATAATTGTAATTGTATGTGAAAAAACAAAAAGAAAAATTAATAAAAGAAAGAAAGAAAGAAAGAAAGAAAGGTGTAATGTTTGTTGGTTGTGTAAGGTCGGAGAAGCACGTGGTGGTCGTTGGCCGCCGCACGAAGGTAGAACGTGGTGGGTCCCACTCACATAATATTGATGATGGTCTGTCTGTCTGTCTGTCGGTCTCTCTGTTTTGTTTACTTAACAACAATTGTCAGTCAGCAGCTGCATGCAGCAACAAATAACCCTCCATCAATCAATCACATGCAGTTTATTGTGATTTTTTTTTTTATTATTATTGAATAAAGATTATGGTATCATATTTTTTTTTATTATTATTGAATAATGTATGTTGTTATGTCTTAATTTAATTATTTACTTTTTCTGTAATAATATTATTAATTTATTATGGTATCATACATACATTAACTATTGACTATTGATCATAGTACAGAGAGAAGTATTGTTGGTAAGAAAAATATATGAAAACTGTTTCATCCTTTCAAAATATTTTTAATTAAAAAGTAAATTAAGATATTAGCTATTTTTAAGGTTATGGTGAGTAGTACATAGTTTGTTTTTTGGTTGATTAGATGATAACCGGTTAAACCTTTTTAGCAGTTTGAAACCTTTGGTTGCGTCGTGGACCTGTTTTATATATGGTCTAAGAAGTCTTGGAAATGTTGATATTAATTAATATGATTTAATTTTATTTTTTTAAAACGATTTACTCTCATTTAATTAAAAAAATTTAAAGAAGATAAATGAGTTTCAAGAAACAAAGCTAAATGCTAAACAGATCTTAGTTTTTGATGAAAACACTAACTGAATTACAGAAACAACAAACAATTGAATTACAAACAATTCATCAAACAATAACTATTTGAACCTTCTTTCTTTATAATTATTTTATAGGAAATATTCTACATTTGACTAAATTTCAACTGTCTTCATTAATTATAATTCCCCTTCATGTATGTATGAGAGCATTGTCATCAGAAACAATATTATTTCAAATTTTTATTTTTGTTCTCTTATTTATGATATGAATTATTGTATTTATTTCTCTCTAGGTATGGTAGACTAGGGCTCCAAAGAAACATTTGTAAACATTCGCGTAGAAGCTATCGCTCCTAGCATTTTTCTTTACGAGTTCTATGATTTAATTTCATATATTTGAAAAGTTAGTGATATTTATGTTCGGAATAAAATTGATCCACAATTTGGATACAAACACGCACTTTCCAAATATGTGGTCGATGCTTTCCTTTTTTTACTGCGCAGGTCGGGGCAATTGAGTTATTTGAGCTATCTTTTATTCCTTTTGTTTAATTATTAACATATATGTACGTTGATGTTGTCTAAATTAGATCAAACGGGGTTGAAAGATTATTTAACTTTTAAGAGTAAGAAAATGGAATGATGATTAGAATTAAGAAAGACATGGAGACAAAAGGATATGTTGGGAAGTTGTGCATGTTTCGGCCTTCGTGGTGGGGGCTCAACGCGATTGCTGGGGCTTTCCAAATCTACTATATATACACATCTAGGGTACTGTTTGGATTCTTCTTATATCTAAAATCTCATAATTAAATTTGTTAATTACTATATAGAACGTCGGCATGTTTTGTTAATTATATAGCCAATGGGAGTTGATGTTTTAAGATCCTGATCATGGATCATGTTTTTTATTTGTTTATTTTGTAGGCTTGTAACTTGTATCCAGTACCATATATTCATCAATCTTTATTTTTATATAATTTGATGATCTGAAAGTAAGTTTATTAAAGACCACAACTTCGACATTAGATATTTAATGAAGAATAAAGTTGAGGGACAAGGATCATGATTTAACACTATGTATATGGACCCTAGCTATTACAAAGGGCTAATCTTTCAATAATGTATACTTCTTTGTGCTTAGAAGAATAAATGTTTGGGGTCCTTATGACGATACCCCATAAATACAAGATGATGGTTGAGATATTATTGCATGGTCCATTTTATCATAATTTTGCTTAATATCTTGATAGAACATGGGGTTGTCTATTAAATCTATAGGATTCTTTCACATTACTAGCTAAGATTTGATTGATAAACAACAGTTGATTTTAATTAATTTCATTCCCTGATCGTTCCAAGAGACTTAGATCAATGTGGGCACGGTTCCAAAACCGACAACCCACGTGAGAAAACTAACTATTGTGTTATTTGAGGACTATGATTTGCTAAGAATTGAATTTTGTGGTTCTAAAAGATTTTTCAATGTAGGGTTTTAAGAGGATTTATACCCTAAATCACTCAATTCAGTGACAAAAATATTAATGTACCTTTATTTTTTATTCAAAATTTAAATATAAAAAGTATTATTTAAATTAATTAAAAATTCAAAAATAAAACCTATTCTTTCCTCAATAATAAAATAAAACCTCAAATAAGTTAAGTATATACTTCTCTATCAATATTGATAATTTAACCAATTATGGAATTTAATAAACTAAAAGATAATAATATATAAGGTATTGTTTGGTTGGATTATTCTTTAAATACAATCATAATTAAATATAATTTATTCAAGTCTCTATTTATCAACATCACTCAATTCAATAGTTAAAATATTAAAATATTTATATTTAAAATATATATATTAATATTTTTTTAAGTCTTTTTACAAAATAAAAACAAAAAATCACAAAAGAAAACCACCCGTCCTCAACATTTTTGTAAATAAACTCATACTTATTTAAATAACCCCGAACTCAAAACCTAACGGAGCCAAACGAGATCTACAAATAACTCGTTATTTTGTAGTATTATCTATTTTGGGTAGCTAGTGATGATAAACAGAAAATTAGTTGAATATTATTACTGCAAGACATTTATTCTTATGGAAAACTTTCAATGCTTCTAACATGAAGGTGTGAATCTGAATTTGAGCCATGTGAGTATCTTAGTGATCGGGAAGGAAAGAAAGAAAGAAAGGGACCGACCTCAAACGGACATTAAAGAGCATTGATCATCTATTTATCTTCGAATCATATGATTGGGTTCACACTAGTCTTCATTCATACTACTGTTTCTTTATTTTTTTTTAAAAAAAATTGAGCGCTATCATTCTTGCTTTATGGGCACGTTTGATTCTATACTTGTGTTTAGCGTTTGAGTAATAATCTGATATATTAATTTTACGTAATAAATTAAATATAAAAATTATAATTAATCATATTTTACGTTTAATTATAATCTAAATACATGTATATTTAATATAGGTCATGGGTTACAATTATTAAAGCAAGGACCGACCAATGATTAAGTCTCACGAGTATGAAACCATGTTAGTGTGTTTTTCAAGTGGGCCGGGCCTTAACAGTTAGCTAGCAACCGAACCATGTTGATTGACACATGTAGTGTTGCTGATTAATTAACCTTAGCTTAGCTTAGCTTAGCTAGTTTGGCATAAACCCATGTTATACTAATTATTTATGTTATTTAATATAATTAAACCCTATAACTGGATTATTATTTATAATTAACAGCCGCGATTAGTTAAACCGGTTCCAGACGGTGAGGATTCAGGTTATGGGAACGCTGAACACGCCGTGACCGTCACAAAACCGGCGCTATCCGGTCAATACGGAAACCTGTCGTTTTGACTGATCCACTTTTAATTTTTCTATTTTTTAAAATAAATAAATAAATAAATAAAAGGAAAAAGATAAAAATGTTTGTTTTTTCCTTTGGTCTTCCACTTCATCGGCTTCAATCGCGGGAGAAGGCCTTTCTATTTATTTATTTATTCATAAATTAACAGTTAATTAATAATTATATGTAAATGTAAACGCCACAGCATCGTCGGTGGCCATTTCTTTTTATTTTTTATTTTATTTTTTCGGTTATAAAAATAGTACAGTCAATCTTGAAAAAAATGTAGATGAGTATTTTTTGTCGAGTTGTCGAGCAACCGAATCACATTAGATATGGCTACTATTCAATACTCTTTTTTTTTTTTTTCTTTTTCTTTTTTTAATTCATATTTCCTTATCAATTTTATCTTTCAAATTATTATTTTAAAATAAACACTAGATCAAACAACAGTTATTCTATATAGTAAAATTCATATTTCCGGAACTAATACTCCATTTAAATTAGATATATTTTTAAATAATCTAGATATTTAAAATTTTATTCAGTTTTAAAATTAACATCGTTTTATTTTTATTACAATTTTTAGTATCTAACCTACTAAATTAAAAATAAAATAAAATTGCTGCCTATTAAAAATACATTGAATTGATATGGAAGTTTGTCTCATATTTAGGAGTCGTAATAACCTATTAAATTAAAATAAAAAGCATTAATTTCAAGTGAAATTTAACTAACAAGAATTAAGCCTTTATGATGAATTCAATTATAATTTAAAACATTTTAATTATAGTAATATGATATTAATGTTAGTTCAAACTAACTTCATAACTAATAAACAATTAAACAAAACTAAATTTTTAAGTGATTAAGCCTGATTTTGTAATTTAAAATTATATATATATATATATATATATATATATATAATATTTATATTAAAAATATTTGTAGAGTGGTATTAAAATTTGTATTAATAAAATTAGTGTAATATAACTCTTAATTCTCATTAACATATGGTAAACAATATACAAAAATAGAAGAGTTTTTGGAAAAAAAATTATTGGAATGATTATCTAAAATTTTGATAATTTTTCGATCTTATCGAAATTTAAAATTATTTTGTAGTTTTATTTATTTATTATTATTTTTTTCTTCACAATTATAATATTTCAACATATCTTTCACTATTTTTAATAAAAGTTTATTTATTTTTTTTAATAAAAAACTCTCAATAAAAAAATAATAAATATTTAGACTAAGTTTTTAGCACTTGGTATACGTTTACTTTTGAGAACACAATCATTCTTCAGTAGCATTGAATCATTTTAAACTTGAAATTAATTTTCTAAAAGTCTCAAATATTATATTTTCTTTAAATATTTTCTGAAAAAATGATTTAATCAGTACGTAATGTTAATAATTTTGATATTTTAAAATTCTTTTGTCCAAATAAGACACCTAACTGCTACTAGTCTAGTACTAGTGGTAAGTTGTAACTGCAACATGTGTTTAACTTTTGTCCCCCACTAGGTAGTTACAAAATTGTTAGGAATGTAATTTTATTTTTATAAAATATATTAATTAAGAAACAAAAACAGTTAATTTAAAAATAAAATCCCACATCACATTGTTCTATGTAATAATATATACTGTATATATAATTGTTGAAGAAATGCAGTAATTTCCTGCTATGCTATGCTATGCTATGATCTGTAGAAGAATCCAAATCCCACCTTCCCAGGAAAGAAGCTCTTTAGAACACTCTGTTCTTCTTCTTCTTATTATTACAGAGTTACCCTCTTTCTTTGGTTAAATTCTCTCCCTCTCCCTTCTTCCATCCATAAATACAAATCCTTCTCTTTCCCCAAAATCCCATTCCCTCTTCTTCCTCTTCTGAGCTTAATCGATCAGCATTGTTAAGTTGGTCGGCCTGTAATTAATAATGTCTCCTTTGCTTCTTCTGCTCTTCTGTTTTCTAATTCCTGGAGCTTTCGCCGGCGGCCATGATTATGCCCAAGCTCTCACAAAGGGTGTCATGTTCTTTGAAGCTCAGAGATCTGGTTATCTCCCTAGTAATCAAAGAATCCAATGGAGAGGCAATTCTGGTCTCGCGGATGGAAAGATCAACGGGGTATTAATTATAGATTAGAATCAAAATGTTATAACTTTTAATCATGGAAGTGTAAAAAAAATGGGTATAACTAACTAACTTGGTTTTGATGCAGGTGGATTTGGTGGGAGGATATTATGATGCAGGGGATAATGTGAAGTTTGGATTGCCAATGGCGTTCACGATAACAATGTTGTCATGGAGCACACTGGAATACGGAGGGCAAATGGGTGGAGCTGGAGAGCTTGATAATACATTGGAAGCTATTAAATGGGGAACTGATTATCTCATTAAAGCTCATCCTCAGCCCGAAGTTCTTTACGGAGAGGTATTTATCTTATTATTTATTAGTATGAACCCTAATAATAATGTTCATTAATAATTCATTCATTGATTGATTGATTGATTATAGGTAGGAGATGGGAATACAGATCACTACTGTTGGCAGAGACCAGAGGATATGACTACATCACGTCAAGCTTACAGGATCGACGTTAACAATCCTGGATCTGACCTCGCCGGTGAAACGGCCGCCGCCATGGCTGCCGCTTCTATTGTTTTCCGACACCGTGACGCTTCTTATGCCAAGGAGCTTCTATCTCATGCTCAACAGGTGTGTGTGTTGTCTGGTTTTGAAATCTAGACCGTTCAAAAATATGATTAAAAAAACATTCAAACTCAAGACAAAATACATGTGCCCTGTATTAAATAGGGGGGATTATTTTCCATTGTTTTACGCTGCTTCTTCGTGTCAGCCATCCACGTTAAACATCCGTAAAAATCGGTTCTTTAGGATTGTCGGTGCTATTATAGTACTAGCTAGCCTGCTTAATTGGTCCCACCACCTAATTTGATTTCTTTTTCTTTTTACTTTTGATCATTTCAGCTGTTTGAATTTGCGGACAAATACAGAGGGAAATACGATGGCAGCATCTCCGTTGCTCAAAAGTACTACCGATCAGTCAGTGGATACGCAGTATGTGATCTGATCCCAACCACATGAAGAATCTAGAAAATATTTACATAATTGTAAAATATATATTTATAAGATTGATTTGTAAAATTATTATAGGATGAATTGCTTTGGGGAGCAGCCTGGTTATACAAGGCCACCAACAACCCATATTACTTAAGCTATCTGGCTAACAATGGTGAAGCCCTCGGTGGAACGGGTTGGGCCATGACCGAATTCGGATGGGACGTCAAGTATGCCGGAGTTCAAACCCTTGTTGCTAAGGTAAATCAAATCAAATAAAACAGTTTTTTGTTTTTGATATTTAATGTTGTTGTTGGTGCTAATTGCAGCTACTCATGGGAGGGAAAGCAGGTTCATATGTAGATGTGTTTGAAAAGTATCAAGAAAAGGCAGAGTATTTCATGTGTTCTTGTCTAGGAAAAGGAACAAACAATGTTCAGAAAACACCAGGCGGTCTCATTTTCAGGCAAAGATGGAACAACTTGCAGTTTGTAACCAGCGCTTCCTTCCTCCTCACTGTCTACTCCGATTACTTGTCATCGGCTAACAAGAACCTCCATTGTGCCTCCGGCACTGTCTCCCCTGACGAGATCCTTTCGTTTGCGAAATCTCAGGTTGGTTACTTATAATTTAAAACAATTCAAACCAAATTATCAATTCTTACAATAAATTCACTCAGGTGGACTACATTCTTGGAGACAATCCGAGAGCTACTAGTTATATGGTTGGATATGGAAACAACTACCCACAACAAGTTCATCACAGGGGATCTTCAATTGTTTCGTATAAGGTTGATTCGACTTTTGTTACTTGTCGGGGAGGTTATGCCACTTGGTTTAGTCGTAAGGCTAGTGATCCGAATCAACTCACGGGTGCAATTGTTGGGGGTCCTGATGCCTACGATAACTTTGCTGATCAAAGAGATAACTATGAGCAAACTGAACCTGCCACCTATAACAATGCTCCTCTCCTCGGCACTCTTGCCCGTTTACATGGCGGCCAAAGCAGCTATAACCAGCTCCTACACGAGGGTAATTAAAGACTTTTCTGGATCTAGATTAAGCTCATTATCCGTTTGAGTTTTATTTAGCTAAACTTTTGGATCATATTTGTTTTTGTTTTTGCAGAAATCATCTTTCCAGCATCGAAAACAACACAACCTAATCCAGCTCCTGAAGCCATAGTCTCACATGAGAAAAGTACCTTATCTTCAATTGACATTGCCATTGAACAGAGGAAAACTTCTTCATGGGATCACGAGGGGAAGACTTACTACAGATATTCGACAACCCTGACGAACAATTCAGGGAAAACAGTGAAGAATCTGCAGCTGTCTATATCGAAACTCTATGGTCCTATATGGGGGTTGACGAAATCTGACATTGTCGCGGATTCATACGTGTTCCCAGCTTGGATGGAATCATTACCATCGGGAAAGAGCTTGGAATTCGTTTACATTCATGCAGCCTCTGAAGCAGACGTATCAGTTAAAAGTTATACGTTGGGATAGAAGATTACATTGAGAAATCTTGATGGAACTACTAGTACAAATGTGCATTACTTTGTTTAGTTTAGTTGTCAGTTACTTGCTGATGATGAGTTGTTAGGTTTGAAATAAGGAAAAAAAAAAGGTATTATGAAGATTGGATGGAGGAAGAAGGGAGTGAAGAGACGAAGATTTAAGATGAAGTGCTCATCCTCTTTCTCTCCTCCATTTCATAACTTCTAGTTCTGCTGCATTATTTCTTTCAATGATCATGATATATAGTTTAGTAGAGTGTGTCCTTTGAGAAAACAAGATACAATTTCCTTTCATTTCCTCGAACAAAATATCTGTTTTTATCTTCGATCACTCTTTATTGATTTGTTTGTGAAATTAGTTAGAAAAACTTTTCTTTCCCAACTAAAAAAAGTATGGGGAGGTTAAGCACATAGCCCAAACTTGACGTCTGACAGGCTCGAACCCAGAGGTTAAGCACATAGTCCAAACTTGGCGTCTGACGGGCTCGAACCCAGTACCTCTCAAGAAAAAAAAAATGTGGCTACAAGGGAGTTAATTGTTAAGCACATAACCGTAAACACATTTAATTTGGCGTAAAATTTACCGGATGTTGGACTTTGGACTCGTACATCTCAAAAATATCCGACTCTTATTGTTACTGTAACAGACTACCTAGTAACGTTAATTCCCCTTCAAGAAAGGCATTTCAAGAAAGGCATTACCTATTCAGGATATGTCACATATATCTAAGGTGTTCAAAAATTATAAAGGATATATATATTGTTTTTTTGGTTAAATGATCACATTTGAAAACATTGTTTTTTTATGCATAAATCTTTTAAAAATTAATTTTGTTAAAGAAAAAATAATAATTAATTTTTATTTGTTTAGTACACTACATACCCAAGTTAAAGAAAAATAAAAGGGTTTAGTCTTATGTAGTGCACTTTAGTTATAAAAACTTTAATATTTAAAAAAGTAAGGGATTGAGAAATCCAGATCTAGTATGTAGGTCTAATTTCACCGCATGAAGTTTGATCTTCACTGTAAGTGATTCGATTTCAAGTAAGGGATTTTGCTAGAACCCATTCTAGCCAAATTCCACGGCACTTGTCCGATTTCTCCTAATCGGATTCTCGATTAAGCAAGTTTCGAAATGATTGGTAACTCGATGATTCAAGTCTCTGCACACCCTGCAGTGCTATCTTCTCCTTCATCATTCATTTCTAGCGCTAACATCCATGCCAAATTCTCCCCTTATTTGCCCCCAAAGCCGCACAAAAGGATCTTGAGAACCAGAGCTGCTGCTTCTTCTTCTTCTTCTTCCTCCGCCGCCGCACAACAGCCGTCAGATTCGAAGAACAACTCTATAGCCAATATTTTCGATGTACCTCGTGCCCTTTGGAGGAAAACCTTACGCCCTATGCGCGATTTTGGGTTTGGCAGAAGGAGCATTTGGGAAGGTGGGGTTGGGTTGTTTCTTGTGTCTGGCACGGTTCTTCTAGCTCTAACTTTAGCTTGGCTCAAGGCTTTCCAGGTCAGGTCCAAATTCAGGAAATATCTGGCCGTATTCGAGTTTTCTCAGGCCAGTGGGATCTGCACCGGCACACCGGTTCGTATCCGAGGAGTTACCGTGGGCAATGTTGTTCGTCTTACTCCTTCTTTGAAGAACGTCGAAGCTGTTGTCGAGGTTAATCCCATTCATTTCTCTTAAATCTTTTAAATCTTGTCCTGCTTAAATTCTGCATTTACTGACATATATATATGTATGTATGTTACGATCGGTTTATTATAGGTTGAAGATGATAAAATCATTATACCTAAGAATTCGCTTGTTGAAGTGAACCAGTCAGGTTTATTAATGGAAACCCAAATTGATATCACACCTAGAGACCCAATTCCATCTCCTTCGGTTGGACCCCTTGATGCCAACTGTATCAAAGAAAATTTGATTGTATGCGACAGACAAAAGATGAAGGGTTCTCAGGGTGTGAGTTTGGATGAATTGGTTGGGATTTTCACTAGACTTGGTCGTGAAGTTGAGGAAATAGGTATTGCCAATGCCTATTCCCTGGCTTACCGTGTTGCAGCTGTTATAGAAGAGGCAAGACCATTGCTGACAAAGGTGTGATTCTTCTCCTTATCTGAATCTCTTAACTTTGTTTTCTTCGATAACACGAATTGTTACTTCCTGGAATGTGCTTTTATGTTTCACTAGGTTGGGTTATCACGATCTTTGCTACTGCAATGAGAGGATATATTCTAATGCAGGTAAATGTTGTTTTTGGTTTAGTAATGTTTCAGATACAAGCCATGGCTGAAGATGTTGAACCATTGTTATCTGAGGTTCGCGAGAGTGGTCTGTTAAGGGAAGTTGAAGCCTTAACCAAAAGCCTTACACTGGCTTCGGAAGATTTAAGGTCAATTATATTGTTAAATCTCTTTGTCAAATGTGTTCCTATATATTTGGATAATGATTTTACTAATGCAATGCAGAAGAGTAAACTCGTCAATTATGACCCCAGATAACACCGAACTGATTAGGAAGTCCATATATACGCTAATCTTCACTCTGAAAAATGTCGAGGTACATGATTTAATGTTTTTGATTGATTGATTGATTGAATGAATGAATCTTTTTGAGGTATCAAACATTTGTTTTGTTTTACTGCAGAATATAAGCTCCGATGTTTTGGGATTCACTGGAGATGAAGCCACTAGAAAGAACTTGAAACTGCTGATTAAGTCTCTCAGCAGGCTGTTGTGATAGGTTTGATCCAGTTTTGATTTATGAAGTTGTGTTTTTATTAGTTGTTCATGAAAAAGAAAGAATTTATCCTTCTTCTTCTACTACTGCTGTTGTTATATTGTCACAGATTTACTTGATCATCCTGCAAGTATTATGAACTGTTGAGGGGGAAAGGGAATATATATTTGATTTTCTATTTGACATTTGAATTCCATTTTTAATCTTAATTGCAAGTATTAGTTGAATTACATAATTCATAATTGAGATCCATTCTTGTTTACAGTACATTATTACTATGACTGCTTACCCTTCTTATGAACATGAAGAAACCTTTTGCAGACAAACCAAACAAGACCTATTAAAAAAGAGAAACATCATTTTACATTAGTGGGGGAAAATTAGTCTTTTTCAATTTCATGAGAAGACATAATCAACAACTCTTAAGAACTTCTAGAAACCAACAACAACAAAAAAAGAATGATAAAATGAAAATTCTTGTCTGCCAAACAAATAATAATCACACAACAGACTTTATTACGAATGGTTCCAAATTTGACTCACTATCTACACCACAAAGCGAAGCAAAGAATAACACGGCTAAAGTCATTATCAACAGCCAAGCAAAAGTCACATTCAAACACTAATTGTGCTGAAAACAAACAGGGCATAAGACCAAAACAATGCCTAGACAACACTCGCCTCCTAGGATGGAACACCAAATTGAAGCAAACCCTCAAACTCTAATTATACATCAATATTTTCAAAAGCATCAAATCTAATAACATTCTTCTGTTTTGGTTTATCAATCAATATATAGTTTACATTAAACATTGGATTTTCCACAAAGAGTTTTTACTATTCTATCTATAGAACCAAGTAAAACCAACAAATAAATATAGGATAACCATTAGTAAAAATCCAAACAACCCATTACATTCACTTCCCCGAGCTTATTGGACGCGAGACAAGTTACAAACTCGGGGCGGAGGTTTATGATGATAATAATAATAATAATAATAATAAAGTCATTAAAATTCACTACTACTTCCTACCAGTTTGTACTATTTTAAGTTAAGGTCTCCTTCCTTCCTTCCTTACTTACCCACTAAGGCCAATGTAATCACCTAAACAGCATGGATAGGATTGTTGCTGCTAGAGCCGGCTGTTGAATTCCCAGAAGCTGGATTGGCATGAAAAGCAGACTGCCTTGTCGAACCGTCAAGCAGTTTTAGGGATAGAGATGGATCCCCATTTCCATCTGATTCAGCTATGCTCAGTTTAGACATTCCAACAAGTTCATCTACATTGATTGGGCTTTTCGAATGAACAGCAGTTGGCCTAACCACTTGGTGAGTCTCTATAATAGCAGGCTGCTGCTGCTCCTGGTTATTATAAGCAGGAGGAGAAGGCCATATGGGAACAGAATATGGAAAGAATGAAGGGACAAATGCGGGATACAGAACTGGATAATAGCATGGCTGAGCATCTGGAATTTGGGGGACTTGTTCTGGTTCTTCTTCATTGAAGTTGGTGGTGGAATCCATTGATTCTATCTCTATCTCTTCCTCTAGAGCTGGAGGAGATGGTAAGGAGAAAATGCCCTGTGTTTCGCCTTGTGGAGGAGGGTTTTCTGCAAAGAAATCGTGAGACACCATCGGAGCAGCACCGTCTCCTCCCTGTAAAGAAGCAAACAAACAAACGCAGGTATAAGAAGCGTGTATAAACAAAACAAACGGTGACATTAACAAATGTTTCTTTACTAACTTCGTCAGCTACAATGTCAAAGAGGCTGGAGCGTCTCTTCCGTCTGGAAACATTGCATTGCCTGATGAAATACTTCTGAGCATGGCTTGCAACCTGAGTGGGTGTTCTTGAGATGACGAAATTGCGGGATATCCCACGCCAATCTCCTTTTCCCAGCTTCTGCAAACCAAGTAAGAACATTCTATGTTCCTCTTCTGTCCATGGAACACCTGCAAATTCCAAACAGACAATTTGTTTTTGTTTCTCCTCCACTATAATAACAATTGAATTGAACCAATAAATATAGATGTAGATCGTTTCAAATTAGAATCTTCAATCAATGCCTATCAAGTAAGGTTCAGGGTCTTAGCAGAATTTCACAACCAACCAATTTTACAGATCCGAACATAGAAATTCTCTCAAGGTAAAATAATCACAGAAAGAATTCAGAACAAAAGAAAAATCGAACCTTTCTTCCTTTCCCTACTCGAAGATGACCCAGCAACGAAATCCTCAGACGCATATCCGTCTCCGGCACCATGTTCCGGCGTATCCCCAGGTGAATCGTGACTTCCTCCGGCGATTCCGTTCAAAGGGGTGCCGTTATTGGATCCGGATCCCGTATAGTGAGCCAAATTCCCCATGCTGGCACTCTTCCGAATCAACCCGTCCGTCAATCGGACTCCAAATAGCTTGACCCCTCTATTTGGACAAGTACGAGAATTGTGCCCATTGTGACTGCAATGGGAACACCTCCGCGTCATGGCCGCTGCCTCCTCCTCCTCTAAACAGAAATTCCGATCAAACCCAGATAGATAGATAGATAGATAGATAGATAAATAGATAAACAGATAGAACAGCCAACAAAGTTACATGATCCGAAAGAAAGAACAGGGTTTTGCGAATTGTAAGTCCTCGAGATTGTTTATGGGTTTGGTCGAGTATCGGTTGAAGCAAGTATCTTTAAGCTTCCTACAAGTTTACTCTCCTGGCTTGGCTGGCTGGCTGGCTAGCTGGATAAGAGAGAGAAGAAGCAAACGGATCACAACACAAATATACAATCCATAAATTAGGTTTTACACAGAAAGGGAAATAATGGGCTGCTTCAAGCGTGTACTTTCACAGATGGTGTACCTCTTACAAGGACCGTCCATTTAATCCATCATCTTGTTTTTTATTTCAAAGGATAAAACCAGCTTTCACACATTAATTATATCTTTCCTTTTTTATTTTATCCTCTTATTTATATTACATATCCTATTAATTAATCACATCCCAAACAGATATTTAGCTCTTTTAAAATGATCACATTTTTTATATTTATAATTATAATAATAGATTAAAAAATGTGAGATTTAATTCTCACTAAAAAAAAATATTAATATATTACTAGACTAGGAATTATATCAGTTATGACAATTTATTTTTTTTTGTATGGAAGAAGATTATTGTCAAGCTATTTTAATAGATTAATATTATTAAATAAAATAAATAATAAATAAATTGATAGAAATCATGTTATTTTTAAAAACTAATTGTATTAAAAAAATCAAATACAATGAAAATTGATTAAATCTTCATTGAATATTTTAATTTATTTTAGAAATTAAATGATATTTTCTATTAAAATTAAAAGTTATTACCAAATTCAATTGAAAACATTTATGGTATTAAATTATTACATTATTTTAATATAATATTTTTGTTTTTTAAAAAGATTCATGTAATATTATATAAATAATAATTTAATATAATATTATTTTTAAAAGGATAGAATTTAAAATAATATAAACTTTGTAACTATTAAAATATTATATTATTTTTTATTCTTGGAAATATATATATATATTAAAAATGATAAAAATTATTTATACGCATTATATTACAAAAATAAACTAAATTAAATAAATAAAACGTTACGAAACTCGTAAGTATTGAGACGAACAATTAACTCCCGACGGACTTTACCGACTTTTTAGAATTAATTTCAGAAAATATCATAATAATAATAATAATATTATAAATGATACGCATCAGACGATTATGATAAATAAAAATTAGACAATTTCTCTCTAACCAGATAGTACACCAAAAATTAATTGAAATGTTAATCCAATTTTGTAAATATGTCATATAGCCGTATCAATTGAATTTATCAACAACTACCTAAAGACTCGGGCATCACTTAATGAATCTAAGTGATACTTCACAAATGATTTAAGATATTAGACACTCTTCGAAAATTCAAAAGTAAGTAAATTGCCGATTCAACTCCTCGTGACACATACAATAACGACTAACTGTAATACAATTTTTTTTCATTAACATATCATCCGTGTAAGAAAAAAAATATTATTATTATTATTATTAATGTGAAAACATAGTATATATATATATATATATATATATATATATATATATATATATATATATATATATATATATATATATATATATATATATATATATATATATATATATATATATATTCATTTTCTCAATTTTTTTTAATTTAACTATCATCATTCTTTTTAATATATATGGACTATTTAAATATATATATATATATATTATTATTATTATAAGTTAAAATAATTCACGTTTGTTTTTACACTATTAAGATTTTTTTTTAAAAATTCAATTGAATTATTAACAATAACAAAGAAAAATAAAAATATATACTTATTAAACATCAGTCTGTGCACAAATTTATGTTCGTCCCGGTTTGATTCCGCCACATTATATATATAATACCTTTATTTTTTATATTCCATCTAACCTAACATGATTTAAAGGATAATAATATAAGTGTTACATTGTCCCCCTTTTTTTTACTGTATCTATTTGAACCATTCAAAAAATTATATTACAATATTATATTTAAAAAATTCTATCATACGATTACATTTTAACTATATGATTATCAGACATTTTCATATCTTTTAATATTAATATTTTTTTTTACTGTTTAGAGTTGTTTTTAAGGGCATAACACAAACACACAATACCTAAATATGCAGGAGACGAATGAGTAATTATTCTCATCGCTGCCTTAGTCTGCAACATCCATGTTTGGAAATGAAATATAGCACATGTGTTGTCGTTTAAGAAGGAAGTTGAAGTATTCATTTCAAGATGAAGGTGAAAGCTTTGCCTTTTAGGATTTAGAAAAATGAATATACACATATAAAGATAAATTTTTACATATTTCAATAAAAATTAATAGTTTTATAATATTTTAAATGGTTTTAAATATTTAGATATAAATTTAAAATTTAAAATAAATGTATAATAAGTAATTTTAAAAAATATATATAAATATTTACACGGAGTAATTTCAAACAAAAATGAAAATGAATTGATCAATTTATAAAAAAATAAAAAATAAATAAATAATGAATCTATATAATTGAGGACATATTTTAAATTTAATTAGATGTATATGTACTGTTGTACCTTTTTTTCTGATGAATATTCTAAAATGGTTGCAATTTAAAATTTATTAAACCATATATACATTATTTCAATAAAATATTTAATCTAGGTTAGTATATTTATTTTTTAACAACATGATGATTAAATTATTATTATCTATATATATATATTTTTTTTTTCTTCAAAAAATCAATATAAGTTAGTATATAGTATATACCAATATAGACTGATGTTTATTTTTCTTACTCTCTTTTTCTCCATAAAATTATTTTAATTCTAAATATCTTAGGCCTTAAACACGCCATAAAACTGTGGAAATTTCGAAAATAAAGAACTGATTGTTAAAAAGAACAATATAGAAATTATGAAAAAAGGAACAAAACTCGTGAAAAAGCATTAAATTTAAGCCAACTTTGACTAGTTTTTCATTCATCACATTAGACACGTTGATAAATAGACTAATATATATTGACCATCTTTTTGTAAGTGGGTCCTGCGGCTAGCTTTCTAAAAAAAAAAAATAGAGAAACCTTATGTTGAGCTAATATTATTGATCTCATTGAATGCTATAGTTTTTTTTTTTTCTTTCTAGATTCATCTATTATTAAATTCTAATTACATTTTGTTTCATTTAAACTTTTATAACTGTTTGGTTTATCATTGTTAATTTTTTCATGAAAAAAAAAGAATACCAATTCCAAGATAGCCCTAATCGAATCAATGGTTCCAAATTTGATCAAATAATACTAATAATCTTATTTTTTTTGGAGATGAAATATCTTGATGATCAATTTCAGATCTAGGAAATTAGTGCATATAGGGGCAATTTAGCATACCTTTTACCAATTGTGTGACAAATTAAAAACTTGTATTATGTAAGTTTGTTTTTTTAGGATAATTGATTTTGTTTAGAATATTAATGATTTTTTTACTTCAACTTTTTTTTTTGAACTGCATATTTTCAACTCATTTTCTGTTTCGATATAAGAGCTCGCTTTATTCAACTTAAAACTCAAATTATAGTTTCATTATTTATCAAATTAATCTGGTGATCTCAATTTTAAGTTAACTATATTGTTTTCGTAAAAAAAATATTTATCTTTTATCTTTCAAAATAATAGATTGATTCTCAACCAATTCATGAATATATCTTTAATCACTTACATGATCTCTTATTATATCATTCAGTTTGAATGACTAGCCACATATATAGAAGATATCTTGCACAATTTTCTTTGAAAAATTACGTTTAATAAACTAAGTATGATTTTTACAAATTTGGGTCGTTCACTAATTCAATTGGTCATTAATTAACCTAATTTAAATGTTTTTTCAATGCATATTTGATCAGATTTTAAAGTTTTTTAAATAAAAATAGGCATCTATATCTTTTTAATAAAAAAATAACTTATAATCTTAACTTTAAAATATCAGCAATCAGGATCAATGGAATATATTTTATACTTTCAAAATATGGACCAATTTTTTATTTTCGTATAATTTAAATCAAGAACAAGTCATGTAAATCTCTACGAGATATCCCAAATCTGTGAATATTAACAAATATTAAAGGATTAAATATTAGAGCTTGTTTGATCTTGGATTATTTTGAAGGAAAAAAAATATATTTAATGTAAAGTTTTTTATTTTAATTAGTTGTATAAATAACTAAAATGTTTTTAATATTAATAATTTAAAATATTGCATTATTTAAGTTGATGATTTTAGGATGATTTTTTTGACAAAGAAAAAACAATATTTAATTTGTAGCGGAAAATACAAATTCAATAATGTGACATATTTAGACATGAACATCAACTAACCTTAATATATATATATATATATATATATATATATATATATATATATATATATATATATATATATATATATATAAAAGGATATGGTTTTTTTATATCAAATTTAATTTTAAAAATCTACCCAAATAGAATATAAAATAAAATTTCACATAGTGACAATGAACAAAACTCAAATGGAAACAATAAAATAAAAATTGAAATGAAACCAACAACTTAAGATACCTTCTTACTTTGTTTATGCATTCATTTCCGTCCAAAACTTATTCTTTTATTTCATCATTCTTATATTCTTTTTTTTTTTTTATTCCATTTTTAAATAAATTTCGTATTCGGATGTAACAAAAGATCCTTCAGGAAGCACAAAACCTTTAGGACTTTGGCTCCAATTCGTTTCCAGATAATTTCAAACAAAAACACAAAATTCCTCTAAAATTGCTTTGGATTTAAGTATTTTTTTTTTAAATATTTGATTATTTGTAAACAATTTCAATTTTTCATATAAAATGGTTATGTTGGAAATAATGAAACTGAGTTTGATACGAGTTTAAACGAACAAATATTATTAAATTTGTTAATATTTATATTATTAAAATATATTTTAAAATATTATTTCATTTAAATTAACATCTTAATAAGATATTTAAAATTTTTTAAAAATCGGCCAAATCCAACTCAAACTTCGAAGTAGTGCGTAGGAGTGAGCAAATGGGTAAAACCAATCTGTTTTGTCTGATCCGTATTAAATTCAAACTAAATTTATCCAATCCGTAATCCAACTATTTTACTAATTAATACGGATCGGATACGGATTAGATTGAAAATGGTTTGGATAATCCAAACTAAAAAATATTTATATATATCAACTTAAAATTAGTCAACATTTTTTTTTTAAAGAAAAATTCGAATTTTTTATTATTATTAAATTTGAATCTGAAAAAAATAAATAATAAATAAATAAATAAATATCGTTGTCAAAATATCCTAAGTAAAATATATATTATATTAAGATGAAATTTAATTTAAAGAAAAATAAATTAAAAAAAATATTTTTATTTAGATAGTTTGGATAATTTGGATAATCCTAATCCAATCCGATTTAACTTAATCCGATCCAATCTCAATCCAATCTAAAATATCCAATCCGAATTAGTATTTAGGCTTCAGATTGGATTGGATTGAATTTTGGATTAATCCACCTAATGCTCACCCTAGTAATGCGTTTTCAAACTGGACCAATTGCTTTCAATACCAACAAACTCTTAGGTTTGCCTCTTTTAGGGAAGAATGTCAATTTTATTACTGAACTACAATGGAATATTCACGTATATCACTGAACTAATTTTTGTTCGCTCATACCACTGAAGTTGAGATTAATATTCATTTATATCACTACTTCACCAAACATCTAACTCCGTTAAGTTTCTGTTAAATGAAACGACATGTGGAATTGACATGTCATCTTTTTCAATTAATATATTGACATGTCATCTTTTTTTAATTAATATATATTATATATTTATTTATTTATTTAAAATTATAAATAATAAATTATTTACAAAGTCATTAATAATTTCTCTCTCATGCCCTAATTAACTAAACCCACAATTCTTCTTTTCTTATTCACCTAATCAATCACATAGATTCACCTTTCTAAAACATAGATAAATAAATGCTATCCTCATAATGCATTTTTGTTGATAATATAAACCATAATCAATCAGATAGATTCATCTTTTTAAAACGGAACAATAATCTAGAAATATAGGAAGAGAAAGAAGAACAAACTCTGAATAGATAAGAAAGCATATATGAAGAGAACAAGAACAATAATCCAGAAATAAGCCTTCAACAGAAAGAAGAAGATTTGTAAACTTCATTACTTGTCATCATTGTTCATTGTGAACTTTGTTTGAGACTGGTCGAAGTAAGAAGAAAAAGTTGAGGTCTAAGGCTCAGCTAAATGTCAAAGTTCGTTGTGATAGGGTTCTGAAATCAAAATCTCATCTCACATTGCCCTCAATTCTCTCGCTAACTCGTCAGTCTCCCTTCGGTTCTTTTATTTGAGAAATCGAATCTTTTGAAAACAATAATCCAAGAAGAAGAAGAATTGTGGGTTTAGTTAATTAGGGCAGGAGAATGAAATTATTAATGACTTTATAAATGTTTTATTATTTATAATTTTAAATAAATAAAAATATATATAATATATATTAATTAAAAAATATGACATGTGAATATATTAATTAAAAAAGATGACATGTTAATTCCATTTGTCATCTCATTTAACAAAAACTTAACGGGTTAGAAGTTTGGTAGAGTAGTGATATAGATGAATATTAATCTCAACTTCAGTGGTATGAGCGAACAAAAATTAGTTCAGTGATATACATGAATTTTTCATTATAATTCAGTGATAAAATTGACATTCTTTCCCTTTTTTTATGTGTGGATAAAATAGGAGCAACTAGAAATATTAGTGTAGAGGAGAATAATTATGTGTTGCCAAACAAGGAACAAGAAGAATAATATATAAAAAAAAAAGAAAAAAAAAAAAGTAAAATTGATCGATAATGTTATTTCACGGCTGAAATTAGGCTCACCCTAACGTTGGGTTGCGTAGTAGCCATTAATTGTTCATCTACTTTTCAGAAACTAACAGGATTCTTACACGTGGATGATTATTGCAATGAGAGGATATTCTTCCGCATATAATCTAGCACAATATAATTAAGTAATATAAATCCTAATCTTATCCATAAATATCCAAACTTTTAAATAATTTCATTACCTGTCATTCAATAATTTAACTTATTTTTATTTTATTAGATATAATCACCAATCACATAATATTACTTCTTTTAAAAAATAAAATATTATTACCAAATTAATTAATTATTTTATTTAATAATAAAAAATAAGAGGGATAACATATAAAATTGGACGGTTGCTATTTCATTATGGCCCACGTAATCCCCCTCCCAATGTATTTTAAGAATTTTTCTTGTTCCCATATCATATATATATGGTTATCTTCTTCTTTTCTAAATAAAAAAAATTGAACTCATAAGACATTTTCTAGTACACAAAAATTATAATCATGATCACTATTTAATTTAAGTTTTTTTTAGTGAAAATTAAACAGAAATATTTAGTATATATTTGACACAATTTTTTTCACTAACTTAGTTAATAATATTCTCATATTTTTATTTTATCAAAATTTATAAAATTAAACATATGAATTATTCATAAGCTGTCAAATCAAACATGCCTAACATGTATGCAATGAAAAATTGGGGCAAGAAAAGTTTCTAGAGCCTACCAAATAGAAGAAATATTATATATATTCTTAATTAACTTAATAAATAATAATAAAAAAAGGATTAGGTAAGATCATGATTTCATATGCTTAAGTTTTTCCATCTAATGTCAAGTTAATAAAGCCAGATAGAGAGACAGGAAATAAATAGAGAAAAAGAAACCAGAATTTCATGTTAGATGGATTTTTCTAGCATTGGTTCTTCTCATTTAATTTATTTTTAAAAACTATTGGGGTTTGGTAGACAATAAACCGGGGTGGCAAACAAGCCAAGTTGTTCGCGAGCTCGGTTAAAATTCGACTTGAGCTTGAATTTTTCAAGTTCAAGCCGAATCGTTTAATATTTGAGCGCCAAATTCAAAAGTTCATATTTAAATACTCAACGTCATATCATATTGTCCTATTCCAAAACTCTAATAGGTACCCTAATACCTAATCATAGCCTAGATGTATTATAATAAGGAAGTTAAGTTCCTTCCATAAACAAAATTTATAACTAATATACCAGACTACCAGACTTGTTGTCACATAATAATATACTCAAGTTAGAGATTTTCAATTTTCAAATTTGTACTCATATGCTAAGAACTGGATATTTCAATTCAGAATGAAATTTTTATAAGACCACTGTTTGTTTATTAATTGCTCTTAATACATGATATGAATCGGTGTGGAAAAGCCAGCCATCTAAGGTTGTATTAGGTCAGGCCCATCAATGCCTAGGCCCATTAAATTAATACCTTTGAAACTCTCATAAGGAATTAGTGGCGGTTCTGGGTTTTTACAGCCATAAGCTATTTTTAATTTTTTGAAAAAATATGTTATTAAATAAAGAGACAAAATTAATATTGGCCTAACTTGAAGAAAAAAAATATAAGGGGACGCCTTATGAAAAGACCCACATTGAGTATCACTAAATTTGAATAATTAAGAAGATGGTTTTAAAACCTCACGATTCTTTATATTCGTAATAGAAAATTAGTAAAGTCCGTCGGAGAGTTAATCGTTTTTCTTGAGTATTTACGAGCTCAATAATCTATTGAGTATTATCGTTATATCAATGTTTTTTTATTATCATTTTTAATATATATAAACTTTTTAAAATAACAAATAAAATAAAATATATGAAAATAATCAAAAGGATGGATAATGGATAGTAAATGAAAAAACTGTTCATACAAAATAAATAGAGCATTCTTATAATAACGTTAAACAAACTAATTTTTTTTAATAATCAAGGTTATTATTTAGTATAATCTCTATGGGGTCTTGTTTTTCACTTAAAAAGCTTTCAAATAATAAGATTTAATTATGATAAAAAATGAAGTGTTAAAAGTTAAAGACATATATATATTAAAACTTAATTGTAAAAGTAAAAAAAAAAAAGGTTAGCACGGGGTGTAAATAGATATAATAGCTTTTCTTGCACGACCATAGGACATATAAAACGGGCAACAAATATTTTGTGGGATTATTATTAATTAAGATGTCTTATTCTTCTTCTTCTTCTTCTTTATGAATCGATCGGCACGTTGACTAGATCTGGTTTTGACCAGAAGTGTGCACGTGGGATACAGCATGTACACGTGTGCTTTGCTGGACTTGATTCTCGTGTTCCACGTAGGATTCACGTTCCACTTCACATACAAAAATGGTGGTATCAAACTTGTCTCTCTTTTTTAGATGCCCCAGACAATATAACGTGCCACAAGATCCTGTTACTTAATAATTATTACCCATCATTGCTTATCATAAACATAATTAATTAGCTTATTATAATAATAATAATTATTATTATGATTGTGACGGTTATAAATGTTTATTTTAATCAAACATACTTAATTTAGATACTAATTAGAAATCCTTACAATTAATTAGGAGATAACTTATAAATTCATACAACAATTAGACAAGGATCCTTATTGGATCCATTATACAATCCCTCAATAACTGTGTTTACTCCAAGTCCATGAACAATATTGAAACCCAAAATATTGTGTTCAATAGTTAGTTAATTGAGTAGCTAGGTAGATTGGGAATTGGATTTGAATTTTAATAGAAATATATATATTAATTTAGATGAAATAATGTGTTAAAATATACTTTAATTTTATTTATTAAAATTTCATTTCAAACTTAATTCTATCTCACCTCTCATTGAAATGTTTTCATATATATATATATATATATATATATATATATATATATATATATATGTTTTCACATTAGAGATATATTCAACTCTTTGAAATTATTTCTGGCAACCCATCAATCATCATGACTCTGAATAGTACTCTATAGTTTAAACAATAAACTCATATTAAATAATGTAGTGATTGATTTTAATATGGATGATCTAGAATCTAGATCCACATATATATATATATATATATATATATATATATATATATATATATATATATATATATATATATATATATATATATATATATATATATATATATATATATACGAAAACCTTGTTTAGATTTGATGAAAATATCTTTGAAATTTATTTATAACTAAGTTGGCTTGCTTTGGTTTTGGTGCAGGCATGATGAGGCCTTGTATGGTCCAGGAATATAAGTATTGACTATTTATTCATTCTCAGGCCCTTGTTAGAATTAGGGTTATTTGATAACCGCTATTAATGAAGTAGATTGACAAAACTAATTATGCATTAATTAAAATACTTTATTTATTTATATATTTCGGAGTTTAATATTAAGTTGTTTTTTTGTCACAATCTCTTCATTTTCTTTCATTTTTTTAAATAAGAAGATATTACAAAAGTAAAAAAAGTATTTATATTGAAATACCTGGAAATAAGATAATAATGAAAGGCTAAAAATAAACAAATTAATTAGCATAAATTATTTTAAAATATCTATTAACTAATATGTAAAATTTTACAACTATCTTTATAAATGTATTAAGTTAAAAATGAATATCATGAATATAAGGATTAAACTAACTTTCTACATAAATAAATAAAATTAAAAAAATCCGATCTAAACCGCACATAAATGAACGTCAGTTTGGTCAATAAAATAGATATAAGTTAAATTTGAGGTTGTTGAAAGTTTGACCTGTTGTTTCAATTATATATTTATCACAAAACTACTATTGCAATCATATTATTCACTTTTACAATTATTTTTTCACTCAGGGTGACGTCATTTTTTAAAAAATTTTATATTTTTTTTATTAACTCAACTATTAAATTTAAAATTTTAAACTACTAAATAATTTAATTTATCAATTAATTTATTTAATTATTATTGGATTTTTTTATATAAGGTTATTTAGAAGTTTTAGTATATGTAAAAATTATATCCATATTATTTTACAAAATATAAATTATTTAGATTTTAATTAGTGAATTATTATAATATATTTTTTGTATTTAAGTTTTATAAAAAAAAATTAAGAATATTTTATTATTTTAAATGAATAAATTGAATGATTTAATATTAAAAAAAGAAATAAAAAATTGAAATTATTGGAAATTGTAATAAAAAACTGAATTGGAAAACAAGGATAAGAATTGAGAGGAAGGGGGAGAGGGGGATAAAATGGTAAATTGTAGAAGAGGAGGAGGAGGGAGAGCTGTTGGAAGGTATTGTCACTGGGCCGGCGATTCACGTGGAAATCACATGGAGGGGGGAGGAAGCTGCGTACGGACGAGAGAGAGAAAGAGGAGAGAGAAGGAACACGTGGGACAGCTAGCACGCACCCGTGGGACAGTTAATCATCATCACCCGACAACGTGTCGGACCACTCATCCATCAACTAATTATTTCTCCTATCATTAATAAATATATACACTCCCCCCACCCTTTCAGCGCGTGTAACCCACCTCCACCCCAACTCACTCATTTATTAAGGAATTATGTTGACCATTATCAATCTTCCTAAACCCAAGGAATTATTAACTAAGATTTTCTAATATTAATTAATTAATTAATTAATTAATTGCACGCTCATATATTATTATTATTATCCTAGCCTAGCCTAGGGTTTCTCAATTCCTTCCACCCGCTGCTGCCCTACTTCTGTTGTTGTTGCGGCTCTATATATAATTATTTAATAATTAAACACAATGATCACTTTGACCGGTGCTAATTAATTCATTATCATTCGCTTTAATATAATTGTTGTTATGTCAAGCATGTTTAAACTTAAAACATTTATTAATTTTGTTTTTAATTCAGAAAAATAAAATTGACATTATGTTTAATAAAAGAAATGATGGGTGGTAATTAATTAATTAATTTAATTAAGGATTGCATGAGAGGAGAGGAGACAGAAGAACAGACCCTCTTCCTCCTTCTCCCCTTCCTCCTACAAATATTTAATAACTAGTCACATGTATGCAATATTGCACTGCATGCATCATCATCACATATATATATATATATATATATATAATAATAATGATGAATTGATGATGATGATATAGTGTTCATAAATTGGGACCAAATGATAAGCTCATATAAGTAGCAGGGCCCTGACTTGTCATTTTCATAACAATTGCGGTTGCACTCATTTTCTATCTATTTAATTATTATATATATATAAAAAAAAAAAAGGAACACCACCATCCAATCCCATCCAACCCATTATTATTACTATCTCGAATGTCAAAATCATACTTAAACAACAAGATTAATTTTTTAAAATAATTTAAACATAGGTCCTATATAATAATTAACTTGCAGTAAAAAATATTTTTACCATGCATGCAGGTCCCACAACTGTGTGTATGTGTGTGTGAGAGAGAGAGTTCAAATGATTGTGGAGGATATTGTGTGTCGGATAAGCTTGAGACACCCTGACATGCACGGCTGTTTAGTCTCCCCACATAAATTGTTTTCTTCTTCTTACCACCATTTTTAAGGCCTAATTATCTCCTCGTCAGTGGCCCCTTTAATTATTCGGTTTCAATTATTTCATATTCATCCCAAATAACCATACATTATTATTCCATTTTTAACCACAATATATATATATAAATAAATACATTTAAATAACTTTATTTAAGTATTTATGACATAAAAATGGGTTAGTGGGGCTTATATGGGTAAAAATAAATTTGTATTGGTAACAAATTAAAAATTAGAGTCTGGAGGTGAGTGTAAGAATTTGAAGTAGCTGGAAACAATAAAGAAAAAATAAGGGATAAAAGAGTTAATAAATTTGTATTTTATTATTATTTTTTTAAAACAAATAAATAAAACAAAATGAAAAAATAAGAAAATTAACCGTCTTTTCACATGTTTATTGTAAGAAAATTATTTTTCTCATAACGGGGCATAAAATTTTAAGGCGGGCTTAAAAATAATAAAGAAAACTAGTATATGAAGATATATTTTATTATTTTTTAAAAATTATATAAACAATTTTTTTTTTATATATAAAATGAAGAGGCGTGTCATAAAAAAAATTATCATTATTTGTTTTCAAAGTGGACTGAAAAACACATTATTCCTAAAATAAATTACTATTAATAGATGCGTCCCTCTTTGTTCTCCTATTCTAAGCATTCTTACCTTTACTAAAATTCTTTTAATTATATTTTTATACTAAATTTAATTCAAACAATCTTTTACAGTCTAATCAACAATAAATTTATTCAATTCACCTAAGATTCAAATTCCTCCTACTTTATTATTTATAACTGAACTTAAATAATCAACTTGTAAAAAAAATATAAACATAATTATCAAATATCTTAATCTATGGTGATTGAATAGATATAGATTAAAAATAAGTGATGTTTGATGTTTCTATACAAAATAAATAACCAAAATCAACTGAAGGAAATGAAAATGGTGTTTGTCAAAAGGTACAATCAATCACATTCAATTTGAAATTAATTATTTGAACAAAAATGATGAGAGAATAGAGATATATCATCTTTTCTGTTCAAAAGATAAGGTTATATAAGAATAGTTACCGACATCTAAAATGAACGTTGAAATGTTAAAAAATAATATCATTTAAATATTATAATTAAACATATTTTATCTTTAAATTAAAAAAATTATATATCTCCTTTTTAGTG
The DNA here is from genome assembly GCF_907164915.1 of Impatiens glandulifera. Lineage (NCBI taxonomy): Eukaryota > Viridiplantae > Streptophyta > Magnoliopsida > Ericales > Balsaminaceae > Impatiens > Impatiens glandulifera. Next base: position 2,006,528 of record NC_061864.1, read on the forward strand.
TTTAAACTTATATACACGCTTAATAAACATACCCTCACCCTAATTTAGGAATACTTTTAGTTTTTGCAAGTGAAAGATGGAATATGAATATTTTATGAAGGATATATAAATATATTAATTAGTCTCATTTGATTCATGAGACACGTGTCCACCACCAACGCATGTTTCGGGGCACGTGACTTTGAAATGTGGTCAACCAACAGCTGTAGAGAGAGAAAGAGAGAATAATGAAGTAATTATTAGAGCTTGTTTGATCTCAAATTATAATTTTATTTTAATAATCAAAATAAAAAGAAAATATAAAAGTATATGAATTAAACAAGGTGTAGTTTGAGTCTTAGTCAGTCAGTCTCAGTCAAGTCCCCCATGTCACGTGAACTCCACCATCCCTTGTCCGACTTCTTCTTCTTCTTCCTATTCCTTTATTGGACCCCATTTTGACAACCCACTCTTTTGTTTTTCCATTTCAAATCCAAAAAATCATATTAATAATAATAGTAAAAATTTCATTTAATGTGACATCGATATGTTGCCACAATTAATAAGTAGGAGGAACCAACAATAATATGTTGATACAAAGTAAAAAACATATATATCAATATTAAAATAACAATTATATATTTATGTAAGTTAAATTAATAATATATGGATGGAATATTTCCCTAAATGTCTATATAAACAATCAAAGGAGTAATGATTTTGTTGATTGGAGAATGGCATGCAGTTGGCTTCATTCAGAATATTTGTTTGTGTACAATGATTTTGGGTTAATAATTTCAGAACAAGCTGCTAGGCATAACTAATAATTAATACTCATGACTATGTAGAAAAAATAAATAAAATTATTTTTACATATAAATAATTGTCATATAACTCTAGTTCAAGTCTAAGATTTCTTAAATTTAATTCTCATTAATAAATAAATAAGGTTGTCTATCTAGAACTTGACAAATTTTCATAAAATAATAATTATGTCTTAATTTATCGTTTGTTCAAAGAAAATTCCTCTAAAATTCAGTCCAAATATACGACCAAAAAGATAAACAATTAAAAAGGGAGGGTGGAGAAATGGGGTTCTAAGAAGTACCTCTATTATTTAGAGCTTGTTTGATGATGGGGTTATTTGAAAATTTTGTTTTTTATTCAGAAAAATAATTGTTTGATTAAGAGTAAGTTATTTGAATTATTATATTCTTTTAAAGTATTTTAATTAATAGATTAATTAGATATTATATATTATATATTTTTTTGAATTTTTGTTTAATTGGTTAATATAATAATTTTTAATTTTATAAAAAATAATTTAATATCTTGATTTCTAATTTAAATAATTAGATGATTGAAAATGATATAAAAAATTAATAAATAAAAAAAATCAAAATTTCAATATGAAACTAAGGGTTTGTTTGAGGAAAGGGTTTTTGAGTTTTATCCCAAAAACTCTTATTTGATAAAAAAAAAAACTGGTTTTTAAAATTTGAAGACTAATTTACTTTTTGACTTTAGAAGATATGGTGTAAGTGAGAAAATGATGATTTAGAGAGATATAATAAAATTAGAAGGTAGTTTTAGTATTTATATGATAAAATTATTTAATTTAATAGCTGATAAAATATTTAAATTTTGGGATAAAAACTGAATTTTAAACTTTATAAGCCAATAGAAAATTATCTTGTAATAATAATTAAAATAAGAAGTGTCCAGATCCGAATGAGCAGCTCTATTATACATGCTATTTTATATTTTTTTTACAGGTTTTAAAAAAATAATTATATTCCATTTTTATGATTTTAATTTTTAAATAAGTTAATTTATGAACTAAAATATTTCTATCAAATATAAATACAAAAATAAAATGAGTCATTATTTTGAATAAATTTGAAATAACCCATTATTTTATCCAAGTTAAAAAAAGAAAATCTAATAAAAAACAGGCCGCCCATGACCACTTTTTGTAAATGTGTAGACATGAATGATTATCATCAGACAGACAGACAGCGATGCATGAAAACCGTTCAATGCACTTGCCTTGAAAATACTCAATGACCCTAGCAAGCTAGTAAAAATAAATAAAAATTTTGATTATTAATTATAGAAGGGTGTTTAATTATTTGTATTATTGGAAGGAGGAAAAAGGTGAAGAAAAAGACAGAGAGAGAGAGACTTGAATGGTAAGAAATGAAATGTGAATGGGACCCAGAAATCGGTGAGGAGGTTGATCTGTTAATCCAATGATAGCTAGCTAGCCTATATATAATCTATATCCAGTGATATTAGAATGGTCCCTCCATCAGGTGATCCTGGACCCGTCCCTCATCTTAGCCATCCGGCAACTTATCGTGATTCAATTAATCTTTCTTATTCTTATTATTATTGTGTGCTCCTCTGCCCCCATTGTTCTAACAATGTTCTTGCCCCCACCCCCTCCCTCACCCTCATTCATTCATTCATCATTCCATGTGCTTCTTCATTTCCCCCATTAATATCTTATGCAATCTTTATTCAGACATTTCATTAATGTCGATTATGATTTATTCAACTTATTTATTGCCTTTTTTTCTTTACCTAGCCAGGGCAAGGAAAAATATATATCTTCATATCTTGCCCCGGTTGGCTTGTTCTTTCAGGTTTAACCTACTTTTTGTTTTCTCAGTTTTCTCTTGTTTATGTTAAATAGCTTGTTTAATCTTGGATTTTTATGGGTTTTGTCTAAGAACAAACTTTGTTTGATTAAAATGTGGATTATTTGAGATTTTTATTAAATTATTTGTCGTATTTAGAATTTAAATATATTGAAAGAAGAGTTAGGGTATTTTGGTAATTTAATTAATAATTTAAATAATTTGCGAGTTAGAATGACATTAATGTGATAAGGAGAGAAATTTAAAAAAATCTAAAAAAACCCAATATCAAACGAGATCTAATAATGTTAGACTATTGAAATCAAACATCATTTCTCGATTCTTCAAAGAATAAGCACATGTGTATAGTTTAGAGTGTTGATGATTTATGCATTTTCTTGGTATGGATTGTATTTTTTTTATTTGATTGGCATGTGTTTTTAAGTATGTGAGGAATATATTTGTATATTTTTATGGTAATTTAACTCATTCGCTACACGTTTTAATACAAATTTTTCGCTACCATATTATTACTCTATACTTAATATATAACTTACATTTTTGTAACACTTTTCACAAATTGTTTTAATACAAATTTAATTAATTTATTATTTTAAAGATAAATAAATTAGTTAATTTGGTTTAACAACTAGCTAATTGGGTTGTTGTTTTCTTGTCTATATTTTTGATTGTTTCATATAATGGAATGCAAGATTAAAATAACATATATGAAATAGACTTGAGCATTTAGAAAATTCAAAGAAACATGTCAATAAGTGATTATAGGTGGTTGGCGTATTTAATGATTTTTTTCCAAATTAGATTTTCCTCCATAAAGAAAACCAAACAAGTCAAAAGCACGCATTTCTATTTTGAGTACTTAAGTGTGAAAGAAATATATATTTGTTTGACATCTATATTTACAGCTTAACTATTTATTTGGGGTTGATAAATTCGTTGAGAGAATAAGACATTAATGATTTATATTAAAAATACAAAATCTACCGGTAGATTATGATATATATATATATATATACATATATATATATATATTATATTTAAAAAAAACATAAAAATTTAATCCATTATAAAAGTCTTAAAGAGTTGTATGTCATACTTTTTTATTCTTTTTATTTTTAAAAACAAAGATCTTCGTTTTTCAATAATCTCTATCTGTTTCATCTTATAAAATTATTTGGATTCTGTTTTTATTTTGTTGATATTTTATCAAATTAATAAAAGGTTAAAATCATTCAAATAAATATTGAGTCTTTTTTATATGAAAAGAAAAACTAAAACAGTTGAATGTAATATCACTTTTTATTAAGTGGAATATGAGATTATATCAAACAATCACTTTTTATATCAATAAAATCAATTCACTTTTTATCCTAATGTTAATTAGGATAAAATATCACTTTTAAAAAAGTTTAATCTATTTAATATGAGATTATCTTAATCATATATCAGTAATCACACAAGATTTTCATATAACATTAATTTCATTTACTTTACATTTTGTTGACCATTTTAATTATTATTTAACTCTAATAAAATATTTCATTTTAAAAAAAGACCAAATATATTTAACATGAGATTATTTTAATCACATATCAACAAATACTTTTCCTACCAAATATAATTAAATATATTTTTACTTTTTAATTAAAATAATCATTACTTTAAAAAAAAAAAAAAGACTCAATATTTAATATGAAAATATTTAATTACATTTCTAAATCAACTCTTTTGTATTAAATATAATTAAAATTATTTATTTAATTTTACATAAAGGTGAGTTAGTCAATAATATATTGGGGAATAGTAAAATCTTTTATAAAATAAAAAAGAAAAGAGAAAAAGAAAGTAATTGTTTAATCTCTCTCACACACATGTACACACACATCTATTGTCATCATTGAAACTTCGTCTTCTCTTTCTATATAACCCCACTCTCTCCTTCTTCCTTTCCTCCATTCCCATTTCCATTTTCCAATTTCCATTTCCAAATATTCAAAATGATGCAGCAGCAGCAGCTGGAAAAGGAAGATTTTGGATTATGCCTCAGCTTGACCTTCCCGGAGAAGAATCAAAATCCTCATCCTCCTCCTATTCACTTCAATCTCATGCCTTCACTCCCGTCCATCGCCGCCGCCGCTCCGGCGACCGTCGCGCCTCACAAATCTCTATGGAACGAGACTTTCTCCTCATCTATAGGTAATTAACTAACTAGATCTACATCTGTTTAACTCCTCCTCGCCGGATCTACTTCTAGATCTCTATTTTACTTATCAATCTCTATGAATATTGCAGATCGGAGTTTCGAAACATGCAGAGACGATACTAGATCTTTCCTCAAAGGAATCGACGTCAATCGGTTACCGTCTGTCATAGACTGTGAAGAAGAAGCCGGCGTTTCCTCTCCAAACAGTACTGTATCCAGCATTAGCGGAAAGAGATGCGAGAGACTAGAACCTACCGGCGATGATCATGACGGCGACAGAGATTTCCGTCAAACTATCAGCGATGAAGAAGACGGCGATCCTTCCAGAAAGAAACTCCGTCTCTCCAAGGACCAATCCGTCATTCTTGAAGAGAGCTTCAAAGAACACAACACCTTAAATCCCGTAAGTGTACCCCCTGCTAATCTCTTCTGCTATTCCGATTATATTTGAGAACTAAACTGGAGGATATTTATGTAATTTCACAGAAACAAAAGATGGCTTTGGCTAAACGGCTTGGGTTAAGGCCACGCCAAGTGGAAGTCTGGTTTCAAAACAGAAGAGCAAGGTTAGTTAGTGAATTTGTTAGTTCGTTAGTTTCTAATTGATTATATTTTTAATTCTACTCTCAACGGTGGCGCGTGTAATTTACGATTAATGTATTAATTTATCTCCGGCCTGTCAATACAGAACTAAGCTGAAGCAGACGGAAGTTGACTGCGAATTCTTGAAGAGATGTTGCGAAAATCTGACGGAAGAGAATCGGAGGTTGCAAAAAGAAGTTCAAGAGCTTCGAGCTTTGAAAATGTCTCCACAATTTTACATGCAAATGACTCCTCCCACCACCCTAACCATGTGTCCTTCATGTGAGCGCGTGGCTACAGCACCGCCTTCCTCCGCCGCACCGCCGTCGCAAATCGCTCATAACCACCAACACCACCACCACCGACCCATGCCCATCAATCTGTGGGCCGCGGCTCCTCCTCCGGCTACTCGGCAATTTGACGGCTTACGCCCTCGTTCGTAAATAAGTTGTTTATTATAAGGATATAATGGGGAAGAAGAAAGTACTCTCTCTCATCCCTTTTTAAGGGTTGGGCGGTGGTGGTGGTGTAAAAAAAAGATATGGTAGTTGGGGGTTGAGGATTTGCTGGGTGTGACATTTTTTTTTATTTGTTAAAAAGGAAAAAAAAAAGTAGTTTTTTTTTTTACTTATTACTAGTGGTATAAAGGAATCGACATGAATGTAAAGGATATTTAATTTCGAACTAATCAAAGGTTTATTTAATTTTGTTTCAATTTATCTCTCTCTAAGGAATTTTCCAAATTTGTTGAATTATTATTTTCATTGGGGTCCCCTGTCCGGAATTATTTGATAAGATATAAATGGAAGAAATAAATCTTTTTCATAAATTCCTCAAAATAATTAATATTCTTAATTTATCTATTACTACGATTAAAATAATAATAAAAATTAGTAGTAATTATTGAAAAAAAATAAAAAAATATTTGGTTTCATTTAATAAGAGAAAGGGCATGTTACATTTATAATAAGGTGGGACAGAATCTTCCTTAATGATTTCGATTCATTAAATGTCTTTGTCCCACCCTTTAATTCCACCACATAATGACATCTTCTTCTAATGTATCCCACTTTAGTTTTCTTACTTAAATTATTATTATTATTATTATATACAACAACAAAAGCTTAAAAAATTATTTATATAATTCTTTTGAGATGTATATAGTTGATTATGTACTTGGAATTATTTAATATAATTTTCAATTAATTGATGCAAGAACAAAATATTCTATAACCCTTCTCCCCCTTAGATTTCTCTTTCAATTGCATCCTCCACTTAACCTAACTTAATTTTTGTTATGTTATTTTTTATTTTATTTTGTGAAATTTCAGTTCAAATATACATGCATTGTTGTAAATAGATTTTTAGTCAATCAGTTGTCTTTTAACAATATATATATATTGAATTAGCTCATTATCAATTATTCATATCATTACTTATTATTTAATTTATTTTGTACAAATGTATACGGCGTAAGAGAAAAATGAAGTTTGAATTTAACGTTACAAGGACTGACTGACTAATCAACAATATGCATGAGAAAATATGGATTAAGTTTTTGACTCATTATTTCCACGCCCTACTGACATGTAGCTTATTTTCTAGAAAAAAATTGAATCTTGTTTTTTTTTTTTAATTAATTATCAGGATTTAAAAAAAAGGATAGAGGTATTGAATTCTAACTAGTTCTACTATAATAATAAGAATTAAGAATCTAATTTTAGACAAATCTTTTGTCAATTAAGCTATTATAGCTGGGTTAACTAAATTGTTATTTTTTGAAATAAAATTCAGCATCGTTTTCATATATTATCATAATAAATTTGATACATTTTGTGTACCATAAGGTGATGAAGGGTCAAAATTAGACCAAATGAATTGAAATGAAATAGAAGGACAACAAGGATGACCACCACCATATAAATATATATAATAATACTAATTAATGAGTCCACAAAGGGGTAGAAAATATTTTGTGTCTTGATTGAATAATTAATTAATTAATTATGTAATGTAATTGCTAAGAACCAAGCTATGATCCCCTACCAAACATTACAACACCTTCCATGTTTCTTTCTTCTTTCCTTTTGAATTTACCGAGTACATATTTTGTCAAGTGATGACAGATTTTCAATGTTATTAATTAGCAGGTTGTTGACATATAATAATTATTAATCAATGTAAGATATATATACTGTCAACCTAAGTAACCTTGAAAATCTACCATATTCATTTATGTAAGGTGGAAAAATACCAAATCTGATTTCATAAATAGTTAGTAAAATGGGAGTTAGTAATTAATGTTTTTTTTTTGACCTAGTTTCATGTTCTGTTTTTTACTCATCTATCATTATCATACATCTCTTTTTTCAACTACTTAATCATTCAATTTATCGACTAAAATATTTTTATTTTATTTTTATAAAATTTAAATAAAAAACATTATGATAATTCATCAAATTAATAATTTATATATATATATATATATTTATTTTATTTTAAAAAAAAAATCAATAAAAATACCACAAATAACCAAACATTCAAACAAGGTCTTGATGCATGGGCGGGCTATTGACTGAAGAATAGTTCAACAGGCGGATGGATGGATGGTATTAACTGCTCCCTCATCAATATATATATATATATATATTTATTTATTATCATCATGATGAATGATGATGATGAGATGGTGTAAGAAAAAATAATTTACTTTTTTAAGAACGACTCACTCATGACTGGCTGGCTGACTAACTTGATAATAATAAATAATAATAATATGTTGAAAATATTTCTTTGACAAGTAATGGATAGATCATAGTACGTACTACGTAGTACTCGTACATTTGTTAATTATTATAATTAAATGGACTGGTCGATTTATGGCTTAATTATTTTAATTAGTTAAATAGACCGGTCCAATATGATGTTTTTATGAATCATTTTATTCAAAATGGAAATGAAACACGTCTTCTATTTGTGTTTGTGTACGTACAGAATTAATATTAATTTATGCAGACAATATTTTTACAGTTTTTTTTTCTAAAGAAATCAAATGTTGTTAAGTTCGATTCTCACTTTAATCATGTTTTTGAAGTGGAGACGTGGGATTGATGGTATTTAAATATTAAAAATAAAAAAAAATATATAATATGGTTAACAATGTCAAAAAATGGCAATTCATAATCAACGTGACCTGTCCACTAATATTATTCGTACAACTTCTTTTAATAGTCTCCCGCACTTGCATTGATTCACATTCAATCAGACAAAACAATCCAAATCTAAGAAACTACCACTTAACTTCGCAAATTTCTCTTAATTTGTCAAACTATGAATAATGAAATAATCATATAATATTGAATATTGAATCACATCAAAACTACTATTAAAACATTTCACATTGATCTACTATTTAAATATGAATCAACTTGAAACCTTGAGATAATAACTCTCATACTATCTAACTCAAGTTAGAATTTCTGAACATAAATGACTTATAAGGTAGTTAAGTTGGAGCATCTTTTCTTGCTGTTTGACATGGGAACAACAAAATTTCATTATACAAGTCAAAAGATTATATATATATCATCATGACATTAATATACAAATATGGATTTTTATATATATAGATAAAAATATATAGATCTAGATCTCAAGAGTGGGATAAAAGAGTTGGGGAATTAAAAATCTTCGTCATCATCATCTGGTGAAGAAGAAGAATCCTCCTCATAATCAACCCTACTCGAGGATCCACTCCCCGACAAGTAAGGGACAATGTATTTCTTCATATTGCGATTATCAAGTGACAAGTGATCATCATCGATCTTCAGAAACTTCACCTTCCCAGCTTTGTCTAAAGTTTTCAAACCAATCCAGTCCTGCGTATAAAGCTCTGTCTGCACATAAATTTGATCAAATGTTTTCTAAATAAATAAATGATCATCATCTATAAAATAATTTTATACCAAATATAAAATTTCAATTCATTTTTGAGATTTTCCTCAATGGGATCTATATATATATATAATGATGCTTAATTTTTAAAGTGTCCGGATTGCCGGGTCGAGAGCTGTGGTTAATTTGGATATTTGGGTCGGATTGTGGGTTTACCCGTTTTTAAATTTAAAACGGTTAAAAATAAAATTAAAAATGCTAGAGGTATGTTTCGAACTTGCAACCTAACAAAACAAGTACAAATCTTTAACCAACTAGGGTACAAAGACTTTATATATTAAATTCAAACACCAAATTTGATAAATGCGGGACGTTTTAATATTAATATAAGTTCAACTTTTTAACTAACTAATATATAATGATGTTGAGTAAATGGATACTTGGGTCGGATTACGTGTTGACCCACCCATAAATTTAAAACGGTTAAAAATAAAATTAAAAATATTATCCGTAATTTTTTTCACGGTTTTTTATATTATTACTCGTGCAAATGCACGGGCTAAATTCTAGTTGTGATTATGACAATATAACATTACCCAAATGGAATCGTTGTTACCTTTCTTGGGGATAAAACCGGGGTAAAAGCTCCATTAGGATAGTATCCAAACCAGGCTGTTTCTTTTGGAATTAGCACTGCGTCATCCTCAAACTGACATTTGTGGATAAAATCCATGATACTAGTAAGTATAACTACAGTCTTATAAAGCACAAAATTGTATATAGACCGAGTAGTGTAGTGTAAACTGTATAGCAAATTTTTGGCCCAAAACAAAGTGAATTAATTAATGATAAGCACTTACCATGATAAGCACCAAGGATTCTAAGCTACTGAACCGCTGCTTGTAAGTGACATTTCTTGCGTGGGGGAGTTCATTATTGAGCTTTGGAAGAAATCTACATTTTTTCAAATATGAAGGAATATCCTGGAAGGAAAGGTGGAAAGTGATTCAGATCTAAAACTAATTTCAATATGTGTATTGACTTCCTAACTAGAATCAACAACAGAGTACTAACATTTGGTAGCTTTACATAACCACTTGGGGCCAAGTGAGTCTGCAAACAAAAGGCTAGAGCCTGTCAGAACCTTTATCTAATCAAAAGCCATTGTCAAAGACCACAAATAGAGGAGTGCATGGTAAAAAAGAAGATCATATGTCATTGTTTTAATGTAACTAATAGATTTTCAAGCTTTAAAATTATATAGTTGCAAGAAAAAGATAAATAATGAAAAAAATAAACTGAGAATACCTGGACATAATCGCTATAGACCTCGGACTTAATTAGGTTATCAGCCACAATGCAAAAAATTCCAGTCTGCCAGTACAAGAAAGTAACATTAACTACTGCCATGGTAATAAAATAAGTAATCTTCTCATTAATTAGACCATTACAGGCTTTACAGCAACTTGAAAACCATAAAGCAAACATTTTGACAGAATTAACCCCAAGACTAACTGGCTGATTAAGAAACTAATAAGTGATACTAGACATAATACCAGGCTTTGTTTCTTAATAGGCTTTGTTTGATGTGAGTTGTTTGGGATTATTTTCAAATAACCCACATTAATTTAATCATCATTCAAATCATCATAAAAAAATACTCTATATTTATAAAATATATATATTTATACACCTAATAATTTTTTACTCAAATAATCCCAAATAACTTGATTTTTCACAACCTACATCAAATGGGATTATTTGAAAATAACACCTAGTTATTCAAATAACCCTTTGATTATTGCATTTTGATGTTTGTATAGTCTCAGACTGTTTGATTAACTTATGACAAAAGATGCCATAACTTAGTATTTTTTTTGTCGGATGTAACTCTGTAATTTTTGTTTTGTTTGAATGTAGGAAGTTAGCATAACTCCCACATTCATGACTTTCACTTTAAGGCGAGATGTATCTCTGTAATATTACTGCAATCTTCTCATAATGCAGTTTAATGAAATGGTTTCATCCCTTACAAAAATGGTTATTCAAATAAACCCAGATCAAACAAGGCCTAAAATTTGAGCAGGGAACTGATGAATAAAATTCCAGTAAAGATACAAAGTAACCTAAATTGTAAAAATACCCAGGAAGGGGATGAGAAAACAGAACCTTGCCAACTCCAAAATTCACATTTTCTCTATTGATCTTGGTATTTTTTTTCTTTCAGGTATGCAACAATTTCATTAATTGGATTAAAACAATTTCATTAATCCAACATTTCCTCTATTGACCTTGGTATTATTTATAGAGCTCTCTGGATTATTAAGGTCTGTTGGGATTGCTAAATAGTGGGACTTCAATTTTTTCTAAGCCCTCATATTTTTATTAGCCTTCATTAACCCTTATCACATCCTCCTCCTTTTATCATTTTATCTCTTCTGTAATACATCTAATCTATTTCTACTTATCTAACCTAAGTACATCAGGGATTCAGGAACCTAATTGTAATTTGAATGAGAACCACCCTCTTACACCTCTTAAAATACATAATTAGTCTTCCTCTCGGATTTGAACCTTATGACAAAGGTTCTGAAGACATAAATTTTAATGTGTAGCAATACTTGAACTTAGGTAATATGAGCTTGGTAAACATACATGAAGGCAAGCATCATGACAACTAGAGTAATTCAAACAAAGATGAGTATTCAAGACTGTGGAAATCCAACCCAGACCCTCATGGATGAGTCAATGTTCTTTTATAAATTTTGCTTGTATCCTTACTTCCTCATGCAATGGAAAATTATAACAAAATAAATTCTTTACTAACTTTTGTATCCCATTAAGAGAGATGAGCACTTACACAACCAGGAACAGAAGCAGTACCAGCATGAGGTCCTCCTAGTGATATAAATGTTTTTACCTATTCCATGAAAGAGAGATTCCTAAGAATCTTACGAGAGATTGTTTGAGAGTTGAACTGATGAATACTTACAGGGGGTGCACCGTCACAATACTGTATAACACCTCTGGCTATCAAGTTTCCCTGAGTAGAAGGAAATTTTTTAAATATCATAAACACTAAAGAAATCATATCCTTCAACATACATGAAAATGGAGTTATGTCCAGCATTTAGATAAGAACAAAACAAAGTGTAAAAGAAGATAAATTATATATTCACGATAAAAATAAGAATTGTGATTCAATCACACCTGAGAAAGACCAACTATGTTGTAACCAGCCTTGAGTTCTACCATTTTTTTGATCTGCAGAATCACATCAAAATATCATGATTATAAATGTTAAACTTACAAATTGAGTCAGTGAGTAATTTAAGGCAACAAGACTGAATACTTGCCTTTTCACAAACTTCTGCAACCTGTGATAAATATTGCACCATCCAATTGAAAGTTGAATTATGAATGCACTTAGAAGATAATGAGAAAAATAAATAAAAAAAACTACTGTTTATGTCCTACCTGCACCTCCAGGGGCCTAAACCAGGAATCCCATAAGCCATCTCCAACTTCTCTATAACAAGGAACATTACTGTTAGGTAAACAGAAGAAAAAAAACTCATGTACAATTGAAACAAAATCCATATTCCTCACAAGGCAGAAGATACTATCTCTACTTTCAAACAATAATAGTACGAAGGTAAGAAGTGAAGGCTGGACCTTAAAAAAGAAGTTTGTCTAATAGCTTACTTTTATTGCAACTGACGCTTCATACACCTTTGGCTATGTTTAGTCATGTTAATTATCATAAAATTGACGTTCTTAATTCATGTTTTAACTCATCTACAAAAGTATAAATGATACATAAAAATGTGAACTGACCACGTGCAGTATAGGAATAATATATAGTAAACTATAGTGTGTAACGGCGATAAGATCAACAAGCAGTAAAGAGAAGTTATTCACATAATATAATGCAGCATCACTCATAAATCCCTATTGATCATACATGCAATATCCTTTATAAGAGGACCACTTGCTCAGTTTATGGGTAAGCTTTATCATTTCTGGACTGATGCATTGATCTCCAAGCCCTGCGATATCAAGACGCTCGAAGTCAAGCATTTGTAGAACGAATATTGACTAGTGAAAAGGCACCATAAAATCGATAGATGTAATGTATCACGAAATATTGAAAACAGTGAGTAAATAGAGAAGTAAATCCCGAGAAATTAATCAATTCACTTATAAAATGCTAAACGAATGTAGAAAATCTTCAAACGCAATAAAGTCGTGTACAATCAAAGAATATAACTGCTCAGCTAGGTCAAGTGGAAACTATATCTAACTTACCATTCTTTCCACTAAGCTGGACAGAACAACGAACAGAATTTTGTACCACCACAAACAGTAATAATGCTAAGGAAAATTTTCACTAGAAAGACAGGTTTACTGTAAATGAGACTCTCATCAGACGAATAAGGATATACGATCCTCAATTAGTATTGTTAACTTCATCTACAGAGAACGTTAATTAGTAATAACTACCTAAAATCTAAGTAGCCTTCCCTCTGATGATATGTTAGAGATTTACTATGAAATTTGAGTGAAATCATGATTATAAAATCAATAGAAGCATACTCGCATCAGAGAACCTATATTAACATTCTATTCTTCAACTGAACACTTGAAAGTTCAAACGCAGATATGTAATTATGTCAGAATTTATCTGTAAACGCCTATCTATATGCAGCGATTACCATGGAACACAACGAACGGTAACGCGGTTGAAATCGAGACGAAGCTGGAAGCAACAACTAAAATTAGCAGCGCGGTGATAATCAGAGATGGTGAGAAATGGCGAGCCATGAGAGTTTCAAAAGCCAGTTCTTCTTCTTCTTCTTCTTCTTCTTGCTGATGAGAAGCAAGAACGTTTCTCCGGAAGCTTTTTCCGACGATCAGTTCCCGGAATCGGATGTCAGTGCTTACAACTCTGCCAGTTCCGTCTATTTGAAGTCTGGAAATTGAACTGTCCAAATATGGAGAAACTTTAGATAAAATATCATACAGATCCTTCAACTTCCTTCCATATGTTCTATCAAATCCCTCAAACTCTTATCATTGAGAATTCATCATTATTACTTCTATAATTATATTTTCATCTTGTATTATTAACGTAACAAATCATGTGATTAGGTTATGCTTTGTCTATCTTAATTATTATTCTTTTAAATTTATAATTTTACATTCATATTACCTGTATCATTTATATTCACGTATCATATATATTTTTTTAATAAAAGACTTGTGACTTTGTAAAGAAGCCTTAGAATATCTTCATTTTTAATGGGATACAACAATAAATGTTGTCGACCTTTAGGTCAAATTGATTAATGGAGTTCTAACAACAACATCGCGAACGACTGAAAATCAATTCTCTTTATCATGTGCATGACGATCTCAAAATAAAGAAATAGAAAGAATCTTCGAAAAGAAAAATTACAAGTTATAAGTATGATTGTCACAAATGATTCATGTTACACGTTTGTTTCAAATTTGAAATAAAGGGCTTGAACGTGATGATAACTTTTAATTGGCATTTAAAATTTTTACGTTATTGTTTTATTTTTTTTCTATTATCTTTGTAACGTTTTTATGCATCTTGTGTTTTATTTTTTAGAAAATGACATTTTTATAGAAAAATATATATTTTTAATATAAAGATAAATTAATATAACAAATCTCATGTAAAGACTTGTAACTTAATAAGCTTCAATGATTTAAAAAAAGAAAATCTCATAAATAATTTGTGGGTACTTACATATCTTTTAAATATTAAAATTTTTATTAATACAAAAAATACAAGAAAGTTAACACTATCTCCCAAATCATCATTTTTAATTTAAGACAATTGAGAATGAATTGAATTTGAAAATTTTGATTTATTGGATAAAACTTTAAATTTATGTAAAAATTACCATTGAAAGAATCATTCATTCCGATTTATTAACCATTTTCTTAATTTTTCAACTAAACATTAATAATTAGATCTGTGTTTGAAACAATTGTATGATCTGTTTTTATATATAGTCATTTTCAAATAATCATAGTTCAGTGCCCAATGTTAGAAGTGATAAGGGTAGAAATACAAAAATGTTATGATTCCAAGGACCAAATTAATCTCCAAGAAACTGCAATATATTTTTTATTGATAAAATGAAAGTCCAAATGTTGAAATCAAATGAGCAGGCATGGGAAATTTCCTGATTTTTGTAAAAATTAAATAAAAGATATTAGAGATGATAATCTTGTTCTCATGTGACTCATGTCACCCCAATATATTGATTGCAATGACAATAATCAATAATACAATAATATATAGTACTAATCCACTAACAATGACAAACATTGTTTCGCTTGTATCCTTTAATTTCAAAATCCTTTTGTCTTTTACCATATAATCATTTCATAAAATAAAAGTAATCAACACTCATCAATAACACTATATAATGATTCCTATTTGAAAATGATTTTTTTTTGTTTCTTATATTAGCACATAAATAGATATAATATATTATTGTTTGAATTGATTTAACTAGTTTAATAAATAATAATAAACGTTTCTATATTAGAAACTTATAGAATATTGAACCACAAAAATTATTTTCAAACATGATCAATAGACCTTTCTTAATTTATGAAACTCCAAATAAATTATTCCACTCTTGTCCTCACCCAACAATTGGGTAAGTTCCTTCTTTATAGCTCCCCTAATATGCTTTTATTTATTTCTAAATAGTTATAATATATATTTTAGGTCCACAATTCTATCTCGAAGCGATTTAAATGAAAGCGGGTAGTCATGAGTGGTAGGTGTAAGGCTAGTTCTTCTTATTTAAATTTTTTTTTTTTAAAAAAAAGTTAAAATATAATTAACTTATATCTAATATTTTAAATTGTAATTGAACGGGTCAATTTTTTTTTAGAAAAAAAATGTGAAAAGAAAAGTTAAAAATACATTTCCTTCAATGAGTTTGTTTAGTACCAGATAATATAATATTTATCTTACCATCACTCAAATTTGAGTTAGTGTTTTATTTTATTCAATACGATATTTTACTTAGTCAAACTAAATTTTTTATTTCGAATTTTTGTGATATGAAAAATTACTCCAAATCTTCGGTAAGTCATTTATTGCTCATATCTTCTGATTGTGTTGATGATATTTTTTTCTTATTCGTCCCCCTTTTAACAGTAAAATAGACTAAATTATTGAATTTGAAGTTGTTTTTCCTATTTTCAATATTGAGTTATTAGATTTGATCTTTAATATGAAGACCCTCTTATAGGTATTCCTCCATAATTTGTACGTTTTTTTACTATTTCGACCATATATGTAGATGATAAATTATAATTTTTTACCAATCATTGACTGATAATAATTTCAACCATAGCTTATAATATATAATATTTGGTAGAGATTATTCTAATATCGTTTCATTAGTTCATTCAGTTTACCCTACTTCAACCCTCATCGTTTAAGAACTTAAATGAATTCGTTCTTTAGGTGACTCTCAACAAATTGTTTGATGGTAGAATTTTGTATATTGGAAATTTCAATTTTATAATCTACATCATCAATTATTTGTATTAATTTTGTAATTTTTTTTATTAATTAATTTTATATATAGAATTTCCAATTATTATTTTTTATAAAAATAAAAATAGTAATTGAACCTCCCTTATAATTTAATGTAATGTATTAAGTAAAAATTGAATTATTTTTTTTTCTTATTTTAGTTGTATTTCTTAGCACGTGCTATACTAATGAATTAATAAAATAATATATTAATTATTAAAAAACACACTATAACTAAAATGGCAATAATAGTTTCTAAACAAAGATAATAATTTGGAAATAAACATTTTTTTTGTACATTCTTTTTTTAATCCAAACATTATTTTATTTATACTTTTATTAATTATTGTACAAATCTGAGGCGACGCATCCAATATGAGCAACATATGCGCATTCCATACAACGGTAAACCGGATGGTTTGGAACCCTTCGTTGTTCGCAAGCATCGCAATAATATTCTCCACTTTCATCTTCAACGTAAGAATGAACAAACCCTAGCTCATGGTAGTGACGAGAATACGCAGCTTTAGACGGAAGAGCGCACCAGACGCAGAAGCTCACGTCGCATAGTCCGCAGTGGAGATACGGAGAGCAAGGAAGTTCTTTCCTACACTGGTTGCAGTCGCGTTTTGGATCGCGCTTCGTGTTTTGTTCGACGAGCGCGAGCTGATGACCGTGTAATGTGCTTCTAATCATCAACAATTCTCTGAATGTGCATTTTGATTCTAGGTAGAAATTGCAGTTTTTGCAGCTATAGATTTGGCCGTAGTGACAGTTGTCTCCACATGCATTGCAAATTCTCGTCGATTCCGAATTCGTTGGTTCTAAATCGAGCGAGAGTGTGTGCGCTGGATGAAGACGGATGTGATGGAACTCTTGTGGATAGTTAATGCAAAACTTGTGGATTAGGGTTTGGTGGTCGTCGCAGGTGTAGGCTGAGCCCCATATTGGAAGAGCACAAACGCAACAACTTCTGTCGATCGCGTAATAGAAACCTTCTTCTCGTATTAGGTCGAAAGGGGAAGGAGCATTAGCAATGGCGGATAGATCGTGATCGCCGTAGTCGAGACAAGACACTTTTTCCAACATATCGCAGCCGGTTTGAACTAATAGATCGCATTTTGTGCAAAGATTGAATGGAATGTCAATCGATCGTAGCTCACAATTGGAAGAACAAATATCGGTACTAATCACCATTTCTGTATCTCCCCCTCCTCCTAAATTCTCTTGACTCCTAATTATGAAGAAACGTTCAATCTTCGCAAGCAGAGTGTCGTAATCCCATAATGTCATATCTTTGGTTCTGTCCATGAAGCCGGAAAAACCATCCAAACTCGATTCTCTTTCCGGGAAGAGTAAATCCGTTACGTTCATCATCAACGACGCCTGCTCCCGCCGTGTCTCAATCATGTATTGGTTCCACGAGGTGTTCGACAAAATGCCAGGTGAGTTCGATACCTCTAATTTAATTATTTCTCCTATAGAATCCTTATTCATGATAGATGTAATACAATGAGCTGTCGAGAATTGCAACTTAGACGCCTCCACATCTTCCCCAAGCCTTTTCATCTCCATATCTAGTTTGTCCATAGTTTCGTCGTCATGAACACTCCCGAAGAATGCGTTGAAAGCTTTCTTAAACCTCTGACGTGCAAAATGAATCTCGAATCCGAAGGAATGAACAAACTTGAAGCAATCCAACCAAGACCAAAGATGAAACTTGGTGATCTCTTCGTCTTTAGTGCAACAAATATCAAACATGGCGTGGCATAAAACATTGAAGAATAATATCTTCGGCCTTGAACTACTCAATATGGAGTTCTTACTAAAATCCCCATAGTTAGCAAACAAGAGCTCCATCACCGGTGCTAGCGTTCTTGATATAGAGTATTCCCAAACCCCAACCACAACAGAATCATGATATAGATTAATGGAATCCATCGCATTCTCCACTACTCGAGGCTCGTAATTTTCAAAGAACTCGGTAAATAAAGGGTGGATAGAAAGCATTGAGAATTCAGTAGTTAGCGCCTCGTTTGACCATTCATTTCCGTCGCTGATGTTATTAGCAACGAGATCGTTTAAATCCTCCAACTCCATTTCGCAACACCAAACAATCTCTTCCCTCAATGTAATAGGAGGGTCTTTTATCACAACAATGGATATTTCATCTCCAAGTTTATGAGCAATTGATAGATTCTCCTGAGAAAGTTAGTTAACATTTATAAGATGGTCAGAATAGTAAATTAGTATATATGTGTTAGTTCCTCAACCCATATAGACAGTCTATACTCTTCTAAGTTCTATCAGATCATTACAAAAATCTCGCAGATATGCTTCTGTGAATTGAATGTTATGTCACTATTTTTATAAGAAATATAACACAGTTTACCTCCATGAGTGCGCAATAACAATGCGCAACAATGCTGCAGCCAGCTTGAGGACATTGATATACAGGAAGATTTGAGTATCTTGTTTTCTCACAGTGGTCACATATAAGTTCCTCATCTTCAAATTCATCGTCTTCTTCATCTTGATCTTCTTCGTGAAGCTGGAGAATATGTCTGTGATGCGGGCTTTCGAAAGTGGGTTGAAGGACACAATGGATATGGAGATAGAATCGACATAAGCTGCACCTGAAGAAAGCCATTCCACTACCAATTTCCTTAGCACAAACCCTACAAACAGAAGTTGAATCATCCAAACTCGAGGCGGAGTGGATGGTAAGAACGTGGGCCACAGCTTGATCGCTACACTCCAGGATTGTTGGTGGAGAAAACATACAAGAAAGGCAGAATTTTGATGGGAAATCACATTTCCGGCAACTGTAACTGAAGCCAGAGCAGGTTGTAGAACATCCCCTGCATTTAAAATCATTTTCGGAACTGATTAGAAAGAGGAGATGATAAGAATGGAGGTCGTGTTTAAGCTTGGGTGGCAGTTGTAAGCAGAAGTCATGGAAGAAGATTCGACAGTCAAGACATCCGTAAGAATTAGCAGATCCTGGGATGATGTTGTGGTTGCAGGCGGAGCAGATCGTTAATCCGGGCTGAGGCGGGGATTGAAGGAGGGAAAGAGAATGTGACATGTGAAATGGGTGATGGATGGTTGTCGGAGATTCTGCGCAAGAGATATGGAAGAATTGTCTGCATTTTTTGCAGCAGTAGTTTGAGCTTGAGTTTGAGTTCGAGGAGGCATTAATGGGTAAAGAGCAACCGGAGCAGATGATGAAAGGATTAGGATTGTGATCATTACCATCATCTTCATGGTACAACTTTAAAGGATGCTTGTGGGCATAGTAGTGAAGGTAGTTTTTCTGGGGATGGATTTCTATAGAGGTTTGAATTTCTTTCAGAACTTGTTGTTGTTCTTCATTCTCCATTATTATTATTAACAGTATTTCTCTGCAGTTGATAATTTGAAAATGAACACAAAAGTCTGGCTGGCAGTCTATCTATATATCAAATTATAAACAAAGCACAATGATATGGACGTGCAAATGTCAACGCTTTGATTTTCAATATTCAACGATGAGTTGTTCTGAGAAAACAAAGCAACAATTTTGGATTCAAATGCATGATGCATCATACTATTGTCTTTCATTCACATTAATTAATAACCATTCCTTTCTAAAATAAATTTGGAGTCTTGTTCAGAGCAAGCCGCCCCAAGATTTTCAGTTTTTAATTTTTTGTTAGTATTTTTAAATTCCAACTTTGTTAGCTTTAATTTTTTAATTGATTTAGTTTTTTAAAGATATATTTTTTATTTTGTAAAATTATTTTCATTTATGTTTTAAATTTGTGTTTTTTTCCTTTTGATGTTTAATTATTTTTCGAATGGGATCGGCTTAATCCTCATCAGGAGTGCATTAATCACTGGACCCACTTTTATAATGTCCTTGATTCTTATTTATAGGAGTGGATGTGAAGTTGCAAACATTTTTATACAAACTTTTATGGAGTTCCTGCAATATGGGCTTGGGAATAAGGGATTTGATTTCATCTAACATTTTTTTCTTTTTTGGGTCAAAATAGTGCAACAAATGTTTTTTTAGAGCTTAACTTCCATGGTTTATTATGATCAAATATAAATATGAATAAAATTAGTCTATATGAACCGTATCTCATGTAGAGGTTGATTGTAGAAATTGGTGAGACATCTCTACTATATATATTCTACTATATATAAGTTTTTTTTTTAATATGCAGTGAAGATTCTCGGTAGACGATAACTCAATCAACTTTTGGGACAATATTTAATGCATTGTCAGAAGTTTTGCCTTGTCATTCTCGACACTTGCTTTGGTCGCAATATGTAGAAATGCTTCGATCAAAGACATTACCGATTAATGTTCGAATTAGTTTCTAGTAGAATCATATACAGAAGAAGACTTAATGCTAGAGAATTAATCTTATATGAAGTGATGTTTCTAGAGGGGCGCAATGTGATGTTTACTTGTTCGTGTGATATCTTACCTTGACAAAATATTAATTCTTGTAAAGTTAGTTATTGTTACATTTTATTTGCGAAGATTATCTTATATGTAAGAGAAGTTGTGAGATTTTAAATTTTGTAAAGATCTTGTTTTTTTTTTTATAAAGTGTGGTGTAGCATGAAAAAAGAGTGTTTTATGGTTAGTATGTGTTGTGTGAGGAGGTGGAGACACACCTCACATACTTTGGAACATAATTGACATTAAGTGGGCTGTGAATTGAATAATCGTTAGTTAGTTGAAAAGTTTGTATAGAAATTGCGAGCTCGGTTGAATTGAGTCGATATATCCTTATTTTAATTATTTTTTTTTTAACTATTTGACTCAAAGAATCGTAGAACGTTCAATGATGCGTTTGTTTTATAACGTTATTATTATGACGAGAGAACATATTTTGGTAAAATTATTTGAGACGATTGGTAAACTCATTGATTTTTTATAGAATCTTTGAGCTCATTGAAATTAATTTTTACCATTTTTTGTTGATGAATATTTTTACTTATTTTTCAGTTTTGTTTTTCAAATGATTAATTTTTTTCCCCTTGTTCAGTTACTTTTTAGATATAATATTTTTAACAATTCTTATCTACATATTTTAAAAAATAATCATTAATTAATTTGTATGACTTAAATTTATTTTTAAATTCAGTTTTCTTAATTATTATTTTATAACTCCAATCTTTATTTTTTATATTTTTTATCCGTTTAATTTTTAATTTATCTACTTTGTTTTTTAATTACTCACCAAAACTGGAAAGCCAATTTCAAGAACTATTGTGCCAAGTTAAGAAAGTGTATAATTATATTTTCATCTTTTTTTAGAATTTGTGCAATTTAATTGCATTCAACCTGTTACATTATTATATTATGCATGTTTGTTTTAATTCCTTACTTTATTACACTTAAATTTCTTTATATTTTATACATGTTTCAAGGAATATTATTGAGACTATTGTATATAATATATTTAAAATTTGTTTAAAAAGAAATAGAGATAATTCAAAAAACTAAAAAACATAATTTTTTTAAAGAAAATATGAAATTAAAAAAACTGAATTAAAAAAAAAAAGTCATCAAAAAATAATTAAAAAATTGAAATGTATCAACATTAATTAATTGTATTTTTAATAAAACTGTCTTTTATATATATATATATATATATATATATATATATATATATATAAATGAAAGTTCTACTCTTATGTCTAAATTAGCATTTTTTTAAATATAAAATTTAAATTACAAATACAATAATAAAAAAACAAAATCTGGAATTTTAAAAGTTAATCAATAAAACTGAATTATATATAAAAAATTGGTCCAAATTGACAAATAAATAGATTGAGAACATAAGTAAATTAAAAATAATAGTTTGTTTTCATATAAAATAATTTTAAAGAGTTCCAAAACACTATATATATAAAAGGTAAAATGGTTTGAGTTCAATAATAATAGACATTTACAAGTGTTAAATGAGAATTCTAAATATGAAAATATTTAGGATATTGATAAATTTGATAAAACTTTGTACATTTCAATTTGTCATTTAGGCTTAAAGGTAATTTTATTAATAAATGGTGCTTTTAGGCTTAAAGGTAATTTTATTTATTTATTATACAAAATAAAAAATAAAAACATTTTGTTATTTGATATCATCATTAATTTGATTATTATTTTTATTTATTAAATTATACAGCCTACCAAAATAATTAAAGTAATAAGAACAATGTCAAACAAAAATAAATAAATAAATAATTCAGTTCTCACTACTAAAATGTAGTGGATGCTAACTTGTGTTTATCAATTTATAAAAAGTGAGTGTTTATCAAATTATTCTAGATTGAGATACTTAATGTTGAAATTTATTTGTTTTATTTTTTCAACATAACATAATAAATTTTATATGAAAAGGTAAGAAATTAATAATAAATAAAATTAAATTTAGCTAGTTAGAATAAAGTTAACTAATTTTTTTAATACAGAAATCTAGCACACGTTCACTTCAACATTCTTAAATTCAATCTGTAATATTTAACGTTAACACATAGCAACTTTAGTGACTTAATAAATATTACAAATTTAGTATATATTTTAAACAAATGGTTAGAAAAGACTATTTATAAAATGATTAGGCAAGTTTTATTAGTTAGACAGAACCAATCAAACAGGTTTCAATTATAAAATAATTTGTAAAAGGACACAGAACCAATCAAACAGGTTTCAATTATAAAATAATTTGTAAAAGGACACACAAACAAACGGTTTAGAAAATGACGGAACGAAGCATAATTTCAAATACCGAAAACATGAAATTTGTTTTTTTTTTTCTTTTTTAATTAAAAGAACTAACATGACACCAACCACCTAGACTCCCGTTTTTAACATAAATTCAAAACGTTTTCAGATTAAATTTAAAAGCAGTTATTGTCTCTCAATTTATTGTTAGATGTTAGATGGGCAGGACAGGTTCATTAATAGATAAATCGGAGATGACACATCGAATATGAGCAGCATAGTTACACTCCATACAGCAGTAGATGGGAAGCCATTCAACCCTTGGTTCTTCGCAAGCATCACAATAATATTCACCACTATTGTCTTCAACGTAATTTTCAGTGATCTGAAGCTCATGGCAATGACGAGAATAGGAAACTTTAGCCGGAAGAGTGCACCAAATGCAGTAACTGAGGTCACATGTCCCGCAGTGGAGATAAAATGACTTGACAAGCTCTGTTTCACACAAAGAGCAATTGCGATCTGGATCATACTCAGTGTTTTGTTCGACAAACATGAGAGGATGATGACCGCATGAGCGTGATGAAACTAATGTAACCATGGAGTCCTGGAATATGCATCTGGGCTCCAAATAGAAATTACAGGTTTCGCAGCTATAGACTCCTCCTCTGTAATTACAGACTTTGTTTCCGCATGCATTGCATTTCTTCGCCACTTCTTCCGAGTCAGTACTCTTCCGGCGGTGGTTCAAATTATAACTTAGGGAGAGAGTATGCTCCGGATGAAGATGCTTGTGATGGAATTCTCGAGGGTAGTTTACGCAAAACTTGTGGATAAATAGAATATTATTGCGTTTATATCCATGTCCATGCCCATAGAATTTGTAGGCCGACCCCCAAATGGGTAAATCACATATGAAACAAGTCTCGTCTATCTCATAGTGAATGCCTCGGTCTTCTTTGAGGTTGAAAGGGGAAAGAGCGGTGGGAATGACAGTTAAATCATGAGGGCGATTGTCGGAACAAGAGGTCTTTCGAAGCAATTTGCTACCGGATTGAACTAATAGATCACATTTCTTGCAAAGATTGAATGGAATGTCAATCAAGTGTAGTTGCATCGGCTGATCATCTCCTCCAAAGAGGTCTCCGCCAGCTGCATTCATTTCATGATGGTTAATCAAGAAAGCTTCCATCTTGTGAATGGGAGAGGAATAGTCCCACAATCCCATATCTCTTATTTTCTCCACGAAACGATATGTAGAACCAACTTCGTTCGGGTCCATGTCCTGGTAGACCATGAGTATCATTAATGCGGAGAGCCCGGGGAATGACTCTACTTCCTCCCCTCTTGTCTCAATCGTGTACTGTTCCCACGAGTTATCCAACTCTGCCGTGTTTTTTCCTTTGAATTTAACCGCTTCTGCGTATTCTCCCAATTCTACACACGATGTCTCCTTATTAATCATTATTGATGTCATATTACTATGAACAGCAGAGAGTGGCGAATCCGGCTCTGATATATCTCCAAAAATCATTATCATGTCGGTATCTAATTTGTACATGGCTTGGTAGTTGTAGCAAACATCTCCCCCGAAGAAAGAGTGCAGAGCTTTCTTAAACCGTGGCAGTGCAAAATGAATCTCGAACCCCACAGAATGAACTAACCTGAAGCAATCTAACCAAAACAAAAGATCCTCTTTCGAGATCTTCTCATCTTCTTCTATGCAACAGATTTGCAACATCGACATGCATAGAATATTGAAGAAAAGTATTTTCCCCATTGAATTGCTCAGTAAGAAGTTCTTACTAAAATCCCCATAGTTAGCAAACAAGAGCTCCATCACCGCCTCTAATTTTGTCGATGTCATATATTCCTCAAGCACAGTCATAGACAAATCATCGTATAGCTTCAATACGTCCTTAACACCATTAGACTCGTGATTTTCAAAGAACTCGGGGAAATCAGGGTGGCTAGAATACATTGAGAATTCAGTCGATAACGACTTGACTGACCATTCATTTCCTTCTATTTTCATCTTTTTGGCAACAAGAATCTCTAAATCCTTCAAATTATCCATAATATTAGGAAACCGAGCAATATCTCTCTTCAAAGTAGCAGTAGGAGGGTCTTTTATCACAACAATGGATATGCCATCCTCGTCTTCTCGCTCTCCAAGTTTATGAGCAATGGATAGATTCTCCTGAAAGTAATTATATTAGTAACCATATAAGATTTGCATGGAAACCCACGCAATTATTACAACAATAGACCAAGCTATTTGATGAGGAATCCCCAATGCTTATGATTGGTTAATATTTGAACATGTGTTAGACTAAGTTCAGTTTCAAACATGAACTGATATGAGAAATTTGAATGAAAAAAGTGTACGTTTCCAAATGGAGTAAAAAAATAATATGAATTGACCAAGTATTGAATTTTTATATTACCTCCATGAGTGGGCAATAACAATGCGCAACAAAGCTGCAGCCTTGTTCAGGACATTGATAAACAGGAAGATCTGGGTATCTAGTCTTTTCACAGTGGTCACATATCAGTTCTTCTTCATCATCGTCATCTTCTTCTGTTTCTTCTTCTTCGAGGTGGTTGTAAGTAAGTTTGAGAAGATGCCTGTGATGTGGGCTTGTGAAAGTGGGCTGCAGGACACAATGGATATGGAAATAGAATTCACATTCATCGCACATGAAGAAAGCCAATCTACCCATTTCTTTGGCACAAACCCGACAAACACAAGTGGAATCATCCAAACTGACGGCGGAGTGGATGGTGAGCATGTGGGCCACCTTTGCAGCATAATATTCATGGATAGTTTGCAGAGAAAACATGCACGAAATGCAGAATTTTGATGGGAAAATATCATATTTCCGGCAACTATAACTGAAGCCAGAGCAAGCTCTAGAACATCCTCTGCATTTAAATTTATGATCACCTCCTGAACTCAGAAATAGGGGATAAGGATAAGAATGGAGGTTTTCTTTGAGCTCGTGTGGCAGTTGTAAACAGAAATCATGGAAGAAGATTTCACAGTCAAGACAGCCGTAAGAAGCAGATGATCCTATGATGATGTTGAGCTTGCACGCCGAGCAGCTTCTTTCCGGCGGGGATTGAAGGAGGGAAAGAGGATGTGATATGTGAAATGGGTGAAGGATGGTTGTTGGAGATTCTGCACAAGAGTTATGAAAGAAGTGTCTGCATTTTTCGCACCAGTAGTACTTTGAGGAGCCATTGACGATGGGTAAAGAGCAGCTGGAGCAGATGATCTCTTCTTCTTCTTCTTCTTCATGATTCTCAGATTGCCTTCTGTCAACATCATCTTTTTTATCATACAACTTCAAAGGATGCTTGTGATAGTAGTAGAGGTAGTTTCTATTGGGATGGGATTCCACAGAGGATTTAATTTTTTTCAGTAAATCTAATTCTTCCTCATTCTCCATTTCTTATCCAATAATACTACACACACCACCTTCCTTGTCTTTCTCTATATACATCATGATCGTGACCAGAACTTGATCCAGAAAAATAGTATTATAATCTATATTATAAACTGAGCCAAATGATAAAAATAATTAACAATCTCATTTCAACTTCATAATTTATAACCAACCAAGGCGTTTGTCAGCTCAATGATCAAAGAGTATACTATTATTATTATTGAGGTTGACAACTCCAGTTGGTCCGTCACAGATCTATCTATAAAACGTTTTGGACTTTCAAAAGTCAATGCTTTGAATTTCCACAACACTTAAAATATTCAAACTGAGTTGTTAGTTGAATCATGCGAGAGATACCAGCTACTCTTATTTTAGCACTAGGACCAAAAAATAAAGTAAAAGTAATTCTTCTTCTTCCTCATTCTCCATTTCTTTTCCCCTACTTCACACACCTTCCTAGTCATTTTCTCCCCCTCTCTCTCTATATATATATATATAATTCAGATCATGATCATGACTGGAGCTTGATCCCCAGAAAATAGCATTATATCAAATGAAGCCAAATATCAAAATGATAAAAAATAAACAATCTCACTTTTAACTTCAGAATTTATAACCAACCATCCTGTCTTACAGTTCAATGATCAAATAGTGTATTCTTCAGGCTCTAAAATCCAGTTGACCCCTCAGAGTCAGAGAGATCTATGGATCAACAAAACGTTTTGGAAGTCCAAAAGTCAATGCTTTGACTTTCCACATCATTTAAAATATTCAAAATGAGTTATTATATGAATCATGTTAGTTCTTCATATAATTATTAAAGAAATTTGATCAGGTTCGACTTTCATTAATTAAGAACAACGTCCTGAATGGTGAAGGTCGGCAGTGGTGCTAGCTTTATCTGGGAATAAACCCTGATTTAAAAATAATAATAATAATAAACCATGAAGGGGATTTGATTCAATCCCTTGATTCTGTTTGGCGCAATCTACTGATGTTAGCATGGTTGCCACTGGCACTGACAAGACAGGTGACTTAGCAATGTGTCACCTGCTTTTTAACACACCTTGTGTTATAGCATACCAGAATATTTGTGAATTGGCCCTTCTGACCTTATCCATAATGGTTTGTTTCCCTTCAGAAATGAAGATCAGAAACAAACCCAGAAATGGGGATAAACTAGTCCCCATCAGACAATAAAGTGAAAAAAGATACTGGGATGATTTATAAAATGATTGGGCAAGCTTTTATTAGTATAGTTTGTCAGCATGTGTCTGGATTCTGTTACAACAAATTGATGTCTGAGAAAACGTACAAGTAGAAGAAAAGGAAATGATTAACAAGCGAATATCTCGCCCAAGGAAATGAAAAATCAAAGACAAATTAACTTGCCCCAGTAAAGGGAAGATTCGTGTGAAGAGAGAAGTGGTGGCGGCGGTGGTGGTTCAAACGGAGAAGAGACAGATAGCTCATACAGTATAATGTGGATTAACATCAATGTCTAGTCCTCTTAGCTTAGCAAATGATTCCACCTTCCCTTTCAGAGTGTGGATCTCCCTTAGTCTGCCACCAACCAAATCCCACAAAAGTGAAACATATTCTATGTTTTGGCTTAGTTAGTTAGTGTCTGTTGAAAACACTTTTTGTTTCTGAATCCATGCAAGAAACAACCAATCAAATTTTCAAATAATTTTGTATCTAATTTCTGATCTGGATCTGACAGGAAAAGTGTTTCCAAATGATTGATTCGGGAGAAAAGATTGTTTTGCTTCCTAAACTTTAAAAAATATTTCAGTCAAAGATTAAGAAAAAGAAGAAACTGTGTAGAGATAATTTAAGAACTTAATTAATTTGAGTCATTTTTAAAAGTAAAGAGAGTAATCCATTAACTTTCTTCAAGGTTGAAAATTCAGAAGATGATTTGATTTAAATGTGTATTTTATTGCTTGAATAGTTCTCTAATATCTCCTATATTCAGGGTCAAATTTATACTAACCTTGCGATTTCTGCACGCCTTTTAGCTTCTTCAGCCATGATGCTGATGTCCCTAAGAGTATGTTTATCAATTATTTTTGACTCCATGGACTGAAGGCCATGAAGGGTCCTCTGCTCAGTTGCCCATGCCGCCTCCCTTGCCTCCTTACCGAAATCCTTTTGGGTATTGAAAGCAGTCTGACAAAACACAATATAAAAAATATATTGGATTGGGTTGAATCTGAATAATGGAAAGTTGCTTGGAATTTCTTTACCTTCTGGTTCAATATAAGGTTCCAGGCTCTCCCACTAAGTGCATATCGAACGCCAAATTTGATAGGATCTAGAAACAAGTATGTTATAATATTGTACAACCAGATGACACCTGTCCATCCCCAACCAATCTTTGCGATGTTTGTGAATTCCAACGTAACCTCTGCTGATACTAAAGTAGCAGCCTGCAAGGTGTAAAAACAATCAAAAATTAACAGACAAACTGACATGCTATGTTGCTGATCTGTTTTAGAATCAACTCCAAAAATTTAGGAGAAATGAAATATAATGCCTCATTTGGAAACATAATTAATTTTGTTTTTGTATCCAGAGATACACATGCGTTTGGAAACTATACTATAGTCTATTCATAAATTTATTGGTTGTTTCTCCAATGGTTTTGCAGGATTCGGCTACAAAAACAAGTGTTTCCAAACTTACCAGTTGTGCAATGACAAAGGCGGCAAGAAGAAGAAGGCCGGGTCTTTCAGTAAATGACCATCCTCTGGAGCGAGTAACAAAAATTAAGGCTTGACTAATGGTGCTGACTTGAAGGTACACAGCAGATGCTAGCTGTGCATTTAGTTCCTTGGTAGCCTTAAGGTTATCAAACTTGCTAAGGTGATGGTTGAAATCCTTGATATTGAAATGATTCTGAGGAAATTCAATAGCAGAAAGAACATATTACTTCTCCAAAAAGAAATCCAACAAAGAAAACACTAATATATTTATACGGTACTTACCGCAAAGAAACTGGTTTCGTACATTAGATAGAAAAACAGAACAGTTGTCAAAGCAAGATAAGTCCCAATGACGACCCCAGTGGCAAAAATCTCACTGAGTCTCCAACTGTCGGGTAATGGAGATGGTTTGACTCTGTCTTTGGATATTGTCATGATGGTACCTGGTCATTGAAGTCGGTTAAGTAACTTAGCGAGAAATGGGATAAATAAAGCACTTAAGCCGCTTACCATCGTTGAGTATTGCAATTACAAGAACCATGAATGGTGGGAAATTAAATTTCCATAAGGCAGACAGCAATAGAAATCCGAGCTGTTATAAGAAGCAGTTTACCATTCAGAGGACTAAAGAAAACAAAAAAATTAATATGTTTTTTAGGTTTTGTGGAAACTTACCACAATACGGATTGTAATAGAGACTGCATATATCTGGAAATAGCAAAAAAAAAACAATTCCAATACTTTAAACTCAAAAATTAAGAGAGATTAAGGAATTGAAGTCGCAAAAGGACAAAAGAATAAGAAAATCTTACAGTGTAGTTCTTCATCCTCTGAAAGATGGCACGGCTAGTTAAGACAGCACTTATGATGACACTCAATCCAGGTTCAGTCAGAACTATGTCGGAGGCACTTCGAGCAGCATCAGTTGCATCAGCCACCGCAATTCCTATGTCTGCTTTCTTCAATGCAGGTGCATCGTTGACTCCGTCGCCAGTCATTCCACATATATGCTTTCTACCTTGTAATATCTTTACAATCTCATATTTGTGCTCTATTATAGAAAGAAAGAAAAACTTATTTCAGCACTAGGATAAAAAAATAAAAATAAATTCATAATGTTCCATGTTCTTGCAATGTTGTTACCAGGAAAAACACCAGCAAATCCATCAGCTTTTTCAATGAGCTCCTCAACTGGTAGAGCTGCAATAGAATCATCCTTATGACCACCTAGCAGAGATGATGATGGATACATGTTGGTACCCATACCAAGCCTTCTTCCAGTCTCCTTAGCTATTGCCAGTTGGTCACCTGATAGGGTCTAATTATTAGTATTATTATTTATAAGGCTTGTGATCTAATGAAAACCATAAACTGGATGATAACGACTGATTGTGATTCTTCTTTTTTGCATGAATTATTTTCTAGTTCCTAGGAAAGGTAGTCAACATATTTCCTCAAAGATAGAAAATAGACAACATGAGTAATTCTCTGCTAGCACATTAAGGATGAGAAACAGAGAAAATTATATCAAATAAGCACCACTGACACTTATATCTTTTTCTTTTATTGAATTCATGAGCACACATGTCATGATTTGAACATATTTGGTTATATTTCAATCATAGCCAGGCTTCCGTGTTGATTATGGGTTTAATGGGATTCTCATTGATTTGTTTTAAAAAAAAATATCTACTGGGACAAACCTGTTATCATCTTTACACTGACTCCAAGATCTAAGGCTCTTCTAATTGTCTCCGCACTATCATGGCGAGGTGGATCAAAGAGAGGAAGAAGACCAACGAATTCCCATGGTCCTCCTGGACTCTCTTTGGTTCCAGCAGGTACTTCCTGTGGAAAGGGTAAATCTAAGAGAAATATAATATAAAAATAAAAAAATGACTTTACCATCCCTGTGCTAAAGAATTACCTGCATTGCAACTGCAAGCGAACGAAGTCCACGCTCTGCAAATCTATCTATAATAGAGTGGACCTTTTTCTGGATTTCTGATTTGTTGCGTGCAAGGTTGAGAATCTAATAATTGTATAAGCTCAGGATTAGTGACTTTCAGGATATACTCCATCTTAAAGAAGACGAATCAAATCAAGAGAATATCAAGGGCCGAAAATGAAAAGGACAAAGATTTTACACTATAATTGAAATTTGATTTAATGTGGCTAAGCAATAGCATCTGACATGTCAAGTACCTGTTCTGGTGCTCCTTTGCTCACTCTTTGCATTTTGCCTTTACTGTCTATATATGTCAGTGCTGTCCTCTTATCAGTGGGATTAAATGGAAGGAAGTGAACTTCTGTAATTCCAGCTCGTGCCTTCAAATTAACCAACAGATTGAAAATCCAATGTCACATTTTAATCTAGTAGGTAATAATATATTGTTTCCAGATGAAGTTGCCCCTTTGACTAACATGAGGCTAAATGTGAGTGAAAGTGAAGAAATGCAAGGCAAAAAAAATTCTAAGCAATGCTAATAAGACTTTGTACCTCCTTAGGATCCGCCAACATTGAAACAATGGCACAATCAATTGCATCCTGGTTCTCCAATCTGGAGGCTCTTGCAGCCATTAACACCACCATATCCTTATCTACACCTTGGGCAAAAACCTATGGCAATGATTTCATTGTATAAGGGGTTGAATCATTTGTAGTACAATCAAACACAATTGGACGTATTTTAAAGGTTTCAATTTTATATTATTAATGAGCAGCAACTTTATGTTGGGTATTGATTCTATTTTTCTCAAGGCTACAATATATATTTTTTGATAATTCTATCTGGATTTTTTTTTGTAACCAGGGTATGTTCAGGCAGCTTCCGCCTTCCGCGCACCTCAACTAATCCCTGGAGGAGGTTAGCACACCAACTCACCGGCATGACCTCCTATTTTAATCTGGTGCTTTTAATAAGAATTGAACCGGTGGTGAGCCCCTTAATCCAAGCCTCTTGGCACTGGGGTGAGTGATTCTATCTGATTTTAAATATAGTATTCAATCACTTTTAGCAAAAAAAACTTTATTGTTGAATACCTTTAGTTGCATTTACTCTTTCTAAAAAAACTGAACATTCACAAAATGGAAACTTGTGGAGGTCACAAATTTTGAGGGGAAATATATGCAAAGTTTCAATTTCGTCAAGCAAGACTATGCACAGGCCTTCACAAGTATATTGGACATAGGTTAATAGGAACAAAAGGAGACAAGAATTATCACCTCAACCATATTTTTGTCCACGGAAAGTTTGTTAAGTGTTAGAGTGCCAGTTTTATCACTGCATAACACGTCCATACCAGCCATTTCCTCAATAGCTGTCATTCGTTTGGTTATGGCACCCTGTAAATTGTAATAGAGTACTAACGTTGAGTAGACTAAAATTATTTAGAATAACAAGGGAAGGTTGAGGCAGCATATGTGATGAAATATTTTTTTTTTCAAAAAATAAAATAATAATAATTTGGTGGCATCAATAAACCTGTTGTGATAAGCGATGAGAACCAATTGCCATTGTAACAGAAAGAACAGTTGGCATAGCAATGGGGATTCCACCGATAAGTAGTACTAGGAGATTATCCACCGCTTCACTAAAATCTTTCTTTTCACGAGCACAAACCACGATGACTTCAATTACCATCCCTGTAGCTATTGAGCAAATACAGAAATTTCCAATTGCAGTCAACACCTGGAATCGTCAAAACAAGCACACGAGTCAGTAAATTAGTGATTATGAATCTTATGTTCAACACCATGCAGCAACATCACTAACTTATGAACAACAATTATATCCTTCCATAATATATTAAACCCCAAAGAATAACACATAAATGTTAAAAATCTTAATTCCCAATCTCTTCTTCCTGTTTTGGTGGAGTTAAGTGAACATGTCATTATGCAAAAAAACACCAAATTAGCACGCAGACCTTCTGAAAATGCCCTATATGGATGGTAGTTTCCACTAAATGAGCTGCCTTCCCAAAGAATGTGTGTACTCCAGTTGCAATAACCACTGCTTCAATTTCACCTTGCTTACATGTTGATCCAGAGTATACACCGTCTCCAGGATTCTTTGTCACGGGAAGTGACTCTCCTGTGAGGGCAGACTGAAAAAAAAAGAACATATTTATTAGTCCCTATTTTTACACTGAGAAAAGACCAGTCAAAAGTGAGAAAAAAGCTAGATCTAAATGTAAATCAACTAGCTGTTTCGGTATGCATATTTTTCATCTGGATAATGATGCGAAAAATATACATTTGTTATGTTCGCCAAAAATCACGTTATAATATGGTTCGTCATAAAAAAATATATTGGATCACAATAAAATAAAATCTTATAACCAAACAAAAAGTCACTTTCAGTTTTAGCTTTGACAATTTTCCAATGAGATCGTAATTGCGAAAAAATATACATTTCTTATGTTCGTCAAAAATCACGCTATAATATGGTTCGTCATAAAAAAATATATTGGATCACGTTAAAAGAAAACCTTGTAACCAAACAAAAAGTCACTTTCAGTTTAGCTTTGGCAATTTTCCAATGAAATCGTGATTGTGACCAAATTTATAACAAAATACTTTGGCAATTTCTCTTTTGTAGCGTAAATATGTTTTTTGCAAAATAAAACTCAAATGCTTTGTAACACGTTATTATGTGCAGAAGTTTTCAGTAGATAACATCGAACATTTCAAAGAAAGTTTCTCTGAGTGTGAAATGTGAAACAATGTTGAATCAGTATCATTGATTTAGAGAAATGGATGTGTACAATGTTTCATCTTATCTACCATCCATTACTAGTCAATTTTGAACTTTTTTTCTTGAATAGTATCTTCCATTGAGATTTGGCCACTATAATATCGGTTCTTGCATGATAAACAATAAGATCGAATTACCATATTAGATTTATGATACTATTGTTGCACACCTGATCAATTTTCAGAGGATCTCCTTCAAGGAGACGTGCATCAGCAGGAATTATGTCTCCTAGTTTGATACTGACAATATCCCCAGGAACCAAAACACAAGCATCCTCCTCACTCCATTTTCCGTCACGTAAGACCTGATGAGAAAATTTGCATTCAAAATAAGTAATCCGCAAAAACATCAGTCATGTAGTGTCACAAAGAATAAAAGTTGAATAGACTTTTTCATCTTTGAAAAATAACCTTAGCTTTTGGAGCCAATCGAGCCATAAGAGCAGCGGCTGCATTTCCAGCATTGTTTTCCTCTATAAAACTGATGGTTGAGTTTATTATAAGGAGCATCACAATGCCAATAAAATCAGGGTAGTCCACTACTGGGCCGTTGGAGTTATGCTTCCAGAAAAAAATCCGTAGGTTAATAATATTGAGATTTCCTCCAAACAAACATAGCTCAAATATGTGTTAACGAAAGATACTTCAAAAGCTTACCGACTTGTGTGGGACACAGATTGCCATGATTGCTGCTACTTCCATGACCCATGACAGAGGATTCCACATGAAACCTAGAAACTTGAGTATCTTATTTTCCTGGAGAAGAAATAACAAGGCTATGAGTTTAAGAAGACATCATGAAAACACTAGAGAAAGGAACAGCTAAGTTATAAGGGACCTTTTTTTCTTCAAGCTTATTATATCCAAACACTTCTAAACGCTTTTGGACATCATCAGTACTAAGACCTTCTTTTGTACAATTCAGTTTCTCAAAAACTTCTTCAATAGGAATGTTCTCCTGCCATAAGCAAATACAAGATTAGGGATAATAGGTTATGAAAAGATGACAATTATAGAATTCCAGTTAATAATCAAGTAAACCTATCCACTAACCAGATCAACAGCCTCTTTGTTGATAGCCTCGAGGGAAATTGTCTTGTCTGCTTCCATTGCAGATCACCTCTTTCAGTGCCAGGCCAGAAGTAGAAAAGCTGCAAGAACAGCATCTGTCAATTCTCTTCACATCTGTCCTTTTAGGTTCTCCTCTCAGGCTTGCTTTCAATAAGCATTAACTCACAATACCAGCAAAAATTACAATAATCATTACAATTCTTCTAGGGCCAAGCAAGCAAGCAAACAAACAACAGTGGTTTCTCTTTCTTTTTTTACCAAACAATCGAATAATTAAAGCAACCAGGAAAATGAATCCAGATAAGACATTCCAATTGGAGAAACTTGTTTTTATTGCCTACATAACAGTAAGAAAATTTAAAAATTATGAATGCACTTGGCATGTAGAAAGAGTCCATTTATAGTGCTTGTAGGCAAAATATGAAGACCAGTAATTTTCAAAATCAAATTAGGGG
This sequence comes from Impatiens glandulifera, assembly GCF_907164915.1. NCBI lineage: Eukaryota > Viridiplantae > Streptophyta > Magnoliopsida > Ericales > Balsaminaceae > Impatiens > Impatiens glandulifera. The sequence goes on from NC_061864.1 coordinate 2,042,615, forward strand.
TGATTAATATCCTTTTTATGGTTTTGAACTAAGTGCCCTAAATGGAACAGTCAACTAAATTAATTTATACTATCATCTAAACATAGATAATGTATGATGTGATCAATCTTGCCTCAATAAGATGAAATGCTAGTCTGGATGAAAGAACCGTACCAGATAAGCTCCTTAAGGAGTTTGTTTAATAAAACGAGAGAACAATGTCCGCCAAAATAACTTGTTCTGAATGAAGTTTGAGATAATGTATGAATAAAACAGAAGGTCTGTGGATATATAAGCTGCAACAAGTTCACATAAAAGTTATCAATTCGATTCATTTTAGGTGAACATGCTGTTGAATGCTGTATTCGAACAATACAAATATTGTGAGAGACAGAGACAGAGATAGAGATAGAGATTGTGAGTAGCTAGCTAAGTACCGGATAGGAGAAGCCATGAACGAAAAATCCATCCGATAGAAGACGAAAATGGTGCTTTTGGGACTCCGTCGCCAGCATGCATCAAAGTTGTATTGAAAGATGAGATGAAACTCAAATACGTCGTCTTCAATGCTTTCGTGCCTTCTTCTACGACTTGCCATTTTCGCTTCTCTCCTGCGTAACTCTTTCTCCATCTCTTCGTTTCATAGACTCGCGAAAGTGAGGCCGAACTCTGTACCTTTATTTCTCTTTTATATTTATTATTAAATAATTTTATTTTTTATAATGATTTAATTCTCGCATTAAATATAAATAACACAAAATAAAATCTACTCAATTAATTCAAACAAACAAGAATCAACAATCATACAATTTATCGAGGAATCCAAAAAATAACCAATAAAACGGTATCGAAAAAAATTTTACAAAATATTATAAGCTACAATTGAATTTATCATTAATCGAGGGTTGACAGCACCAGAAAATGTTCCGCTAAATTATAATTAATCATCCACCTCTATTAATCATAAAAACAATGGAATAATACATGTAATATGATTTTCATATTAAAGATCTAACTTATTATTGAAAACGTGAAAAATAACTCTAAATTTAATAATTTTGAATTATATTATACATGTGCAAATGATCTCATACGTCGACTCAAATATTTTGTCATATTTACTCGTTTAATATTATATTTGATAGGTATTTACATTTTACAATATACTAAGAGTTTTATCCCCTTTTAACGGCAATAAGAGGTGATACTAACCTTAAGTTCTTGGTTCGAACCCGTCATGCGACAAGTATGATTAAGTATGTTTGCGGACTATCTACTTAATTTATTGTCCCATTTTTTCCCAAAAATATAAAGAGTTTTAAAATTAACTTTAAATTTAATTAAGATTTAAGATGAATTTACAAATTTGGTTTAATATGTTTTCTTATTATCAGCTGAATTGAATAATAATGAAAGATGACAAAAAGGAGTATACTTGCATATAGGAACAAAGAATAATCCAATGGGATTTCGAGAAAATCTAGTTGTTACAAGAAATCTCCCAAAGATTAAATAAAATAATGCTAAATGCACGTTTCTGTTACAAGAAATGCTTGAAGTCTAATTTTATTTTATTTTTATAGGTATAACAATGTGTGCAATTTATTAATCTATTTTATAACACAATGATTTGTTATAAATTTTTAAATTATTATTAATCTTAGTTTTGAGTTATCTATATAAATATGAATTCTTTAATTTAAAGTTTTTTTTTTAAATTGTCTCAAATTTAAATTTTGAACAATTTGTTAAAAATTTAAGACAAGACAATCAAAAAGCGTGGTAACAAAATATAAACTATGATTTTCAAAAACTTTTATAAATTTTACAATTGTGTGGTTCTTCATTATTTATATACTTTCAAAATCTTTTAAGATTTTTACAATTGTATGGTTCTTCTTGATCTATATAAACCTTCAAAAACATTTTAAAATATAAATTTTTGAAGATTTTAAATTTTACTATATTAAATTGGGAAATTGGGCCCAACCCAAATAGAAACTGGCAAGGCAAATAATTAATACAATCATGCTAAAACATAACATGATGCCACATTGCCAATTGAAACACTAATCTCATCATTGTCGAATTTTGGCTGTTATGAACATTATTATTTAATTTAATTTAATTTAATTATCTGGAATAGACATGGTGGCAGACTGGCAATGGCACTATAAATTCGAATTATATATATATAGCATTTCAGATTAATTAGGTTATTTCTTGAATTGTCTAAAGTGAAATTGAATCTGTTTGTATACATGTATTTAGTTTAGTTTAAAAATATGTAATAAATTATAAAAAAAATTATTGGAAATAAGATAAAAAAAAATTGGGGGTAATTAAAAAGGAATGAGAGCACGGATATACAAGAAAATATCAAATAAAAAAACCATTAAAATGTGTATTTTGTAAAATAACATGAATAAAATAATCTTAACCAGGATATAAACAGAAAAATAGACTAAATTCAAAATAATGCCCTCTAGATAATATTTTATTCATTAGAAGTCACACTTTAAAAATAGTAAAAAATAATTTAACTCACTAATAATTCTAACTAAAGTGATAAAAGCTTTATTTAAGGAATTAAGAGTTTAAGATTCAATTAGATCACACAAAAATAATTAATTTTCTAAAAAAACATATTCTCTATCATTATATCTTATAATTTGATGTAACTTTCCTTTAACTGTTCTCGCATTTATTTAACTTTATGTTATGGATTAAAGTATAATTAAAATTACCTTCAATCATTTCAAAAGTTTGTAGGTTTTTTTTGTACCCAGTTAAATTATTAAATACATATATAATTAAAATTCAAATAGAACAATTTGACTTAACAAATTATTTGTATTAAAGACTAATATGCGTAATAATACAAAATAATTTAATATGATAAAAATAAAGAGTAAGAAAAACAAGTAATATTAATTACTGAAAATAACTTATCCAATATAAGAACACATGGCAGTCAAATAACTGCCACATTAACTTATTTTAATGGCGGGATCTAGTACTTCTAAGATTCAAATAAGTCTATTAACAACTGCCCTACCAATTATGATTATTGTAATTATTTTTTTAATACAACATGAAAGAGAAATGTACGTAGACATTAAGCAAAAATATTATTATTTTTATCTTTACATTCTCATTAACATGATTTTCTAGAAACAATGGTTAAATCTTATCCACAATCAAATTATATACATTATGTTTTTATTCCTAATCGTGGTCACGAATAATGTCGTATGAAGAATCCACTATCAATTACTTAGTTCATATTCAGAAATAGACGATTAATTAACACTTTTAGTTTTTATTCTTAATTTTGTCTTGATTTCAAATGAGGTCGGACAAAATTGATATTCAATAACAATAATTTCAAATATGTAATTTCTTTTTTGTTTTATAGAATTTTAAATTAATTTACAATTGTTTTGAAAGAAGCAAAAATAAGTAGATTAATAAATAATCTACAATTAGATGACCAATATACTTAAAATTATAATAGTGTGAATTTATTAAAAAATTTTATGTCATAATCAATTACAGTTCAATTTAAATATTTTTATTTTGTTTTATGTTTATTATAAAAAAAAATGAAATATTTTCATATAAAAAATGCATAAGTCGAGAAGTTGGCATGATTCATGAACGTTTCTATTGGATCACGTTTTTCGTTATCTTCCATTTTTCTTTTATTATTATTATTATTATTTATTTATTCGTGTATTATAAAATAAAACAGCCAACAAAATAAATTGATACAAATTAGAGATGGGTCCACATAAGCTTTATATTCCGTTTAAATGATTCGGTACGTTTAATCTTGACCTACAGTCATGGCACGTGTTATTCGATCCGCCACGAGCCGCCCATAGTTTCCTTAAATATAATTATTTATAGACACTAGATAATTAATTAATTATTTAATAATAGTATCCTTATTATATATGAGAAACAAAGAAATGTTCCTAGTTTGATCCAATTTCTAATGACTTATCCAATTAGTTTAAGGTTAATTTGAAAACAATTTTTTTATCATTATGTCATGTTTAATCTGATATGAGTTAACTTAAATTAAACTACATCATCAAAAATAAGTAATGTCCAAATATTGATCAACATTAATTAATATAAGATGGGATTAATTTGAAATTATTTAAAAAAATAAAAAAGTGGGGTCGGACATGCGTGATCCATTCATATAAGCATGGAATTAAACCGTCGATGTCTCCGATGAGAAATAACTTCTCCATCTACAGCGACGATAATTAAACGAGCTTATGGTGGTGGGACCATCACTAAATCCAATCCAGTTATATTAGTATTAATCGAATAAAAACGACCCATAAGATTTTGAAATAAAAAGAAAAACATCATTATTAATAATGTTTTTTTTTTTGTTTTTGTCTTTTATGTCTAAATCCATTGCATTTAAATGATCCGTATAAATCAGCAGTTCTCTCATGAGCCCTAAATTTCTAATTAACCATTATTGATTGAATTAATTTCAAATAACTAATTTTACTTTTTTATTTGTATGATAAGGGTATTCATTTGCCTAAATAAATTATTAAAGTACCAAAAGTTTAGTTTGTTTTGTTACTATAATTATTTTATATCCAAAAAAATTACCATGAAATCAACACAATGAGAATTACTTTGATTCAACTTATTCATAATTTATTTAAATGTTCAAATATTTAATTTATTTGAATAATTGTTATTGGGATGTTTGATGCACTTAATTATCTTTATATTGATTTAATATTATATATTTAATTTAGTGTTAAACATTTAAATATATTTCATTTTATTTTTTTGGCTCTAGTGCTGCAAATGAGTCAAGCTGAGCTCAAGGTCGACTCGATTTATTATTTATTAGCTAAAAGACTAAATTCAAGTTAAACGAGTTTATAAATTTGAGTTCGAGTTCGACTCGAAAGCTTGAATAAAATTAAATTTTAAATCTTGAGATCGAATTAAAATTAAAATTAAAATAATTATTTTTAAAATAAAAAAATATCAAACTTTTATACATATTTAGCATTCAAAACATGATATTTTAAAATAAAAATATGAAACCATAGTAACTATTTAAAATTTCAAAAATGATATATAAAAAAATTCATTTTCTTCTTTGTCGCCAAATAATTTGTTTCTCATTGTAAATAGTTGGACAAATAAGAAAATGTCAATTTGAATGAAAAATCAATTAGAGCAAGACGAATCATGAATGACAAATAACATCATAAAGAAGATATCGATTTAACAAAAGCACATTAGACATTTTAAGTGGAGTCTATTTAGAGAAACTAGTCGATACCAGATATAAACAAGACTATAAATGAAATCATTAAACACCTATAAGGTCTCTAGTCCCTCTCACTGCAAATATGCATCCCAAGTTGAATGTTTTTAGACATAATAGTCTCACGTTTGGTGTGAATGACGAGAGATTAGTGTCTTCAAATCAAACGACTAGATAATCCTCGATTGCCTCCTGTAAAGCAACTACAGTGGAGCCCTGAAATCTCAGATCCATTTTGAAATCTTGTACAATCTCACGAACAAGTCTTTGGAATGGAAGCTTACGGATCAAAACCTCCGAACTCTTTTGATAGTTACGAATCTCTCAAAACAACAATTTTAGATCTAAACATGTGAGCCTTCTTCACATCTTCAGTAGTTGGAGAAGTTTTCTAGCCGTCTTGGTCTCCAGTTACGGCACCAATGCCTCCAGTCGATTTCCTAGCAGGGTTTGTTTCGTGCGCGTTATATGAATAAATGAGAAATAATATAAATAAATAAATTAACATTGTGAATGAGTAAAAGAAATAGTTTAAGTGATCGATTATATGAAAAAATGAAGTAACTCTTGTGAATAAGTGAGAGAAATAATGAAGATGAAAAGTCATATAGGATAAAATAAAATAACGTGAATCGTAGATCAACGTGGCATATGAATTTTAAAGAAAAAAATTGAAGAAAAAAAATTTATTTTAATTTTTAATATTAAAATATTTAAAATATATATTATATATTATTAGACTCGAAAAAGATTGATAAGATATTGAACAAATATTATATAAATCGAACTCGTTTTGAATATTAAACGAGCCGACTCGAGCTGTTTAATCAAAGTCAAGCTCAAATCTAACATTGGCAAGCAACTCAAGAATCGAAGGTCTTGTATCTTCTTATATAATTTGTAGCTCTAATTAGCCCATAAGTCTAAGCCACTAGCCTTAATAAATTGATATTGATAAAGAGAGGAAGCCACGCAACTTCTTAACTACCAAAGAGAAATAATTTATTTTGTTTGCTATAAAGTTGATGAATTATTACCATTGACAAAAATGTAGTCAAGAGAAATTAAAAGATTTATTATTATTTATTTTATGTATACACGTGAATGAATATATCCACTTGTTTCTGATTCAGAACCTTCTCAGAAACCCTTAATTTAAACAAAATCTTTGAATGGATTAAAATATTAATCTTCCATTACCCTATATATACAATCCATAATTTCCCCTAACCCTAATCATACTCTCTCTATATATATATCTCTTGAACTTAACAACAAGATCATAAAAAAAAGAAAAAGTTTATCTCAAGTATAATATTGTTTGAATCCCAAATTACTAAGATGTATCAACAAAACGATTTTGACATTGATTTCACTCTTCTAGAATCCCTCCGACAACACTTGTTGGGGGAATTCGACGGTCCGGATCAGTTTGTCGGCTTCAACGATTTCTGGTCGCCGGCATTGCCCATTCAAGATAACTCTTCCGATGACATGTTGGTTATGAGTTTCCTAAATGACTCCACACCAGAGACGACGGTGGTGGTCTCCGATTTTGTAAAACCAGAGCCGGCTGATTTCTCCTCCTCCTCCTCCAATGTGACTGTTATTGAAGGAAATGGAGTAGTGTCTGGTGAAGTGAAATCGCCGGTGCCGGCGACGGTGACGGTTCCGGTGCAGGAGAGGCATTTCAGGGGAGTGAGACAGAGGCCTTGGGGAAAATTCGCGGCGGAAATTAGGGATCCGGCGAAGAATGGAGCCCGGGTTTGGTTGGGAACTTACGAGACGGCGGAGGATGCTGCCCTAGCTTATGATAGGGCGGCGTTTCGTATGAGGGGATCTAAGGCATTGCTGAATTTTCCGCTCCGGATTAATTCGGGTGAACCCGAACCGGTTAGAGTCACTTCTAAGAGATCTTATTCATCTCTTCAAAGAACATCTTCTTGTTCTTCTTCCTCTTCATCATCATCGGAAAGTATTCCAAAGAGAAGGAAGAAGGCGATTGCTGCTATTCCTCAAACACTGAAATTCGAAGTTGGACTGACAGAAGTTCCACGTGGCGAAGATTTATGGGTTGGTGAGTGGTGATGACCAGAAAAATGTAACTGTGGAGCAGTGCTTAGATGAGTACTCCCCCAGACCTACTGGTTTCTTTTCTGATGTGAATAGGAAAATCGATCGACCATTTGTTTCTTCTTTTATTCTGCTGCTGCTGTAAAACCTCCATATTAATTTTGAAGTCATTGTTTTATTTGGTTATTCCTATAGTTCAAGATCATTTTAATAATGTCAACTGTTCATAATTACACTAGTAACCTATCTAATTAAATATAACCCTAGATAGCTCACAAAGTGACATACAAATTATGATGTCGATTTACAGTAGATTAATTTGATGTAACAAGATTTATATTAGGTTTGGTTCTACGTACACTTATACATTGAAGGTATAGGAGGAGGATGTTCATTTTTAATAATAGAAAGAAGAAGTGGAATTCATTTTATAGTAACACACATGGTCATGTTAGACTATAATTTAAAGTGACTATTTATATGGGAAGAATTTCAATTTTATCACTGAACTATAATGGAATATTTACGTATATACTGAACTAATTTTTGTTCGCTCATACCACTGAAGTTGAGATTAATATTCATCTATGTCACTACTCTACCAAACTTCTAACCCCGTTAAGTTTATGTTAAATAAAACGAAATGTGGAATTAACATGTCATCTTTTTTAATTAATATATTGACATTTCATCTTTTTTAATTAATATATATTATATATATTTTTATTTATTTAAAATTCTAAATAATAAAATATTTACAAAATCATTAATAATTTATCTTTCCTGTCCTAATTAACTAAACCCACCATTCTTCTTCTTCGATTCACCTAATCAATCAGATAGATTCACCTTTCTAAAACAGAGATAAGTAAATGATATCCTGATAATGCATTCTTGTTGATAATATAAACTTCAATCAATCAGATAGATTCATCTTTTTAAAACAGAACAATAATTCAAAAATATAGGAAGAGAAATGAGAACTAACTCTGAAAAGATAAGGAAGCATATAGGAATAGAACAAAAACAATAATCCTTTAAAAACAAGAATCGGAGAAGAAGAATGGTGGATTTAGTTAATTAGGGCAGAATAAGAAAATTATTAATGACTTTGTAAATATTTTATTATTTATAATTTTAAATAAATAAAAATATATATAATATATATTAATTAAAAATATGAAATGTCAATATATTAATTAAAAAAGATGAAATGTTAATTTCACATGTTGTCTTATTTAACAGAAACTTAACGGAGTTAGAGGTTTGGTGGAGTCATGATATAGATGAATATTAATTTCAACTTCAGTGATATGAGCGAACAAAAATTAGTTCAATGATATACGTGAATATTCCATTATAGTTCAGTGATAAAATTGGCATTTTTCCCCTATTTATATTATATAGTTTAATTGTAATTTGAATAAAGTATAAGGATACTTTGTAATATTGTTGCATATATAAAAAGGGAGGCAGTTCCCTCAGGATCTCCTACGTTTTGTAAAATATTTTACTTCTAAACCCTAATCACATCGATTCTCTTCATCTATTCTCAATCGGAATTTTTTGAATAACCTAGAAAAAAAATAATAATGATAAGTGATTATTTTGAAGAGATAATGATTATTTTTAGTAAAAAAACTAAAAGGGTATTAATATATATAAATAAAATAAATAAATAAATAAATAATATTTTAATATTTTGATTAATGAATTGGATAATATAATGAAGGAGAGGGGAGTGAAGTGATGTTTGATTTTATATGGGTTATTTGAATAACTCAAACCGAATAAAACCTAAAATAATATATATAATAATTTTGAGGTATAATAACACAATGTATCATAGAAAATGGCCCAAAAAAAATCGAACACATTTTATAGAAGGTGATGAGATTAGCGCGCATGTTCAATGTACAAGAAGAAGAAAAAGTAGTGGGGTGGGACATGATGTCTGTCGTTTGATTGTAGAAGAGGCGTGGAGTTAAGCAGTTGATTAAATCCAATCTAGCTATTCTATTATTAACCAAACAATAATAATGTCTGTTTAAATAGAATAGAATATAATAAAAGAAAACGACCCATTAAGCAACGTATGTACGTTTAGGACAGAGAAAGAAGGGGTTGTTGATACCTGATGGAGACATTTACTTTTGACAAATGAAAATAAATTAATGTTTTTATTTTGTTTTTGTCTTTTATGTCCAAGTCCAATGCATATTTGAATTTACATCAAACAGTATCCCCAACCCCACGAGCCCCTAAATTTCCCATTTCATCCCAAACCAACCAATATATATAATAATATTAATCGAGCAAACTATATCATATAAATATCATGCTTCACGTATAACTAACACAACAGCACAAGCTGCATAAATTTATAAGATATAAAAGAAGAATTCGTATTAAAGCATAACCGGATCTAATTTCGTTAACATTAATAATAAAGAGCAAGTTGTGATCAAATTAATTATTAATATTATTATTATTGTACATGTGCCTTATATGCCTACTTGCTTCTTCTTATTCTGAATCAGAACCTTCTGAGAAGTCCTAATATATAAATTATAATATTTTCAAAAAAAGCATTTTTATAATATCTTTGAACGATTTTAAATATTAATTAATGTTCCATTCACCCTATATATACAATCCTCATTAATCATAAATATATACTCTCTCTTGATCAAGCTTAACTTTAACAAGATCATCATCATCAATCAAGAAAAAACTATATTGTTTGATTCCATTGAATCCCAAATTTATTAAAATGTATAATTTTGATGCTGATTTCTCTCTTCTTGAATCCATCCATCAGCATTTGCTTGGGGAATTCGACTTTCCGGATCAATTTCTCGGCGGCGACGTCGACAACTACTGGCCGCCGGCACCGGCGTCACTTCCCCTTCATGATAACTCTTCTTCTTCCTCCTCCTCCTTCTCCGACGACATGTTCGTTATGGGTTTCCTAAATGATAATAACAACAATAACATTGACGTCGGCTGTTCCTCACCCGTGGTCGTAAAACCTGAGCCGGCTGATTTCGCCGGAAATGTAGTAGTGACAAAGGCCTTGGTGCCGGCTGAATTGCAGGAGAGGCATTTCAGGGGAGTGAGACAGAGGCCATGGGGAAAATTCGCGGCGGAAATTAGGGATCCGGCGAAGAATGGCGCCCGGGTTTGGTTGGGAACTTACGAGACGGCGGAGGATGCTGCCCTGGCCTACGATAGGGCAGCGTTTCGCATGAGAGGATCCAAGGCTTTGTTAAACTTCCCGCTCCGGATTAATTCGGGCGAACCCGAACCCGTTAGAGTTACTTCCAAGAGATCCGCTTCCTCTTCTTCTTCTTCATCAGAAACTATTCCGAAGAGAAGGAAGAAGAAGACGACGACTGTAGCTGCTGGGGCAGAGTTTCCACGTGGCGATCATCTATGGGTTGGAGAGTGGTGACGACTAGAGGAGTTATTGTGGAGTAGTGTTACACCCAATCAATGCTCTTTCCTTGTCAAAAAAACAAAAAAAAATATAAGTGTGAATGATTAATACGGAAAGTAGAAAGTCCGATGGGATGGACCATTTGTTTATTATTTTATTTATTTATTTCCACTTTGTAAAGCCTCCATATTTGAGACTCCTTTTTTACCTACTTCATTCTAAATTATTTTTACTTTTTTTATATTTTATATTTTATTTCAAGTTGGATTATTTATAATCATTTAAATTAAAGATTGTTATTTTTTTTGGTTAGACTGAGAATTGAAATTAGAGGCTAAATTACAAATGTGGATTTAAAATTTAATTATAATGAAATTGAATATATCTATAACTTTATGTTTTAATTACATAAATTTTACAAACATTAGAATTGTATTTTGTAAATTAATTCCATTTATTTTTTTATTAAATTTTAAATTTTAATTCAAATTCAAATTATATATCAAAAAATTGTCATCTAACTCACACAACTAAGTTGGGGTTTGATCCCTATAAACCTCGCCCATGCTAGTTGAATGATAAGGATCGATTGTTCATATCATGTACACTAAAGTGTGTCAATTCTGTAAATTAAGTTTCTTTTATAGATTTATTTGGGTTTACATTAACATTTTATGTTGGATTTTTTTTAATTTATAGAATGTCACACTTCAGAACACATAATATGAAACAATAAAAAAATCCTCCCTTCGAAATATATCAAGTAATGTAATAGAGATCACAACCTCAGTCTAAAAACATGAACCCAATATCTTTTGTGCATATGGTGGGTGGAGATGATGTGAAACCTATTCACAAACTTCGATCAATCTTTTCGACCATTTGCGGAGTTTGGGTGTACAATAATTGTGGGAGATTTGGTTCTTGGGAACCTTTTCGAGTATAAGTGATTACAGCAATTTGTTGGAAGAGTTTAATATTATTAGTAATAATTGATTATTTTTTGAAAATATCATATTAAATAAATAAAAATTTGTGAATCTAGTTTTTTTTGTGATGGTTTAATAATTCCAGTCATTATCCTCAACTTGAATGTTATTTTTATTAATTCTTACAATCATTACTCTACTTTAAACCTCTTTTTAAAATGTTATAAATAAGAATTGAACCCGTAATTTTTAATCCTTTATAAATTAGTTATATTATTTGAGATATCTTAACTAGTTTTTACAACTTAAACATTAGTGAATTATATTAAATAAAAGTTACATATGGTGAATTATGAGGTTAGTAAAACTTGACCACTTAAAAAAAAATTAGAAAATAAATAATAAATGATCATATTAGTTTTTGTGGTATTCTCTGGGATAAATTATGTTTAATTCAGATTATTGTTTGGGACAAAGAAATGACGAAAATATCTAAGCAAAAAGAAAAGAGAATAAATAATTATAAGGTGAAGGCAATGATAAGTTAAGTTTTACTAATTAAAAATAATTATGATAAATTTGAACAATTCTTAAGAAATGTGATAATTTGAATTTGTGGTCTGAATGCGGAGAAGATAAATAGTATATCATTGAGAAGTCACATTAAAATGTTGACCTTGACTGATGTTTGACCATATATTACCTTATTTGTTTTCACATTAGGGCACGTACGGGTGGTCTATATATATCCAATTCATTCAATTCAATTCAAGATGACAAATCATTAATTGAACCGGTCACTCTATTATCCAAACATGCTAAATTACTCACAAAATTCTTTTTTATCATTCTAATTAAGTACAAAAATACAGAAATATATACTTAGGCCTGTTCTCTTTAGGTTATTTAAAAAACCCACATAAAATCCATTTTCCAATCAATCACTTCTCATTCATCACATCACTCATATCATTAACCAAAATACAAAAATATCTTCTATATTAAATTATTATTTTATATTTTATTTATAAATATTAATATCCTTTAAGTCTTTTTACCAAAAATAATTATTATTTTCTCAAAATCATCACCTATCATCTAAATTTTCTCTCTCTTGATTTTTTAAAAAATCCAGAACCGAACAAACAAGCCTTTACACAATACACGGCTTGTTTGAGGAAAAGATATTTTTTATTTTACTTTGATTTTACTTGGTTTTATTGAAAAAATTATTGGTAAAAATTAGGAAAAAAATAGTTTTTAAAATTTCAAGACTAATTTATCCTTTGACTTTAAAGCATATGGTGTAGATGAGAGAATGATGGTTTGTAGAGAAGATAAAATTAGAGGGTAGTTTGGTATTTAAATAATAAAATTATTTAATTTGATGGTCGATAAAATGTTTGAATTTTTGGATAAAAATTATGTTTTATCTCAATAACTCTATTTTTATTTAGATAAAATTAGTTTTTGTAGAAGTTTATTTTTTCAGATTTTATTCCCCTAAAATTAAACTCAGACACTATTTATTATCAAACAAAAACAAAAAATTATTGTATATGTAACAACTCACCCAGTAATTCTCCCACTTCAATTTAAGGAGTTTTTATTAAAAAATAAATATAAGACATTTTATTATTTTAATTAAAACTATTTTAGTATAATCATACCTTTTAATCAAATGTAATAATAATAATAATAATACATCTTAAAATAAATGACAAAATCTATTTGACAACTTTTTTTCATCTAAATTAATAGGTAATAAGTCTCATTTTAACGTTAATGATTTAATTATTTTTTCTATTCATATTTTCATCCTTGAATCATTATGCAGATAAGAAATCAAACATTATTTAATTTCCAAATCTTATATATATATATATATATATATATATATAATTAAAATTAAATTTTATTTTATTATTATATATTCATATGTTTTTTTTAAAAAAAAAATGTAACTCATCAAACTTATCACTCCTCAATTTTTTTTAAATAAATCAAATTTATTGAATAATCTATCTACAGTCAAATATCAAATAATACCATGAATGTTGTTACTATGAGAAATAGTACTTTGTTTTGCACACAGTTTTGTACAGGGAAGACTACATACAATACAAATATATAATTGGAGGATAATTTAATCACAAGTTGTAAATATATAATGTACTATTCATAATTAATAAAATAATAAAACCGTACGTGGACTTGGTTCCTTTCTTGGGTGCTGTTTTTTTATATATATATATAAAAATATAATTTTCTAATTAAATTTGATTTCACACTATCAAGTTTTGACTGTTGACACTTCTACTCATACTTACTACTATATACTTCAATTCAATTCATTATTGTGGTCCTAAATAATAAGGCCGCCAAATCATTCCCATCCAATAAGTCTTCAAAATTAATAACGGCTTTATTTTTACATTTTATTTTTTGAAAATAAAATTATTATTATTATTCTGATTCAACCTAGTTACCAGTATTGCACACAATTATATACCTTTTTTTTTTTTTTTTTAATGTTAGCTTGGAATTATAATTTAATTTTGAAACTTATAGAAAATCAATTATAGTGTTTCCGGTCCTTGAATATGTGCATTCGAAAAAAATAAAATTCAATCGATCCACACCTACGTGAATATATGCGAATAGATTCAGAAGTCCATATTTATTAACAACTCAGTCTCATGCATGCATCCCTTAATTAAACGACTGTTTCTCTCTAATATATAATATCTTCTGGTTACAAGGAGTAACTTACTAGTAGTTTTTATTCAATCTCTCACAACACTCCTGTATTTGGTAAACCTATAATTAACATTTGGTGGGTCAAATTCCAGTTTTCAAGTTTGGAAGATCTTTCGATATTAAGATTTCAAATCGGAATTACAATTTCAATGAAATTTATTAATATAGTGTAATTTTATAGTTCTAAGCTAACTTATTTTATGTCGAAATTGTAATTTCAAATTTTATTTTTTATATGTTTTTTCAAACAAAATAACTTAATATTTTATCATTTAAAACACGATTAAAATTTTCAATCGATAATTTTTTTTTTTTAAATTAGAATGTTAAAATATAATATCAAACCAGTATTTATTTTTTATTTTTAGTGAGTTAACATTTTGAACTATAATATATATATATAATTTAAGAAGTTAACATTTTAAATCGATATATTTTTTTTTAAAAGTTAAAAATGTCGAACCAATATTTTATTTTTTAAATTTATAAAGTTAACATAGGTAACCGATATTTTTTTTAATAAAAACAAAACATAAAATATATTTTAACATTTGAGCTATCCTAATTGGTTATATCGAATGAATTTTTTTAATAAAATAGATAATATATATTAAAATTGTTTTTATTATATTTTCTTTAAAACAGATAAATTGAAATTTTTTCCAAAATAAAAATTAAATTATAATTTAATTTCAATTCTCATGAAATTGGAAAATTCCAATTCCAAACATAACTTTACTGTTTTTTTTCCTAATTTTCCATTTAGGATTTATGTCCCCGTTGACATTTATGACATTATACTTAAAAAATCTGCAAGAATTAAATAACCATCTTAAAAATAAGTTAAATTGAAACTAAATTTGTGGAGGATCTTAATGATATAATCCCCTTCAAAAATTGGTTTATGCCACTATTGGCAACGAACACACTGCACACGTCTTCTTTAGTAAAAAAAATAAAGAATATTCACTTTTATTTATAATTTATATTTTCTCCAATGTCTATCCTCTTTCGTTTCCCCAACTTAGGGTTTGCTAATCTATTTGGTAATTTCATTAGTTTAAAAATATTGTTTCATATTTGTTACAATATATTTTGTGCATCTCCTATCAAACAATATTAAAACCAAGTTATAGCTTTTTAAGCTTAACAATATTTATAGAATTGTTACACATTCGATAAAATACATAGGACCAAGTGGTAATCTCTTGTCAGACTAAGATTTATACACTCTTAGCTACAACCTGTATGGTGGACTGTATAAATAATTTGAATTAATGTACCAAAATATGTGGGCAAGTGTTCAAATATTAACATAACCATGAGGCTATCAAAGAACTTTTAAATCTTTGAAAATCCCTTATTGCCAAAGAATGAATATAATAAGACTTTCAATTTATGCTTCAAAATCAAATTTAGTCTAAAAATACATCACATATTAAACTTTTGATAATGACAAATAAGTCTGCTCCATTTAGGGAACCTTGAATACAAAAGTTGTTAAAATGAATAAATAATTAAAAATAAATGGAGAGTTATAAACCTTATTTAACTAGCAATTCCAATTGTTAATAACTATTAAAACTTAATTATCCTCAGGAAGAATCACAAGTAAATTATAAATGTATGATTAAAATGTTAACATGAGTTTTACATCAAAATATCACCCTAAACTTAAATGTAAGACACTAGTAAGAAAATGTTTAATCACAAGTAACAATACTATTACAGAGATTTTAAAATAGAATAACATTTTTAACTTTAACTTGCAGAGGCCATCTCAAGAAGATGGCCAATTCAAAAATAAGCGTATGCCACATATAGCTACGTACACACGGTATTCTTTAGTAAAAGGCGAAAGAATAGTTCGCTATGTGTACATTGCATGGCTGCGTGAATATTTGGGAACGCAGCGGAACTATTATATACATGGGGCGGATCTTGGATTAGTGTTGTCTGTCCGATGTGGGAAAACAAAATTTCCCCAGTTTCTCTCACTTCATAAATATTTAATCACTTAAAAAAATATATATTATATATAGGTTTCATCTATTATTACTTTTAATTTCTTTAATTATCAATTTTTAGTTGATATTCTAATGACTTCTTCTTTTTTATAGTTTACAAATTATTTTATAAATTATGATTAATGCATCCCGAACATAAAAGTCAATCACTTATTTGTTACAATAAAAAATCATTTATAGTTGTTAAAAAACATTGATCAATTCTTTTTTTCTAATTTGAACTACACATATATTAAAATGTAATTATTTGTTATCAAATTTTCAAATTAAAAAATGATATAAAAATTATTAATGAAATACTTAGGAGTTGTATATGAAAATAAAAGAGAGCTAAACTTTAAATAGTTAAATTGTTGTTTTTTTTTATGATTAACATTTAATTGACTAGTACAGTGTATATATACACTGGTTGAGAATAATAAACAAAATGTTATAAGTAAATTGACATTTGAATACAATTCAATAATCTCTTAAAATAAACCCAAAATTTTATACAAAGATGAATTATTGGACTTAACTCTTAATATTTTGAAAATTATGATATTAAATTCTTTAATAAAAGCATTATATAAATCTATTCAGACCAACCAACTATAGAATACTCAAATTAATATATATAATAAATCTCACCTAACAAACACCAATTTATATATAGGCACTCAAATAAATGAAAATCAAGTTGTAATAATTTTCTCTAATACTGTATTTTTAATCAATTTTTAGATGGAATTTTCTATCACAAATCAAAATGATGCAACAATAATGCTCAAAGCTCTAAATCTTGTAAATATATTTATTTTGTTAATAGATTTTAAATTTCAATATTTATACTGCTGCTAACTATAATAGTTATAGGTGGAGAATAATAATAATAATAATAGATTTCAATATTTATGTTCCCGATAAGTAAACTAATTACAAATTTATATATAACATGTGATTTCAATAATAGATTGCAACACAGAATATCACCATATATATATATATATATATATATATAAACATTCACCTGGTTTGTAAACTAATATAACTTTTATAATTCTGCATAATAAAACTAACATTAAATAGAAAGATGTAATATTAATTTCAAGCTCAAATTATTGATACTATCTCAAGAGGTGAATCCCTAAAAAATAGGTGTATGCTACTTATAGAACCATGAATAGTAAATTGTATAAATAGGGGATATCGGATATCGTATTTGACTCATTTATTCCTCTTCAAATATTTAACCATTTTGTAATGTCGACAAGGGTTTATACATTAAATTCTCTAATTTGTATGAAACTAACTTTTTGTGGCTAATTTCTTAATTTAAATACAAGGAGGTCTTATAATAGTGTAGGGCATTAAGATAAGAAGACTTATTATTCCATCAATCGTTGCCAATTTTACTTTGTATTGTTTCTGGTTTTGTTTTTATTTATTTGTTTTTGTATGTGTGTTCTTTGTATTGGAAATTTCTCATATTTTCAGCTTTTATGTAACTTACGGTCTATAAAGTTTAAATAATAAATTAAATCAAAATCCGATGTCGTCCAGCGGTTAGGATATCTGGCTTTCACCCAGGGGACCCGGGTTCGATTCCCGGCATCGGAATTTTTTCTTTTTCTTTTTTGAATCTTGAAATCATAAAGCTCAACATATATTAGTCCTTACAAATCCATCCTTCAATTTGGAGAAAGAGGCTTTACAAAATAACCTAATATTCCATTATGCATGCAGCAGCATATTCATTCATGAGAACAAAAAAATATCTTCTCCAGTTATTTTGAGTGTAATTTCTTAACTTGTTTGATAACCTCAATCTTCAATGGTGAGGAACTATGAAGTTTTATCTCAATTTTTTTTAATTGTATTAACAATCTAAGCTCTCTCAAACAAAAAGAAAAGAAAGAAAGTGAGGAGTGGGAAGTAGCTCAACTCAGGCATAGTTAAAGAAGTGCACATTAGATGGCTAGAAGGATTTTAAATGGTTAAGTAAAACTCTTTTATAAAGAGGGGTATCTTATTTTGTTCTATAGCCAGTGTTGGACAAATAACATTTCCAAATTTGAGAGTATCAATCACTCTTCTATCCCTTTTCAAATACTTAATCATATGTTATAGGAGTTGGCATTTATTTTATATCACAAGAGTTAAATTATTTTTAGATGAAACTATGTTAGTTGTCATAGGTCAACTCTTTGTCTAACAGAACTTAATTGTCTTCCATAGGAGGTCTCATAAAACTATTGTTCTACACCTTCAAACAACTGTATTGAGGAAGTTGGGACTTGGGATAGCAATACTAGATTTTGTTTTTACTTATTTGTATGTTCTTTATTTTAAAATCTTGTTTTTCATCTTTTATATAACTTGAATTCTAAAATATAATAAATAAGGTCTCTCAAGATCCGATGTCGTCCAGCGGTTAGGATATCTGGCTTTCACCCAGGGGACCCGGGTTCGATTCCCGGCATCGGAATTTATTTTTAGGACTTGATTTTTTCCACAAGTATAAAGGGTTTTGCCATCAACTTAAATCCAGACACTTCAATTATAAAATAGATGGATAAAAGTTTATGAAAAATAAAAATAAAGAATATCTTTTTCTTACTGCTGTTTTCATTGAAGCAAACCTTATAGATTTTAAAAAAAAAGTTGCTTAATTCTAATCATCGAATTGAACAACTCTTATATACCTTATAGAAGTTCACCTTTCATAGTTTCTTTGATATTTCAGTTAATTTGTAGCCTGAATGAGTCGATTACTACATCGGAGAAGTTTGTATGCAGGACAAAATACTATGGAAAACGAGGGAGAACTGGAGGGCTGATTTGGCTAATTGAAGGTGGTATTAATTGAGAGAGGATATTCAAACACATCCACACTGCATTACGATAGGGGATAAGCTTTATCATTGTAAACAGTAAAAAAGAAAAATGTAATAAATCAAACTATTTTGTGGGTTGTATGGATTGGCTACTCTAATAAATGAACATAAAGTTGTATTTTGCTTTGAAGATATATATATATATAATCAATCATCATGGCAAAATATTAATTACACATTACATACTGCTAGAACAAAGATGATCAAGAAGAAGAGGAAAATCCCTATGTTTCTCTATAAGCACTCATTTTCACTGCACAGACATCAATTGGGCCAGTCACACAAAAGAAGATTATAAATGAAACAATAAAAATAAAACTTCAGTACTAAGTTTGTGAGGCTATCAAAACTGATTAACACCTTCAAAAATAGGTGTATGCCATTTTAGCTGCGTGCACACGGTATTCTTTAGTAAAAGGCGAAAGAATAATTCGCTATGTGCACACAGCATGGCTGCATATTTCTTTTCTTAAGCAGCGGAAGTATTATATACATGGGGGCGGATCTTGGAAATATGTTTCCTTCCGATGTGGGATATCTATAAAACACCTCTGAACTTTTGAGAGATATTCAAATATACTCATGCCGAAAATCCTTGAGTTTCATGTTTCAAACTTGCAGGGGATTTTGATCTTGATTTATTTGGTTCTTTTTAAAATAAGTTATCACAATACACATTGTTTTAACAATTAAATAATTTATTTACCAATTAAAATACTATATATTATTTTAAAAATGAGAAATTATTATTTGATAAAAATAATTAATGTGGATTAAATACGGTAAAATATCAAATAGTTTATTATTATTTTGTTTGAGAAATTCAATAGGCGGGAACTTGGAAATTGGCGCTTTATAATTCTCAAAACCTGCAAGGGTCGGGGGTTTCCTTGCCGCTCCTCTCAACTCCGGCGGAGGGCTACGCATTTTCCTCATTAAGCATTATTCATCGGAAGTATAAGGTTTGAATTCTCTAGATCCAGACATCCATGGAGTCTCAGCTTACCTCATCATCCAGAACGCAGTCGATTGCCAACCTCGAACTGCGCAGTGCCTGGCATCTACTTACTTTTCTTCTCAAGATCGGTCGCCATGCGTCTTCTTCAGAGATAGCTAGCAGATGCACTGTGTTTCATGGACAGACTCATCTAGTGGAGCGCCTTTGTTTAATTCCAGATTCTCCTTTGCTATTGACAGGAGATCGTTTTGTGGCGCCATCCTCAGTTGCATTCGCGGCGCTTCAAAGATTCTTCTTGAAGTTCAGTTTGAGGGACGTAGTTTTTGGACCTAGGAAACTTTGCGATGATATTATCTTGACTTATTCCAGGAGACGAAAAAGGAAGAGATTGGAGTCTGATTTTCTTCCAATATTTAGAAGGAGAGTTTCATTGCAAACTGTCGTTGGTATGATTCTTATTTTGTTAGTTGATCTCTATAGACCTTTGCTGTATGACTTAAGTATGCTCTTTCGGTGATGAATTGCAGAAAATGAAGATAACCGAACGGACTTTCTGCTGACAGATGAAGCTCGACTCCCCTCTCCTGAGGTAATGTATTAATTTGCCTTTTGTTCTTTCATAAATGTCATTTTGACAGTGTCAATCAGCAATTTGTAGGGATATCTTATTGATTGAAGTAATAATCTAAATCACTTACAGAGAAATCTTGCACTATGATTCCATTATGTTTGGCTTTAGAGCAAGCACATAGTTGTTTCTGTTTTCTTTGGATATTGTGTTGAAGAAACATAAAACTGCATCGATTAGAAATTCTGTTTGATGGTGTTCCTAACAAGGTACTATTTATGTTCTCTCTTTCAAGCCTTTTGCATTGTGCATATATAACAGTGACATGCCTTGTGGTATTCATTCCATCCTAAAATTGTTTCACCTCATGGTGAACAATGATCCTCCAGGTCAATATTTTGGATTGACTTTATTTGCAATTAGTAGTTTTGCTATCTGGTATTATGTTTACTGCAACATCCAATTACTGTATAACACAAAATCTACCTTAACAAGTTTCTGTATATGCAGGATGCAAATATGACCATCATGAAATGCGAACACAATTTAAATAATGTAGTTGTTAACCCCCCAATGCCTGTGCATCTCAAAGGAAGAGAATTGATTTGCGGATGGGACTACTTTGAATACAATGATAGTGTAGAAAGCCAAATCTTGGGTATAAAAACAAATTCAACTGAATATCTACCGCATCATGCAATGTTATTTCATTTTCTTAGTGTTGAGCATAAACCTGATGTAAAAGATGTGGCAATATCTGATTCTTTCTTCCCTCATATTTTGGAACCTTTTGAACTGGATGACCTTGTAATTAGAAATAGCACCAGTGACAGTGCTGCATATTGTGAAGATTCTGTGGGGCCCAAATTTTCTTTGTTGGAGGCCGAGTTGAATCGTCATGCTTGTGAAGATACAAATGTTGGAACAATTGAAGATGGACTGTTTGGTGATGTCCATACTGGAAATACACTTCATTTTGCACAGGATGCAGATTTTGGTAATGTTATTCAATCCGTTGCTTCAGCTCAAATGAAAAACTCACATAAAAGTGAGTCTCGAACAGTAATTAACAATAAGAGTTCATGTTCAATCAGAAAGAAAGGAATTGTTCTGAACCAGGCTCTTCCTCCTGAAAAACAGTTGCCTTCTGTTCAGCAAAATCAGTGCAAGCCTCATTCTTCCAAATTAGATCTCTCTCTCCCTCTTAAAGAAAACCCTACTAAGCAGCAGGCTGTGTGTGAGCAGTTGATCAAGGGAGTTGTTTCTTCCAAAAAGCAATTGTCAACAATTGATAATAATTTAGTGCAGTTGAAGTCCAAGTCAAAGGAGACCGAACAAAGGAAGAATAACAAGGACAAGGAGAAGTTGGATTGTTCCAAAGACAAGGAGACCGAACAAATGAAGAATAAAAAGGACAAGGAGAAGTTGGATTGTTCCAAAGACAAGGAGACTGAACAAACGAAGAATAACAAGGACATGGAGAAGTTGGAATGTTCCAAAGACAAGGAGACCGAACAAACGAAGAATAACAAGGACAAGGAGAAGTTGGATTGTTCCAAAGATAAAAGGGAAAATCACATTACTACTGCCATAAAGGCAAGTTTCTGTTTAGCTGACTGTGCTGGATTTTTTATTTTGTTTAAACCTATTATATTTGTGAATGTTTTTTTCTCAAGAATGCATATATTATTATATTCTATTAAATCTTCAGGAGGTAAAACCACTACCAAAGTTTGATTCGTTTATTGTAGAAGAGGAGGAGGGTTCAGGTACATACAGATTTACAAATTGCTCAACTTGTTCTTGTTATGACTACCATGTTCAGGAGATAACTCTCTAACTGGCTTCACGACCTATGCAGGTGGATATGGAACTGTGTACAGGGCAAAGAGGAAGGAAGATGGAAAAACATTTGCCATCAAGTGTAAGTGGGATTGCACTTGCATGATTGCATTGTTTGTATTTTGTTGTAAATTCATGCTAAGAGATATACCTGCAGGACATTATTTTTAGTTTAATGACCTGCATATGCTAAATAAGATATGACCTAAGAGCAATTTCTTATTGTTGTCAATTTATGCAGCTTGTATTATGATTTTGAATTTACAGGTCCTCATGCCAAAGCCAACAAGTACCATGTCCATAATGAGCTGAAAATGCTTCAACGATTTGGGTAATCAATCTTGACCCTGAGTTTATTTTGTGGATTATGTCCTAAAACTTCAAATCCTGCAATCTTAGAGTGGTATTTCTATTGCAGGGGTATGGACTTTGTGATCAAACATGAGGGCTCTTTCAAGATTGAAAATTGTGAATACCTTGTTCTACAGCATGTTGAGCATGAGAAACCTGAGGTAAGATAACGTAACCAAAACTTCCCTCTTTCACCTTAACAGCCAGTGGACCAAGTTTCTTCTTTTACTTCAGGTTTTGAAGAGAGATATAAACATTTTTCAACTTCAGTGGTACGGCTATTGCATGTTCAGAGCCCTTGCAGGTTTACATAAACAGGTGAACTATTTTGATTTATAGTTCGACTTTTGGGATTATATTTCTTTTTCCTCTGCACAACTAACAGAATCATGTTTGTAACTTAGGGTATAGTTCATAGAGATATTAAACCAGGCAACTTCTTGTTCACTCGCAAGTTCAATAAAGGCTTTCTCATTGACTTCAACCTTGCCCTGGTGAGTAATTTATGTTCCACGTTCTAATTGTATGTGTTTTTTTCTTTCTAAAAGGTTCTAAATGGTGTTTGAATGGGTAGTTGGGTACTTCAATTTTCTCAATATACCAACCCAAATTTATATCTTTCCATCCATCTGTTTGTTTTGCAGGATTTGCATCACAAGTATGGAAATACTGGTAAGCTAATCTACTTAATTGCTGATTTATTAACAAGCATTGAAGATGTTTAGGATTTTGCACTTTCTGTCTGAACTCAGATTTATACCTTAGCAACCACTGTATATTTAAGTGAAAAACATAAACAAAATTATAAAAATTGAAAATTAAGTGTCTGGAATGCTGAATTTTTTTGAAGTGTCGAATTAGTTATGTGTCTGAAAATTATATGCGAAATAAACCAAAAAAAAAATCTAAATTTAAAGTACTTGATATTTAAGTTGATTTGATAAATATTAAACTAATGTTAGAAATGTACTTAAAGTACTTAACTAAGTTTTTTTTGTGTGCAATTTATTATTAATCTTTTCATCTATGATGTTAAAGACCTACCATCCTTTAAGAAAGATGAGAAAAGGGTAAAAAAATTAAATTATATTAGAGTTTCTCCTTCAAATATTCTCCTATTTGTTTTTAAGTACAGTACTACTGCTTATATGTATTGTGCTTTACCTTTGTAGAAATTATATTAAACAATCTTCAAAGAATAACAAGAGGAAGTAGTTTCAAAATAAAGTGTGTACAGTCAGTTCATAATTTTCTTCATCATTTACAATTTCACAGACAAATCAACTGTCACATCTACTTCGAGCTTGAATAAAATTCCATTCCCTCCTACCAAATCAATTCTTCATGGAAAACAGAATCTTCCTATTGGCAAAACTCCTAAAGCAATGGATATTGACAGAGGAAGATGCTTTCAATCAGTTGCATCATCCAAGCACCAGAGGAAGAAGGCTGGTGAGCATAAAAACGGCGATCCAGAATTAGATGGCAATAATAATAATGGATTGAAAAGCCAAGGTGAAAATGGCTCTGGACTGACAAGCACTAGAACTCCTTCTGGAGAAAAGTTGAGGGAACCTGTTCCATTCCAAGGTAGAAAGGAATTACTGAGCTTTGTTCAGAAATCAATGCAGACTCAGTCCATTCCAAATAATGAATCATCACTCAGTCTTGCATCTTCCAAAAGAAAGAGGGTTTCAGCCTTTCCTGGAAGAGCGGATCACAAAAGACAGGTTTATTGTACTCCAATGCCGTTGCATTCTCATGGCATGCCAGTTCCAGGTGCTGCCCTTGCATATAAGAAAGGTGCTTTATATTTTTTCCTTCCCCATTGTAAGAATAGTTCTATTATTATTTGTTTTTCTCTTTTGAGCCATATCCTATCTGCCTGTTGTAGGGGATGGAAATCATAAACGGGAAGGTCCATGTGTTGGCACAAAGGGCTTTCGAGCTCCTGAGGTAGGAATTGATAAATTAACTAATTTGGCTTCAAAATATAGTAATTTCACAAATGTTATAATTATTATTGCGTTTCACTTGTCCTAAAGAAATGAGTAATATATTGTTGTTGATTTGATAAATGAAATGAGAGAAGGCCTTATTATTTGATGTATGTTACTTGCAGGTACTTCTAAGATCAACACTCCAAGGGCCAAAGTTGGATATCTGGTCTGCTGGAGTAACATTACTCTACTTTATGATAGGCAAACCGCCTTTTTCTGGCGAACCTGATCAGTAATTAATTATTTTCTCTCTTATAGCATTTCAAATATTATATACAATATTTTAGTCATCAAATTCATTTATTTAATGCAGAAATATAAAGGAAATTGCTAAGTTGAGTGGAAGTGAAAGTATCTGGGAAGTGGCAAAGCTACATGACAGAGAAGCTTCATTTCCAGAGGTACAATCACTTGAACTTTAAAGGATTGAAAATAGAAATGAGTAAAGTGTGTATATGAATGAATGAATTAATTAAGATTGGTACATACAACAGGAGCTTTTGGACACAGAATTCTTGGGTTGTATGAGTATAGAAGAATGGTGCAAAAAGAACACAAAGAGAGCCGAATTTATAGAATGCATTCCAGAATCGCTGTTTGATCTGATAGACAAGTGTTTAACAGTGAATCCAAGATTGAGGTTAAGTGCTGAAGAAGCCCTCAGGCATCCTTTTTTCGACATGTGCCATCAGATGCTTAAAAAAAGACTGCTCAAGTATAAGCAGCAGCAGCAGCAACAGAAGCAGCAGCAGCAGCAACAGCAGGGAAATACTTCTTCTTCTGCTTCCTGTGGAGATTCCAATATTTTAGACACTGTGTGTTAAAAAAAAGGGATATTTTTATTCATCTTTTATCTCAGAATGCTATACTTTCCTTCTTTCATTCCCCCCTGAAGATTTAATTATTCTTTTATTTTGTAAAACCTTAGATTTCAACTTTATATTCTTCTCTTTATTTGATGTGGGACATACAGTGTAACTGCTTTCTTTCCAGAGACCACCTTTGATCTTAAGTCTGAACTTGAAATAATTTGTTTTCCCATTTTCTGTTTCCCATTTTTGAAAAGGATTTATTTAAATAAACTTGAGTTTATTTAAAATATGTTTAATGACAGTCATTTTGAGGATTTGTGTGCTTTTTTTTTTATAAATAAATGAAATATATTTTAGTTAGTAAATTGAGAAATATAATAAGATTAGATGGCAATATGTTTAATTATGGTTGAATTTTTTTTTAAAAATGGAACCAAAATAAGAAACATATGTAATTTTAACACAGAATAATTAAACTATATTTATTTATATATATTATCATAAACCTAAATCGATTTCTCTCGTAGAAATAGCTCCGGTCTGTCCCATCTTTAGCAATTGAATCATTTGATTATCTGAAGATAATTAGAGTTAGAGTGAGAGAGTAATCTACAATGAAGAAACTGATAGATTTCGGGAGGAAAACATTGTTCTACATTAGGGTTTTGTCAGGATACGAGGAGCGTCAAATTCGATCTCATAGATTGCACCTGCAGAAGCGACTTCAAGAGGTCTTACTATCTTTCTGGTCTTCTATATATGTGCTCACTTATTCAGATACACCTCTAAATTTCACTTTGTATATAATATATATTGATAATTGAATGAATGCGTTTTACATGAAACCAAACTCCATTTTATATTTGAATCTTTTGATTTTTAGACTCATCTCTTTTCTGGGTTGTTTCTTTTCTAGGCAGAAGTTAGGAAGCAAGCTCTGAGAGGGATCCCGGAAAAGATAATCTTGACAGAAGTTCGTCATATGGTAGAAGAGATGCAAAAATTTAAGAAAAAGTTTGAAGAAATGGTGAGATATGCTTGCTTTAAGTTTAAGAGATATTCATCTTTTAACCTAGAACCCTAGCTAGCTAGCTATTGGTTTTGTTTCTTGATTGCTGTTTTAATTTGTTTTATATATTTAGGAGGTGGCTATTGAAGAACACTTAAAACCACTTGATATGGAAGCTCAAATGATAATGAAAGAGCAACTAGAAGGGGAAGAAAGGAACATGAAAGAGATGGTGAAAGTTATGCAATCCCAAGCTATAATGCGACAAGCTGAAGAAGAAAGATTTGCGGTTTTGCAACAGAAAGTAGAACCAAAGGATGATTCGTCGGAAAATGAAACAAAATCGACGAACTCCTCAGGCTGAGACCCCCATATATGTTTTGGAATGATCTTGTATGTAATTCTCACAACTAGTACTAATGCTAGTGTTTGAATAACTACAATGGAGAGAATACTAGTGTGTGATTTTTTGCATCAAATGTTGTGTGTTATTTTATGGATTTACACAACTGTTTGAAGTTAATCTTATATTTCATGTACTTGAATTTAAAATAATTAACCATTTATGTTAATTTGTACAAAAGTTAGAACATTCATTCTGAAAAACAGATGATCCCTAGTTACAAGCAAAATTATATTGAAAGAGAAATCTCAAAGCTGCACATGCCATTGTTACAATTGTTTGATCTTGGATTAGAATAATAATAATGCTATTTGTGACCTTCAATGTAGTTAATTATTTGTACAAATTCTAAGGTTGAATAACAATATAGTTATCATTTTGTTTTGATAATGTATTAATGTTACTTGTAGTGGCAATGAACAATTTGTTTCATATATAAAGTTAAATTTCTCCATTTATAAAAAAGAAAAAGAAAAAGCTATATACAAAATTTAATTGTTCTGTACTTGTAGTTTTCCATAATAGTTGTGCTACACCTTCAACAATCAGTTCTTATTATGGATTTAGATTTGTTATTTTATGTAATAAAACATAACATGATCCGATGTCGTCCAGCGGTTAGGATATCTGGCTTTCACCCAGGGGACCCGGGTTCGATTCCCGGCATCGGAATATTTTTTATTTTGTTTGTAACTTTTGCTGGTTCACAATTAATTTGCATAAGATGATCGGATCCTATGTAAACTCAACAAGAACATTCAAATTAAGTTGTTCTAAACAATAATTAGATTGATTGTAAAAGCTTTAGTCCTTCATACTATAAATCCAGACACTTCAATTTGGAGAAAGAAACATTACAAAAGATGAAGAAAGAAATAACCCCTTTTCAGTCATTAAGTAGCTTATTCATTCATGAAGAAAAAACATTCATAACAATAAATAATCTCTTCAATAATGAGGCCTTGATTTTCTCCAAAAATATAAGTTGATAAAACAGAATTCCCACCCTCAAAAACAATAGATAAATCAATCTTCATGGCTGAATTTCCTCTCACAAATCAAAATGATGCAGCACACCTCACAACTCTAATTCTCAAATACATCTTTCTTTTTGTTCTTTTTTTTTTTTTTTTTTTTTTAGTTTCACAGTTCATATACAAAATCAAGAAGGTAATCTCCCTAGGAAGTTAATTGCCAAAGTCCCATGTTCAAGGATCCACATTTTCATCAATATTTGATAGTTTTATTTTCATGTGTTCACAAATGGAATGCTTGTTGATAATAATAATTCTTAACTCGAATTAACTGCATCCTTCTCTTACTATATCACAAGAAGCTTAGAAACTACCTTGCATCCTAAGAAAGAATGGAAGGTATATACTGTTTGTTAGAAAACTTACAAGATTTTTACTTGTGAACATAATATATAAGAGACATCTTTTCACCTTTCATCCATGTTCAGAATACACATAAATTGGAATCAAATTACCACTACAAGTAACAATGGAAATCCTGTCAAAGGAAATCTAGTAAGACATTAGAAAACAATGGAAATATTTGGGATGTTCAGAACCAAAAACCCTTTTGCAAGAAGACTAGAGTTTAACATAAGACTATTTTGAACTAAAATTTATGGAGTCTATCTTAAAGATAAACCCCTACAAAAATAAGCGTATGCACACGGTATTCTTTAGTAAAAGGCGAAAGAATAGTTCGCTATGTGCACACCGCGCGGCTGCGTACCTTACTTATCTAGCAGCGGAAGTTTTTTATAGACAGAGAAGATCCTTGGAGATGGGTTTCCTTCCCGATGTGGGATAATTATGAAACACCTCCACATTTCAGATAACCCTTTTCCTCTCCCTCTTCATATATTTAAGCATTTAAATGTAAACAAGATAGATATAGGTTTCCCTTCAATTTTTTTTTTTTTTTTATTTATCCTTCATATGATTTTTGCTAACCTGTAATATTTATAAGTTTTGAACTGAATATTTTTCTTTTTAAATAATATTGTTAAGAATTATAAACAAAATATTATAATTATTTTTTTACAATAAAATTGTTAAGAATTATAAACAAAATATTATAATTGTTTTTTAAGTATGACAAATGATTGTTAGCTTAAGGACTTACAAACAATAGATTGACAACAAAAACTGCCTGATAGATGGGCCAAAAACTAATGAAAAACATATCATTTTTTTAAACATAGTAAAGGACTTGAAGTGAGATTTATTTATGAATTAAAAGTTATAAACACTATATAATAATTCTACTTAACTTAAGGTTAATATATTTGAAGAGCAATATAACTTTAATATATTTGAAAATTCTACAACAATTTATATTTTTAATATATAAAGTATCATAATTTTCCCTATTTGAAAACGTGGAACTGAGTTTGAGCGATATTTTTGTTTTATTTCACTTAAAAAATACATTTTATTTGAGTGTTAATTTAAATAAATTAATGTATGAATTGTACTTTAATTATATATATATATATATATATTAACAAATTTAATAATATTGATTCGTTTAACTCTAATTACATAGAAGCCTTCCTGATTTTCAAACATAATTAATATTTTTGAAAATAAGCCCATTTTTGCATATTAAGTTTCCTACTATAAATTTTCAACAAAACAAGTATCATGATCCTATTATGACTTATGAGCTGTTATTTTTTACACTTTACAAACATCATAATCAACGAGCCATTTTAATTTATTTTTTTCATATTACAATAACAATTACCTTCAACATTATAATTAAATTTTTGATATGGAAAAAGTTAAATCAATTTTATTTATATTTTAAATGAATATTGATTGAAATAAATAATTAAAAGTTGAATAAAAAATGTTTATAGATTATGTAACAATTTTATTTTATTTTTATTTTTTTTCCAAATGGTTAAATTATAACTTCTTCTTTGGACTATTAATATTTTGGATTTGTTCTTACGAACGTCATAATTTGTGTCTCATTATTATTAGTTATACAAAATTTTGTTAATCGTTAACCTTTATGAATAAATAAAAGATTTATGTCACTAATTTAACTACCGAATTTTAACTATTTTGAAATTTGATAGTTAAAATCATATATTAATTTCAATAATTAAATTAGTAATATCAATATTTTATTCATTTTTAAAAAATTTCAAAATCTCACAAGTTATCTCAATTTTACAATTAACTAGGCTTTTTAACAAATGAATTTATTTTTTAGTTTTGAAAAATTTAGATAGCAAATTATAATATTATTTTTACAAAAGTTAACCTAAACTGATTAAATTACTACGTGGAACGGACTAAGATCGACAAGGTCTGGTCACCGTTGGGCCTGAGGTTAAGGAAAACGCCACCACAGGCAAATCGGATAATCCGAGGAGGCCTGCAGTTGTTAAGACCAAGAAGAAGATCAAGGAGGCTGTCGTCCTCACCGCTTAGGTTTGAATCTCTTGCAGTCCATTTGATTCAGTTATCAGTTTGAATTTGCTGCCACATTAAGTTTTGCTCTTAAATTGTTTGTTCAATGCAGTTTGATTGGACTTGATTGGTTTGTTTCTGTTTAGTTAGTTATTCACAGTAGTGATTGATTATTTTGTCGCAATTTAGGGCTGAAATTTGCATCACGATTCACGACTACGCTTTCCACCTACGAAAATAACAGCTCCAGGTAGAGACAAAGAGATTGAAGGGGAATTTAGTAATCTACAATGAAGAAACTGGTAGATTTCGGGAGGAAAGCTTTGTTCTATATTAGGGTTTTGTCAGGATACGAGGAGCGTCAAATCCGTTCTCATAGATTGCAGTTGCAGAAGCGTCTCCAAGAGGTTTGGCTATCTTTCTGATGAATTTATTCTCTGTTTTTTGTTTTGTTTTGTTTTACTTATTCAGATGATACACATGTAAAATTTAGAAATTTCATTATATGTTATGTAAACCTAGTGGAACAAACATCCAATAAAGCTTAGGAAATAAGAAGGTTTCAGTATAGTTATTCAAGAACATACAGACTGAATGAATCTAATACTATCTCGCTTTATGTTTTTCACATTTGATCTTGATGAGGCCTTTTGGGCTCCTCTCTTTTCTGGGTTGTTTATTTTCTAGGCAGAAGCTAGGAAGCAAGCTCTGAGAGGGATCCCGGAAAAGATAATTTTGACAGAAGTTCGTCATATGGTAGAGGAGATGCAAAAATTTAAGAAGAAGTTTGAAGAAATGGTGAGACATGCTTGCTTTAAGTTTAAGTGATATCCATCTTATAACTCAGAACCCTAGCTAGCTAGCTATTGGTTTTGTTTCTTGATTGCTGTTTTAATTTGTTTTATATAACCAGGAGGTGGCTATTGAAGAACACTTAAAACCGCTTGATATAGAAGCTCAAATGATAATGAAAGAACAACTAGAAGGGGAAGAAAGGAACATGAAAGAGATGGTGAAAGTTATGCAATCCCAAGCTATAATGCGTCAAGCTGAAGAAGAAAGATTTGCGGCTTTGAAGCAGAAAGCTGAACCAAACGATGCTTCCACTGAAAATGAATCAGTAGAGGTAAAGAAATAAGAGTCCCCCTATATTTTTTGGAATAATAATGTATTGTTAAATTATACAAATTTTTGGTGCCAAAAATTGATATGTAATTCTCACAACTAGTACAATTGCTAGTGCTTGAATAATTCTGGATTTTGTTCATCTTCCATTTCTACTACAATTGAGAGATACTACTGTGATTTTGCATCACATAATGTTTATTTACTTTAGCACAACTATTGCAATCAATTTATATTTCCAAGTAATTTGTATGTTTATTATTATTATTATCATGAGATCTTCATTATTTACGTGTATTAATTTCTTATAATTGTGTAAAGACATGTAAACTATTCATCAATGCCACGGCTTCTAATATACTTGATTCTTAACTGGAAAATTCATTATCCTAATTTCTTGTTGAATTTTGTCACAACAGAGTATTGTATTAATCAAAGCAACGCACAAAAACAATATCCCTACAATCGGCTTTTTCATCTTTTCTGCAGGCTAGTTGTGGTTGTATTGTAGTAACCTTCTACAGTGAAGTGAAATGCAGGACTTGAAACCAACTCGTTCATCAAATGGC
Organism: Impatiens glandulifera; assembly: GCF_907164915.1. Lineage (NCBI taxonomy): Eukaryota > Viridiplantae > Streptophyta > Magnoliopsida > Ericales > Balsaminaceae > Impatiens > Impatiens glandulifera. The sequence goes on from NC_061864.1 coordinate 2,075,092, forward strand.
TTCTAAGTAGTAACAACAAGATGATGCCAAACTGGTCTGGTCTGATCTGTATTAGAGATAAGGAGAGCATCAACAATAAGAGGCTTTAAATAAATAATCCCCAGTAACAATAAGTAAAATCCAACATCCATTGTGGGTATGGGATTACAACAACCTGAAATCTCAGAGACATGAAACACTATATGAGCTGTGCTTTTTTCAGGTCAGAAACCACTCCTCGATCTTCCGTGCCCTTCTCATTGTAAACAACCTGCTCCAAGTCGAATTACAGAATAATATTGAAAAAGCGTCCGAATTACTGAATTATTATTTGTCACGAGGAGGTAGTAAGGAGTGTTAATAATACCTTATCAATGATGCCATACTCAACAGCCTCACTTGGACTGAAGTATTTTGGCCGCTTTATATCTTCTACAATTTGTTCAACAGTCTTTCCCATGTGCTTAGCATACAATTTTACCTTTTGCCAAATAATTAAATTATATTTATATACAGTTTACACCAACTCTTAATTGGCGCTGAGAGGAACTACTTACCAATTCTTCCTTCACTTTCTTAATTTCTTTTCTTGCAAGCTCCACATCTGTCGCCTGCCCTTGGAACCTTGCAATTGGCTGAAAAGAAAAATCATTTTGAGGAGGATATGAGCCTTTTCTTTCTTCGTCAAAATAAATGTTTATGCAGCACATGTCTCGGCTAATAAGATAAAGATGATTCACCTGTTTCATCATAATGGTTGATGATGGCAACGCAGATCTATTGCCTTTTGCACCAGCAGCTAAAAGCAAAGCTGCTTCTCCCCAAGCATTACCCACACATAGTGTGAAAATAGGTGGTTTAACATAGCTGCAGTATTATTTACGAAAATAAATCAAAGTTTTCTGATTCGTTTTATGTTAACAGAAAGAATCACAAAAATATCTTATGACCTCATGACATCATAAACAGCAAAAGCTTCTGTCTCATAACCCAACTTCTCTCCACCCTGGATTAGATGCAAAAGATATTAAGATCAAGATCATATTAATATGATGCTAAAGACGCCCAAAATCCGTAGACACGTGATGCAATTTCTTTTATAATTTTGCTTATCAAAAGTTATAAACAGGTAGATAACCAAGGGTTTGTTACTTTTTTTGATGTTTAGCTTCAACTATGAACTCATCAATCTAATCATAAAAAAAAATGCCAAAACACCCTAGCTTTTCAAGTCTGTTTGTTATACACCCTAAATCCTATCATCAAAGTTAAGGGTATATGGGTAAAAGAACCAAAATAAACATTTTTTTAAGTATTATCAAACAATTTTTTCTACCCATAATCCAGTTAATATTTTTTTGGCAAATAAACAAAACGAAGATCAAACAAGCTCCAAGTGTGTAGAAGTGTTCACCTTTGTTGTGCCAGTTGAGTTGATGTAAAGATAAATTGGCTTCTCTTCATCTTCATATTGGAGGTAAAGAAATTCTGCCATTATTAACTCAGTAACAGATGGAACAAGAGACATGCCTAAATAGACAATGCGATTTTTATACAAGTAAGATGCTAGATCTGGAGGAGGCTGCTCCCATGCACTTCCTCGTGAAAATGGAATTACCTGTTGTTCGAGAAAGGAAGAATAAACATCATCATCTAATAGGATAATAAAAGTGGGCAAAACCCGACATGCATGACAAATCTTTTTGTGGTCAAATAAGGAAGTTCTCGAGAAGCAAAATATCTTGTTTTTATGGCAGCAAGGAAGTTTTATTGCCATGTTCATCATAACTAAAGAAACATAAACTGTATCTACATAAACCTGGAAAGATGAAACAATCAACAACTGATAAAAATGATACAAAGCCCGCATTTACACATTTGTTTAGATCCCCACAAAAGCATTAAAAAGAGTGCAAGTATTAAGCTTGTTTCACCACAGAAGCAGATGAATCAAATGACATACCTTCTTTAGCATAAACTTTATGAACTACCAAAAGATTGCAAGTTTATAAAAAAAAGTAATGCACAGTTGAAAACCCATGTTCCAAAAAATAAGATAACCATTGGCCCAGAAAGGAACACTTAGTCATATGCTACAAGAGTCTGTATATATATATATATGCAGTCTTCAGTCTTCACTTCATGAGGATTGTGAACTTTAAACATGTAAGACAAATCGTATGGGGAAATCCCAATATTCAGAATTCCTTACTCGTTTAGAATCATATGGGTACTACTCTGTTCTGTTCAAACATTTCAACAAAAAATGACATTTATCAAATTATCTAATCAGCTACAAGCTAAAGCTTGGGGATGAAAACTTCAATTAACGAACTAATTCCGTTTAAAAAGATAACACCTTTAACAGGATTTCAATACTTTAAAACTAATTCCGTTTGAACCCTAAATAAGGGTGATTGGCGAAAAAAACAAAACTTAAAAATTGAGTTTACAGAAGTACCATGGTGACGACCGGCCGCTTTCCGCTAGATCCTGAAGAGAAATTGGGGTTGAGAGAAGCAGGACGGATCCTTTGACCGGAGAAGTCGGCAGTGACACTGCCGCCGGAGTAATGAGAAATGAAATTAGTTGAAAGTGAAGCTTTAGGAGAGGATGAACTCAAACTTCGGGCTTGAAACGAATTTCGGGAGCTATTCATTGGCGAAGAAACGCGCGCAACTGGGAAAAAATGTGAAGCTACGGTCGTCACTTCCATGGCTAAATTTCTCTATGAGAGAGAAAGAGAAAGAAGAGCTGATGAAAAAGATCAGGCGGATAGTTTGGATTACAAACGGGTTTACGAATTACGATTATGTAACGGTTCGGATATTCCCAATCGGGTTTATTTCTTATTGGGCGCGTATGGCCCAATTCATCACTAATTGGGTTAAATTCTTATTGGGCTTTTGCATTTTTTTTTTTAAAAAAAAATGCTTTATTTAGAAAAAAGATGAAGAAGTATATATCCATTGAACATTGATGATAGTAACGCATAGAGACTTGCAAAATAGATGACATTTATGAGAATCTATTAATAATGATTGGGATTTAGCATTTGTTGGGTTTTTCTTTTATATTATTTTCATTTAGAAATAGTAATTTTATTTGTTTATTTAAGATAATTGTTTCAAAGTATTTTTTATATTAAAAAGTTAACAACTATTACAATAAAGAAGAGACTCAGTCTACATTCTACACGTATGGGAGTTTTATATTCCTTAATTTTGATATGTAGCGATGTAACCAATAATGTCATTCCACATATATATTATATATATATATACTTTATTCATCTCTCTCTGAAATGATAATCGATGCTTTTCTTCTTCTTGGTCTTCCTTCTACACTAGCTCTTTTTTGATATCTTGTTTGATCAAAGTAATAATGGTAAGTAATTATTAGCAAATTAAGATATGATCATTTGGGTGTTAATTAGTTGTAATTATTTCCCAGGAGAAAACATTGAAAGAGACAGGTGTGGTGGTGACTGTGTATGTGGAGACACAACAACTAAGAAGAAGATTATCATCAAAATCAAAATCAAATGGTAACAAATATTATAACAGGAAAGCTGAGCTCCTCAATTATTCAAGGCAACTCAGACAATCTTCATCATCATCATCTCCTTTCCCTGCAACTCATCTTTCTTCCACCACCACCACCAACAATAACAGTAATAATAATACCACAAAGGTACGCTAAAACATTATTGTCTTTAGATTGTTTTGATCAAATTGTCAAATGGGTTCTCATGAATTTCTTTAATTTTAACATTAATTCATGTTATTAGTTTCTTCATCACTAAAGATTGCACCTTTATTTGGTCTGTGATGATTCTTCATTTTGCACAAATGGGTTCAATTTGCAGAATGAGATAACACAGATAAGTAGCAAGTCGAAGAAAAGTGGTGGACAGCCTACTTGTTGGGGGAAATGGGGTGATACAGTTTCAAGCTTCTTAAGATCTCTAACCACCACTATCCATTTCAAGAATAGGAAAGAGAGCAAGAAGAGATTCCTGTAATAATAATAATGCTGTTTGACGACTACACAAATAAATTAAAACAGACCATACCCTGAAAACATAATAAGCTACATCAAACATGTTTATTAAGAAAATTATATAAAAATATTTCAACAAACTTGTAGATTTTTTCATGATTGATAGAGTACATTGATACAGAGATTAAATAAATGACTATACCATTTCTATAGAACCTAAATCTTTCTATCAAATTAATTTATACCACTCTTCCAGGTTTTCCAAATAAATGGCAGGAACATTGTAGTCCCACAAGATAAATAACAAGAACAAACAGACCTTTCCTTTTATGTTGAAGAACAAATTCAGCTCTTTAGGGACATTTGCTGTCGAGTATATTCCCATAGTGCAATGGCACCGCTGACATGTACATTGAGTGATCTCACAACACCCAACTGCGGTATTTCTATACATTTATCTAGCATATGAATTATGTCCACCGGTATCCCCTCCTTTTCACGCCCAAGAACCAACACCTATTATATCACCACCACCATGAAAACAAAAATCCCTTCAGTTTCTCTATTTTTGTTTTAAATTTATTACAACAACATAGAGCCCATTTGGAAAAAAAAATACTTATCAGCAATACAAGAAAAAGGCTTTTCCACATGGGCCCTATAATCTTCATTACTTCGTCTACGTACCGTTTTTTGGGGGAAAGCATACTTGTCAAGAGATACACTGTTTGCGGTTTGCTCTAAACCCAAGATAGCAAAACCATCTTGCTTCTTTCTCTCTAAGAAAACCTTCAAACTATTAACTGGGACTTCTATCATTGGAACCCACTTCTCAGCTGTCACACTGCATGCAAAACAAAACATTTTATTTTTTCACAATCATGAGATAAATTTTTTTTTAGACTAAGATTTTTTTTTTCTCTGGAGGAGTCTAGCACAACATCCCACTGCGATCTCCTCCCACTTCAATCAAGGTGCTATAAGTGGGAAACTGGGAATCAACCCTGTGCGTCTTTGTTCAACACTTGAGTTACTCTAGGGTAGGTCCATTACATGACGATAGTAGTTGAAAATAAAATATGAATCAATAATTCAACAAAAATATGGCAATGTCACCATTGTCAGACCTGATAAGTTGAAACTGCTTGTCTTTCATTATACTTTTGTCAGCAACAACTAAACCAGATGCTTTAAAAACCTGAAGAAGAAATTAAAATATCAGAATAAAACCTTCACAAAAAAATTATTAGTCACATCTAAAGTTTTAAGTTGTAAAACTATTAGGACACAAACCTCACATGTTCGTGCTAAGCCAGCAAGGTTTGGAATCCTGTCAAGTAGTGACGCCACAAGAATTAAATGTTGACGACCACCTGTTATCTTCTCTACGGCTGCAGCTTCTGAGTGCAATAACTGATCAAGAAGCTGATCTTCCTTTTCCATTGCTGATTCCAACCCAGTACAAACCAAATGTAATATTGTTATAAGCACAAGTAATGTATTATTTGAAGGAATGGATGAAATAGTATTGAATCTAAATTATTTCTCTGAGGTTTAGGCCATTCTTTATCTCACTTACATTTCCTTAAATAATACATACTCTTACTATTTATAAGCTACTAACCAACTAAGTTACTCTATTAATTACCATACTATCTTTATAATTGCATATTACCCCTACACTAAGACTAATATATCATAATACTACCGTTACAAAAGATCCTATGAAAATCTTAGTAGAGTTGCAACCAATATGTGCAAAGATGCAAACATTGTAATTTCTGATAGTGGAAAAATTGGGATTACCAAAGAGAGGAGCTAAGTAGTCTTTGTTACTGAAGGAATCATTATGATCTGAAACTTCATGCTTCTCATGGTTGGTGGACACAGTAATCTTTCTCTGGAAATTCATTAATATATCATCATGAGCCTGGCTAAGCAATTTCTCTCTGCCTTCATCATCTAACATTCCTGCACTTGGGGGTTCCTTGGTAAGTCTTAGGCTCTCACTCTTGATAGTTTCAGCATCCTTAGCCATTGAAGTTCTAAGGCCTTCTCTTACTTCCTGTGGATCTTAAGTATGAGTCACCCTTTACATCAGAAAGTATCAAAGGAATTATCTAGAATTCTTACATTTAGGAAATTGATTACTTGTTCCATAAGACACATTGGTACACATTCAAACTCACTCTCCTTGAATAGAACAAAAAAGGTCAATAATTAAGATATCCAAAAATATGAATCATAGGTAAAGCTTGAGTATAACACTAACATCGACCCGGTTAGAAAAAATTCCAGCAGGGGTGACAGAGTCCTTTGGATTAAAAGCATCCAGATAGCCTTCCATTGATGTTCGTAAGCTGGAAATAAACCCAGGTCACAAAAACAGAAAAAAAAAAAAGATAGGCAGAAATCAACTTAAGGATCCAAATGGATGAACAAACATACCGTGTACAATCAGGGCTCTTTGCTAAGTAGGATTTCAAATCTTCAAAGCACTTTTTTTCTAGAGGCAATATTTCGTAAGTGGAAGAGTCCAGTGAAGGAAGCAACTTCCTAAAAATTTGGTAAACAAGTAACTGCATCAAGAAACAAGGGAAAACATGTTACAGAGCTGCATCAAGGGGTTGGTTGATTTGGATTCGGACTATTATCTTTAATGATTTTAGGATTAAATATATATATACATATTTAATAAAATCTAGGTAATGGGTGTTCTCGAATCATTAGTTCTACAATAAATCAAGGGAGACAACAATTGATCAAAGCTATTTCAAAGTTAAGGGACACCGCAAACTGGATAAATAAGAGAATCATTTCATTAGTTTTGAATGACTACAACTAGAGTACAAGCCTCTATGTATACACTTTACATCCAACATCTAAGGAAATATGCTAATATATAAAATATAAAATATTTCTAATTTGAATAGTAAGAATCTGTGACCAATTTTATGCTGAGAATCAATTTTTTAGGGAGAATCCTAGTCTCCCCAATCAAGGCCAAGTTGATACAATTCATTTAACAATAAGGAAGAATATTGTCAAACCTGTGTAAAACCTCTTAGACTGTGGTGATGTGAGGTCAACAATGGGATTATGGGGGGAAGCAATTCTTCCAAGTGCTTTTGCTGAACTTCCGGTGATGCATGCATAATGACATTAGCAGCAATAAATACGTAAGAGGACAGAGCCTGCAGTCCATGTATTATGTTAGTATAGTTATATCAGTGCAGGAATTTGAAGGAATGGCATATCCGAGGTTCTTTGATCAGAAAAGGAAAAAAAAGACAACTGAGGCTTCATTTAGTCGTATATTTTATACTGGCTACCATGAAAAGTTTGGAATCCAATGGGCCTTCAATTTGTTCCTTCAAAGTTTACAGATGCAAGGCATCACACGTTCCAATAGTACAAACTTGGATTACATCAAAGCGATTTTCTAACAACTGAACTGTGATGATACTGATGCTATAGACTTGAGGAAAGAGAGAAAAAACTTTGCCAGCTAAAGTGGGGATCAGTATTATTTCTGTATTCTTTTTGGAAGAAAAAGACCATATATATATAGCAAATAGACCCAACATTACCCTCCATCATGGCAAACCCAAATTTGTAGTTAAGCATATGACATGGCAAGCTGATTAGGATGATTGATGTCTGACAACGTCCCTATTTGCCATGGCAATGATCACCATTAGGTCTCTTTGCATCATTTATCAAAAGTTCACGAGTAATGTTGCTTTTTAAATTAGCTCCTATATATGTGTTAGCTCCTTCTGAAAAAGTTTGTGTATGTGATCTCATATTTCTTCTCTATTTCTTACCCATTTCTTTCTCATCTTTGATGATCATGCAGTTAATCAATAATACTTTTGTCCACAACTTTTCCCGTCTAAATACTCTTTATTGTAGTTTTAATTCTCTTTCACTCCTTTAATGCAAGTCCCTCCCTCCTAAACCTACTCTCCATGTTTCCCATCCTTTGGTGACTAGTCCAATCTCTGAAACTAAAGTTTAATATGCTATCGACAGACAATAATAATACATACCTGAGGCCTCATATCGTAGTCAAGAAAAATCGGAAGTAACTGATCCTTAACCTGCCATAGAAATAGCCATAGTATTTGTTTTTAGTACCTAAGTCTTGTCTAGATACGAGAATCAAGCAAGATCTATTAAGAGCGTGAGGAGAATGAAATCATTGAGCTCAGATAAGGCAAGTATAAATTGGAATGTTTGGTATGGTTAACTAATTCTAGAGATCCTAAATTCCCATCATTAAAAGGAAATACCCAGATGAATCAAATGAAAAAAAATGGTGTGGAATGTGATAAAACCATTAAGATAAAGCAGATATCAGAGAATGACAACATGGAAATATCACAACTACTGAGAATTATATGGATAGACTGAATGCAAAAGAAGGTTCACATAATTCACAAGAACAGAGTTGCTAGAATCTTGAATCAACACTAACCAGCAATGGGAATTTCAAATATATATTGATAGCAACAGTTTCCAAGTATTGGCGAACAGCTGGTAGATTGTTTCTCTGCAATGAAACAGGACACCGTTAGTGAGGTGACCTACTTAGTCTCATTAAAAGAAGATGGAATAAAATCGAATTGAGGTGTGATACTATGAGTTCTTTGCAAAGTCATCAAACAACACAGGACTGATATGGAAACAGAACTAGACGTGATTGCAGTGAACACAAGAAATGATCTCCTTACATCGAGGCAGATGTGCATGGATGATGTAACTTTGTCCACTGTTTCTTCATCAACAAATGGTGACAAAATACAGATCATTTGCCAAACACGAATTTTACGCCTGTGTACCTGTTAAGGATACAGAATGGTAAATAAGAGTGCAGAATACTAATATAACTAGGTTAAAATTAGAATTTTTGAAAGTATGGACAAGTAAATCAAATGACAACAGCATACAGGTCAATAAGAATTATCTGAACTTCCTTTACTGTGCCTATTTTTGTGATACCATGTTTCGCAACAATCTAACTAAGATATCTTCTTTTTTTGCGACCTAAAATTATTCCCTGGAGGAGGCTAGCACAACATCCTACCGACATGATCCAACTTAAAATCAAAGTGTTCTTAGTGAGAATCAAAATTGAGACCTCAGCCTCTTAGGTGAGTGAAAAGACTCTTTCCACTTGAGCTACCTGGAAGGGTTACTAAATATAGATATCTTAAAGTATAAATATGAGAAAAATAGTGTTTACCCCACTATACTTTTTGTACAACTCCTTTGAAATCTCTTTGTCATTAACCTGCATAAAATAATATTACAAATGATTTAGAAAAATAACCAATCAAGTAACACATTCAACAACTTTACAAAAAATAAAACATCATTTTTACATTAACATAAAAAATGAAGGATGCAGAGCACCAGTTTTTTATGGCTCAAGTTTATAACGTCAGAATCTAGTCATTTGATTATTTTAATTGATGTTAACTGCTAACGATTTGGCATCATCATCAGTAAAACGCATACCGCAAAATCCAGCAACTCAAGCAAGAACATTCTGCCTGATTCAAGGGCAACATGGCAGACTTCCTTGATATTATCTGAGTCCACTTTAGCCGCTAAATCTGCCAACTTCTGGAAAAGAACAGCAACTGATACACGAGCAAACAACTCTGTGTTGACAAATTCCTACATAAAGGAAAAATATATTTAGAACAGAATTAACGACACAACAAATGTGATCTTTAGAAGATATGGTCTATTCTTGAGTATCTGAGGTTGAAAATGGAAATCAATCTTATAATGAAATTACGCTTACTTCAGTGAGCTCAGCATCTGGGCTTTTAGCTAACAACGCCAATTCAGTTTTTGCATCATCATTACTGATCAGCTCCGCTGCAAAGTCCTCATCAAAGGCAACTGGCAAAGAACACGTAACAGTAAATCATTCAATGAACAACCTCTAAATGAACTTGGAGGACAAACCCAACAAGGGGGTGGAAATGTAGTGAGCATATTCTAGGCTTCTAAATTACCAGAACCATAAAGAGTCAACTGATTCAGCTCCTTCATGTAGTACTTTATAGTATGAGGATATAAGAGCCATAGCCCTGTTAAATGAAGTGCTGCAAGACGAGTAGTCCGTGGACTTCTTTTGCCATCTTCAAGAATTCTCTCAATGAACTGATTTCAAAAAATGGAATAGATGTTTGTAAACCCCATGAGTACTGTTTGAAGATAAATTTTGCCATAATTTTATTTTTAGCACAATAAGATGTGATGTATCACTGACCCACTTTAGAGGACCAGGTTCAGAGTTAGATTCATGCATGTTTTCATTCGGAAACAATGAATAATGCAGAACAGATGACAAAAGTGCAGCAATAGGTGCAACCCTGCGCTTACTGCTGTTTGCATGCAATATCCAAGAAGATTGAACCAAACGCCACACTATCTGCAAAAGATATAGAGGATTTTAAGTCAGCCGATACCATTAAACGTATTGTATTAAATACCAGCTAGTTGAGAGAAGAGAGTATAAAAATTGCAATCTGGCCCATAAAGGGTTCAGTCAGGGAGATTTTACAATTCCTAGGAAATACCTAACCATAAGACTATGAGTTCCAACTTCCATTATCAATAGACAACTAAAGAAGAACAAGCACATTCTATCACCAAGTTATGAGAAATAAAATCACAAGTGCCCTTTCCGTTTTCACTAACTTGCAATAGAAAATGTGGGAGGAAGATCAAACCTGTACATCCGATCCATCAACTGAGGACAAACTCGAGCCCACACCGATGGAGCCGAACAGTTCCAGTACCAATCTGATTGACCTCAACATGGGCAAAACTGAAGCATCCCCAGCATTCTCAAGGCTGAAATTGTTTAGAGAAATTGTGAGCATAAAGCAGCGTAGAAGAAGAATCTTACACAGATAAAAGCCAAATTCAGATAGAGAAGCAGCTATTTTGCCTTCACTTTTGCATAATTGCTAAACCAAGAAAAACTAGCAAACAATTAAAAGGCAGGTGTAAATCTGGTTCAATTAATGTATTTTTGACAACTTAGGCCTAAAAACTAAAATGATCAAACCGAACAAGTTCACATAATTATCACCATTACTTGTTTTGAATAAAGGGTAAACTTTTCATTAATGAAAAAATTGTTGTGAATGCGAGAAGCATTCGAATAATTATCACCATTTCTAACATAGGATAAAATGAAAACGATCCAGAGTAAGCAATCTCGTACAGTAGGGCAATCATACTCAAGCACATGATGTATTCATATCAAACCTATCAACAAGATCACCAAATATCTCTTGAAGCCTGGTTTTTGAGAAGAAATAAGTGTTCTCTTTAGAAACTCCATCCTGAAAAGCACGGCTTGGAATTGACAGCAAAAGTTCCAGGCAGGTCCACTGAAAATGATCATAACAAATTACTTGTAATGAGCTTACTTGATAAGCAAATCTAAATAACGTTTAAGACAAGAAGATATAGAACTTGCTCAATAACATGATTGATATACACCCAACTTCAATTGCTTAGAAAGAGGAGCCACAAATCCCCCACCCACCCAAATATGTATACATGTGTGTATGTGTATGTGTATATATATATATATATACATTGTTAAAGTCTTAGAAACTAAAAACATAACTTAAGAAGCCGGCATGGCATGTCAATGGATAGAAGGCTATACATATATAAAAGTAGAATACATTATTGAGGGAAATAAAGAGGAATAGTGCAGCAGACATCAAGACACATTTGGCACTATCATCCTTTCCATGGTTGCCACAATGAGAAAGAGAACAGTACAAAATCACCTTCATGTTGATCAAAACTGCCCGGCGACTACGTGCTAAATGTTCAACTGCAATGAGATCACTGATGTTCTGGACAAAAGAAAGGGCTAGACCATCTAGTGGACCACAACACTCTGCGTTGCTTGACAATAGTTTGTCATTGTTTATAACAATATCCAGAGATAAAGGAGTGAATGCAAACACGATGGTCTTTAGAACATGAGATAGTGCTTCATATGCCCCCAGGTAGATTTCTGCTGCAGTCTGTGAAGATCAATTAAATTGAATGTAGTTAACAGGATAGCACTTTAGCAGGCTTGTTCTTCAATTCATATTTTTGTGATTGAACTAAAGGTACCTCAGAATCACATTTTGGAGATGAAACAAGTTTCCAGAAGAAATCCCACAAAAAGGTGAAAGCAAACTTGAGAGAATGGCCACTTTTCAGCTTCACACACCACAAAGATATGGATGCAACTGCCTTCACAGAAATTATCTGTCCAACGGGAAGGACAATAAAGTAGCTTCTATGAGAACTAATATAGAAATAAATAAGTTTATGAATCTGATAAGCACACTACATGGCAATCAATATGACAAGCAAACTAGCACAAACCACAGTGTGACTGCAAGTGTTCATGGCAGGAGATAGTTTATACTATGATGAAAGCTTTTCTAAAAAAGGAAAGCTATTTATTAAAACCATTCCACTAAGCATGAAACCTATCTTCATCAAGATAAATTAGTCATGAACCTTGAATTTTATTCCTACATGATGCATGAAATAGCGATATCAGTTTATATGTTGCAAGCCTCATGGGAGTGCAATCTACGAGATATCCAACATAAACAACAAAAATAGTACCAGTTCAACGTGGCATGATGGTTGAGACATTCAAGTCCAATGTTCAAGACTTAGTATGGACATTATTTGTATTATTAGAACCGTGTTTACAACAACTCAATTTATTTCAAACTTTAACATTTAAAAGAATCCTAGTATAATCAAATTATCTAGAAGTACATTTTTTATAAGAAAGCACTTTTATTAGTATAAAGGACATTAAGGTAAACAGATCAAGATCACAAGTATTATAATTTGGCTAGTGATAGTTAATAAGTGAAACCAGATCAGACAATGAAGAGAGCAAGTGATGTTAAAGCAGCAAGCTCATAAACATTCCTCACTCAATGAGTCAGCCAAAAACCATCCAAAATAAGTTAACATAAACCAACAAGATGAGCATCTATGTGGTATTGATGTTCAATATAGAAAGCAGATGGGGATCATACAGCTTGTAGCACAGAAGCAGTAGTAGATGATGAAAGTCGACGCTGACTTGGTCCTCCAAGTTTTCCTCGAACAGAACAAGGTAGATTGTTGTCTACCATCAAATCACCAGACCAAAACACGGAGCAAGAGGACGTGGCAAAAGAAACAAAAGGACCCTATAAATGATAAGCAAAAACTATCATAATAAGTGGTACAAAAGATTATAGCAGTAAATTAAATTGATCATTTTATGGTATAATACATACCAAGAATGAGAGAAACAAATCAGCAAACTTCTTGAAAAGGGTGTTAGTTGCCGCAGAACTAAAATGGTCAACTTTGTATGTAACATCTCCTTTGGTGCTTGTGATTTTCATTCCACCGTCACTGATTCTCTGTTGCATAATCTCAAGCTCTTGAACTAGACTGGAAATAAGGATAAGAAACTTCACAGACGTGTCAGACTGATAGCTTTCTTTGCAGAAATCAGTTCCCTGAACTCGAAGAAGCTGCAAGAGTAAATGTGTCAATCCAAGATTGCCAATCACATAAGTAGTGATATCGCACACAAAAATTAAGCTGTCCCTTAAATATAAGTATGAGATGCATCGTAATAGAACAGAAGACACCAATATCACCACAGATATTCCCCATGTATTAGCATGGGACCTCTGTATCAAAATAATTTAATTCTGTATGATGAAATGAGTAGAAACAGATTAAGGTTGATATGTGGATATCTCTCTTAACTGGAGCATGGTATGAAGAAGCCCATATGAAAATAGAACCAAAAGAAACTGGAAACATGAGACAGATTGAAGCAAAACATATTCTGAAATCACACTCTTCAGCTAAACGGTTTCTCCAACTAGCGAATAAAACAATTTATATCTTATGGTACACAGAAAAATCAATTTAAAATCTTGTATCAAAGTAACAAGTGCAGTATTAACCTTTAGTGCAATTGTCACTAATATAACCCAGCATTAAGGGAAATAACCAGCACACGCACAAGGATGCTAAGAGAATGTCACTTGGAAATGCATAGTGCATGATAATGAGGATAAAATAGCACTGCAAATTAAGAAAAAAATTCTGAATACCAGTGATAAAAAAAACTAACCATCAATATGGGGTCTAAATCAGAATCCCTGTTGGTTACAAGAAAAACAACTTTAGCCCATCTCTTTGCTTCAGATTCCCAGGCATCTATCTCCTCATCATTGTAAGTAACAGGAATACCATTGGAACAGTTGGAACGAATGAAACTTAAAGGAAAATTACTAATATTTTCCCAAAGCTTGGAGCACCAACAACTTGAATCAAGATGCTTGTGAATTGGAGCTTGCAACCATTCATGTACTTTCTCATATAAAGGACCTCAAATTGAGAAAAAAAAAACAAGTAGATGGATTCAACAAACATCCAAACAGAATACCAATAAGATTACAAATAGGACAGAAACATGAAGCTGGAGTTTGAAGTGCAAAAGATGAAAAGAAGGCCACAGATAGTCCTACCACCATAATCAGAAAATTCCCGGGGCACGGCTGAAATGAAGAGCAGAAGGACCTCAAAAGGCACATCAAATGCATGAATAGTTGAAGAAATGGCATCCAGGATCTTTTCACAAACTAGATATTTAAGAAAATATTCAGACACTATCATTAAACTATCCACTGATATTTGCTCAACCAATGTAAAGATTAGTATACAGTAAAAGCTAAACAGGAAAATGAACAGAGACCTTGAAGACGATATTTAGGATTGAAATGTTGTTTGCTATTCTCGATTACATATCTCAAAACATCCAGCAATTTTATGTCCTCACTGTGAGGGACACTTTCTGTAACAGCTTCAACTGAGACCATGTCAGGACCATTGGACAATTTAACAACTCCATTCCTGTGAACTCGAGCTCCAATAGCAGCTGAAGCAATGCATTCTGCAAGGCTCATCAATCCAGCTCGCCCAAAGGAATGCTTTCTAGCAACAGAGGCTAAATTCCTCAGGAAACTAATATGTTTCCTGCAGTCATACGCCACAATGAAAAGTGAGTTAAGTGGAAGAAGTACTCCATTCTGCTTGTGCAAATGATAAACTTCATAACAATTCCAAGAGACTTGTAACTGGGGGATAATCAACTTTTATTAGTTTCTCAACAAAAATAGGAAACATGACGTCTGTAGCTAATTTATGGATAAATGCATCTGGAGGCAACTAGTGTAACAATCATAACCAGCTGTGACTCAAAAAAGACTAATTAACAGTATAGAGTACCTTGAATTTAGGTAACTAGAATATTGGTGAAAAAATTTCACTGCACCTTTGATAGTCCTTGAAGAGTAGTTGCCTTTAGCTCCTACACCACAAAAATGATGAGAAGTACAACATAAATAATCAGCAGTATTACAGAACACATAGTACAATAAAATAATTACTTGAACCGATAGAGCCCAACAAGTAGTGCATATGTGGTTATAAGAGAACTATTTATCTATTTGATCACAGTACATGCAAGCATAATCTAATCAAGTTACTTATAGTAATATTCAGAAGTCAACATACAAAAGGCGAGCACACGGGAATTCAGGCTGCACAATTTGTACTGGAGGTAGCTAAATGTGTATAGCTTGGAAGCAGAGGTTAAAATGAATGATGGTGCATGGAGTTCTTTCACCAATTAACCAATAATAGAAATTTGAGAAAGTACCAAATTCTTTATGATGCACAGGATCATCTAATCCTTTAATAAATGGACCAAGCAGGAATACTTCAGGGACAAGTTTCACACAACTTCCATAGCTGGACCACTCTATGTCCAAAAAAGAGTCCATGATCAAGGATCGAACTGCAGTGCAACAAACCAGAAAATGTAAGAACTGGAGAATCAACAATGAATCACACAAAACTAAAACAAGAAGTCAAATAAATCAAATTTTGTAATAAGATACTAATACAACAAATGAACTTTAATTAATTTTTCAATACCAGCACCAGTAAGTTATAATACCATGAGGGTTATCATGTGAGAATCCCCTCTCCCACAAAATAATTAACCAACTAAACATTTCTGATGATGCCCCTATTTCATTCTGATGAAGTCCTTCACAAATATGGCTTGAAGTAACACCACATTCTACGGAAGAATGCAATAACAAAGTTATCTGCAAAAGGCATTGTACTATCAGTTACTTATAATGTAAAACAATAATGTTGAAGCATATTGCTAAGAGATTGACTAGACCTTGGATATTGAAATCTCAACAACCAAGAGCATTCAAAATGCACAAGGATTTTTACTATATCATAGGCAATATCACATTCCATGGTCACTAATATACAAAGATCAAATTGTAGATAATTTTCACTCTTGCAAACTATAGCCTATAACCAAGTAAATTTCTTTACTCAAAATTATCACAAATATACGAGATTCTGAACTTATGCAGAAAATAGATATGTGTACATTGCTCATTCCATCATCCCTGTCAGTCAATAGATTGATAATGAGCCTATTTGAAAAAACACTTAAGTTAAAATTTTGAAAGTAATTTAATTTTTTTGGTATAAGATTGTTTCTAAATTATGATCAAATTATTTTGTTGGATCATCGATCATCATCCAGATTATAGTGTGAATTTTGTTGTTTCATTTGGTAGACAAATTATTTTTTAGATCATGATCCAAATTATATTGTATAGAGAAATTTTTTTCACAATCATCACTATGACTATTTTATGGATCATGATCAAATCATTTTTAGATCATTGTGATTTTTCACAAATATAACAAATTTGTATCATCGTCAAAGTGAAAAAAAAATGCTGATAAAACAGCCCATTGTGTTTTTTAATTTTCATAAGTAACCAGCATAGAGCATATTCCCAATACTCTGGAGCCAGGACTAACTATAGGATTTCGGAATCAAACGTTGGATGAATTTGTCAAAAGGAAGCATGATAACCTGATGGTTCCAAGCGGCTTCAACCAGGTGAGTACCATATTCTTCCAGCATTTCATACAGAAGAAAGAATGCTCCCCATTTATGATGTGTGTCATATTCTTTCCCAACGCCCAATGATTTGGCTTCAGTTTCAGCCCATCGCTCCTTTTTTGTTAAAGCATGAGTTGTAGAACTTTTTGAATTTGACAACCTATCAGAAATGTCTGGATGAATTAACTCATCTAACTGTAAAACCATCTTCAGTATATGCAGTGATTGTTTCCTCACTATGCCCTCATCATCAACCTACAAGGAAAAATACAAAAAAGTTGAAAACTCTTCAAAAGAAACAAAAGAAGTTGGTATCCAGGATCCTATACCAAAAGCAAAACAAGGTATTGGTAAATAACAGGGGCAGTAAGTACCAAGCCTCTTTTTATTTCACTCCAAAAATCTGTTTCCGCTCTAATATCAAATCCTTTTCCCTTGTTAATTGCATTAGATCCTTCATATCCATTAAGGAAATTGGAGAAATACAAAGAAAGCACACTATATGCATCTGCTCTCTCTATCCTTCCCAATGGGAAAAGATCTCTGCAGCACATCCATATTTTCTCAAAGAAATATTCCCTGAAATTATAAGTATGATGTTAAGCTGTTAAAGAGGTAACTAACTCTGGCTCCAAAGTAGAGGTCACAAGAGCATTTTACTTCACAGAATAAGTATATGATAGTATTTTCATTCTATTACCTGGAAAGGACGTTTACTTGTCCACCAGCCATAACTTCAAAAGAATTGCAAAAAAGAAATGCTTTGAATATGCTGGGTAAAAGAACTCTTATTGCGGAAGATCGAGGTTCAACAGCATCCATAAGCATTCGTAGGGCCATGCTACTTAGATCCCAAAGCATATTTCCTGCAATCTTTCCAGCAACAGGCCTACTTGAATATTGACTCAGAGCAATCTCCAATACTGATGCTAGAATTTTGCAAGAAACATGCAATGGAATTGCATCTGCTTTGATTTCTGTATCAGTTTCTTGATCCTTGCAAGTCTGGAAGAAGGAGAATCTACTCCATTGGTAAACTGCCATCTCTTCACTTTGGACCATTCCCATAGACGTGCCAACCAATCTCAGGAAAAAGGGAAACAAAGTTGTTTCTACAACCTCCCAATTATTTGTCTCATTCGCAGCATCAATGAATGAAGCCACAGTCTGGGTTTGAAATAATGGGGAAAAATAGTAAATAAGCAGTCCATACTTCAACAAATTTATGATACAAGCCTTAATGTATAGAGGAGCATATAAATTCCTACTTCACCTCACTGAGTATGTTAAAATCATCTGGGTGCAGTTGCCTTGTCATCGGAGCTAAAACGTAGCGAAAATATGCCTGCAATAGACCAAGATTTGCTCCTGTAAAGGAAATCCTAAATTAATCTTTCCATAAGCATACAAGTAAAGAAACTAAATCATGTGCCATAAAAGTATGCAGCTATCAAAGTAATTGTAATATGAACACCTAAATCTCCACTTGAAAAATCTGTTACATGGGTTTCTATCTAGTGTAAATAAAACACTTACCGGGCTTCTTTAGCAAGTGACAAAGAGCGGAAATGAAGGACCTGAGATAATTACAAGTAACAGTATCGAACTTTTCACCACGGTGGAGAATGTCCTGCCACGATTATAAGAAAAAAACGTAATTAAGTTGAGGATTTACATTTCAACTCGGTGATATGAGCTAACATGCATATGTTAAGACAGCAGACCATATTGCAATAAGCTCGTAAATGAAAACATAATGAAATAACATGTTATGCAGTCACTTCAAAACCTAGTTGAGGGTCATGATTTAGATTTGGAAGCACCTTAGTAAGATGAGGAAAAGCATCCAAAAGCGCAGATAAGAGAGACGATGGGGTCAAGCTTGTGGAAGCAGTGACGCAGTCCAACATTGCCGGTACGGCCACCGGAGGGACTTGCCGGAAGCTGTTGGAGAGAGAAGAAACGTATGCATCCATTGAAGTGGTGTTGGATGCTCCGGACATCTACAAAGCTATGAGATTGACTAGTGAAAGTTAACTATAACAGTAAAATACAAGTGTGTAGTCCTGCAATTTCAACAGAAAACGGCCATTGATAAACCCTAGTCTTAAACCCAGGGATTTTGCTCTCAAAATAATAAGAACAAAAATAATGCTTAGGATTATAAATTAAATAAGATTCAAATTTTTATGTTTTTTCTTCCCGTTTTTTTTTGTTGATAAAAAAATTGTTTCATTTTCCTAAATTCAAATTTTATTTAATTCGAAAATAATGCTCCATTCAAATATATTTTTTTATTAAACCTTTAAAAAATACTTAATTTTTTTTGGCTAACATATATATATATATATTATGGATCTACATTATGCTACTTTTAAAATTTCAAAAAAATAAAATAAAAATAATAATATTTTTTTTCTTTTTAAAATAAGGTCAAATTAATCTTTAATTATCTAACTTTTTTTAATATAATTTATTATTATGTAAAAATTTATTTTATTTTGTTTTTTAAGTCACCCATTTTTTTTTAAATTAACCTAACTCTAAATTTATTGTTTATTTATTTATATATATATATATATATATATATATATATATATTATATACAGATTTAAAATAAGAAAGCATATTTAAAGATTGTTTCAAAAATATTAAATATTAATTTGTTTAAAAAAATGAATTATTTTATGTTATGGCACTTTTAAAAATTTTATAAAAGTTTTTGGTGATTTTTTTTATCATGAGTTTAGGTTTATTATCATGAGTTAATATGAGTTTATTTTTTTAATTAAAATATTATTAGTGGAAATAAATTTAAAATATTTTTAAATAAAATATTTGTAAAACTACTATGATAAATTAGTTTTAGTGATATAGAATAAATTTATTATAGCATTGTATATATTCTTATAACTTATCTAGATTTGACTGCTTCCAAATGTCTCTTTCTCACATTTTTTTTCTCACAAGAGAGTAAAAAATGTACTAAAGTCTAAAAAAAATTGAAAAGGAAAAATGGGAGCAATCAAATTTGCAATAATTTGATACGCTAATATTTTTTCCGTGTGTTTTAGAACAAGGTTAACCAACCTATTAACTAATCAATTACAATAAATTGGATCCAATTTTGCAATTTTTTATTCTGCAGTATCTCGACATCGACGTGACATAAGCGTGAAAGAAGTTCAATAATCAGTTTTATTTTTATAAGGGCTAAAATCACTTATTTTAGCTTTTTTACTCCATATTGTAAGGTGGATCTCGAAAGATACGAAAAATTTCCCTCAAAGCCGTACATACGACTTTCATCGAATACGGCTATGATTTAAAATGAGATTCAAATTCTTTCCGATTGTCAAGAAATTGTTAATGATATAAATTTTATGAACAATTTTTCTTATTGGCAAACTAAATCAATCTGACATAACATATATCAATCCCTTCAACAAAATCAAGAATACATAATCGAATGAATTCTTATAACCAACAATCTCACTGCACATTAGATCGCAAAAAAAAGAATAAAATTTTCCAAAAGAGTGGACCGAACAAAATAAGAATATATTTAAACTTTTATTTTTCAAGAATTTCGAACGATCCAAAAACTGAGGAAGAATAGTATAAAGGGAGCAAACAAATCTAAGTCGACGAAACGATGCAGAAAGTAGAACAATGACAAATTAAGTGAGAGATGACTTACCGAGAACTCGGAATCCGTGCTCAAAGTAGTTTTTTAAAATTTGAAATATGACTTAATTTAAGTATATTTAATTTCTTATATGTGGTCTTTTTTTCATTTTTAAGTAAAATATCACGTATCAAGCATTCCTAAACATTATGAAATATATACCTTTGAAAAAAAAATATATAAAAAAAAAAACAATTTTAGTCATGCTAGCTTAGCTATATTTAAAAAAAATTGCTAATAACATATAAAATGTTTTATAAATGTAAATGTAACATTGGGATTAAAGTTATTAAAAATGAGTTATAAGTACATAATATTAAGAATATAAATAATAAGTTAGATGTGATGTAATTTATTTATATTTTATTAAGGGATTGATTAATCTAAAAAAAACCTCTGGTCTAAAGCTGACTCAGAACTGAGTTCCCAAGTGCCATCCATCTCCTACTACCACTTCCAAAAAGTACAACTGACGCCAGTGAGGGAGAGAGCGCTTTACACGCATACACATCAGAGAGAGTGTGAGTCGCCGTCTCTTCTCCGGTCCTCCCTCCATACTCCGAAGATGCAGAGCTTCTCAGTATGCTCTCTCCATTCACGCTTTCTTCTACCAATCATTCTGAGTAAGTATAATCAATTAACGCTTTCATTCTCTTCAAATTGTTCAATTACTCGTTTTTTAATTCATAGCTTCGATTGAATAACGTCCAACTATGGAAACAGGTATTCTCCATGTCGCGCTGGCACAGGAAGGATTCTGTTCTCAACCGTCGTCGTCGATCGTCAATTCAGATTCCATTACCACGCCTCTCTATTGGAAAGTCACAAATCCCACGCTTTCTCCTTCCCATTTACAAGGTCAGCGCCGGCAAATGCAATAGATCTCAATGAATACAAAAAAAAACATAACTATTTCTTTATTCTTTGATGCTAATCTCTGCTTTTGGTTCCAGTATTGCTCTCTATTAGTTAGCAGAAAGAAAAAAAAGGAAACATGCCAGTGTATTCTCCAATTGCATAATCAAAACAGAGTTTAGGATAACGGTTTATTTATGATGGAAATGAGCTCCTTCAACCATTATAATGCTTCATAGCTATTCAGGAGTTACATAGTTTTGTTTGTTTCTGGCAGATTTACCAGGATTTACTCGCAGTGTGTACAAGAGAGACCACGCTTTAATCACGCCCGAAAGTCAAGTTTTCAGCCCTTTGCCCGACTGGTATTATTATCTCCACCTTCAAGCTCAGATACATTGCAATAGATTTTTAGCTCTAATCCAACTCAACTTTCCTTAACAGGACTAATACTTTAGGAGCTTATCTCATATCACCAGAAATGGGAGCACATTTCGTTATGTACCTTGCTAAGATGCAAGGTTAGTTTGATATAAATGAATCTAACCAATGTGATTTCTACGTATCAATACATTTTGCTTCTTCTTTTTTTGGTGGCAGAAAATTCAAAATCTGCAATTCCTAAAGATGATGTTGAAAGGTGGGGATTACTTTACTGGCTACCCAAAGGAAGTTGGTTGTGAAGTACTTTTTTTCTTTTCATGTTTTTATGTCTTCTGTTTTACTGTCTTTTCTAGGTTCATTTTTGTGGTTCAGGGCTCAGCGGTGTTAACTAGTGTGTCGAGCCTCAGCCAAGAATTGTCGGTACATGAGTTTGATTGACTTCTATTTTCTCGGATTTATGCAGGTCCCTAATTGATTACATAATGCTTTTTCAATACCATCTTCTTCTCTCTCGAATGCAGGTAGATTCATATGCCTACATACCTCCAAATCTAGAACACTTGATCACAAGTACCTATGTAACTACTGTTCTTGTTGTATTTGAGAGAAGGTTTGGATCTTCTTTTGTACAACATTGATGAACAGCCTCCATCAAATAAACAATTAAATAAAAAAGAAGATTTGTGTATGCTGTCAATGTTTCTGAATAAGCTGAATTATTCTTTCTTCTTAGTTATGTTGCGCTGAAGAATCATACGACGGAGCTCATTGTGAGTTCAACAGATAGACAACCACTTCTCGATACTCCTGGGGAGGTAATATTTTCACTGCTTTTGATTCATCAGACTCTGAAGTGTACAGATTGAAATCAGTTGTTTAGGACATTGTTACATGATGGTTCCCGATTTTTAGGTATTTGAACTCAGGAAGCTTCTTCCAACATCAATCCCTTATGACTTCAACATTCATGTGAGTATCAAATTATTTTCTTACCACTTTTTTCTGGGCCGATGTAACATGTATTGAAAATAACTGTATAACTGTATGCGCAGATAATGGATTTTCAGCCAGGAGAATATCTTAATGTCAAGGTATTATTGTTTATCCTTGCCCTTTTATAGTTGAACAATTTCCTCATTATACTATGGCATTTTATAGGAGATCCATTACAATCAGCATGGCTTGTTGCTTTTAGAAGGACAAGGGATTTATCGATTAGGTGATAACTGGTGAGTTTCTTCGCATCAGCTGACTTGGCTTGCGAATTGGGGTTTGATTTAACAACAAAACTTCATCATCTCTTTTAGGTATCCAGTACAAGCTGGCGACTCTATTTGGATGGCGCCATTTGTGCCTCAATGGTACGTACAATACAAAGAACAAACAAACAGTCTATTATAAGATCGAAACTCAAACTAACATCTATCTATCTTCTAGGTATGCAGCACTTGGTAAAACTCGAAGCCGATATCTGCTGTACAAAGATGTGAACAGGAATCCACTATGAAGAAAGGTTTATTGTCATGTATTTGTTTCTCTATTAGTAGTACTAAAAACAAACCCATAAATTACAGTCCATGAATGGGAAAAACACCACATTCATGAGGTCATAATACATCTTTCACTTGGTTTGAACTTCTTCAAATGATCGATCAAGATTCAAGATAGAGAAATGAAGCAATTATTGGAAACTAAACTATTTATATATTATATATTATGATTAGATTATGCCTGAGTCTCATCAGGTTTCTTCTTCTTCTTCTTTTTAGTTTCCAATAATACAGTAAGGAAAGCATCAACTATCTGTCTCTGTGATTCCAGTATCAATTCATTACGCTTCATTTCCATTTCCATTCTCGTTTTCTCAACTTCCCTAGCCATCTCCATCTTCATCTTCTCCATCTTCACAAAACCTTCTCCCAGCATCTTTATAGAAGATGCCATCTCAGAAATTGGACATCCTTCCTTCCTCTTCTTAAAAACTCCTCTGTTCTCCATCTTTCTTCTATCATCAAATGGATTCCCCCCATCACACTCCTTCATCCTCAAAACCGAAGGAACCGAGATTCTTTCACCGGAAATCTTCAAGCAGAGACCACCACTACCGTCGTTGTTGTGTTGTTGGTAATCGTGGTCTGGATTATTAACATAAACCTTCCCTGTTTTTTTGGCACCGTAACCAGCAGCAGCAGCGTAAACAATGTTATGATTTACCGGTAAGTTTGCACTAAACCCTATAATACCGGCGCCGTTGTTGATTGTGTTGTTGAAATCAAAACCAGCCCGGTTTTTTCCCGGCTTCTTTCCGTTAACGTGAAGATCGTCATCATATACGTAGGAAGAAGAAGAAGAATAGATATTTGCAGTCCTGGGATCAAAATTAGGAGAATAACCCTTTGCTGCTGCCCTAATCCCAAGAATGGCAGAATTTTGGTCGCCTGGATCGGTTCCATCATGATGACCGTATGTCGATTTCCCTCCGCCGCCAAGCTGCTTCTTCTTATTATTATTATTGTTACTAGTACAGTTGTTGATCCCGAGAAGTGAATCGGGGAAATCACGATCGTTGACCGTCTTGATCCGGATGACACCACCACCGCCGGCAGTAGCAGCAGATTCAATTCCATGTTCAAGTTTCTTATGATTGGGTCCATTTTCCATGGAATCCATATTATCGAAGAAGAACCAGGAGGAGAGGAATCGACCTGTTAAAGAGAGAGAACGTTGCTTTTCGGTTCGATAGCGCTGGCGGAGCTTCTCCATCTTGTGTCGGCATTGAGCGGAGGTCTTGGGGAGTCCTTGGGCAGGGCATCGGGTGGCGATGGAGGCGGAGACGGCATCCCAATCGGCGGTGCGGAGATAGCCTCGGCGGAGGGCGTACCATCTGTCTTTGTAAGATTCGATTAAGGCAAGGGTCTCTTCTTGAGTCCAACAAGGAGCGGGGAATTTGCGGGGAGGCTTTTCGGGAGGAGGAGAAGGATTAGGATTAGGATTAGGAGGAGGGATAGTAGTAACAGCAACAACAGTAGTCGTCTGAGATTGAGGTTCAGGATCGGCCATGGATGATGATAGATATCGAGGAAGAGGGTTAAGAGAAAAGCAAATCTGGATATATTTGTTATTAGGTGGAAGAAGAAGATGAAGAAGTTAGGCAAGATAGCGGTGGGAGCATTGAATGAATAAGGGGGGTAAGAGTGGTGGAAGTTGCTAGCGTGCGCAGAGTGGTGGGATATGCACACGACAACAACTCCACCAGTCTTTTCTACCACCACAAACACTCACCCCCCACCACCCACCCACCCACACCCATTTTCTCTCTCCCCTTCTGTACACGTCTATGTGTGTGTGAGAGAGAGAGAAAGAAAGAGAGAAAGTGCTGCCACTTGGCCACCGTAATATGAATGACGTCGCAGGGTGGTGGCAGACGGTCGGTCGCGGTGGGGTAGTTATGTTTTGCAGGCTTGCAGCTCTATCTCTATCTCGGCTTATGAAATTATTTACCATAACTATTTATAATATAATTACAACATATTATAGAACAGTTTCCCAAACTAACCTTGTTTGGCGTTCACTTTCCCAAACTAACCTAGTTTGTTCATTTATTCCCAAACTAACCTAGTTTACTATTCAAACTCAGTTTTTTTATTTTTTTTTTAATTTTTTTTTTACATTTCAAATTTATTATATATATATATAGATATATATATATTTAAATTATTATTTATATAAACTAAATTATTTATATTTTAATATATATTTTAAATTATTATTTTTATAAATTTGATTATTTATATTTTGATATATAATTTAAATTATTTTTTTATAAATTTAATTATTTATATTTTAATATATATATATATATTTACATTTCAAATTTATTATATATATATATATTTATATATATATATATATATATATATGTGGCAGTATGATTTTCATCCCCATAAATTTATTTATTTTACTATTCAAATTATTATTTATATTTATTGGGTTGTCTTTTATTAAAATAATTTTGACAACTTTTCGTTCAAATTATTATTTATATTTATTGAGTTGTCTTTTATTAAAATAATTTTGACAACTTTTCATTCAAATTATTATTTATATTTGTTGAGTTGTCTTTTATTAAAATAATTTTGACAACTTTTCATTCAAATTATTATTTATATTTGTTGGTTGTCTTTTATTAAAATAATTTTGACTTTTCATTGTGATATAATTTCACAATAAATTTTTTATCAATTTTTAATATGTTGTATTTCTAACTTAAGGTCGTAAAAAAATATGTCTTAAGTTAATGAACCATTAAATATTTATATTAAAATATAAATAATTAAGTTTATAAAAAAAATAATTAAAATTATATATCAAAATATAAATAATTAAATTTATAAAAATAATAATTTAAAATATATATCAAAATATAAATAATTTAATTTATATAAATAATAATTTAAATATATATATCTATAATAAATTTGAAATGTAAAAAAATAAAAAATAAAAAAATAAATGAGTTTGAATAGTAAACTAGGTTAGTTTGGGAATAAATGAACAAACTAGGTTAGTTTGGGAAAGTGAACGCCAAACAAGGTTAGTTTGGGAAACTGTTTCCATATTATAGGCCTTGTTGGTTTCAAAATAAATAAAACTGGTGATGATTTTTGAGAATTTGGATATATATATATATATATTTTATTTCTTTTGTAAATTTTAAAAAATATATATTAATAAGAAACGATAGAATAAGAGAATTTGAGAAAGAAAATTTAAGAAAAAAAAACAATTTTTTTTTTGATACAGTGACACATTGATATTTATCATACAAGCTTATATTTCACTCATAAGATGACACATATATACAATAATAAGATGACACATATATACAATAATAAAGCATCACTCTTCCTTATGTCGATCTATTACTCTTCTAAATAATAATATAAAATATTTTAATTAATTAATTAATTGAATGATATATTAAAGACGATGAAATTATATTGAATTTGAGAAAAAAATGATTGAAATAAATAAAAAAATTCTCTCTCCTCAAACCTTTTTCTTTTACAGTAGAGTGATTAAGCAAATCTATTTATTTATATACTTTTTTATTTTTATTTTTTTAAAATACAAGACAACAAACAATTATATTTTAAAAGGAAATATAATTATTTTATCAATTTAGATATTAAAATTATTTTAAGATTTGTTTGATCTTGGTTATTGGAATAAAATTAAAATTTTATTTTAAAACTCAACAATTATATTATATATTTAATTATTTTATCAATTTAAATATCAAAATTATTCACTGCTTAAATATTTTAGTTTATATTTAAAAAAAATATTAATAAAAGACATATTTATTTGGGATATTTTGGTCAAAATAATTTAAAATTAAAATTCTTCTTTTAATTTCATCGAACATGGGTGGTGAGAAAAACTAAAAAACCCAATTTATCAAATGGAGCCAATTTCCCTAATTTGGATTATTAGACATGCAAGTTCTGAAAAATATTTTTTTATTAAAAAGATAATTATATTTTAGTATTTGAGCGGATAATAATTATAATTAAGGGATGTTAAATAGAGAATTTCATAGAGAAAATGACGCATCAATATATCATTAACATGGAAAAAAAAAATAAAGGGTGAAAAAAAGAAGAGAAATTTTTTATTATTTTTAATGAATCATATGTGTCATATCATTTTTTCCCTAACTATTTCCTAATTTTATTAGTATGTTTGATAATTTAAAATTTTAGAATCTAATTTTTAGGTTGGTTGGATCATTTAATATTAAATTTATAATTCTACTCTTTTTAATTTAGAAATATAATTTTAATATTTATTTTTATATGTTTTTTCAAATAAAACATCTTTTTTTTATTTCGGAAGTTGAAATGTCGAATTAATATTTATTTTTTAATTTAATAAGCTACAATTTTAAAAAATATACATATATTTTTAATTTAGAAAATCAATCTGTTGAGTTTATATTTGTTTTTTAATTTAGAAGGTATAATGTTGAATCGACTAAGATATTTCGATTTTTCTTGTTTCTTTTCTTTGATAAAAATAGAGATTTAATATATATATATATATATATATATATATATATATATATATATATATATATATATATATTTATTTATTGGGAATTAAACTCTATACAAAATTTTGAAAATTTAGTTATCTAGTTGAATTACAATTTTATAGTTTTCTTAATTCGGTAAGAATTATAATTAAAATTGTAATATCAATTCAGTTTCTAATTCTTATCCTTCAAAGATACCCAATTGACAAGTGAATAGTTAATGTTTAATATCATTAATCAATTCGTTGAAATGATCTTTAATTTTGTGATGACAAGGTATAGTCGGTAGACAAAGCATCCTAGATTAAAGAAATCGATAACAAAACCCATAGTTTTGTCCATTTCCTTATACCAAATTATAAGCATAAATTTTAAAAACTATTATATATTTTTTCTTACCGTAAAAATAGTTTATATTAAAGAAAAACTAGGTCAACTGTTTATACTTTAGATATTTTTTCACAAAAAAGAAAAGAAAATAAAACTTGTAAAGTTTGTGAACTAAAAATTGATAAGTCTAATGATTTAAAGTCAACTTGAGGAATAAAGTTGATTATCTCTTTAGAGTTCAAGGGTTGGTATGGATTTGTGGCCATGAAAACAACTTTAAGAATTGTTTGGTTTGAGATTTTCTTTTATTAAATTAAATCCAAATTTAATTTGTTTTGGTAATGTGATTATTTTTTACAGAAAACATCAAATATCCTATTTAAAAGGTCAATTTCTCTAAGAATGTGTATGTATATATACTTACAAAAATAAAATTATGATTGAAGTTAACTATAATTATATTGTCAACTCAAAAAATTATATATTGACAATTTATAAACATACAAATTATAAAATTGTAACTTATAAGACTTGTTTAATTTGATAGATATATTATTCTCATTACTCTAAAACAAATAAGGTATTTTGATTGAAAATGTTTTTGTCCAAGATACCAAATACTGAAATCATATAAAAAATCAAACTATAGTTTAAAAAAGAATAATAATATTTTTATATTCAAAAAAATAAGAAAAAAGAGTGATGTTGAAGTTTCCATAAGTAAGCAAAACAAGGCATGTGCAGATGTATAGACTCTCCCTCCCTATAAGTAGGTTAAAATAGCCAACACTTTGAAGAAAATGGTCATACACATTAAAATATGTATTTTCTTCATTTCTTATGAATCAGAATTCAGAAATATGTTTTCTAGTTTTAGTATAAGTATTTTTTATATATAATTTAAAACTTTCCCAGTCTATTATATTGATTTTCATCAACTAATACCACATAAATCAAATTAATTTAATTATTCTCCAAATAAAACTTAAAAATGTAATCTCAACAAATAATAAAGTGTCAGAGCCAAAACAAGGGATCTTCTTTATTTAGCAAATATATGACTTTATGATGTATTTCATTAGTATTAATTTAAAAAATCACCACCAAACTAAATAATAAATATTAAATAACTCACTAACTTTGCATGAAAGATTCAAATAGTCCCTCTTTTCATATATATATATAAATCTAAATAGATCCTAAAGTTATTCACACCAATTCGATTTTTAGGGTGTTATTAGCGACATAATTATGTAAATTGTCTTTTGCTTAAATAAACAGTTTAGAACTCTATTGAAGTGGGTTATTTTGAATATTTATACAAGTTTGAGGAGTAATTTGACTCTTTTTTTTTAAAAAAAAATATTCATTTAATAAAAAATATTTAAGTACAACTATAAATGAAAAAAAAAATTATGTACAAATTGAAAAAGAATAATTAATTGACTTTCAAAAACTATTACCTTTTATTTTTTATTTTCTCTGAGAGGTAATTTTGATATGGTCCTTCGCAACTGAATGGAATATGCACTTTTCCCTCCTAGTTTGGGTCCTTTTGCAAATAGGGAGAACAATTATAGTAGGTTTTTAGGGTGTGTTTGTTTGAATCAATTATGAAAAGAAGACAAATTTGTTGATAAAAAATCTTAAAAATAGTATCGTGAATCTTTTTTTTTTTTTTTTCTGTTTTAGCAATCTGTTTGTAAACTATCAATCTTCAATTAACCAATCAAAACAAAATATAAAAAAACACGAGTTTTAGTGTAAAAATCCCTTACACAAAGAGTAAAAAATTTAGATCTCTTAAACCGTTTAAACTACCTACTATATTATTTATAATTTTTACAAATTAAAATTACAACCTAACCAATTACCCAAAATTTTAAAAATAAAATGATCATTAAAGTTACACATATATATCATATTGTATCTCCACCCATTGGTAAAAATATATAAACCTAGGTTTAAAAAAATTATTAGAAAGTAATTGAAGAAAAATAATTTTTATTCTTGACGTTTGTATTCGTTTCTTATATCTTTATATTTTATTTTCTCGTCTCTGTTATTCTTTTTAAAAATCCTTGTTTTATTGTCTATTATATAATATAAAATAATATATTATATTATATTAGTCTAAAGACTGGGAAATTGTAAATATCTTGTAGGCTCCAATATAGTATTGGTCAACTTTATTAAATAATTTTGATTCACCTGTATATACAGTATGTTAAATAAAATAATGTTACATATATAAATTATAATTTGAATATTTAAATACACATTTTAATGAATGAATTATAACTTTTCCAAAAAAGATGAATCCTTTAAATTCCTCCAATTGCGTTTCTTATTGTAAAACACTTGTTTCGTCCAATAAAAAAATTACTATGCTTAGAGGAAAATAATTCCCAGTAGGGAGATTTGTTTTTTTCTCTTAAAAGTGAGATATTTTCTAAATATTTCATATGAGATGCTGGAGTTATATTATATATAAAGATAATTAGGCATTGTTTGACTTGATTTATTTGGAATCAATTCTAAATAACTTAATATATAATCATTTCAAATTAATAATTAAAATATATAAAAAATAGTTATTATATATTTATACTCTAATATCATTTTAGGCAAATAATTTCCAATAATAATATTTCTAACGGAGAAATGATAGAGAGTTGAAAAATATTGATAAAAAAATATAGAAAAATGTAGAAAAATTACAGAGAGGACAAGAAAATATTAACAGAAAAATATGAGTAAATTGAAAATTTAATAGGAATTTTTTTTTCGAGATTTTTAATTCTGACACATATCAATATTTTGTTGCTCTATCATTTATAATAATAGACATCAAATAAAGTTACTTGAAAACAATTTTAACTCAAACAAAACATCTTTTGTGGTATATTTAAAAACAATGGTTTATATTTAATATTTAGTTTTGAATACTATATTCTTCATTTATTATGAATAGACTATTTAAAGAAAAAATAACTCAATTAATATTAATTTGAATTAATTGCTGTGTAATATTTTTTCTGTAATAATTATTTTATTAAAAAAAACTTGATTACTTTTTATAAATTTATATTACTATACTTTTTTGAGATTTATTCTAAAAATTCATTGAAATTGGTCATCTCGATCATTTATTAGATCATAACTTATTGGGTAATGTGAATATTGTATATATATATTTTTATGTCATGTTTGTTATTTTATTTAAACGATTTTTTTATCATTTTTAATATACCTGAATTACAACCAGATACGTAGGACAAATTAAAAAATAAGAAAACTATTTTCTTACCATTCTTATATTTTTTCATAAACTTTTCAAGTTTCATCTACTTATTATATTTTTCATATTAAATGTAAATACATTTTTTTGTGATAATTTTTAAAATAATTAAATTTTAAGTTTTAATGTAAAAATATATAAATGAAAAGAAAAGTTGACAAAATGAGAAAATATTCTGTAAATTCCTCTGAATCTCGCGGCGAATCAAAGCCGTCAAACAATTTTTTTTTTCAAATAACCCTAAATATAATATATATAAGAAGAAGAACCCCCCGAGTATTATTCCCATATCACCTCTTGCAGACAGAGCTTTCTTCTCTTGTTCATTCTAGAGCATTTTTTTTTTTTTTTGCTCTTTCTCTCTTTGATTTCGAAATTTAGATTTGAAAAGGGTCCTGTTCTTTTGGCTTTCTCGGTAGGAGAAGTAGGTATGTATCTCTGGACCACTAATTAATTCCGACGACTGAAATTTGGTTTATCTTCAATGTTCACAATTGAGTTGGCCATCATTTCCCATTTCTTCAATCCTTGAATTAGAATGAAATCTTTAATGTTTGGCACGCCACTGTTCGTTCTTATATCCATTTTTGTTTCATGGGTTATCTAAAATTTGCAGTCTTTCATCTATTTCTCATATATGACCATTGATCAATGGATATGATATGATATGATAAGAAAATCGTTTTTATTGATGTCGCAGTGAAACCTAGGCGCCTGTGCGTGTCTCTGTGTTTCATTTCTTTCTCTTTCCGTAAATGGGCTGCTTTCGTTCAACATTGAGAAAACAATTTCCTGGATATGAAGATCCTTCTTGTCTAGCTTTAGAAACATCTTGTGAGTTCCTCCCAACAACCCATTTCATTTCATGTCATTGTTTAGTTTGTTTTCACAGATTATAATTCTCTTTTTTTCAGTTAGCGTGAATGAAGTTGAGGCACTGTTCGAGCTGTATAAAAGCATTAGCAGTTCTGTAGTTAATGATGGTCTAATCAATAAGGTATTGGATTTTGCTATAGGCATATGAAATTGAATTATATCTGTTGTATGTTTGAGTTTCCATTCAATCTATGGCTGCCCTTGTAGGAAGAATTTCAATTGGCTCTATTTCAGAACCCAAACAAGGATAATCTTTTTGCAAACAGGGTAAAGTAATATTGTTCTTGAAGCAAACATAATATTTCTTTTGTTGTTGTCTTGAAATTGGACAGTTATTACTTGCAGATCTTTGAACTGTTTGATGTCAAACATAAAGGAGTAGTTGATTTTGGGGACTTTGTAAGATCGTTAAGTGTCTTCCACCCGAATGCCCCTCTAGAAGTCAAGATTGATTGTATGTTTTTAACTTTTGATTAATTCATTGATATCCTCGAGTTTGTATCTAATTTTAAACTCTTGCAGTTTCATTTAAGCTCTATGATTTAGATGGAACGGGATTTATTGAGCGTAATGAGGTTAAGCTGATGTTAATTGCACTTCTTTGCGAATCTGAACTGAAACTGGCAGATGAGACCATTGAGATTATACTCGACAATGTAAGTTCAATTTTAATCTGAATTTGAGTAAACTTGTTATTATTTTTGTTTCTGCATTAACTTGTTGAATATTATTGTGACCAGACATTTTTGGAAGCTGACATGAATCAAGATGGGAAGATTGATAAATCTGAATGGCATAGTTTTGTTAGTAAAAATCCTTCACTGATGAAGATAATGTCTCTTCCTTACCTAAGGTAGTAAACATAATTATTCAGATGTTTTTGTCTTCCATGTTATAGTTTAACATTTTTACAACGCAGGGACATCACCACCACGTTTCCAAGTTTCGTGTTCCATTCCGAGGTTGATGAGATTGCCACCTAACAGATTCATACGTCGGTTCGGTATTACTATTATGCAGCTGCATTCTTTACCTGCAACACTTTCTGGTTTGGTCATTCATTTCAGAACTATATTGTAACCAGCGTTACTTTAAACAGTTATAAATATAATTCATGAAATTGAATCAATAAAAAATGGAGAAATTGACATCAACTTCTATGGCTTGTGCTTTTGTTGTAAATGTATTGAAAAGTCTAATAAAGATCATAACAAAAATGATAAAATTAGGTCAAATTACCTTACAAAGGATGCAAAAAATGTCATGTATGATGATAGATAATAAATCTTTTAAAGTATGTCATTGGTCATCAATTTACCATGAAAACTAAGCCAACTTGATGAATTAACTTGTGGAGTCCATGCCTTGAAAGAAGACAAGGGTTATTGATTTCCACTATTTGAGTAAAATGTCGTGTCTAATAAGGTTCATGGGAAGGGTAAAAACATAGTATATGAGTAAATTGTCGAGTTAATAAGGTTTGTGGGAAGGGTAAACATAGCCGATATTAATCTTTCATTACCTTGTTTTCCAAAGTAGACTATTTCATTTTCCTATAGCTATTACAAGGGCCCATTCTACTAAATGTAGGGGTAGTAATGGAAATGTCATTTGGTGTCAAGACTAAGTGTCTAACCAAAACAGAGATGTCACGCTAAATCAATCTAAGAGCTTATTCGGTAGAGAATTTTTAAAATAAACCTAGAATTATTTACAAAATCTTGATTGTTGCTGATTTTGAAAAGTTAGGTTTTTGTTTATGAAAAAGATTTAAAGGTATCCTACTAAGGTAGTCTCAGTAGTAAGAGTCGGTTTGAGAAATCAAGTTCGATTCCATCTGAAAACGCTTTAAATTTAAGCGGGGCATAACTGTGAATTTGAATGTGCTAATATATATCGATAAAACCTAATAGTGATAGTTCTAAAACAACCAAAAGATAAGGATTGAAGGAAGAATCTAGATCTAGTCACAAAATTTTGGAACTCTTTAGCATGGTCCCCTCCTTTGATAGGTATTTTAGTCCAATATCTATCTTGATCACCAACTAGATTCACTTCCTATGGAAAATCTAACAAAAGATGTGTCTCCTAAAAAATTAAGTGCATGGCTTAAAAAACTGTTTGTTTTCACCTAGACAAAAATTCTTTAATTACTAAAGGAAAATTATTCAAAAAAAGTTTAAAAGGAAAATGATGAAATATGTTAAATCTTACACTTTATTTTGTCAAAAAAGTCCAAAAAAATTTTATTTGACGAAAATTCTTTTTCAGTAATAAAGGCTTAAAAATTAAAAAAAAAAACCTTTTCAGTCTAAAAATTCTCTAGCAGTTACCATTTATAGTTAATTTTAAATAACTGATTATCAATAGTCAATAACCCATTCATCAATCATTAAAACAATAAACTAAAATTTTCAAATTTTAAGACAAAATATATTTGTAGCCACTTGAGTGAAAATTAATGTTTACATATTTAAATAACCGGAGATAAATAAGAGCGGCCAACTAATTGTTTACTCCTCCGGTGTAGCTTCTTCATCTCCAAGATTGTTCTTTTGGCTTTTCAAGAAAGGGCAAGCAGGTAATGCAGAGAAAAGCAAAGAATCTCCATTATTGTTCTTGAATGCATTTAAGTTTTCTTTGTTATTTATTGATGTGATGTCGCAGTGAAACCTAGGCGCCGGTTTGGGTCTTGTGTATCACTTCTTGCTCTTTCCTTACATTGAGATCAAATGGGCTGCTTCCCTTCCACACGTAGAAAACGATCAACCCCTGCTCTTGTTCCTGCTCCTGCTCCTGTTCCTGTTCCTGGACATGAAGATCTTACCAGACTTGCTTCAGAAACATATTGTGAGTTTTAATTATTCCCTCTTTGTTAACAGGCCTCATTTTGAGTTTCTTTTCTGTTTCAGTTAGCCTGAACGAAGTTGAGGCATTGTTTGATCTATTTAAGACTATTAGCAGTTCTTTGGTCGATGATGGTCTGATAAACAGGGTAAAATCATGTCTTTTCTTGTATGTTTGTCTGTCTCTGTCTGTTTGGTGATTCATTAAGAAAAAAGATGTTTTCTTGTAGGAAGAGTTTCAACTGGCTCTATTCCACAACCCAGAAATGAATAATATTTTTGCAAACAGGGTATTCTTTCTTTCTTTCTTTCTTTCTTTCTTTCATTCATTCATTGAGGTTTAAGAAAGAAGAACAAACAGAGTAATTAGGATTTGTTTATCTTTTACATGTAGGTCTTTGATATGTTTGATGTCAAGCACAAAGGATTAATTGATTTTGGTGATTTTGTAACATCCCTTAATATCTTCCATCCTAATGCCACTCTAGAAGACAAGATTAATTGTATGTTTTTTTTAAGAAAACTTTGATTAGTTCATTGATATCCTCAACTTTGTATCTAATTTTAAACCCTTGCAGTTTCATTTAGGCTCTATGATTTAGATGGCTCGGGATTTATTGAGCGTAACGAGGTTAAGCTGATGTTAGTTGAGGTCTTTTACGAGTCTAAAACAAAGGTGGCAGATGAAACCATTGAGATTATACTCCAAAGGGCAAGTTTTAATAATATAAATTGAGCTTAAATCTAATTTGTTTCTACAGTCTCTAATTATTTTTGTTGAATATTATCAGACATTTTTGGAAGCTGACATTGATCAAGATGGGAAGATTGATAAATCTGAATGGGATTTTCTTGTCACTAAAAATCCATCATTGATCAAGATATTGACCCTCCATGATCTAAAGTAGTAATCATAATTCACATGTTTGCCTTCAACTTCTAATTTAACTTACAAGCGACAAATTTACATGTTGTTTTGTTTCGTTGTTGTTAATATGCAGGGATATTACGATTTTGTTTCCCAGTTTCATATTTCATACTGTGGTTGAAGAGATTCCGAATATTCCTTGATTTATTAGTATTTTTGCAGTTGCATTCTTTCGAAGACACGCCGTGATCTAGATGTATAGTAACTATTAGTTTTAGAAACGTTATAAATCTAATGCAATAAAATGAATTATGATCTTTTGTTTTCAATTGTCATTCATTATTAAGTATATGAGTTTTAGTTTGAGATAAAAATTGACCAATAAACAGTTAAAGAAAATAATATTGGCAGTTAATGAAAATTGGTTAAACTCAATCTTGATAACTTTCATTCTATCAAGTTAAAATTAAAGAAAATGTTTGAGGGTTACTTTTAACCTTAAAAAATTATCTAGTGAAATGTAATTTCACTTCAAAATCTGATAAAGTGGAAACAACTTGACATAAGTTGGAGTTCTCATTTTATTTTTAATAAAAAGAACTAAAATTTTAAATAGAGCCATTGCACAAAAAAAAAAATCTACAGAAATCAAAGTATAAATGAGAAAGGTAACGAAAACAATTAAAGATGTTATTTTAGACCCTCTCCAACCGAAAAACCCATTTTCAAACTCATTTTGGTGTAAATGTCACATTAAACAGTAATTCTACTCTAACCGAAAAATTCATTCTCAAACTCAAAAGAATATTCTTATAATATTCTTTCTTACATCAACTTTTATAACTTTTAATATCACTCATATCTTTTACAAACTTATAAATTACACCACAATATTATAATATCATTCAAATATTTTAAACTTAAATATAAATTAATTATAAAAATTTATTAAAAATTCAAAAATTATACTACACTAAAAAAAAATTTGTATGTGTATTTTTGTTTTGTTGTGTTGATGTATTATTTTAGTTTATGAAGTATTTGTATTTTGTATATTATTGTAATGTATTTGGTAATTTTTATAATTATATATAATATAATATAAAGTAATTTTTTTTAATATTATTATAATTTTTTTAAATTATATTATAAATTTATGTTATATAAAAAATATTATATAAATTAAATTAATAATTATATAAATAAATTTAATATAAAATATAAGATAAAAATAAAATATAAATAAATAAAACATATAAACAAATTAAAATATAAATAAATTAAAATATAAATAAATTATATAAGTAAGTTTAATATATAAAATTAATTAAGTAAAAGTTAAAGGGCTAAAATGCAAAAAGAAAATATATATGCGATTGTGAACAGTAGCAACGCGTATTTGCATTTTTTGAAGAGGGAAAATGAGAAATCTCATTTTGGGTTTGGTTTTGTAGTTCGGTTGGAGGAGAAAACCCATTTTAGGTATGCGTTTCCAGTACTGTTGGAGATGGTCTTAGTACCCAATCAGCCACCAAATTAAATTATTTAGAATTAAAACAAATTAATATATATATATATATATATATATATATATATATATATATATATATATATATATATATATATATATATATTAGGATAAAAATTAAAATGGGACGATAATGATATATGTAGGTGTCAAATACAAAGATTAAAATATGAGAGTTATTATTTTTTATATTTGAAAATTAATTATATATATATTTTCAACTGAAAACTTATAGGTTTTAAACTGAAAAATTAAAATATTTGATTGACTATATAAGTTATATTATATTATTAAATAATAAGTTTTTTAAATAGCACACTAAAAGTATTCTAGTTATTACTTAAATAATTCTTTTTTTATTTTTAGTTTAGAAGATGGTAAATTATTATTTGCTGTCTCATCTAGGAAATCTATATTCATCTTTCTAGTTTTTGTTGTATTATTTTTTGTTATAAAATAATAATAATTATGAAACGAAATAAGTAGTTACATATAGAAACATTAATTTACCAATAATAAAAAATAACATTTAAAAAATCAAATTAAAAAAAAAATCTTTTAAATAATATAAATTTACAAAGATTAATATTTTAATTAAAATAATCCACCAATCACACATTTTTTTAAAGTAATCTGAGCAATAAAATAAAATAAAAAGTATAGTCAAATAATAACAAATAATCTACAAATATAAATAAAATAGTGAAAAATTTCATTAAAAAATACATATAAAGAGGGCCTCTAAATTTAAAAACCCCTCTTAAAAAGATAAAAATCCTATATTATATCTCATTTGATGAAAAAGAATAAATTTTAAAAACTCTTTATAAAAATAATAAAAAAGAAGATCAGATCCTATGATGCATCTCAAATAAAAGAATGGACACAACATAATTTGAGTTTTTTATTGTCGTATTATTAACTTATTTTAATCATGTATCCAGACACTTCTATTATTATAGTAGTTTGTAATATTATTTTTTAAAACATTTGTGTTAATACTAATGCAATGAGAATATTATATTTAATTAATAAAATTAACATATCATTTTCTCCTGCATTGTGTGCAGAAGCCGTATTTGTTTTTTTTTAAAATATGATTAAAATTTAGTGGACGGGAAATTTGACTAGCCTTAAAGATAGTTTTATTTGACTTTTTAAAAAGCGCATAAAATTAAATGTGCTGGGAACATTTTTTTTTTGTTTGACGATTTTGCCTTTGTCGCGAAACGTTCGCATTCGCGAGACGCAACCGACAATCTCGAAACGCAACCGATAATCGAGAGTCAATTTTTTTTTTTGCGTCTCGCAATAGGGACATTTTCGTCCAAAAAAATTAAAGGTGTTGCCAGCGCATTTAATTTTTTTGCGCGGGTCAAAAGCTCAAATATGAGCATCTTTAGTGTCATTCAGTCAAATTTCACTAGTGGGTGATATTTGAGTTTCTCGATACTAAAGGAGAGGTTTGAATCGAATTAACATATATGACATGCATAATAGTTGAGTTTATATTCTCTTATTTTTTGTGAATTATAAATTTCATTATTTTATTTTTTTATTGTCATGTTTTATTTATATCGTTTGGTTGTATTTAAACCAATTCAATTTTTGAATATTTGATGGATCATTAAAAAAAAATGGAGTTTTAATATAATTTATATTTGAAGAAATGAGATTTTTTTGTTTTTTTGGCCAAAAGAAAATGAGAATCCAGTGGAGTAGTTGTAGTTTTCTGGGTCCTACAAAGGAGGAGGGGGGTCGATGACAATGGTCATCTTCTTCCTAATCCAATCTGCATTTCTCTGCGTCCAAAACGGCTGCTCTGCTATCTATCTATCTTTACTGTCACATACAAATCACCAATTTCACCCGCACAGAGATATAAAGCCACGTTCTTTGTTGCTATCTTCTTCTTCATCTTCATCTTCATCTTCTCTTCTGAATGAGTAGCTAGATGACGCGTCAACCCAAGTTCGATCTCGAAATCCAAGTCCACGACAACGCTTTCTCTTCCGATTTTAACAACAAACATCTTCAATCGCAGCACCAGAACCATCTAATCCTTCCAATCCTTACTGATTCTTCCACTCCCCATCAAAACCCGACACGAAATGGAGCCGTTGTCGATAACCCATTCACCAAGAGCAAGAATCCTTTCTCCATACCCCAGAAAAGACCACATGTAATGTCACATACACCTTCTAATCTCTCTCATTCAACTCTCATCAACAATCGGCGCGGCGAACCAGTACTAAATTCCAGACCATCCCCTTCATCTTTTCGCTGTTATTCCTCCATAGCAATCATAAGTCTTGTTGTTAAATCAATCGTCTACAGAATATTCTGCCGTTCTTGCCGTGTTCGCCGCGTCCAACTTCATTTACGAATCGTAATCCTACTTTCATTACCTTTCTTATATTTCTTCACCTCTTATCACTATTACACCATCGTATTCCATATTCTCTTAGCAACCTTATTCATTGGAACTATTTTGATTTCATTAAATCTCGCCCTTCCCTGTCTCCCTTCAATTCGATCAACAGTAGCTCGTTCACCATTCATAAATTTCCGTCGACCAACTGTTCAGAAACCTCCACGGCCACCAGTTATTTGGTCAATTTCCCCAAAGAGAAAACCTGAAAACGGACCGATTTCAGGGTATTGGGTAAAGATGTATAAGAATGGAGATGTATATGAGGGTGAGTTTCACAAAGGAAAATGCTCTGGGAGTGGGGTTCATAGATACTATATGAGTGGGAGGTATGAAGGGGATTGGATTGATGGGAAGTATGATGGATATGGGGTGGAGACATGGGCGAAAGGGAGCAGATATAGAGGACGATACAGAGTTGGATTGAGACATGGATTTGGTGTGTATAGGTTCTTTAGTGGGGATGTCTATTCTGGGGAATGGTATCATGGTCAGTTTCATGGCCGTGGAGTTTATACTTGTGATGATGGGAGCTGGTATTTTGGTGAATTCAAGTTGGGTGTTAAGCATGGCCTTGGACAATATCATTTCAGGTAACCTTTTTTCACATTTGCTTTTTTGGTTAATCTTTCTTCATACCCATTAGAGTGACACCTATTGTTGTGCTGAAAGAGGTAGAGTTGGATAGACTCAACTCATTCATAGAAAACTAATCCACCTAAGATGATAACTCATGTGTAAAGAGTGTTGAACTAATAAGAGGTTGGTGTCTTAGGTTTGATTCTCATTAAAAACACCTTGATTTGAAGTCAGACTCACCAAAAATCTATGACAGTTATACGATGTGTTAGCCTATTTCACGAAAAAGTTCCAGAAAAAACTCTAGAATGTGTTAGAGGAACTTGGAGAATGATTGTATTATCCCATCTTAGAACATTACTCTCAAATCTCAATCCTCCATTCTTTACATAAGAGCCAATTTTGCAAAGAATTCCAAACTCTTCTCCACCTGCAAATAAGAGCAAGCCCATTAAGATTGATTTCTTTCCAAACCTCCTCTTCATTTCTACTTTACCTTAGCAAAAACTCCAGTGTTTCTTTCTCTCCACCTTATAAACCATTGCACCAAACATACATTTGTAGATATTTGAAAAAAAACTTTCTTCTTTTGTTTCCTTAATGAGCCATTTCATAATATCTTTCCATTTTTCTAGAGCATTAGTCGCCATCATACACTTGTTCACTCTCCTCCAAACATCAAGAGCAAATGAACAAACACAAAGAATGTGATCCAATGTCTCCAACTCATTCATGCAAAATGAGCAATTGATATTCTCAGTTTGCATGAATTTACTAAACTTATCTTTAGTCATTAGCCTTTATTGGAATGTCAACCAAAGGATAAATTGATGCATCAAAATCACTTTGGCTGACTTTATTGCCTCAAACTCTTAACAGATACCATGCTTTGTTAGTTAAAGACCTTTACCACTTCAGCTACCTGGGTAAAATAAAATAAAAAACTTTTGTTCTCTCCATGCTAAAAAGCATTTCCTTCAAAAGTAGGTCAAATTCTTCCCCCAATTGTATTCATACACGCAAACTCTCAATTTCTTCATGTAATCTTTAGCACGACAAACTATTGTAAGTGTTGCAAGAGTACTTGTAGATATGCTATTAAAATGACAAACTGGAAGATTTGTTAATATTAGTCTATTGATAATGAATTGTGTGTGGGAGCAGAAATGGAGATACATATGCTGGAGAATACTTTGGTGATAAGATGCATGGTTTTGGGGTATACCGGTTTGCAAATGGACATACGTACGAGGGAGCGTGGCACGAGGGAAGAAGGCAAGGATACGGAATGTACACTTTCAGAAACGATGAAATCAAGTCAGGCCATTGGCAAAACGGGGTTCTCGAGGTTTCAACCACCACCCCATCATCTGCCTCATCATCTTCTTCTTCTTCCCATTTATTTATTGATCATTCAAAAGTTGTGAAAGCAATCCAGGTAACTTAATAATCTTATCTTGTTTCTTTCTTTATTGAAATAAAATATGTTCTTTAAATTTGATGAAAATTAACCAGGAAGCACGAAGAGCAGCAGAGAAAGTATCTAACATGGAAGAAGTGGAGGAGGGAGTGAAGAAAGCCATGGCAGCAGCTAGTAGAGCTGCAA
The DNA here is from genome assembly GCF_907164915.1 of Impatiens glandulifera. Lineage (NCBI taxonomy): Eukaryota > Viridiplantae > Streptophyta > Magnoliopsida > Ericales > Balsaminaceae > Impatiens > Impatiens glandulifera. The sequence continues at coordinate 2,117,543 of NC_061864.1, forward strand.
ATGCAGGTAGAGTTGCTGCTGTAAAAGCTGTGCAAAACCATGCACATAATAATAATAATTACAGTAATGACATTTCTTAAATTTTGCTGTCACACTGAGAGAGGGTCAGATTTAAAAGACCCTTTATCTCTATTGTAGTATTTATTGTGTAGCTTAATGGTGTGTATAAGTTTGTTTCTTGTTTATTCTTGTAATTAGATGTTACTAATATGTGCATCCAAACGATGCAATTTTTACAGCCTTGGCGGTTAGTTTGGAAACTAGAGAATCTCGAGAAACATATCTAGTTGTCCAAATAATAGTAAAAAACACGAGCATATCGCCCGTGTTTATTCAAGCAAGATATTGAAATTGCCATCTATTTTTTTTTTTCTATTTCGATTTGGTTAAAAGTCTAAAGACTTTCATTTTCCAAATGACATCATATTATGTTCATTGTTATGGTACTTTTTCCCTAAATTAGAGAGTTTCATGACCCTAGTGGTAGTATTAATTTGAATTAAATTAAGCCATATGTGCACAAAAGGTAATCTTCAAAGTCCAATCTTTTTTGGTTTTATTTTGTAAAACATTGAAAGCTAAGTCAATTAAAATTTTGAATTAATTTTTAAATTTGTATTATTTTATAAACTTTTTAAGTTTAATTATTTTAAGTTTATCATCTTAAAATTTTACGAATTTATAAATAATGTTAATTAAATAAAAAAAAAATGAGTGATAAATAATTTTGTTAAAAAAAACGTTAAATAAAAAAAAAAAGTTAAAAAAATTGTGAGACAGCTGTATGAGTGGGAAATTTGATAATATGACCTTGAAAACAAAGGTATTTTGAAATATAACCTCCATAATAATTTTTTTGTTTTTTAATCTTTTTTTAAATTTTTTTCCAATTTTACCCTCAATAACCTTTTTATTTATTTTCTTTTTTCTTTTCTTTTCTTTTTCTTTCTTTCCTTTTCTTTTCTTCTTCCCCCGCTTTCCCTTTCCCCCGATCGTTGCCCTCCCCCCCTCCCCAGACCCTTCTTCTTCCCTTCCGTTCTTCTTCCCTTCCGTTGCACTCCGCCGACGTTCGCCAAGAAGCTCAACCCTTCCAGCCAGCCTCTTCGTCGATCGCCAAGCCGAACTTCCAGCCAACGACGATCGCCAAACCTCGGACGATTCTAGCCCAACGATTTGAGGTTAGTTTAGGTTTATTGTTTAGGTTTATTGTTTAAGTAATCTTAGTTTAGTTTAGGTTTATTGTTTTAAATGCTGAGAATGCTGAGATTGATATAGTTTGAAATGCTGAGAATGTTTGTGAATGGTTTGTGAATATTTGCTTTGCATGTTTTGATTAGGGTTTTAGGGTTTTAGTTTATTATGAATGTTGAGAATGAATGCTGAGAATGATATATTTGATTAGGGTTTTAGGGTTTTAGTTTAGGTTTAGGGCTTGGCGTGGGGGTGGGGCGTGGGGCGTGGGTCTTGGGCGTGGGGCGTGGGTCTTGGGCGTGGGGCGTGGGGCGTGGGGCGTGGGGCGTGGGGCGTGGGGCGTGAGGCGTGGGGGTTGGGCGTAGGGCGTTGGGTGTGGGGCGTGGGGCGTAGGGCGTTGGGAGTGGGGGTTCGTCGTGGGGCGTAGGGCTTGGGCGTGGGCTTGGGCGTGGGGCGTGGCCCTTGGGCGTGGGTCTTGGGCGTGGGGCGTGGGTCTTGGGCGTGGGGCGTGGGTCTTGGGCGTGGGCGTGGCCCTTGGGCGTGGGGTCACGCAATATGTATAACTAATTAATAAGTTTCTTAATAAATGAGGATAGCTTAGTTGGGAGAATGTCAGACTGAAGATCTAAAGGTCAGGTGTTCAATCCACCTTCACTGTAAAAGGTTTTTTTTTTTTTTTGCCTTTTACTTTATAATTAATGAAACAGCGAAGCAGAACTTACAAAATTGAAATTGAAAATAGGAAAAATACCCAACATTCTCATTATCTTCAATGTGAACTTAAGTTTCTAATATGAGCTAAGAAGGTAATCTTAATCTAGGATGAACCTTGCTAAATCTATATTCTTGTTTTTGTGCTTGCATTAATCGACTATAACAACTTTTATTATACATATCTATGTAACAGCAGCAAATGTACAAAGTCTTCTGGTTTTTGGCAAAAAGAAAGAGGTATTACAGTGTGCAATTGAGGGTCAGTTATGGAGCTTTGTTGTTGTACTTGCAGCACAAAATGGAGCTTTATGAAGTAGAAATTTGAACAAATTACTAATTGTTGTGTAATATATATGTTGTACTATTTGCTGCACTTGAGAAAAGTCTCCAGTGTGTAATGGAAGGGTGGGATTATAAGTAAGTCAGGTACTTATTTTCACAATTGTCTCTTTCTCTCAACAATTTGTAAATTGAATTCACTGATGGGATTGTGCAAATCATGTATATTATACATACATTCTTATTCTTGAAAAAGAATCTCAATTCTTTCGTTTATATTTTATAAATCTTGTATTTTTTTGTATATATAAAGATTGTTTACTTAAAATTATTGAGAGCACAAAGCAACAAATAAGTTGTTTTTTGCCCAAAGGAAAACAACAAGTGCGTAATATAAACAAAATTCATCATTAACCAAAACATAGACAAAAGAAATAGGTTTGAAACTTAGAAACTAATTATTCAAATGGCTTGTTTAATAATTTTCTATTTGAATGACTTTGAGAAGATTATAATGTAATTTTTATAAGTCACACAAACACCATTCATTTCTATTTATACTAATTCAACATCTATGAAAGAATCAATAAAACAAATAAATTACTACACAATAAATAATGAAATTGAATTAATTATTCGCCCCAGGCCCATAACACTTGTACACCCCGAAAAAGGCAGTCCTATATAGAAAATTCAACAATTAATATAATATGCATCAAAAGTACATGAATGTTTAAGATTTGTATATTAAAGATGTATACTTGTTCTTGTTACTGATGTGGTCCCAATCATCCCAACCACCATGAACCACAATATTAGCGAAATAAGTATGAGTGTAAACAATTCTAGAGTATTGGCCCAAGAAAAATTGTACACACAACCATTTTGAAAGAATATTCATACATATCAAAATCATTTCAATGTTGTACACACAACCATTTTGAAAGAATAATTCATACATATCAAAATCATTTCAATGTTTATATATATCATCACTCTGTTTAAAAAATTTCCAATAGAAAAAAAAACTTTTATAGTGAAGGTGGATCGAACACCTGACCTTTAGATCTTCAGTCTGACATTCTCCCAACTAAGCTATCCTCACTTATTAAGAAACTTATTAATTAGTTTTACATATTGCGTGACCCCACGCCCAAGACCCACGCCCCACGCCCCACGCCCAAGGGCCACGCCCAAGACCCACGCCCCACGCCCCACGCCCCACGCCCAAGACCCACGCCCAAGCCCCACGCCCTACGCCCAAGCCCTACGCCCCACGAAGAACCCCCACTCCCAACGCCCTACGCCCCACGCCCAACGCCCTACGCCCCACGCCCAACCCCCACGCCTCACGCCCCACACCCCACGCCCAACCCCCACGCCCCACGCCCAACCCCCACGCCCCACGCCCAAGACCCACGCCCCACGCCCCACGCCCCACCCCCACCCCCACCCCCACCCCCACCCCCACGCCCACGCCAAGCCCTAAACCTAAACTAAAACCCTAATCAAATATATCATTCTCAGCATTCATTCTCAACATTCATAATAAACTAAAACCCTAAAACCCTAATCAAAACATGCAAAGCAAATATTCACAAACCATTCACAAACATTCTCAGCATTTCAAACTATATCAATCTCAGCATTCTCAGCATTTTCAATATTTAAAACAATAAACCTAAACTAAACTAAGATTACCTAAACAATAAACCTAAACAATAAACTTAAACTAACCTCAAATCGTCCGTTGGCTGGAAGTTCGGCTTGGCGATCGACGAAGAGGCTGGCTGGAAGGGTTGGGCTTCTTAGCGAACGTCGGCGGAGCTTGGCGTCGGAGAAACGGAAGCTGACGGGGGAAGAAGGGGACCTGGGGAGGGAGGTGACGGAGAAGAAGAACGGAAGGGAAGAAGGCTGGATGGAAGTGCAACGGTCGTCGGGGGAAGGAAAGAGAGAAAGGGGAAAGCGGGGGAAAAGAAGAAAAGAAAAGAAAGAAAAAGAAAAAAGAAAAAAAAATAAAAAAAAATAAAAAGGTTATTGAGGGGTAAAATTGGAAAAATTTATAAAAAAAGGTTAAAAAACAAAAACTAAATTAGTAAGGTTAAATTTCAAAATACTCATATTTTTAGGGTCATATTATCAAATTTCCCGTATGAGTGGTTTAAACGGAAGACCTTGTCGGAAAAATATATTCGCAGTAGTTAGTAGAAGAAGCCGGAAGCCCCATTGACGGAAAAAGGAAATCAAATATCCAAATAGGTCAAATTTTGGCGTCCAGTTTCTTCACATTTTCCTCCGATCAGATCCATTCTTGATCTTCATCCCTTCCCTCTACATTCTTCTGATCCGATCTTAGATCACGAATCCCACTTCCTATTTCATCCATCTTGACTACATTACCTTCACCACTCACTTCAACTTACAGTTTCACTGATGGGTTCTCTATCTGCAATCAGCGAGGAGCTTGCAGATTTAGATGGAAAAATTGCCGATATCTTGCGAGCTCTATCGTAAGAATCTTCACATCTTTACTTTACTGTTTACTGTTTAGATCTCTCTGTAGACTGTATGAATAGGTGATACAACAATAATGTTATAAATCTTTATTTCAGAAATGGGTTCCAGAAATTGGATAAGATTAAAGATTCCAACAGGCGAAGTAGACAATTGGAAGATCTAACAGAGAAAATGCGGGAGTGCAAGAGGTAATCACTAATCAGTAATTTCCTAAAATCCATTTGATTAGTTACTGACAGAAACTGTATTATTATTTGTGTTTCTCTTTAGTCTGATTAAAGAGTTTGATCGAGAAATTAAGAATGTGGAATGTAATCCAGATACCACTAAGATGCTCAGTGATAAGAAACAATCAATGGTACTATACTAATGCTTTCTTTAAAACCAATCTTAGAACATATTCATTTCCTTTTTTGTTTTGTTTTGTTTTGCAGATCAAGGAGCTGAATTCTTATGTTGCTTTGAAAAAACAGTAAGTGAATGAATCTGTGAAACAGTTTTTGTTTTCGGCATACTCAACAATGGTGGTTTTTCATTACGCAGATATGCGAGTAATCTGGAAAACAAGCGGCTCGATCTCTTCGATGGGACAGCTGAGGGGTTTGCAGAAGACAATAATGCTTTACTAGCTTCAAGTAGGAAGACAATATATATTTCTGTTGTTAAACTTTTGTTTTTTGAATCAGTTTATTGAGTGTACTACATTGTCTGTGAATTCTTCGCAGCTATGACGAACCAACAGCTGATGGACCGTGGCAATGAAATGATGGATGATACTGATCAAGCTATTGAGAGATCAAAAAAGGTTTTCTACAAATCTCGATAACCTTCTTTGCAATGAAAACCATAGGAGATCGTCTAGTATTGGAAAAGTAAGTTTCTTTTCAATGATAGTGTTATATATTAACTATATTTGTATGTAGGTTGTTCATGAGACTATTAATGTTGGAACAGAAACAGCAGCGGCTCTTAAGGCACAGGTAGTTTTCTGGAGAGATTTGAACCTGTCTCTTCTATGTATATATACCATGTTAAAGTGATAATCTTTGACTTCTTGATTATCTTGAATGTGAATTATAATAGACTGAACAAATGAGCAAGATTGTCAATGAGCTCGACTCTATTCATTTCTCACTCAAGAAGGCGTCAAAGCTGGTGAAGGAAATTGGTCGACAGGTCAAATTCTAGATAACCCAATATTTCTTACCATTTCTTCTTCATATACGACTCATCTTGCGCTCTCCTTTTTTTGTTCTAACTCAGGTTGCAACAGACCGGTGTATAATGGCTTTCCTAGTACTTATCGTTATTGGCGTCATAGCAATCATTATTGTCAAGGTTAGGATCTTAATATTGGTTGGTTGGTTGGTTGGTTTAAAAATAGTAGATGTTGATAACCTTAATTTTGACAGATTGTGAATCCAAATAACACAAGTATTCCAGATATCCCAGGATTGGCCCCTCCAGCTCCAAGTCGCAGGTTGCTTTGGGAATGAATTAATCATATTTTTAATTGCCTATTCATCAGATTCTTTTCATTTTTCCCATTCAAAAGATAGAGTTGTTGAGACCTCTTCAAATTGTAATTAATCAGAAATTTGTTCTTCCTATGAATGGAATGTTTTTGTGTCTTTCTGCCAAATTCTTCCATTAAGAAAACGTCTTTCCTTCAAATTTGGATTGCTTACAAGTAAAACAAAAAGACTACCCCCACTCAAAAACCTTTTATTATGTATGAATTCATTCATTAGATTTCATGATGGTAAGCCTATTAATTAAATCCTCTTGTTCAAAAATATTTATTTTAATAATGATTTAAGAATATAAATTGTTTATCTATTCTGACTATTCTTCTACCATAAAAGAAATGGACATTTGTTAGCTGAGTGTGACTAGGTTAGTCAAGATTTGTCTATCTACAAAGATAGTTACAATGAGTTATGATTGGGACAGAACTAACCATAGTTAATAATATGTTTGAAAAGTGTGACAATATTAATATTTTTAATTGAAAATTTGGAACTATCGTCTTTGCATTCTTTTATTTAATTTGTTATAAAACGAATGTTTAAATAAAAAATGAAAAAAAAAAGTAGGTTGGGACCCATCTGAGGTTTCAAAACGCGGGAGGTCATATTTTTCTTGGTCTTCTTTGGAGACTATAACATTCAGATGGTCTCTGTGCTATCTTCTTTTGCCGTTTCATACACGCGTTTCTCTCTTCCACATGGGTTTGATTCATTTTTACTGGGTTCTGTATTTTACTTCAAATTCACAAGCTTTTCGGCTAGTTGATTTCTCTGGTTGATGGGTTTTTTTAGGTTTGCCGTGTAGGATTTGAGTTCACACCTTAGTCTCGTTGTCAATTGTTGTTATCTCTACTGTTTCTCCGATTAGCTGTAATTAATGTTTCCTTCCTTAATTCCGTCGTTTCCCACTTCTTTTTCTCTCTTATGCTTACACAACATGTTTACCCATATCATCATCACAATCTTTCCTTCTACTTCCGTGTGTCATCTTACTTCTTCTTCTTCTTCTTCAACCTCTGTATTTCCTTTGTTTCATTTCTGGGTTTCGCTTTAATTTCCAACGCATGAACCCTAGATGCTTTAATCTCCAATTGTTTCTTCTCAAGTTTTGCTAAGATCAGACAAAATTGGTATTCTAATATCTCGACCGATGAAGTGCTTCTCAATTTTCAAAGACAAATCGAAGCCTTCCCGGGGAAAATCTGCTCCGGAGTTGAAAACCCAAATCTCATCATCATCTAAGGATACTCCGGTGGTAAATAGGGCGACAAAGTCGGTCGGTGCGACGTCGTCTGTGACGAAAAGAGGTCCGGAAATGTATAGAGAGAAAAGGCATAATAATTTGAAGGCATTTTCTCTGGCTGAACTGAAGGAGGCTACTAATGGTTTCAACAAGTTGTTAAAGATAGGAGAAGGTGGTTTTGGGAGTGTGTATAAAGGTTCAATTAATCCACCAGATGGTAGTAATGGAGATCCAATTATTGTTGCCATTAAAAAGCTTAGTTCTCAAAGTTTGCAGGTAATTAATCAACTACTTAATTGGGTTTGAAAAAACATGAACATTGTCGATTGAATTGATTTTGCTTGATCTGTTATTGGATAGGGTCATAAAGAATGGCTGGCTGAAGTTAAATTTCTTGGAATAGTTGAGCATCCAAATCTTGTCAAACTTTTGGGATTTTGTATGGAAGATGGTGGAAGAGGAATTCACCGTTTGCTGGTATATGAATACATGCCCAACAAAAGCTTGGAACATCATCTCTTCAACAAGAACATGCCAACTCTTTCGTGGAAATTGAGGTTGCAAATTATGCTTGGTGCAGCCCAAGGACTGTCTTATCTTCATCAAGGATGCGACAGACAGGTTTGGTTTGTTGGTAACTTAGGTGCTAAAATGTTTGAACTCTGTTCAATTATTCGAAAATTTTAATTTTTAAAACTTATCTTTTGATATAGGTTATATATAGAGATTTCAAATCATCTAATGTTTTGCTGGACCAAGAATTTAGTCCTAAGCTTTCGGACTTTGGGCTGGCAAGAGAAGGTCCTGTTGGCGAACATACCCATGTTTCAACCGATGTAAACAAGCGAGTTTAAGAATTGAATTATTAATCTAATCTAATCTAATCTGCATTTGTGTTAAAAGGTTTGTTTATTTTTCTTACTCACAAGGTGGTTGGGACAATTGGATATGCAGCCCCAGAATATGTAGATACGGGTCATCTGACATCTAAGAGCGATATCTACAGTTTTGGAGTAGTCTTATACGAGATACTTTCGGGTAGAAGGACAGTTGAGAGAAACAGGCCGCCATCTGAACAGAAACTCCTAGAATGGGTGAAGCTTTATCCAGTTGAGACAAGGAGCTTTGCTATGATAATGGATCCGAGGATTAGAAACCAATACCCACTAAGCTCGGCTAGACGGATAGCCAAGTTAGCAGACAGTTGTTTAAAGAAAAATGCGAAAGATAGGCCCGATATGAATGAGGTGGTTGAGTGCTTGAAACTGGCTATAGAAGAGTCAGGAGAGGATGAATCATTGTCTAGGTTATCTCAAACTGCAGGACTTGTTTCGAGACAGAAGAATGTGATGGCTCGGCCTGGTGTAACCCCACAGAAGTTGCCTTTACCTCGGCCTAAGGATTCGTTACCTGTTAAGGTTTAATCGCCACAGAACTTGTTCTTATTTTTAGCATAATGGATGGGGAAGTTGGATTGTTGTAAAGTGAGGAAACAAGATTGAGAGTGCAATATTATTGCTCAGGGAGATTTGGGATGAATTCAAATTTTGTTTCATATAATAAATTCCAGAAATTAATATTTAATAATCTCTATTTTTTTTTCTTAAGTACTTAATATTCACTAATTGAAATGGATCATACCAAAACAATAAAATTATGACTCATTCACACTCGTTGATTTAGACTCACTCTTTGTCTTGATTTCGATTCTTAGAAAATTGAGGGAGACATTTGAATTGTATTAAGTAATTTTTATTTTGATTAATTTATGACAAATAATATAATGATTTAAAATTAGATTTAGTGTTTGCTTGAATGGTTCATCATCAAGAGTTAAATAAAATAAAAAAGATAAAAGGGACCATGAACAACAATTCAATAGCTTAACATTTTCCAATATAATATCTTGTATCTGAAAGGTGCTTATTAAGAATTTAACTTTTTTTTTAATATTTGATTAGAAAACAAAAATTATATATGTTATAAGTATTATAACAAGAAGAAAAATCAAAACTTTACAAAGATAGAGATTTCAAATTAAGATAAGAATTAAAACATATTTATACTAAAAATGATATTATAAGCAATTTAGCTCGTTTATCCACAAATTTAGATGATTAGTCTGAGTTCTACTCATTGTCATACAAATGATAGTACGATGTTGTGACAAATACAAAATTAATCTTCTTGGTTATTTGGTTACATTGAAGCATTTCAAGAATTCATTAAAGATTTCGTCGTACCTATCCAATTGACGATCCTCCAAATCAATTATTGTGTCATCAAATAAGTCGTCACTCAACTTGTTTATTTGTTCTTGCGTGTCAAATAACGCCCCGCTATTAGGATCATGCAAAGTATCATCAAGAATGACTAGGTCTTCGATATGTGTAGTATACGACCCACGATGAACATTATTAATAATTGGCTCGTGGATATCCTCAAAACAAGACGTGTTAGGAAGAGTAGTTACTTGATGATGAGGATGTTCTTGTACATGATCATCAAATATTCCTCCATCATTCCAACTAAGTACATCAAATCCCGCAGGTGCTACATTATTATCCAATTGATGATCCTCCAAAACAAATATTTTGTCGTCAAATAAGTCGTCGATGAACTTGCTTATATCTTCTTGAGTATCAAATAACACCCCGCTCTTAGGAACATGGAAATTATCATCAAATATGACTAGATCTTCAATATTTGTAGTATTCCACACATTATTAATAATTGGCTCCTTCTTATTCATAAAACAAGATGTGTAGATAATGTCCATCGGTACTGTTTCACTTTGCTGTTGTATCAAATTATAATGGTTATTAATATTACAATTATCAATATAAAGAGAAATAGTAGGAAGAGTGGTTACATGATGAAGACGACGATGTTCTTGTACATTCTTATGATCATCAAATATTAATCCTCCATTGTTCCAATTAAATACGTTAGAGCCCGCGTGTGCTACTTTTTGCTTTACTTGGATAGAATAATTCCATGGATTAATTAGACTATTCATGATGATGCATTGTCGTTTGGCAATATTTGTAGTCCTCTCGTCTTCTTGAATGGTTAATCTTTGCCTCTTCAAAGTATTACAGACGGGTTTCCTTTTTATAACAACCGCGACATGCGACTCAAAAATATTTAAAGGAATAATCTTGTTTCTATATCTGCATTCTTGCTCTAGTTGTTGGGCCAAGTGACCGTAAATGCTGAATTCTTTCATGATCCAATCGTGCTCATTAATAACATTCAATTCAAGTGGTTGTGTTGCTCGGGATGATTTATTGGCGTATGAGAAACATTTCGCTCTCCCGATCACTTGTTTTCGTTGGTCAAAAACCGGAACCCCAACGCTGTTTCCCTTCCAATATCCTCCATTCTTGGATCCCGCAATATTACGACGAAAGTTTTTTCCACGCGGGCACATTTTCTTTACTTTTGTGAAGCAAAGTAAACAATCTTCTTTGTCGCCGTTGAATCGAGTAATGGATCCCTTGTTCTCTTCAAACAATTGCCATGGTTCTTTGTCTCCGTAAACATCAATCTCCTCTATAACATAACCTTCACTTAATCGAGGATCTCCCATTATTTCTTTGGCAAGATAACATTTTAGTAATATTTCTGGGGTGAGATGATGTTTATCATTCATGATGTTAGGATGAAGTTGTAAAAGAATTAATGGAGGACTAAGAGATGTATATTTATAAATAATATCAGTTATTTAGTTGTTAGCTGTTGGACTGTTATACCATCTAATTAATTAGTTTTGTAAAACTGATTGAAATGGTTTATCATTTTTCTCTTCTTCTTCAAAAAGTAATAAAAATTACAAAAGTAGCTTAATGATTTATTTGTTGTTGTGAATATGCTAATTTTATCCCTTTCTCTATCTCAAACATTTCATAATTTGAATTTGAAACTACAAAGACTTTTCTTTTAGATGTGACATTTCAATCAATTATCCATATGACTAGTCATTGTCATTTTTTTAAGTCTAACAATTAGAAAAAAATGTAGATCAAGATCTTTACTTTTACAATAGTGAAATAAATAAAGACTTAATTAAACATACAAACAACTTCTAACAATTTTTCAAACAATTACAAGTCAATAAAAACTACTCTAAAAGACTATCTCTGAATCAAGTTATTGTCTTCTAGTAACGTGTTGTTTCTTCGCTCTCAAATATAATTTTCGAATCCCATCAAGTTCTTTAATAACATTTATAATGCTCATTCTGTCGCTCGGTTGATCGACTGAGCAAGAAAGTCCGACTCGAAGAATTAAATTTAGACAAGCTTTCACATTCTCTGTGCTAACACGAGGAATTGTCTCGTCTTCCTCTAACATGATATTTGAATCCACGACCTCCATAACTCGATCTGGAATGAAATTTTTCACGTAACTATGGAGGTTAATACCGTTTGAAAATGTGACATCGGTTGGCCTTTTATTGGTAAATATTTCCAATAATAGAATTCCAAAACTATAGATATCACCCATGGTAGATATCTCTGCACCCATACCATACTCTGCAAACCAAATCAAATTTAAAAAAAAAACACATCAAATTAAGGGTTTTAAAATTTTCAAATAACCCTAATCAAACAAAAGTCAGATCTTTACCTGGTGGAACATATCCTACAGTGCCACGAACAGCAATAGAACTTGAATGACGAACATTGGAAGAAGTATCTAAAAGCTTTGCTAATCCAAAATCGCCTAAATGGGCACACAGATCATCGTCAAGAAGAACGTTATCCGGTTTCAGATCGCAATGCACAACCGCCGCCTCCGAATGAATGTGTAGATAGTCCAAGGCGGATGCAACATCAATGACAATGTTCAATCTCTGGGTTAGCGTCAAAACCCACCTGGATTCATCTGATGGATTTGAATGGATCCATTTCTCCAAACTTCCATTCGACATATATTCGAAAACCAACGCCTTGAAATCCCGGCCTTGGAAATCTATGCTCGAGCACGACGTGATGATCTTCAACAAGTTCCGATGGCGAATCGCTCTCAGGGCTTTGCATTCCGCCGTAAAACTCTTGTTTGCTCCATGCCCTTGAAGATCAAACACTTTTATGGCGACTACATTCTCTTGGCCGCCGGATGTAAGTATCCCTTTGTAAACAGACCCGTGTGTTCCTTTACCGAGTAGATTCGTTGATGAGAAACTGTTCGTCGCCTGGAGTAGTTCGGCGTAAGAGAGTTTTGGGTATTTCTCTTCAAGAGATGAATCAGCAGATTCTTGTGGTTGTCGAGATCTTCTAAATCGATAGACTGCAATCATCAATCCAATACACAGAAGAATCGTTGAAATGATAATAACGGGTACAATAACTTTGACATTGAAATCCTTCTTCTTCTTATCCAAGATTGTTGCAGGACAATGTGGCAAGTTTAATTCCTTGATACCTCCACAAAGCTTGTTGTTATTCTCAACAGAGAAGGCACTGATGTTCTTAAACACTCCTTCACTTGGAACTTCACCTTCAAGCATGTTATTGGAAATATTTAGATATTGAATAGGTAAATCTGCCAGAATCACTGGAATCATGCCGGAAAGGTTATTCATTGATAGATCCAGTTCCAATAGACCTTTCATCTGAGCTAAAGAAGACGGAATCGTGCCTTCCAATTGGTTTCCATTCAAGTAGAGCTTTTCCATCACTTGACAACCACCAATTGTTGATGGTATTTTCCCAGAAAGTTTATTCCCCGACAAATACAACATCTCAAGATTAGCCAATTTACCCAATTCCTCAGGTATTTCACCTGTCAGCATGTTGAACTGAAAAGCCAAAGCAAATGACAGTGAAGAAAGGCCAAAGATCTCTTTAGGCAACGAACCCGTTAGCTGATTATACGATAAGTCAAGTCCAGACAAACTTGAGCAGTTTCCAAATGATGTTGGTATCTTTCCCTCTAGCATGTTTTCTTCTAGTCCGATCAAGCTCAAGCTAGTTAGATTCCCAATCGACGATGGAATCTCCCCTGAAAATCTGTTGGTATGGAGATAAAGCTGTTGTAGAGAAAAGAGTTCCCCAATTGATTCTGGAATAGAACCCGTCATCTGGTTTCTATGCAAGGCGATTGTCCTTAAGTTCACAAGGTTTCCAATTGAGGATGGTAAACTCCCAGAGATTTGGTTTCGAGCCAACAAGAATTGAGTGATTTTCCTAGAGAAATTACCAATGGATTTAGGCAATGACCCTCCTAGATTATTATTGAAGATATCTAGCCCTTGCAGATTGGAGCAATTGGCTAATGAATCAATGAAACTAGCAAACTCATCATATTCTCCAATCTTTCTAGTGTAAAGTTGATTTGCAGGAATATAGAGAACACTCAGCTGTTGAAGTTTTCCAAAGCTCAATGGTAAAGGACCCGTGAACTCGTTAAAAGATAAGCTGAGTACTGAAAGAAAGGAAGCATTTCCAAGTGAGGATGGAATAGGGCCGTTGAATCGATTCATTCCAACTGAAAACCACTCTATATTAGGCATGATTTGGCCTAGATCTTTAGGTAGACTCCCGTGTAAAGAATTATTCACCACGGAGAAAAAGTGTAACTTTGAGGAGGCATTGTATAAACTAGAAGGGATTTCTCCAGAGAAATTATTGTGACCCAATTGAAGCAACCCTAAATTTGAAAGTTTCCCGAGCTCTGAAGGAATGTTTCCATGTAAACAGTTCCGGTCCAGAGTCAGATTCTGAAGTTTCGAAAGGTTTCCTAAAGAAACCGGCATTTCTCCAACCAATTGATTGGAACTTAAGACCAAACTCCATAGATTAGACAAAGATCCTAGGTTCGAAGGGATCTGTCCGGTGAGATTGTTTCCCGACAAATCAATGTCGTTCATCTCGACGCAACGAGATAGATTCATTGGGATTTGGCCGTCAAAAGAATTATTCGAAAGGACAAGAGATCTCAGTCGAAACAACTTGCCAATCTCTTGAGGAATAGTCCCCTGAAAGCTGTTGTTCCTAAGATCAATCACCCTTAGAAAGGAAAGGTTTCCTATATGAGGAGAAAGTGAACCCGACAATTCTAAAGACAACAACCTTAATGCTGTCACCCGACGATGGCGTTGTCCACAGGTAACACCAAACCAATTGCAGAAATGGACAGACCGGTTCCATGAACCAAAGACGTTTTGAGGATCTTGTGGAATGAGGTCCTTTATCGCCAATAGGACTTGGCCATCACTCGCGTTTGCGAATCGAATGTCGGCTGCAGCAGCAGCTCCTATGGCTCCTCCGAAGCCGGCATCAAATATGTATGGAATGGAAGTTGAGAGGAAGAAGATGAGAATGCAAAAGTTGGCAGACATAATTGGCAAAGCTTTCTAATGGATATAGATGTTTTCAAATGATGCTTTATTTATAACAGAAATAAGTGTTACCTTGGATTAGCTTCTTCTATGTACATTTAATTAGCTGTTTATTCAGGTACATTTCGTTCTTTTTTTATATATTTATAATAATATTTAATAATTAATATTATATATTTTTTAAATATTAATCATTTTAACTTTTTAATATTTTTTTATAAATCATCAATGATATATAACTCATTTAATGTTTTTTTTATGTAAAATGATTTGAATATTTTATTAATTAAATAATAATAAATTACTTAAATTTAAAAATAAATTAGTTTCTATAAATTTTTATTAATATATCATTTTAAATTTAAATTTAAATATTAAATAAGTAAAAATGAAATAAGAAAAAAAAAGTCTAACAAACATATACCTAGTGGATATAAAATTGATATAGATTTTGGAACTTGTTTGATCCGGGTTCTTTTAAATTGGATTTTATAAAAAAAAAGATTATTTAGATTTTTATTTGACTTAATTAATTAATAATTATATAAAAAAATAGAAAGAGAAATAAAAAAGAAAGTAAATAATAAAAAAATAAGAGAAAATAATGAATAAAAAATATTTAGATTATAAACTTATAGTATAGAATAAATGTAATGAGAAAATTGTGTTTTAAATGTAAGATATATGTTTAATTATAATATATTTTTTATACACTTATAAACTAACTGAATCAAATAAAGCCTAAAACTTATTTTTCCTCTCAAGCTAAATAACTTTTTTATATATAATATTATAGTAAATAAAAATAATAATTAATGTTTTCATAAAAAAAAATGTAATTATATAATTATTTAAAAATTAATTTAAAAGTTGAAAAATAAAAATAAGCATTAATGATGGTAGACGAAGACTTAAAGTCAGTCTTTGCACATCTATCGCTCTCGTCCTTGAATGAAGAATACCAAAAGTGAGAGACACTAACCACCATAATGTACAAACATTCATTTAAGTTAACGCTTTAAAATTTATTTATTTATTTTCTTCAAATGAACAAAGGCGTTATAAGTTTTTATTTTAAGTTTTCCAAAAATCAATTTTCAAATCAATCACTTTTCATCATTCTCTCGTTTCATTAACCAAAATATTAAAATACCATTTATTTTAAATTATTATTTTATATTTTATTTATATATATCAATACCTTTAAATCTTTTTAAAAAAAATAATCATTACTTTCTCAAAATTATCGCCTATCAATTATCATTCAATTTTTTTCTCTTTTAATTTTTTAAAAAACCCATAAACGAACAAAGCCAAAGAATATAACTCGAATTTACCCGCTTGCTTGTTAGTACTTACTAGATATGAAACTGTTCCTGACACTAATAAGATCCCTAATTGAAAGAAAAGGACACACCACAAATGTCTATTCTAAATGGAAATTTGAAGTATGGGAAGAAAGGGTCATCCAAAGACTTAGGTCTTGTTCGGATGGGGATTTTTGAAAAAACTTAGAAATAGAAAAAAATAATGATTGATGATGATTTTGAGGAGTTGATATTATTTTTGGTAAAAAGACTTAAAGGTATTGATATATATATGAATAAAATAAAAAATAATAATTTAAAATAAAAGATATTTTAGTAAATAAAATTAGTGATATGATTATTGATTGGAAAATTGATTTTGAAGAGGTTTTTAAAAAACCCAAAGAGAACCAAGCCTTAAAGACTTTGAGCTGTAGTGTGTGTCAATTCTGCAAATAGTAACTTCAAAATAGAGATAGATAGATGTAAGGATAGATAGCAGTGAGTTTCAATTCTGCAAATAGTAACTAAGGAGGAAAAATTACTTCAAAATAGAGATACCCACAAAGAGAGATGAGATGAAATGATGAACTCTCAAGTCTTACTGTTATTAGGGTTTAATTAAGGGATGAAAGCCCATATTAGTAGTAGGTTAGAGACAAATCACAAAGATAGATGACAAGGAATTTCTAGTTCATCAGCATATTACTATATATATTATTTATGAGAAATCCTCAAACTCTTCAAGAAAAGAAAAGCAAAAGCAAATGTAAATAGTGGTTTATGAAAGAAAATATTTCTGTTAAAATCCCACATCAATTTTTAAATATTAAACCAAGAGCTTGTCTTTTTTCTATAATTTTCCATACAATCTTTCATACAAGAAGAAAAAGAAGAAGAGAATAAGACACCATGCAGCAGCAGCAGAGAATAATAATATGATACTTTGGTGGTGGTTTGTTCACAGCAGCCAGCCAGCCGACCAACTACAAGTACTTGACCATGCCGCGTCCTTCCACACTCAGCTTTGTAGCCTGAAGCTGCTTCTTCTTTGGTGCTTTCAACTGTTGCAGCTTCTTTTGCATCTGTCCAAGTGAAAAAACAACTTGTTACTTATAAATAATATTTAACCATGTCCAAGGCATTTCAACATGCTTATAAAGTGGATATCCTTGGGGAGTGTAAGATTAAACTAATAATCATGCCCACAAACCTTGATTCGACGCTGATCGTGTACAACTTGCTTAGCGCGAGCCCTTATTGCATCCGGATCAATTTTAGATTGAGGACGAACAATAAAGTCCATGGACATCGCCTCAGGCCTTGTAGTAAGTCGAGAGGATGACTGCCCTACATCTTTACCTCTGCAGTTCAACCAACAGAGCAATGTCATTGCACCGCTCAGCTGCACCAATGAAAATAAAGAGAGCAGCAAATGTAATATAAATAAGCCACATACTGTACTTCAGCTAAGTCAAGGTCGTCATCTCGAGATTGCATTCCTGAACCCTTACGCATTGGCCTGTCAAAACACATTTCCAATGTACAGCAAAAGTGATGAGGACTCAATTAAAGGAAAGACAACAATTTAACAGTAACTCATACTTTTTCGCTGATGGCCTCCGCATAGGAGGTCTCTCATCCTCATAACCCCTCATGTCTTCAAATCTCGTGCTCTTATTGAATATAGGTCGACTCTGCATTTACATTATCAAAAACACTTGATAAGGATTAACCCGTGGGCTTGTTTAGTAATTTGAACAATTCAATAAAGAATATATTATTAGATAGTAGTTTGATGCAGATCACAGGAGGAATTACCCATTTGTCAACTAGTTCCTTAGCAAGTCTTTTGTTCGATGTGGTCTCTTCATCTGACTTTGAAAAAAACATAATGACCTGCAGAAAGAAAAAAATCAACAAAAAGCTCTGCATCCAAACCCATAAATAAAGGTATAGTTATTATTCTCGCAGGATGAAACCGGACTGACCTTTCCAAGACCACTCTTCTTCAGTTGCTCTCTTCTGTCAAATTGCTCTAAATCAATTGGAAACTGCCAAAGGAGACAATACATAATAAGTACATTCACAGCTCAGATATAAAATGCATACAGCATTATTCTTTGGAACAAAGACAGAAGTTCATACATCATGTAAGAGCTTCAATACAGCCTCTCGAATGTTTATATTTGGAAGGCTCCCATCTGGAAGAGGTTCGAGCCAAGTCTTTAGCAGGGTTAAAACTCCATGATCCAAAAACTCAGCTTGAAGTTGTTTCCTGATTCAATTTACATAATGATATATGAGGCGACATGTGAAACAAAGCTTAGGAACACATAAACAAAAACATATATGGGTCCATCCATGACTCTTACTTAGAGAGCACTTCTTGAAGAAGCGGCAGCTTCCTGAGTTTGTTTATAGCTGGCTTGGATTGCCTATTAAGTTCCACATCTTCCTCAGCCACAACTTCTAGTTCGGCCATCACATTTTCAACAAGCATTGATATTTCTGCAGCACTTTTCTCATGTTTCTTTTTTTTCTTTCCCACCTTGAAAAGCTGTGCGATTTCATCGTCCTCCTCACCTTCTTCAGCCTGAAAATATCAAATTTCTTTGTAATCATTGAAAATAATCCACACTTCTTCTTCAAGGAAGTTGAGAGAGTTCCTCACCTGAGGGTATCTACTAGGAGAATGGCGTTCATTATCACTTCCATATCGATCTGCAGGATCAAGGCCAGCATCATCAATGAAGTTATCGTCATCAAGCGTCCTTTTACCATCATGATCATCCTAAGACAAATATGGGTGATAGGTCATATAGGAGTTCAACCAAGACAACCCTTTTCAATCTAATCATACAAAAAAAGCTCGACAGTATTCAACAAGGAATAAAATTATGTCAGCCTTATTGACACTTATCTTAAACAGTCCGCATTCGATATGGTAACAAAAAGAACGTATCCGAACCCTAGTTACTTGTTTCTAAACTCGTGAATATGATCCTAGTATCTAAGGAAATTGAAGTTATATGTCTAATTGAAAGATAGATTACATAAACGAAACCTTAATACTGTTGACTTATTTACCAGAGAAACTAAGGTATCAGAAATCATAGGAAGATTCATCTAACAGTAGGCAATCATGCAACAAGGGCAGAAACCCTAGAATAAACCATTGAAAGTACCTCAGAATCACCGCCGGCTATTGTTTGCCACATCTCATTGACCTCCTGATCTCCATCATGTTCCCTCTGACGCCCACCAGCCTTCCTCACCTTGAATTTCGTCCCACCCTTATCGCTCCCATGTCTCTCTCTTTTGTCAAATTTTTCCTTCTTATCTCTCTTCCTACTGCCTTCGCCGCCATAATCATTCTCCGACTTCTTTCTCTTCGCACCGCCCGATGACAACCGGGCATCGTAATCAGATTCATCCCTCACAAAATCCCCCATATCTTCGTAATCATTTGCGATCCCATGATCAGGGCTAGTTTCCCTGGCCGCATCCTTTTTTACAAGACGCTTCCGGGGTTTCGATTTGGAATCGGACTGGTCAAATACCGGGGTAGGTGACCGATCCTGTCGCCGCAAATCTACATCTCCCTCCAAACCAGTATCTTCACGGTAATTGAAGTGATCGACTCTCTGCTCCTGATCGGACTGAACACCTTCATCATCAAAATCCATCAATGGCTCTCCATCCTCATCGCGATACCTGAAGGAAAAGAACAACACAAAAATTATAAAAAATAAAAATAAAAATCAGAAACCCTAACCCTAATATTGAGACGAAAGGAGGATAACATACCGATCGTCCATAGCTCGAAATGGGTTCTTTGGCAATTGAATCGCAAGAGGAGATCCAACTATTATATATATATATATATATATATTTGGCAATTGAATCGCAAGAGGAGATCCAACTATTATTATATATATATAATATATATCATAAAATATACTTATTTATTCATTTAAATAATTGTTATTTTTTGTTATATTATAATTTGAATTTGATTAATCTGAAATAGATATAATATATCATTAAAAAGTAATTATTAAATTTATTTAGTTTGTAAGTTTTTGTAATATTTGTTGTTTATAAATCTAATTGACACGCATAACCACTATTTTGCCCATTTTTTCAAGATGACCTTTAAACTTTTTTTTATAACTTTTGATATTCAAATTGATACTTTAATTTATTTATTTTTACTTTTAAGATAAAGAATTATAATATTTTTTAAATGTATAATTAAATTATTAAATTATTTTATATTTTAAATTTATTGGATACGGTTTGGTTCAAATAAATGATAAAAGGAATGGAATTGATAGATGTGTGGAATAAAAATGAGTATGAATGATAAAAGTGTAATGTTTGATTAAGCCCATATAATAACTATCACTGTGTTTGATTTGGTTAAAGAATACTATTAATAATATTTTATTTGTACAGTAATTAATTTTTATATATTTATAAATTTTATTAATTTTTGTTTATTCTCTTACTATTATTACTCAATTAAAAAAAATATTAATTAATTTAATTTAATATATATATATATAAATAAATAAGAAAAAAGAGAAATTATTAGTCAAAGTAAAAAATAATTATTAATAAATTTTATAATTTAATATATTTATAAATTTTATTAATTTTTGTTTATTCTCTTTTTATTATTACTCAATTAAAAAAATATATAAATAAATTATTTAATTTAATATATATAGATGTAAAAATAAATAAAATGATAAATTATTAATCAAAGTAACAAAAATTATTAATAAATTTAATATTTTATTCTCTTTATATATATTTATTAATTATTAATATTGTAATTTTATTTATTTTTATTATAAATTTTAACGTGTTTATTTGAATTTGATAATTATTAATTTATGACAAAATATTTTAGTATTTGATTTTAATATGAAAAAAATTATTATTTTATATTAAAATTAATTAAACGAGAATCATTATAATTATAAAATATGATGTTAAATAAAATAATGAGAACCACTAAATATATATTAAATCACACTTAACATATAAAATTTATAGATAATTCAGTTATAATAATTTGATTTAAAAAAAAATATTTTTAATGAATCTTATATAAAATTATATGTAAAAAAATAAAAATAATAATAATGGAGAAATGAGAGGAGGAATGAATGAGAAGTAAAAAAATGAGTGGATAGAGAATCATAAGGATGAGAGACTGGATTGAGTTTTATTACTCGAGGGGATTGGTATACGTGTTAGATATGCGGTTGCAGATTTGGTGCTCCACCCTATACCACCTTCACAAAAAATGGTTATTTTATAAGATAAGTCAAAATTAATAAAAAGAGAGAATGAAAAGTCAACATATATTGTGAAGATGGTGTAGAGTGGAGCACGCGGATTTGGTGTGTTGGTATACTGGATTCATTTTACCATTTTACTGTTAATCAATTAAAATCACATATCAAACATCTATATTTAATCTCTTTCCCATTTCGGAGTACAAAACCACGTACAAAGCACACCCGTTTTTTATTAATAATGTTTGATTTTATAGAATATGTTTGTTTATTTAAAAGTATTATTAAATTATTTTGATGTGTATGAAATTATTAATATATAATTAATTTTATCTTAATTTTATTAAATGAATGAGAACACCACAAACTCTCACTTTTCGAGAGTTGTTCATTTCAGTTCGAATACGCGAACTTTGACCCCTCATCTACTTGGCTTTTTTTCTTATTCATGTATTCATCGGCAATGAGAACACCATACATTTCTCAATTATTTGTGAGTGAAAACGTCTAATATGTTTGATTAAGAATTAGTGTTAGGATCGGGATCGACGAAGGAAATGGGGTCTCGCAACGTTGAACGCTTACACACACACTGTTCGATAATAACCATGTTAGAGGTTGATTATCTCGTTTCCACTCTACACAAGTCGTCACAAACTCTTGACAAAGTCAAGTGCGGAACTGTTTGTTTGAACTTGAAACAACAGATGATTAATATGAATGATAAAAAAGGAAGAACACACAACACAAGACACGAAATTTATGGATGTTCGGAGTATAAACTCGTGTGTCACCCTTTCTTCTCAAACATTAATTATTTGAATTGACAATACACTTAAAAGTTATATGAATTATCAACTCAAAAGTTGAATTGACAAATCACTATAAAAATAAGATTGACAAAAATTGGATAAGCAAATCACTATAAAAGTTGATATGAAATGTAACTCAAAAGTTTGATTGACAAGTCATTATAAATATAAAATTGATAAAAGTTGGATTGACAATACACTACAAATATAAGATTTAAAAAGTTTGATTGACTTAAAAGTTAATATGAATTATAACTCAAAAGTTTGATTGACAAATCACTATAAATATAATATTGAATTAACAGATCACTATAAAAGTTAATATAATTTATCTAATTTCTCAAAAGTTAGATGATGGGTTACAAAAATAAGACCAATGTTGTAGAAATAAAATAAAATTATAATGATAAAATATTTAATTTATTTTAACGTTTTTGTAATATATTATATTTTAGTGTATAATATTTTATTTTACCGTTTATATAATATATTTTATTTTAGTGTATAATATTTTTTTTAATATTTATTTAAATTATTTAGTTTAGTTTTAATTATATATTATATATATTATATTTATAAATTTAAGTAAAAATAAAATATATTAATTAATTAATAATTTAGAGATAAAAGAGATTAATTAATAGTTAAGAGAGATAGGAGATAATTAATGTGTTAAGAGATAGAGAGGTGGTTAATTAATGTGTTAAATAAAAGAGAGTTAATTAATGGGGGTTAATTAATAATGTAGAGAGAAAGTGAGTAATTTAAAAAAAAAAAAATTGAAAAAGTGAGTAATTTTAGAAAAATGATTTAAAACTTGGGTAGAACAAGAAATTCTTGAGCAGATTGATTCCTTGAATAATGGGAAACAAGAAATGGTTCATTAACAGACACCACTGATAATGAGTTTTGCGTACTTTGTGTCGGCACGGTTCATTCCACCATTTTTTTTTTTTTCTGAAATGATCCTTAAAACTTATTTTTTTATAACTTTTGATATCATATGCATACATATCTACATCTCCCTTCAAACCCTGATATTCATGTTAATTGAAGTGATCGTCTCTCTGCTCTTGATCGGGACTGAACACCTTCGTCATCAAAATCCATGGAGATTCAAATATATATATATATATATGTATAATGGTTTTGCGTGATTTTAGTCGTAACGGTTCATTCCCTATTTTGACCATTTTTACAAAATTATTTTAAACTTTTTTTATAACTTTTTGATATTTATATAGGCAAATTAATACTTTATTTTATTTTATTTTATTTTATATTTTTATGTTATATAATATATATATATATATATATATATATATATATATATATATATATTTAAAATAGTTGTCTAACATCTTATTTTTTTTAAATAAATTTTTATTAATGATATATTATACTCTTTTCTTATTGTTTTTGTTTGAAACTATTTATCATAAAATATACTTATTTATTCATTTAAACATATTGTTATTTTTTCTGATTATATATATAAATTATATTTTTCTCTATATATAATTGATGATTATTTTATAAATGAAATTTTTGTTATATTATAATTTGAATTTGATTGATCTGAAATAGATATAATATCATTAAAACTTAATTATGGAATGTATTTAGTTTGGAAATTTTTGTAACAAATTTTGTTGTTTATAAATGAGTTAGAGACATTCCAACGTGCCCAATGAGTTTTGCGTGTCTTTGTGTCGGTACGTTCATTCCATCATTTTGGCCATTAAACTTTTTTTTATAACTTTTGATATTTACATATGCATACATATTCAAATTGATACTTCAATTTATTTATTTTATTTTTAAAAATTAACTCTAATTTTTATAATATTATCTTGAAATATTTTTAAAAGGTTTTAAAACATTTGATTCAAAATGATTTAGAGTCCAAGCATAGTATTATTATTGATTTATGATGACTTTTAAAAATATTTGGTTAAGGATAATTTAAAATTTTAAACATCATATTATTCTTAATTATAATACATTTTACAACTATTTGGTTAAAAATGATTTAGTGTAAACATTGAATTAATCTTTATAAAGGATAAATTTGGGTTGTTATTGATAAGTTGTTTATTGAATAATTTTTTTAATTCTATTTGTTCTTTCAAAATTAACTAACATGTATTTACCCTTTAACATTTTATTAAGTATATAAGACCCGTACAACTTAGTACAATAATTCTAGTAATAATAATAACTCTTAAAAATATTACAGAATAATTGGAAAATTAACCAAAATTTCACCAAGAAAATATAATTGCTCAAACAAAATAATGAGATACAAGTCTTTTTAAAATAATGTTACTTTTTACTGCATTTTCACTATTTAATTATGTTTATGTTGTGTATTAAAATCAGGAAAGACAATAAGGCCACTATCATTCCTGCTCCATTATATTATGAAGATTTTTTTTTAATATCATCCTTCTCCATTGGGTTTTAAAGAATTTCAGTTAGGCTCATTTATATTATATAATTAAAAAATAAAATAATTATTTATAAAATTATATAAATAAATATTAATATTATTTATACTATATTATATATTAAAAAATTATATTATTATAAAAAATATACATAAAACTCTCCTAAAATATAAAGAGATGATGGATGATAATTACAATATTGAAAAACTAATAAAAATTTTCATTTCCCTTATACTTCTGTTTTTTTCTTATTAATAACGTGATGATTCTCCATCACTATTTTAAATAAATATATTTTTAATGTTATATATTTAATTATATTTATTATTGTTTGAGATAAAATTAAGATGAAATGAGAGCGGAGACAAAAATATCATTCACATTATATTCTTTTGGTTTCAAAAAATCTCAAAAACCGCAAAAGGCTTGTAATTGTACTCCATGATTAAAATAAATTCTTTAAAAATAATGAGTTTTTCAACCTTCCCAATGTAATTAAAATAAATTCTTTAACATTGATGAGTTTTTCAACATTCCCAATGCAACATCAGGGAATTAGCGTTTAGTGTGAGTAAAATCTTGTAAGTGCTTGTCTCATTTACATATATCAAACATCCTATACCCAAAAAAAGGCCCAAACATATAATTTTGATCAATTTAATATTTTTTTATAATATTTACTTTAATAATAAATATTTTAAAGAAATTACTACATTCCATAGGGTTAACCATATACACGTTTTCTTAAATTTTATTTTATTTTTATATATAAATTAAGAAAAAAAGTTCTAAGTACTTATACTTATAACAAATGAGACATATATACTAATAAGGTCAATTAATACTAATAAGGTCAATTAAACTTACGTATTATAAAATATATATATATATATATATTTTAATTAAATATTAATATATATTTTCTCTCTTAAATATATTTTTTATTTAATCTCTTTAATAAAAATATTTTTTTATTTATTTTTTATTAATTAATTAACTCATAAATTTTTTATTATTTTTATATGAGTATTTATTAATGATTATTAATTATTTTATCTTATATATATATATAATTATATATATATTTTTCTTTTTATATTTTTTTTTATATTAACATTAATTATTAATTATTTTAAAATTGATTGGTCTCCATGTTTGGATATAAAACAATGACTTATTATTTTTACAATAAAAATTTTTTAACAAAAAAATAAATTAATTAATAATCAAGAATTGAATAATAATAATAGCAACTCATTTATCAAACAAGAAAAGATAATAATTAAATATTAAAAAAATAATATTCTTTATTACTATTATAATCCTTTCACAAAAATATTACAGTAAAACATAAAATTCATAAACAAGTTGCAAAAAATTTAAAAAAATAAGAATTTATATGTAAGAGAAATAAAAATTAATAAAAAAAGAAATATTAAAATAAAAAAGAAACTAATATAAAAATAATAAAATATTTAAGAATAAAAATAAATTTAATTGAAGATATAATTAATATTTAATTAATAAATATATAAATAAAAAAATAAAAATTACCTCTAATTTAGAACCGAATCTTTTAAACGTATTTGACGTCTAAATAAGCTAATTTTCCAATTATATTTTTCCTAAATTCAATTTATCTCTATAAAAACTAAAAAATCAAAATAATTTAAAAACAGTAAAAAAAATCTTTAAATAATAAAATTCCAATCTTTCATAATAATTTAACTAATGTAATAATCGATCTCAATAAAAATAAGTAATGTTGATTTAAATAAAATTTACTCAAACATAAAAATATAACAGTACAATAAAAACAAATTCAAAAACCCCTTGAATGAGCAAAATGTCTCCATTTAAATAGCTTTGAAGTCAATACCTTAATGCAAGTACAAGTAAAAAAATTGCATCAGCTTGAGATACACTATTGCAAAGTAATAGAATTAAGTTAGTTAATCCAAAACAAGTGCAAATGCACCATTAATAAGTTGCTGCTGCTGCATTTCAAGCCCTACTAATTTGATGATTATTGGCTTATAGATCCTCTTCATCATCACCCTCGACCTCAATCCCTAATAGCTTAGCCAACTCCCCACTTTCATAGGCCTCAATTGTATCTGCAATCAAATCAATTCAAACCATGAACCCCCTTCAATCAAGTTGTTCTTCTAAGTGAGATTCGACTTCTTTCTAAATGAAAGGATATGAAAGATTAATGTGGGATTATACCATCCGAACCACCAATGTGCTTCCCGTTGATGAACACTTGAGGAACAGTACGTCTTCCTACAAGTTGGCTAACTGCATCCTGAATGTCCCACCCATCATCTGTTTAGAATTGATATGTTAAATTAAGCTGAAAACACCAGTGATTGATGTTTAGCCAAATCCTTCAAAAGATATCCTAATCATATAGCAGGTTTGGATTTAGTTTTGCTGAAAACAAACCTCTCTGATCAAGTTCTACAACATATGCTTCTTGCTTCAACTCTTTGAAAACAGCTTTTGCCTTTTTACAGTACCTGTCAAGATTATATTATGGAAAATTGAGAATGATGGTTATTATGTCATAATTTGACATGCTCTTCACAATCAAAAGGAAAAAAGATAAACCAAAGTTAGCACCACAAAGCTTCTAGTTTAAGTAAAATACAGATCATTCAAAAATCTATCATGCTGCTCTTGTTTCAAAGTTGCTACCGTTTATCTTGATTACAAACCAGCAGGTAGGTACCAGCAATATTTCTAAGTGATGAATACTTTCATGATCAGATGCAACACGAATCTAGCATCTGCGTATCACGAATAATTGAAGTAATCACGCTTTTATATTTTTCGCAGGACAGGACAGATCTATCATCACACGCTACAATTGAAATGTTTTATTACAGCATAGTCAGTCAAGAACAAGAAATTCGTATCAGGTATAGATAGAAGTGGTAGCCTAGGTCATGAAATGAAGCATGACATATTCAAGAAGAAGATAATTTAAAGGAATCAGTAATCAGTCACAAAAGATAAGTAGCGATGGTTGAAAAGAATGCACGATAGATTGAGATCGAAAACGAATGAAATAAGAAATCAGATCTAAAAAGAGACGGAGAAGTGAGCGTACGTACGGGCAATAAGACTTGGAGAAGATGACAATGGGATGAGAAGAGATGGTCTTCTTAACCAATGAAGAAGCCGAAGACGGCGGAGATTTCGATACCGCGATTGCAAAGAGAAACACAGCGGCTATCATCAACATCGCCGCCGATTCGCTCAACATTTTGCCCCCAATCGTCCTCATCCTCATCCACTCTGCCGCCGCGATTCGGTTTCTTCGACTTGAACAATATATCAAGCTAGCGTTTTGGGTTAAAACTTATTTATTTATATTATTTGCTTCTTTCAGATCTGCGGTTACAATTACACTACATTTCAATTTCAATGTCTCTTTAATACATGTAATTTATTATGCATAGTGATAATGGTGTATGAGAGAAACATTGGAACAAGATTAAGGTAATAATATCATCAAATCATTACTATTTAGCATATGTAAAAAAATATAAATTATTTTCAAATTATCAAAACCTCCTATTTTTCAAACGACAATATCTTGAAAATTATTTGACTTGAGAGTTCTGATTTGAGTTGTTGTATATAGTTAGCAAACATAATATTTTATAGATAATAGATTTATTAAGAAAATATGTATATCAATGTGTAATTATCTTAAGTGATTGCACATATAATCTACTATCCAAATGAATTATTATGAGAAACTCACTAAGGTACTTCAAGTTCAAGTGGTAAGAGTGATTCTTAAGAGATCAAAGATCACGGATTTGATTCTCATTTTAAACGTCTTAAATTGAAGTGAATGTTATTGTTGTAGGATCATGTTAGCTTCCAACATTAAAAAAAAATAATTATTACGGAAAATGATTCCAATATTCCATACATTGTAGTTGATTGAGTTTTTCTATTTATAAGTAAGCAAATAACAATCATATCTACCATCCTCATTTTGTTTTTGTAAATTTGTAAAACACACTTTAAGATAATTATAATGATCTTAAAATTTTAGGGTCTTAATTTTTTTTCTTAAATCAAGTTGATTTCATATTTTTCTTATATTAGGTTACAAATTCATTAAAAAGATATTATTATTTTGAATATCTACTTATTTGTTTTATAATATATTATTTTTGTTAGATTTGTTGTTGATTTTATAATGAAGTGAATATTTATAGTTCATTTTGAGCTATTGGTACATCTTCAAACAAAAATAAATAAATTATTCTTTAGTTTTTTACTAATTACTAAATGCCAAAAGACCATTATATTTATATTTATATATACATCTTATATTTATCTATGTTATATATGAATAAATATATGTAACTACAGTATTAAATTTAAAAAATAATTTTTTATTAATATTTTGTTTTCAAGTGTTATAACTCACTAAGGTAAGGTAGCTCAAATGAGTGGTTCCTACAAGATCAAATATTACAATCTCGATTCTCACTTAGAAAGCTTTAAGTTGAAATGAGTGTTATGGTTGTGGAGAATCATGCTAGTATTCTTCGTTAAAAAAATATTATATATAGTTTTGAGTTTTCATCCGGTGTCTCTAATTATTAGGCAAATATATGTTAGACTATATATTTATATATACATATTTTATTTTTCTATGTTGATATATGAATAAATATTTTTAACTACATTATTAAATTCAGAAAATTTATTATCATTAATGGTTGTCATTCAAATGTTATATATAGTTATTTAGAGTTGTAATATAAGAATTAGTTCATGGTCATGTATTTTATTTAAAGTATCTGATAAATATTATTGAGACTCTTTTAACCTAATAACAATTGTCATTAAGACGTGAATATCGTCGGTCTTTTTTAGCTCTTGAGTTCCAACTCGTCAAGCGACAAGTTATGCATTTGATTAAATGGTTAACTGTTTGTAGGCTACGTGTTCATCGCACTTTAAAGAGAAACATAACTCTTCTAAAAAAATAAAATATTATTAAGATAATAAGATTGTAAACTCAACATGTTATTCTATAATTTAATAGCACACAAATGAAGTTTATTTTATCTTAGACAAAAAAAAAAAAAAAAATATTGGTCAATTTTATTTTTTATTTTTCCTAAGATCAATAACATCATTTATTCATATTTTAGAGTTCTTTTTTAATAAAGAGATTTGACTACTCATTTCCGTTTGAAATAGATGTAAACTTGAATGATGAATATTTATAACATATAAAAAATGATAACTAAAAGTAGACATCCTATTACTTTATAGTCATTAAAAAGTTTGATGTTTATGTAAATCAAAATTGTAATTTTCTTTTATTTTTTCTTCATTTCGTGAGATTAAATTAGATTGATTTTACACGTTTGTTTTGCTTTATCAATATTCACTATATTTTCAGATTTAGTAATATACTTTTAATATTGTATGAAATATTCAATTTTGATCGTATTTGAATAACAGATGAATACATAACCTCTAAGCCCAATGTAATAAAATAGACAAGTTTATTAACTATTATTTTATTAACAAATAAAGTAAAAAAATTGAAACTTTAATTTGAATAATGATATAATAAATAATCTTATAACAAACCAAAAAAATTATAATTCTAATGATATCAAGAATTAGATAATTTTTTTTTTTTATCATCATTCATCCAAGATATTTTATTAGTAAACAAATACCTCAAGATTTTTTTTTAACAAATTAGTTATCAATTTTGTGAGATTAAATTATATTGATTTTATATTGTTGCTTTGCTTTATAAATATTACCTATTATTTAATAATATATATTTTTTTGTAAGCAAATACATCTTCTAAGATAAACTATTAACAAATTAGTTATAATATTATATATTCTTTTAGTATTCAAAGAACTTGGGCTAATAATTTCTTTTCTAATTGATTTATTCACGGACGTTAAATTACACTAAAACCCCTTCTCACTTGAATCACCATTTTATTTATCTGAAGGGGATTCAATCTAAAAGGGTAAGTTCGTAATTGAACATTGTCATGGTTATCGTCATCCTCAAGTAAAATCAAAATGAAGATGGAAAGAGTTAGGTCGGTCCCATTGGCATAGAACGACGGTCTCGAATTCTCATCCGGTCCAGGGCTAACATTAGGGTTTTCGAACGTACGCAGTTGGAAGAAGAAGAAGAAGAAGGAGAAGAGAAATTGTCTTTAATCAGTTCCCTCGCTTTCCTGGTTATTTATCGACAGCGCGTTTCCAGGTTCGTTTGATTACCGTCTATCTGCGATTATATATATTTTTTTCGTGTTTACTTTGTCCATTGATGATTTAATCAAGTTCAAGTATCAATAATATGGAGATCTGTCATATACGATGCATTTCTTGAAATTGTATTGTTCTTCTTCCGGATCTTGAATTCGATCGCGGACAATTCGTCGACAATTCCTTATATTTGTCTAAAAGTCAACGCTTACGTGCTGAGAAAATTACTTGATTCGGAAAATAATTTAATCCTAGTAGAGTACATATTTTTATGAAGAAATGAGTTGTGTAAAGATCAGATCCAAGTATTCACCAAATTATATTTGTACGGTAGAAAGTATGGTTTCAATTGGATAATTATTATTATTATTATTATTATTTTACATCACATGCTCTTACAGTTTCAATTTACATTCGTTTGATTTAAAAAAATCGTGGTTATCACGTTTAGAGTATTATTTAGATAAAGGCTGGTAATTACTAGATATGAGGACTCAGTGAGCTTGATCTTTGCACCCCTTCTTAATTATATTTGAAGGTCACTTGATGTTCATCGTGATTATATAATTTCTTCATTATTTCAGTCAGATCAGTTTTTAGTTTTTACTCACTGATTCATAAGTTCCTTTGATTGCAAAAGTTGGCGTAGAGTTCTATGCTGATAGACTTTGCTTGCACTAATCTTTTATCATTAAAGAGACAAAAATTCAAGAACATAAATGGCTTCATGAATTTGTGCTAGATTTACCTTAGATGGGTGGACATGAAAAAAAGAATGATATTGTTGCAAGTGACAACCTTTGAGTATTTATATAATATTTGTCTAAATGATTATAGATTTGAGTCACTGAGTGTTGGTGTATGACCAGCATGGCCAAATGCCATCCTCGATCTTCTTGCGTTATGGTTTCTCCAAGAGTTATGGTTTTTAATTTAGAGCCTTATTTTTGCACCCTTTCTTAATTATATTTGAAGGCTCACTAGATGTTTTATAAAATGATTTCAGTCATATCAGTTTTACTCACTGATGCATAAAGTCATTTGATCCCAAAAGGTTGTGTAGAGTTCTATGCTAGTAGTTTTTGCTTGCACTAATATTCTATCATTAAAGAGACAAAAGTTCAAGAATTAAAATGACATCATTAGCTAAGTTTTTGTGCTAGATTTTCCTAGGGTGGATTATGGAATGATATTGTTGCAAGTGAAAACCTAAGAGTATTTATAAAATCTTTGCCTACATGATTATGTATTTGGGTCTCACTGTTGGTGTATGACCAGCATGGCCAAAGGCCTACCTCAAATCTTCTTGCACTGATGAGTCTTCGGTCATGGTGGTCTCCAAGAGTTAAGTTTTGATACTTTTGTTCCCCATCTTAATTAGATGAAGGCTCACTGGATGTTCATGACGACTATATAATTTCTTAATTATTTCAATCAGATCAGTATTTACTCACCTATGCATAAGATCATTTCACTCATTTGATCCCAAAAGGTTGTGTAGAGTTCTATGCTAGTAGTTTTTGCTTGCACTAATCTTCTACCATTAAAGAGACAAAAGTTCAAGAACAAGATGTCTTCATGAGCTAAGAATTTGTGCTAGATTTTCCTTAGGGGTGAATTATGGAAAGTGACAACCTAAGAATTTATATAATCTTCAAGCCCACCCCAAAACTTCAATTCCTGGATCCGTCACTGGTTGGGGTAATCTAAATCCATTGCTTTGGATTGGGTTGAACATGTTT
Source organism: Impatiens glandulifera (assembly GCF_907164915.1). Classification (NCBI taxonomy): domain Eukaryota; kingdom Viridiplantae; phylum Streptophyta; class Magnoliopsida; order Ericales; family Balsaminaceae; genus Impatiens; species Impatiens glandulifera. The sequence continues at coordinate 2,150,272 of NC_061864.1, forward strand.
GGATGGGGTTATGATTTTTCATCAAGTATGCATGACCATAGTTGATCTATACATTGAGCATTCATTAGGGTATATACCTACCAGACTAGACGACGATTGCTTAGAAGTGTGGGGTCATTTTTTAACATTTGGTCTCTCCTTGAGTAGAGAGAACTCACGTGTTATTAGTTGTAGCGTGTGGAACGGTAGTGTGAGACAATAATTATCTTTACGTCTCATGTAGGCACATTTTGGATTGACTCTCCACACATTTGTTTGTTTGACTTGATTTAGGGCAGTTCATGTTGTAAGTTACTGAAGTTGTTTGGTTTTACCCACTATCAGCGTGATCTTCGTGTTTACTATGGTTTTTAATGATTTTTTCTTTAAATAAAATATATCATTATTGTGGAGAGTTTATTTGTTACAATAGACTTGGCAGGGTAGGAGCATGTATATATATTTTTGAAGGAAGGAAGATTTAAAAAAAATATGTTAGTATTAATCTAATTGTGAAGACTGACTTCTTTCAATTCAAACAATAAGAAAGAACAATAAAAGGGAAAAGAGGGGAAGATGAGAAGCTTTGACATAGACTAGATAACCTCCATGGATGTAGAGGTTATAGTCGAATTCTGTAACGAATCACAAAATTATTCTGACTGTAAAGCCAAATCAAAATCATGTGTTCTTCCAAATTGTGTTATATCCGCTATGCTGGACTAAGCGAGAGAGAATCCTAATTATTGTTAACTTGTAGCATTGGCGGGTAGAGGAGGATTCAAGTATGAGTGTGATTGGTCATGAGAGAGTTCACCGCGTTCCCAAACAGTGATGCCATTCGGTGCAAACAAGGATGTTGAGGTTGTGGCGTTAGGGATATTGACAAGGAGAATGATATTCGTTATGTAACCCATATTGACAAGGAGTGTGCCTTTTGATTGTACTCCAAGTGGGGTTGTGGGAATTCAGATTAATCCCACGCCCACATGTGATGAATCATGAAAGGAGGGTGGGAGCCAGATTAAAGTGCTAAACCATATCAATATATATATATATATTTATTTAAACTTAAGATTGCAATAAACTACAAATTTTGCTCATATATTAAGATTACCAAAGATGATACCTTTCAAATAACACTATAGAAGAGGTTGAGATGACAGTTCATAATTGAAAACTAAGAGGCTAGTGATGATGAAAAGGTTAAAAAGACTAAGAGAGAACTGAAGAAGTTGAGTTAAATAAAAAAAAATGATTGAGTGATTCTCACGAAACCTTTAGTTAAATATGTTGTGCAAATAAATATGTACATTGTGTTCCTCCATTAGCAGATTTGATTATTTTTCATGTTTTATATTGTCAATACAGCTAGAGTCTAGTTTGTTGAACCATAGAAGGGGAAACCTTGTAGTTTAATCACCAAGCTTGCTACGCTTAAAAACTGAATATTTGTGGAGTATGGATATCATTTGAGAGTGAGTAGTTCAGATAGAATCAAACTTTTGATTATCCAGGCATTTTTGGATCCTATATCTTTTGCCTATGTTCCTTATTTTCTTGTATCACCACATCTTGTTATATATCATTGCAAAAACTTGATCATTATTGCTACAATGATGTGAGGGGATGGATTATGATTTTTATGCTATTGGTTTTTAGAAACGAACAAAATAATTAAAAGATGCAAAGGAAACATAGAAAATAGTCAAAGCTACAAAGTGAAGCTGGAAATGAATGAATAAGAGTAAAATAAAAACACAGGGATGAAATGAAAACGACATGATGGGATGAACATATTTGGAGCTTGTTTTACATGGATCCTTGTATTGATTTTCTTAAATCATTTTTACATTGTGGTGCCATTTAACCTATTCAGTTTTATGTAGATGTTCAAAATTCACCATTATGCAAATACATTATTTGTCTAATTTTGATTGATAATTTTATTTTATATGTATGGCTGCATCTTCTGATTCTTCTCTGAGTGTTCTGTTGATCAGGTCTGCCACTTATCATCAATGTCACAAGTCATGATGAGTCATTGACAGGATTAAATCAAGTGTTAGTGTTGTTTTCGTGAACTCTTGGTTGTATATCTGTGGATAGGGATTGATCCAGTTGGTAGAAATGGAAACGCAATCCGGAAAGGTATTGGATAGTTGCAGTAAGATTTTGATTGACTTGAAAAGGAAGCAGACTGCACTGCATGAAGCATGTCTCTCTGGGATTAATCCATTGGATAATTCCAAGAAGCTTAGCAGCAAAAGGAGGAAGTTAAATGCATCAGTCAACAAGTGTGTCAAGAAATCTTTGGTTCACAGTTATTCAAACTTTATGAGAAGTGAGGTCCCACAGCGACTGATGTATCATCAGGATGGTGAATGGTGTGATTTTTCTCAGGGTTTTATTGATCTAATTAAGAATGATTTTCAATTGAAAAGGGCAGCTACTCAGTTAGAGTTTAATGGTCATCAGTTTTTCCTAGATTTTATACATATGTTGCAATTGGATATGGAAACAGGTTTGCAGAAGCCGATTGCGTGGATCGATAAAGCAGGTCAATGTTTCTTCCCCGTGACTAATCTGGATGAGGAGGATCACCTTTTGGAGTCTCCCGACTGCCATGATATTAGGTTGCAGCTAGAGATTGATATAAATGGATTGGATGGCACTAAGGTGCAGGAATGTACTGGGGATTCAAATCCAATACTTGATCCTCATCGAGTTAAAGGACAACCCACCATCAAGAACTGTGATGTAGAGGTTGAGGTTAGCTACAACAACGCTCCAGAGCTTGCTGGAGGAAACCGAAATCATCTGAGGGTGAAAAACTTGGCTGACAGTATTGATTCCAGAAACACAGATCCGGACACAGATACTGTGAGAAAAATGTTCTCTACGGGCATGGGTTCCTCCATTGCTGCAGAGATTGTGAAGATTTATCGTGGTTGTAGTGCTTCAATGGAAGCTCGTCTAGAACTGTTCCACAAGCAAGTAGAAATCACCAAAAAACATCGTGGTGATGCAAATGTACGTTATGCTTGGCTTCCTTCTACTAAAGAAATGATTTCTGGTACGTTGATGTATGGAATCGGCGATAGTGGAATGCTCAAAATCAAGTCCACGTATGGTGATGGTGTTCATTTAATGCCTTCAAGTTGCACTATTACTAGGTACAATATCCCCCACACCTTTACTTCTGTTTTTATAGTATTAGAATAACTCACTAGGGTAGCTCAAGTGGTAAGAGTCGTGCCTATGAGACCAAAGGTCACGGGTTCGATTACCACTAAGAACGCTTTAAGTTGAAGCGGGGGCCATGACTGTGGGGGTTGTGCTAGCTTCCTAAATTCAAAGAAAAATAAAAGATATTAGAATCTTCATCTGGTGGAGATTTATAGGATTTATGTTTCTGATTTTGTTGAACCTCCAATTACATGCTAGAATATTTAAGTCTGGGCTAGAGTTGATAGTCCTTTTCCAGGGGAAAATAGATACCCCATTTGGAAACATGTGGATATAAATTTTTTTGATAGAAAAATATATATGAAAGAAATAATGTTTGGAAACTAAACTTAGCTAGAGTCAAATTAAAAAAATTATGTGTTGGTTCTCATCTGAATCCGAATCCGGATACAAAAACAAAATTGTTAAGTGTTTCCATATGGGGAGTGATTGCCATGTTTTATTGAGTTTCCACTATCTGTGCTACAACTTTTTTATTTTTTTTATGAATTAGAGTTGGATGTTCTTTCTCTGGAAAAGAAAAGATGTTTGCTTTCTTTTCATGTGGCTAGGGACTTGATCCATGCCATTTTTGAATGCTAGTAGTTAAACTTTCTTTTTTGTTAGGGTCTGGATACAGATGATACCTAACTTTGCACACTGAGATTTCTCTATTAATTATGTAAACAAGAGTGCCATGGATAGATACAAATGAATGCTAAACATGTTAAAGTATTACTGATTATCATTATCATTTACAGTATGATGCTTGAGAACGAGGGTGGCTTGCAGAGTTTGGATTCTTATGCTTATCTTTGGTTTATACTAACCTGAATTTAATTTCTGGTTTAGTTTGATGTAGAAGTTTCTATTCACTTTATGCAGACAGCACTATATTGTTGTGATGTGCCTGCTGTGTCGGTTTTGATATGCATTTTAGTAGTATTGTTTTTTGTTTTGTTTGAAATCTTGACAGTGCAAAAAATAGTGATGTTGACGAAAAAGGGGTGCGGCACATGGTATTCTGCCGTGTTATAATGGGAAATATGGAGCTTCTTCATGGAGGATCAGAACAGTTCCATCCTAGTTGTGAGAAGTATGATAGTGGGGTTGATGATCTTCAAAGTCCCAAACTCTATATGATATGGAACATGAATAAGAACACTCACATTTTCCCAGAATATGTGGTTAGTTTCAAAGTGTCATCTGATCTAGAAGGTGATACCCGTCCTTCTTCTTTATCTAACCCTATCTGTCCAAAATTAAACCATGTGTTATGTTAATTGTGTCACTCCATATATTTTTAAAACTTTACGAACTTGGCTTGAGTGTTGGTTCTTGTATCTCATTCTGTGCAGTGGGCAACGAGGGCTTGCTGGAAAGTTCAGGGATCACTACTTATTCTCAAATTCCTCAAATGGGTTTACTTGGGGCTGCTGTAGTAAGTACTGAGGATTATTTATTTCATTATTTTTATCTGTAGTTTTTTTGGGTATAGCGCATAACTTTGAAAGGTTTAGAATCTATAAATCCACGAAAAATGTTTGTCTTATTTTGTTAGTTACTTGTGTTTGAATAATATTGTTAGGGAGGTGGTGGTGGTGGAGGAGGACGTCGTCCCTTCAATGCTGCTAGGGTTCCTCAATCTCCTTGGATGCATTTTACAGTATTATTTGATGCAATCACAGATAAAGTTCCTCCTATGGCTATGGAATCAGTTAGAAGTAATTATGAGTTGCTCCTGGTAATTAATTTATGTTTGATTCTTTCTTGCAACGATTCCCTTGTCTTTTCTTTTGTCTTCTCATTCTTGGTATGAGACGTACTTTCAGACGAAGAAGATTAGCCGCGATGAGTTTGTGAAAAAGCTGAGGCGGATTGTTGGGGATTCCTTATTGAGGTTTGCAATAACAAGTCTTCAACCACGCCAGGTATAATTTTTAATAAGCTTCTTGTGTTAATAATTTGTAAAATAAAAAAGTTTCTCATTTGAGTAAAACTATCATATGGGGTGCAGGTTGTTTGAAAATGAAAGGGAGAATGATGAATTATTATGGTCTGTTTGTGTGGTTTCCCATACATATATATATGTTTAATTAAGAAGCATCTTATGAATATGTAATCTTGGCACTACTGAAGGACAAGAAGTTTATTATCCTCTAATAGTAATAATGTTGCTGTGAAAATGAATGGACCTTTTCTTCTGAATGAAATGAAAACACATTATTATTATTATTGTTATACCTAAGCCCTATTGAACTTTTAAGGGCTTGAATTGAAAGAGCTAAGCCGAGCTAAGCTCGTATGTATTTAGTTTGACTCACGAACCGCTTGGGTCGGGAGATAGCTCGTTAAGAGTTCATTTACAACCCTAGTTACAAATTTGTTACTGAAATAAAAATATGATTTACAAGATACATTTAATTGAACATGGTTGTGAGCCTCTAAACAAACATGACAAACCAAATGTTTAAAACCTCAAATTTGACTTGTTAAAATTTTAAGCTTTTAATCGGGTTCGTTGAGACAAATGGTATCGTTTTCTTACTAGTTTGCAGTCAGTTCAATTAGGGTTATTTTTTGAAATAATTTTGTTTTAAGTGACTTATTTAGATAAACCTGTTAAAATATTATTAAAAGGTATTTTAATTTTGAATTTTAATTTTGAATTTTAATATATAACTTACTTGAAACTGGTCCAAAGCATGATGATGATATAAATGTGAAATGAGTTGGGTAAAGGTTATGAAATGTCAATTAAATAAAAGGAGACTGGAGGACTTGGAAAGTTTGTTATGATTACACAAATCAAAGTGCTTTTAGAGTCATGATTTTTTTTTAAAATATTTTTCATTTCAGATGAAGGATAAAGTCATCAAAATTCTAGCACTGGTTAGGCTTTATAGGTTTAATATATTTTGCTTTTTGTCTTTTACCTTTCTTTTTGAATGCACCAACTTTTAAAAATTTACATTGTTTAAATGAAAAAATATTTATAATATTCTAATATGATATGATTTAGATGAAATAATATATTAAATTTATTTTATTTGTTTTCAATTATTTCATGATCATTAGTTATGTCATTGTTTCTTAAGATATTATAACATGTTACTTTTAAACTTACAGTATATCATAATTATTTTTAAAAATATAAAGGATAGAAGATAAGTAATTTTATTTATATTTATTACATAAAATTTGATTAAATTAGATTAAACATTTTAAAGTGAAAATGAATAAATTTAAGTAGTTTGTCAAAATTTAGTAACAAGAAATGTAATTGAATCAAATAAAAAACAGATGAAAAGGGTTATAAATTTTTAGATTAAGTTAATTATATGATATTTTTTTTTTCCAAATAACCTAATTAATAATTTCATCATATGAACCAACTCTTTATCAAGTAGATCAATATTAACAATTAGTTGCATGATAAATATATCCTAATTAAAGAGTTGATCAATAATTGTTTTGCAAAACCTGAATAATTATCAACTGTTTCCTTACAATTATTGATTGATGATGGAATTAATTCTTGACCATACGAAGTACGTACTCTTCTCTTTCTCTTATGATCACTCACTCACTTAATTGATACAAAATGGATGATTATATTCGATTTGATAAATATATTATATATTTTATATATATATATGGATCTTGATATATAAAGATAAGGAAAGGACTATGCTTTTCTCGCCCCCATTGTCCTTTGTTTCCTTGTCTTTCTTTAGCTTTCCTTTTTTGTCTCATTTTTTCAAAAAATAAAAAAGAGGATGGGAAGTTGATTTATTCTCACTTTTATGGCCATTAAAAGAGATGATACCCATTTCTTCAATGAAGCGGTGTTCCCAATGTGAAGTCCAAATTGGGTTTGCTTGAACAATTCACTTTTCCTGAGCTCAAACAGTACTTTTCCTGTATCATATATTCAGATTTATCAAGATATTTAGAAAAATATTGTTTTTTGTTGTTGTTGGTAATTGGCATGCATGCACCACCTGACCTGACCTACCTCATGATGATGATGATCAAGAGATGATGATGATGATGATATCATGTTTCTTCTTGAATTATTATTATCCATTATTGTTTTCCCATGCACCCAATTTCCATGTCCATTGTTGCTGCTGAAATTAATTTAATTAATTAAATAAACATAAACAAATATTAAATATATATGCTTTTACTTTTCTTAGTAATTAATTAGCAGACCGACAACCTTGAAGAAGTATTGCTCCACAACAATGGCGGACTATCAGACCTAATAATTGTTTGACTGTCATCAAACATCACCATTGTCGTCGTCCTCGTCGTCATATCTTCTGATGTTTCTCCAGACATCCACCTATTGTTTTCGAATCCTCCTTAAAAAAAAAAGAAGACAAAAATTACAACACAGTAGTTTAGTACATAGGTACAATAAAGTGACTCATTTATATAATTGTACCCGATGAAACCATGGTAGATCGATCAGATGTCTTCACTGTTCGATACATCTGCATCATCCATCAAACATATTGTTTTGAAAACGAATTATAAATTTTGTTTTGAAGAAGTTAATTAATTAATTACCTGCAAATGAGACTTAACATGCGCCAAGGTGAGATCTTTTACTTCCATAAGTTCAAGAACTGACTTTGGAGTTGCTCCTGTAATTAAAAGAGGGAATTAATCAAATTAATAATATTTAAGAGAACGAATTAATTAAAAGAATTAAAGCTAGGGTTTAATTAGGCATATATACGGTGATGGCCGCCAAGGAGATGAAGGGCATGAAGAAAACGAGCATGAAGAGAGGTAGTCCATCTCATCCTTGGCGCTCTTGTTCGTTTAGTTGGAAACCTCGCCGCCGCTGCCGCCGTCATAGGCCGCCGCCGCTCATGGTGAGAAAACTGTAGGCAGTTATATTCTGGAGGAGAAGAAGAAGATGATGATGATGAAGAATAAGAATCTTGGGGGGGCATCATCATCATCTTCATAAGCCCGATATCGATATGATATTCAGTAGGAGGTTTGAGGTGTTTTTGGTTGTGGATCAAAATGGGTCGTAATTGTGGAGTACTTGGAGTTTCTAAAGAGGTGGAGGAGGAGGCTATGGAATTAATTGATAAAGATGAAGATTTATTCCATATTGAATGATAATAATATTCCTTGTTATCATTCATGGTAATTGGAGGAGGGCTGATTTGTTGTAGAGATAGGTCTGGAAACAGCTCCATATATAGATAGATTAAAGATCTGAGTTTAATTTGTATATTATATATAGAGATCACCCAATTCACTTATATAGATATATATATAGCTATATATGGTGGAGATCGATCGATCGATCGATATAGAGAGAGAGGAGTATGTAAAAGTTATCTTCAGACCTAGCTAGCAAAACATTAATAAAGATTACCTTTTTTTTTACTTAAAATTATTTGGTGAACACCATTCTAAAGTTTGCATTGTTCCCTCAACAACTGTCATGCATAGTATAATCACCTTATTTCAAATAAACTTTTATTTATTTAGTTATTTTTAAATTAGGGTTTATAAAAAAATTCTTTTGTAATAATAAAAAAAGACCTTTCATTTTCCATTCAAATAGACTATTTTATTTCTTTGAAAATCAAAGTTTATTATATGGATTGAGATTAATGTACTCTAGTCTAGTACACACATGACCTCTTATTTAATTCTAATTCATATTATATAATTTGTTGAAATTTACAAAGATACATATACTGCCCCCAAGAAATCTTTAATCCACATTAAATATTCTAAGAGACAACTAATATTCATTTATGTATGCAAAATAAATAAATAAACATTTGGTGAAAAATCATCATTAATATAAATAAATAAATAATTATTAAATTTGAATAAATAAATATTTGGTGAAAAATCATCATATACAATCAACATTGCTATATATTTGCTCAACTTGCATGATAGCCTAGCTTAATTAGTATATTGAGTTATTTGTTCATTTCTTAATAAAAAAATATACAACTTTTTAAGTTTATGTAGAAGTTATCATTATGAGATCATTCTAACTTCTAATATTCAACAAAAATAAAATAAAAATAGATTGATTAAATTGGTAATCATTATTGTGCAATCTCTTTAATAGATTAATTAGTGCATGAAAAAATTGTAGAGGGTGAAGGTTAGGAAATGATTAATTAGTGGTTAATTATATATTCTTAACTAGTATAAAATAATACATATAGAAAGCTTTTTACCCTTTACATTTTTAATCATTTCATAGTTTCAGAATTTAAATTTACTATTTCAAATATATTTTTATTAATAAAATCAATTAATTATTAAATAAAATATTATATATTTTTTTAACTACTTTCATTAAATATTAATACTTCTTAATTAAGTTTTCAAATAATATATATTTTTTAAAATCTCAAACTAAACAAAATTATTTAATAAACTAATAAGTTATTTATACAACAAAGCCTTACTTTACCCCGTTTCCCCATGTTGAGTAGATCTTGTCGGTCGAAGAAAATTTCCTTTTAATAGTTTCTCACTTTCCCGATTTATATGCTCAATATTTCTATTATTAGTCCATCAATTAATTGATTTCATGGATCTATTATCAATTGAATTCTTTTAGAATTTTAGCCATGTCCTTTCTTATTCAAAATTAATAAATATAGCAGGTAAATTATTATTTCTTATACAAAATATAAAAATTAGTATAATTATTTAATAAATTATATAAAATTATTATTTTACTATCACAATTAATTAGCTAATGTTTTGTGTCCGAACTAAGCAAATTGCAAGCTCTATCGAACCAAGGGAAATTCTTGAAAAGCCTATGTTATTTTATTTATTTATTTTATAGCCTGAATTTTATATGGAGTTAGTGGCTATTGACTCCAAAGTCATGAAACACGCGACATCTTTTAATAAGAGAATGTTTAGTAAAAACCAAATACGAAATATTTAGTTTACAAGATAAGATTCATTGTTAATTGTGTTATAAAACCAGTTATGTGGACTTCAAACATGAGATTTGTTTTAAAAATCATATTCAAACAATCTATAATAGAGATCATATAAATAATCCACTATATTTTTTTTAACTAACAGAGGTATCTTACACTAGTCAATTCAGGTATTTTAACAAATAGGAATAAAAAATCTTACCTACTAAACAAAAGCTAATTTCATATTCGATTAAACGCTAGGTGTCGTGCTAATCACCTTAAAAAATATTTATATCCATTCAAATATTTGTATTCATATTTTTATAGAAAATAAAAATATAGAAAGAAAGTCAATAGAGTCTATTGAAGGAGTTAATTATTCTTTTCAAAGATTTACGATCGAGCTCGATAACTTTTTAAATATATATTTTTTTATTTTATATTTGTTATATTCATGTCATGTTTTGTCGTTGATATGCATAACTTTAAAAAAAAATATATATATATATATGTTTTACATTGAAAAATTATAATATAATATTGTTTGTGATAAATGCAAAATATTGGATGGATGAGCATAATCAAAGGAAATAGGTTGAACTCTATAATAAATGTGAGGTGACTTTTGAACATGAAAAAAAACAGTAACAATTAATTATGAAAGACTATTAGTATTTGAGAAAGGACAGTGCATGTCACATATATATAATGGGAAGAATGCCAATTTTACACACCAAGTTGTAAGAAGGTGTCAAATTTACTTATTAAGTATCAAAATTCCATTTATATGTATGAACTTGTCAAAAAGTGTCAAATATATTTAAAATAACAGAAATGTTAAACGGTGTTAAAATTTTTGCCACATGTAATATCCACCTATTTTTTATTTTTTTAAATTGACATTATTTTAATTATTTTTCCATTTAAACAAAACTTATTTTTACTTTATCTTTCATCCCTTCACAACTCTCCATTTTTTATAATTTTTCTCTCTTTGATTAACTCAAGTTCTTTTGGATTTTTACCTTCTTCTAACCTCCAAATGCTCCCTAACTGAACTTTAAATAGTCATCATCGTTGGTGGAAATTTTTGTTGGCCGATTCCTAAATCATAGACGTTGTGGCCAAAATCTTCATTAGTCGAACCCTAAATCATTGTCGTCATTAGCGGACAATGTCGAATCAAGGTAATACAATTAATAATAAAATTACTCATAGATGAAGAAATGAAGAGAAAAATATTTAAAGAAAATGGTAAGTTGTGAGGGTAAAGAAAGATAAAATAAATAAGAAAAGATTTTAATGTTTTGTTTGAATAAAAAATAATTAAAGTAATGTCAATTTAAAAAAATAAAAAATATGTGGATATTACATGTGGCAAAATTTTAACACCGTTTAATATTTCTGTTATTTTAAATATATTTGACACTTTTTGACAAGTTCATACATATAAATGGAATTTTGATACTTAATAAGTAAATTTGACACCTTCTTACAACTTGGTGTGTAAAATTGACATTCTTCCCCATATATAATTAATGAGGAAGAACGTAATAAAAATGTCAAAATATTATTTTTACTGTTCATCAACAGTAATATTTTTTTTTCAGTCCCCACCAGTTCTCTTAATAATTGACCTCATATATATGAGTAATGAGTTTGCCAGATAAGGTATTGGCTCATGAATTTTTCTTTCATATTTTCATACAAAATAGTACATTTAAATTTATTTATTTTTGTTGGAATTAGGGTAAGTTTTGTAATAAATTAATTAATGTAAAAATAAAATTAACACTATGGACTAATTATTATTATTAAATTTTTTATGAAAATATATTCCAATTCCACAATAATTGAGTGATAAGAGACATGTACTAAACAGTTAATTTATCATCATTATATGTTTATTAATAACCCATTAATTGAAATTAGAATTGAAATTTATGATATTGAGTTGATGCCCTAACATACAATAATAATAATAATTAATTGAAAATAGACTTAAAATCTTAATTTTAATAAAATATTGCAAGCATTAATATAACTTAAGCTTGATTAGTACCCCAATTATATTTTACAATATTGTACTAGATTTTAGTAATAATAAAATTAAAATATCAAAACTCAACCTAACTAAAAAGTAAAAAATATAAGAAATGACAGTAAAGCTGTCGTTGTTGACTAGCAAATTGAAATCTTCCAATCAAATTGAAAAGGACAAAATTCTGAGGGACAACATGCAGAATACTTTAATATTCCATTATTAATAACCATATTATATAAATGTTAATTATTATTAATTTGCCCATGCATGTAATTAATTTTGGATAATTAATAATAAACTGAAAAAGCAAAAGATTTCCAAATCATATTCTCATACCTCTTTAATTTAGTGCTTGTCCTTCCCACAAATTTAAATACAATGTTATAACAATTAAAACTCAACTTTTCAAAATTCTACAAATCAATCCTATGTAATTTTACTAAGAAGTTTGGACTAATTAGAGATTCAATATTATTAAAAGTATTAGATTAAGTGAATTATCGTTAATAAGGTCGTGGTGATCAGAAGTACCACCAAACCACCCGACCCCTCTTAGAATTTAAACAATTAAAAACATTTTAATAAATCAGTTACCATCTACATTAACACTATTAATTGTTTATAATTTGTAACATTATAATGTTATATATATATCTTTTTTTTTTTAAAAAAAAAGCACACAAAATTATATTAAAAAAATTATCACTTAGGTGCAAAATATACTAACTTTATTTTTCTGGGGATCAGTAATTTTGAAAATGTTAATAAATTCAAGGGAGAGGATAAGACGTGTATTCTAATAAAAGATTAATTAAATCACTAAAAGTTGAGACATAATGAATCTTTTCAAAAGACTTTGAGCCCATATTAGTGACTTACAAATCTTTTGGAACAAAGGAATTTGCAGATTTTGACAAGAACCCATTAACCACACTCCCCCTTACTTTTCTAATTATTTATTTTCTTAGATTGTATTCTCTTTTCCTTATATTCATATCTTATATATTAGGGTTCTTGACAACTTAATTAGGTCAATTTGCTACATTTAAACAAGGACTTGGATGCATTCATGCATGCATGCACGCCTCATATGACTATATATTGTGTAGATCCATATTGTATTGATTAAGGGTGGTTGAATATATAAAAAGGTTTGATATATATCAAGCATTATAAGTTCATTGCAATTTATAATTAAGTTAAAAGTAATGTTTTCTTTATTAATTTTGGTGATGGAGAATCTTGTTATCAATAATTAATGGTAGCCACATATAATTGTTTTTTTTTCTTAGCTAATCTAATGGTGTCAAATCCCATGATGCTTGTTGGACTATTTGTAATAATATTCAAATTACATGACCATATCATATCATCTGCTAACAAATTAATGTTGGATATCTAAGCTTATTTTATCGATCTTTTAAATAATATTTTAGTTGCGGGTTTGTTTTGATAACTAATGATCAAAACATCTAACCTTAAAAGGTTCAAGTTATTAATTAGTCGAGGATTAATGAAAGAAGTTCCTCAAACTTTCCTTATTCTTATCTCTTCATCTTGTCCACAAATAATTAATGTCAAAGTTAATTAAATATTGGCCGGTTGAAATAATTTTGTTAACTACTTTTTTGAAAACTAAATTTGAACAAATTTAGGTCATGTATAATGTATTAATAAATCATGAAACTTAGACAAAATATATATATAAAGTGTAAATTCTTTTTTTATAAATTTGTGCAGATCATGATAATCATAAGGAGTGTAAATCAGAACAGACACCCTTCTATAGGTTGGAACCTCTAGAAGAAATACTAGCTACCATTTTTTTTTTTTATATTTTTTAAAATTATAATTAATTAAACTTATGTTTATACATTTAAAAAAAATGTTTAATCAATCAGATTCAATCAATAAAAATATCAATTTAATTCTTAAAATTTTAAGATTTTAAAGAAGGTTAACATTTAATTCTTAAACTTGTAAGATTTTAAATTTACGATTTCAAGATTTTATAATTTTACTACAAGATGATAGTGAGAGGGAAATTTGGAGAGAGAATGATGTGTATCACCAAGGAAATAGAAAAAAATAGAGAAATTATTTGATTTTTTTAAGTGATTACCTCTTATATTCTCTCCCTCAATTATTTCTTTTTTAATAAATTATTTTAATTAATAAATATATATAAAGTAAATTTATATTTAAAATTATAAAAAATAATTATTCAAATAAATAAACCAAATTTTGTAAGTATAACTTCTTTTTAATATTAATTTTAAATATAATTATATGTAAAAATAATAATAATAATAATATAGAACTAATATTTTTTAAAATAAACCTATACTATTTTAAATAAATTATTGATCTTACAAATTTATAAAAAAAAATTTAAGTAAACAGCCTACATTCGATTTGGACTGGAGTGAGCCCTTTAAACTCAAACTATTAGGGTAGATGGATAAAGCCCCCATTATATAGGTATGATATTGATATTAAATATTTAGATAGAGAAAAAAATAATGATGGGTGATAATTTTAAGAAAGTTATGATTATTTTTAATAAAAAGACTTAAAATGTATTGATATATATAAATAAAATAAAAAATAATAATTTAAAATAAAGAATATTTTAGTATTTTGATTAATGAAATGAGTGATGTGATGGTGGAGAAGTGATTGATTGAAAAATTAATTTTGGTTGGATTTTTTTAAAACCTAAAGAGAAGCAGGCATATTATACAAAATCATTTCATAATATATATTAGAAATAAATAATTACTTCACTATATATATTACTTAACTAATTAAATAAATAATAATATAATAAAATAACATAGATCGCCGTCCCCATCTAGGCCAGGTGACAAATGATTTCTTCAACTTATAATTGGTTCTTTAGCATTATTATTGCTTCTATTTTTACAAACTAAACTTTAGTTCATTAATTGGTTTTTCTATATATCGGGAGGATGGTATGATGTGTTTTGAAAATCGCATTCATTGACATAATTTTTTTTTGAATTATGTAAATTCTTAAAATTTATTTTTATTTTTGTTGAGTTGTTAATCACGTCTAGTTAACAAAAGTTTATTTCAAGACAACGTGACAGTTTAATTATGTTATTTCCAAATGTTGGGCTATTCCTATCAAAGGTAAAAATATTTGAATTTATTTTGTTCCATCCCATTTTGCAAATTGATTTTTCATAGTAGTATTGCAGTTAATGCATATACTATCTATCAATTAAGGATGTCAGTAGGTTCGGATCCGAAATGTACGGTTATTGATGAATTTTCTCTGGTTTGACCTAATTGACCGATGAGGGTGAAAATGATATTTTTAATCTCACCAAAACACTCAACATACCTAATATATAACATTATTAATATTATTTATTTTTTTATGTTTTATAAGAGATGTAAATTTATTTTTCTATAATAATAAATTTTTAATATATTAAAATATTTGTTTATATAATTTTATAAAAATATAATTTTATATATTTTTTGAAAATATTAATTTTTAAACTACTGTATAATTTAAGTCATTTTTTTAATCTGATAGATATTCTTAAAAAAAGTCCCCTTAATTGTATATTTTACTTTTTTTTTATGTATATTAATTTTATATGTATTCGTTTATTTTTATTTTAATATGATTATTCCCTAACAATTTACCGAAATAATAATTAGTCAGCCAACAAAAAGAAATATATTATAGACTAGAAAGTAACATTTGTCCAAGTAAAACAAACTTAACCAATTCTCCAAGTCAACATTTTGTGATGACATACAAGGAATACAAGAAATGAGTTTCATATATCAAATAAAACTCTCTTATGCATATATTTTGGACACAATATGTATTAACAAACGAGTGCAAAACAATATCCCAGCAGCAGACATCAAGGCCTTGTTTGATGTATGGGTTATTTGGATAAATTCTGGGTTTTTTCCAAATAACCCTTGTGTGATGAAAATGATAAGAAACCAGGTTTTTTTAATTTTATTCCTATTATGCCTTTCCTTTTATATATTTTATTACATCATCTCCCCCTCCCTCTCTTCCTCTCTTCCTCTCTCCCTCTCTCTCTCTCCCTCTCTCCCTCTCTCCCTCTCTCCCTCTCTATATATATAATAAAATAATATTATATTAAATAAAATTTTAAATATAATAAAATAAATATTAAAAAACTATATATATATATATATATATTAATATTAACTTTTATTAATATATAAATAATTTTTTTATAAATACTTATAAATAATTATTATTATAATTCAAATATTACATAAAATAATATAATAAATTATAATTTTATTTATATTATGTATTTATTTTTATTTAATATAATTAATATAATTTTTTTACATAAAATTAATGTTATAAATATTTTTATTTAAATATGTCACTTTATTTTCTAACATAATTATTTATTTACACTTTTTAAAATTTAAATGGTATATTAGATAATATAGAATGTTATAATTTTATTTATATTTTAAATTTATTTATATTTAATATAATTTTTTAAAATAAAATAATTTATTAATTTAATTTATATGAAAATAAATTTTATAATGTAATAAAATAAAATAAGATATATATATATATATATATATTTATAAATATAAAATAAAATATTTAAGTAAAAGTAATTTGGGTATTTTAATTAATAAAAGTGTTGATGTGATTGAGGATGGGATTGTTGGATTTTGGGATAAAACTTGGTTTTTATTCCAAAAACCCAAAGGTCAAACTAGGCCCAAAGGCCCAAAGGAGGTTCTAACACCAAATCATTCACTAAATGTTCCATGGAGGTCTAGAGCATTCGCACTTTGTATCATATCATAGAAAGTCACATCAATCAAAGGAGCTTCTAACACCTCTTACCCCATTCACTGAAGTGAATGGTTCATATTCTTTTCCAAATTGCCCTAGTAACAACAACACTTGGATAGAAAGGAAAATAGAACTTACAAGTACACCTTGCAGGCTATAACATCATAGTTCTCCTAAGAGAGAAAGTCCCTACCTACAAAGTCAATTGCGTGAAAGAACTTATAGGTACCCTAGTGCAATTTTAAGTTGTCCACAAAATCATAAAAACAAAATAGAAGTGAAGAACCACCGAGATATAGATGACCCCATCCAACCGCTAAGGCATGTACCAAGTTGTCCAAAAATTGAGAAAAACTAGACAAAGATACATGGGACAGTAGTTAGCTCTAAAGCAGTGAAAGAACTTACTATACCAGGCTGAAGTAGTACCAATGCTATATTATCAAAGAGGGTTTTATGTGTCCTAAATATAGGAGAAACTTCTTCTTGAATGCAAAGTAATTGGTGAAGACAAATGCAATATCAATATCGAAAGGCAAGAGTCACTGTCAAAAAAACGATACCATCCGTAATAACCAATTACAATGGCATCCACCAAATTGTTCAAAAATAAAATCAAGAAGCATTCCGATCAATAGGTGAAATTAGGCGAAACCAGAGTATTATCCCTCAAATTACCTTAGAACAACACAATATGAAAAACAAAATGACAGTAACCAGCTCAACAACAAATTAAGGATGGACTTGCAGCAGACTATAGCATCAAATTTATTCAAGGAAATTAAGGGAGAATCTTAAAAGTACCTCCTGAAGGCTAAATAATTGGTGAACAAAAATACAATTCCAATGTCATTTATCATAATTTTTTTGTAATCCTGGAATGGGCATGTTGCCGATGACAACATTCATGATGACCAACTGCAAGAGCATGTACCAAGCATTCTATTAAAGAAAAAAAAATTAAGGGACCTAAACTAAAAAGGTCATCGAGAATGCATCGTCAGCCCTCAAACTACCTTAGAATATTAGAAAAAGAAACAAAGGGGATTGACTTTTCAATAACAAGTGAGAACTTACAGGTGCTTATGCAGGCTAGAATATGGAAAACTTTCAAGGACTATTTGAAGACCCTAACCAAACCGGCTAATTTGGTTGAACTATTGTTAGATCCACTCATGAAGGTCACATCATTCATCAATCCAAAAAACACAAATGAACAATTATATTTGACATGATGGACTATTTTATGGGGACATAACACAAAAAGTAAGCTCAATGACTATTTGAAGATCAGTGCAACAAAAACCGGATGACTTCATGTGAAGGAAATTGCATCTGTCATCCTAACAACACAATGAACCAACTTATATTTTACAATATAATGATGAAGTTAACACAAAAGATGAACTCAATAATGAATGTATTTGAAGATAACAATAACCAAAACGGACTGAAACTGCCAAGTAGATTGTCCAGACAGGTTGAATATTCACCACTCCACGATCAAAAAAATCATCCTATCAAGGTCAATAAGAACACATCATATCTTAGCTAAGAAATATTTTTTTTATCATAATCAATGCACAAACAAATATATCAAGGTGAATAAATTCAAGGACACCCATAACCAGAAGCCTGTTTATAGTTCCATCCGTCCATCAGCCCAATTGAATATCTAGCCAGACTTGGACATTGACCACTCCACGATCCAAGAAAAAAATAATCCTACACCAATAAGAACTCATCACCGCTCGCCTATAAACTTTTCCTAATCATAATCAAATTACTAAGTGAACAAATTCAAAGATAGACGGATAAGTATGTTCTTTTATATCCAGTTATTCATCCAGGATTAAATAGTAATCCCACTCCTATGTTATTTAACAGAAAGACAACCTAAGGCAAATAAGAACAAGTCACATCCTACCTATAACCCTGGTCATAATTTAATGCCACAAAATAGGAGAGAAAAAATTTGAATAATGCCATAACCAGAGGCCTGCTTCTTCCAAATTGTCCATCATCTCAACATAAAAGGTCAACCTTCCAAGACAACCAAAACAAAAATTATCCTCCAACTGTTAGTTAACCCTAATATAAAAAAAAACAACATACAAAACGACATCTTAATAAAAAAAACTAAAAGTCCACCGTAACCAGAATCAACAATTTATATCCAGTTTTTTCACTAACACCAAGAAAAACAAACTATCTACCTATAATCACTGCAATAGACAGACACAAAAGAAGACAACAGATGACCTCATGATTACTTATAAAAATCTACTGCCATACCAAAACCAGACTACGGAAAGGTTTATCAGTACAAAGAGAATCAATTTTGTTTCTAAAGTATTCCATGCATCTAACATTAGTTAATAAGCTCCTTTTACTTTCTGCTATTCCCAGGAGCATGCCTTTACAATATTGATTTTAAAAATCTACTAGAAATGGTTTAGAAAGAGTACAAATTTGAAATATGTAAGTTGCATACTAAATCATGCAAGTTAAAAAAAACTCAAGACCTAAATTTAAAAAATAAACTGGGAGAAAATCTTCATATTGAAGAATAAAATCAGAGAGTATATAAAATAAGGTTTAATCAGTTCAAAGAGAAGAAACAGATTTAGAAACAAGTTTGTGTTTAAGTAAATTATATAAATGTTTATGTTTTAATTGTTCATGCATAGTGTAGTCATTTGTTTTCTGTTATTATTATAAATATATGCAAACAAAATTATGTTACCCCACAACTGTTAATTTGTAATGCAAATTAGAGTATTCTAAAAGTGTACAAATTAAAATTTAACATTAAAAACTAGAAGAAAAAATTCTTAGAAAAAAGACAATGAAAAAAAGAAATACATCATCTCAAAAAATGAAGGAGATCTCATATATCAATTCAAATAGAACAAAATGTTTTAGAAACGACATTAACAGTTATTTTTAATAACAATAATACAAATATATGACAAAATAATAGCATCAAATAAAACTCTAACATAAGCCGCTAGCAGAGTTCCTTCTTCCAAAGTATGCCCAAACACAATACACTCTCTTATGCATTTATTGTGGACACATTATGCATTAACAAACGAGTGCAAGACAATTTCCAAGCAGAAAAAATCAAAGAATTTTTTAACACCTATCCATTCATTAATTGGTTCATATCAGACAGAACGTCATTAACACTCTTGCAGACCTAGTATTATGAATGAGAAAATCTATTGAAGCACCATCATGACAAAGAGCTAAATGTCTATCATTGTGGAATATGACAATTCCCAGGCAGAATATAGAGAGAATTCAGTTATAACATTAACATTCATGATAAAATGTATTCTTAGACATATTGCATTTTCCACCCCTCCCTGCCAAAGAAGCCAAATATGAGCTGCAGAATTAAGTAAAACAGGGGTGTTCCATGGAGCTCTAGAGTATTCGCACTCGGTATATCATATCATCGCAAGTCACATGACCTCTTACTCCATTCACTAATTGGTTTATAATTTTTCAAACAGTATAAAATTTCCCAGCTGGAACAGAACACTGTTAAAGTCGAGAAAATTCATTGGAGCGCACCATCAAGACAAAGTCCTAGTATATCATTGTGAAATATAAAATTTCCAAGCTGGAACAAAGCACTGCTGCAGTCATAAAATTTTGAATGAGAAAATTCATTGAAGCACACCATCAAGACAGAGTCCTAGGATATCATTGTGAAATATGACATTTACCAGACAATTCAGTTAAATCAATTCAGTTAAATGCATTCTTAAACATATCTCCTTGTCCACTCCATTCACTAATTGATTCATACCAGCACTAATGCACCGGATCACATCAAAACTCCGCAGTTAAGCGTCTGATAACTCTTAGGAGAACCACACCTTAAAAGCTAGCTTATAAGGTGGGAGAGCCTAAGAGTTATTAAACCAAACCCAGAATCACTCTACATTGCCGCCCGACATCCACGCGGCGAAGGTCACGGCAATCTCCCTGATTCCGCTCAAACCTCCCCGCGCTTCGTCGCACCAACGGTTCAATGTAGAGACCTGCTCTGATACCATGTAAAAAAATGAAGAAAAAAGAGACAAATTTTATTGCTTGTGTTTTTGTTGTGATTCTTACACAAGACTTTCTATATTTGAGGATAATTCTACAATAATTTTTCCAAACAGTATAATATTTCCCAGCTGGAACAGAACACTATTGCTGTCATAGTATTTTGAATGAGAAAATTCATTGGAGCACACCATCAAGACAGAGTCCTAGTATATCATTGTGAAATATAAAATTTCCAAGCTGAAACAAAACACTGCTGCAGTCATAAAATTTTGAATGAGAAAATTCATTGAAGCACACCTTCAAGACTGAGTCCTAGGATATCATTGTGAAATATGACATTTACCAGACAATTCAGTTAAATGGATTCTTAAACATATCTCCTTGTCCAGTTCTCCACCCAAAAAGCCAAATAGTAAAATGCAAAATGAGTTTCATGAAAGTTTCGCAAGTCGTCTAAATTGATACCATAAACCATAATTGGCAATTTTATACTATGTGCTGATAGTACTGAAGACACTTGAAAGCACCAGTAAACTAGGCCAAAAGGCCACTACTTTTTGTTGAAAGTATTAGGTCAAAAAGCCACTTATTGCTGAAAGTATTGGACTGGAAATATTACTAGATTACTTGAAAGAAAAATGTGTACCAGTAAAACCAACCACAACTCCAAAATAAACCAATCCTGCATATCAACTATACATGACAAACAATAAATCGTGAAGGACCACCCATATAAACCATATTTTAGCACCAGAGTTGTAAGGAACACTATAGAAAATAACCAAGCTGCCACTGTAACTGAAAATGACAACTGAGTGCACTTATCAAAAAGCATTATTGAGCCAAAGACTTCATGAATTCAAATTGAGGCAAAATCTTTATCCGTACCATCTAGAGTTCAAAATGGTCAATATAGCATGTGCACAAATGGAATGTCAATGTTGCCAACTAGATCAAACTTAGGAAAGCAGGGAATGGCCAACTTAAAGATGACACCATCCAACCAACTGCATGGACTATCAAGAAGCATTCCAGTAAAGGTAAAAAATCAGGGATCAAACCAAAGAGTGTTCCGTAGTCCATCCCTCAAATTGCCCTAGAATAACACTTGGGATAGAAAGAAAAAAGAACAATAGCTAGCTAAATAGCAGGGAAGAACTTAAAAGTATACCTTGCAGACTGTCACATCGAAGTCTAAGAGAGAAAGTTCCTACCAAAGTCAATTGCTGACTATAACATCAAAGTCTAAAAGAGAAAGTTCCTACCAAAGTCAATTGCTGACTATAACATCAAAGTCTAAGAGAGAAAGTTCCTACCTACAGAGTCAATTGTGGGAAAGAACTTACAGGTACCCTAGTGCAATGTTATGTTGTCCATAAAATCATAAAATGAAAATAGAAGTGAAGAACCACCGTGATATAGATGACTCCATCCATGATAACCAACTGCAAAGGCATCTACCAAGTTGTCCAAAAATTGAGAAATATTCCAATAAAGGTAAGAAAATTCAAACAAAAGAAATAAAGATGACCCCATCCATGATATCCAACTGCAAAGGCATCTACCAAGTTGTCCAATTGAGAAATATTCCAATAAAAGGTAAGAAATTTCAATCCAAAGAATTGTGAAGTGTTGTGGTCTCGTAACTTTCAAAATGCCATGGAGAAACATTAGACAAAGATACAAGGGATAGTAGCTAGCTCCAAAGCAGTGAAGGAATATCAAAGTCGACGGCGGAGGTTATATTTAGGGATGGCAATGGGGCGGGGAATACAATTACCATCCCCGCCCCGTTCGGTTTTTTTCGGTTTCGGGGAATCCCGCGGGGCACCGTTAATAATTTTTATTTAAAAAAAATAAATAAAAATTATACAATAAAATTATATAAACGAATTTTCTAATATAATATATATTATAATGTATTAAAATTTTATATTATTATAAAGAAATAATTTTAATACTCTTCTAAAATATAGTAAATAAATAAATATATTGATGATTTAATATATTTAATTATATTTATGGTATTCGGGGCAAAATCGGGGTGAAAACGGGGTGAAATCGGGACGGGTCGGGGGACACAAATACCATCCCCGCCCCATCCTTGTTCGGTTTCGGGGAAAAACCGTCCCAAACGGGGCAATTCGGTTCGGTTTTCGCGGTGCGGTTTCAATCCTTAGTTATATTATCATAGTTATCCAAGGCTATATTATCAAAGCTGGTTTCCTATAAAAAAAATATAGGAGGAATGTCTTCTCAAGAAGGCAAAGTAATTGGTGCAGACATGCAATATCAACGTCAAAAGCCAAGAAGCACCGTAAATAAAAACGATACCATCCGTAATAACCAAGTGCAATGGCATCCATCAAATTGTCTATAAAATCAAGAAGCATTCCGATAAATAGGTGAAACTAGAGGCCAAACCAAAGAGAATAGTATTATCCCACAAATTACCTTAGAACAAAAGGGCATAACCAGCTCAAGAGCAAAGGATGGACTTGCAGAGTATATTATCAAACATATCCATGGAGAAAGTTCTTATAAGTCAAGTCCAAGGAAGAACTTAAAAGGTACCTCCTAAGCACTAAATAATGGGGGAACAAAAATATAATTCCAATGTCACTTATCAAATCAATTTGGAATTCAGGAATGGGTGGGCGTGTTGGAGATGACACAATCCATGATAACCAACTGCAAAAGCATGTACAAGAGCATCCAAAAATGGGGAAGCATTCTATTAAAGAAAAAGATTAAGGGAGCAAAACTAAATAGATCATAAAGAATGCATCGTTACCCTCAAACTACATTAAAATATTAGACAAAAAAACAAAGGGAAATGGCTTTTCAATAACAAGTGAGAACTTACAGGTGCTTTTGCAGGCTAACTTTTTCAGGCTAGGATATGGAAAAGTTTCTAAAAATAAAGTTCCTACAACGTCAACAGGAAATACTTATGAAATGAGAAAGTACTTACAAAGTTATTATCAATTGAAATTCTATTAGACAAACACAAAAGATTAGTGAGACTACCCAAATAACCACCTAAAACTGCAAGGAGAGCAAAAATATCATATGCACTGCCTCCCTAATAATGAACATTTCGCAAGTTGAAGGGAAGACAGTAGAAAGAGGTAGTTCAAACCAGGGAGAAAATACTCCAATAATCACTATATCGGTACAAAATAGAAGAGAGAAAATCCAAAACATCAAGAAAAACTAGTCACTCGAATATTTTGAAAAAGCATTATGATCTAATAGAAAGAATCCTGATAAAAAGGTTGATCATCATAATATGCAGAAAATACATGAAAAAGATGTGTAACCTGCCTACGGAACAAAGACAGAAAACATGTTATACCTTAAGCTTACAAAAATATCTCCAAACGAAAATTAGGATAAATAAACATCCGCATTATGTATGTAGTAAATTAAACTGGGAACATACTTAAAAGGCTGAAATTGGGAAGATATCAAAGACTAGTAGCAAAAATTTAACCTAGGTTCTCCGTTATCCAAGGACAGAAGACATCCTATGAGGGACAACAAGAAAGAATAGTAGCACAAAGAAATAATTATATTTTATACAGACTAATTAATCTTGATGAAATACCACAAAGGAAGGCTGTATTAGAAGACCAGGACAACGGACAAGAGATAATTTGTTTAGATATATAGAGATCACATCATCACTCCTAAAATCACTGGAACAAAGTATATTTACCATAAATTAACGATGAAATAACATAAAAGGTGAACTTTTAAGATCTCTATTTGAAGACCGAAACCAAATCGGCTAATTTGGTTGAACGATTGTTAGATCCACTCATGAAGGCCGCATCATTCATCATTCCTAAAAACACAAATGAAAAATAATATTTGACATGAGACTATTTTATGGGGAAATAACACAAAAAGTAATCTCAATGACTATATGAAGATCAGGGCAACCAAAACCAGATAACTTCTTAGCCAATTATCAGATAAATTGAAGGAGATTGCATCTTCCATCCTAAAAGCAAAAGGAGTCAATTATATTTCACAAAATAATAATGAAGTTAACACAAAAGATGTGAACTCAAGAATGAATGTATTTGAAGATCACAATAACCAAAACTGACTGGAACTGCAACAGGCATATCTCCACTCGAGAATCCAAGAAACTGTGAATCCTACCAAGGTTAAATAAGAACACAGCATCACCTACCTTATGAAGTATTATTCTTAGTCATATCACACAAACAAATATATAATTGGGGAATAAATTAAAAGGCACCCTCATAACAATAAATCTTAAGGTAGTTAGTTTATATTCATCCATCCATTAGCCAAATAGACTGTCTATTGAGTATGCACCACTCCACGATCCAAAGAAAAAATCATCCTATCAAGGTCAATGAAAACACATCATATCTTAACTAAGAAATATTTATTATCATAATAAATACACAAACAAATATATCAAGGGTGAATAAATTCAAAGACACCCATAACCAGAAGCCTGTTTTCATTACCATCCGTCAAACAGCCCAATTCAGTATCAAGCCAGGCTTGAACATTGACCACTCCACGATCCAAGGAAAAGTGAATCCTACGTCAATAATAACACATTAACGCTTACCTATTAACGTTCCTAATCATAATAAAATTACTAAGTGAACAAATTAAAAGATAGACGGATAAGCCTGTTCTTTTATATCCAATTGTTCATCCATAGAGTGTCCAGAATTGAATAGTACTCCTACTCCTCTGTTATATAACAGAAAGGTAACCTACGGAAAATAAGAACAAGTCATCTCCTACCTATAACCCTAATCATAATTTTATATTACAAAATAGTAGAGAATAAATTTTAATACTGCCATAACAGATGCCTGCTTTTTCCAAATTGCCCATCATCCCAACATAAAAGTCAACCTTCCAAGACACCCAAAACAAAATTATCCTCTTCCTGTTAGTTAACCCTAACATAAAGAAATAACATAAAAACGACATTTTTATAAAATAAACTACAAGTCCACCATAACCAGAATCAAGATTTTATCTTCAATTTTTCACCACCTACACCAAGAAAAGCAAATTATTCCTTCCTTCCCTTATTGGTAAATCGTGATCCGAAAAGAAATAAATGAAAACCATGGAAAGACTTGGGGTAAATAGTTAGAACTATGGGTGGATTGAAAACAGTTTCGGGAAAGAGGCTTTAATTGTATCTACACTCATTGATCCAGGAATAGAACAACCGACCTAGCAATAATTCCAGTAAAAACACGTCATCTTTTCCCCAAAAGCTAACCCCGATAATAAAGAAAGAAATCCGCATAACCATAACAAAAGTTGATAGAAAGAGGAACCATAACAAAAGTTGGTAGAAAGAGGTTGGTGATGACAATCTATCAATAAAATGCATCTCTGTCAGATCAGAAATTTTCCATAGAATAATTAACAATCTGCATATACTAAACTTATCAGATAAGAAGGACAAAAGAATAGAACCACTAAGAAATCATTATATGCAGACTAATATTGATGAAATAATACAGGGGAGGCTCTATTTGAAGACCAGGGCAACCGAAACAGAATATTGGTTTGGACATATAGAGATCGCATCCACACTCCTAAAAATACGAGAGTAAATTATATTTCATCACAAGTTAATGATGAAATAACATAAAAGGAGAACTTAAAAGGAGAACTTTCAAGGACTCTATTTGAAGATTGTAACCAAACCGGATAATTTGGTTTAAAGATTATTAGATCCACTCATGGAGGACACATCATTCATCCATCCTAAAAACACAAGGGAAAAATTATAGTTGACATGATAGACTATTTTATGGGGAAAAACACACACAAAATGAGCTCAATAACTATATGAAGATCAGGACAACCAAAACCAGATAACTTCATAGACTGATTATTAGATCAAACTTCTTAGCCAATTATCAGATAAATTGAAGGAGATTGTATCTGCCATCCTAACAACAAAAGGAGCCAATTATATTTTACAAAATATGAAAATAATAATGAAGTTAACACAAAAGATGTGAACTCAAGAATGAATGTATTTGAAGATCACAATAACCAAAACTGACTGGAACTGCAACAGGCATATCTCCACTCAAGAATCCAAGAAACTATGAATCCTACCAAGGTTAAATAAGAACACATCCTCACCTACCTTATGAAGGATTATTCATAGTCATATCACACAAACAAATATATAATTGGGGAATAAATTAAAAACACCCACATAACAAGAAATCTTAAGGTAGTTAGTTTATATTCATCCATCCATTAGCCAAATAGATTCTTTACTGAATATGCACCACTCCACGATCCAAAGAAAAAATCATCCTATCAAGGTCAATAAGAACACATCATATCTGAGCTAAGAATATTTAGTATCATAATAAATACACAAACAAATATATCAAGGGTGAATAAATACAAAGACACACATAAACAGAAGTCTGTTTTTATTACCATCCGTCAATCAGCCCAATTCAGTATCTAGCCAGCCTTGAATATTGACCACTCCACCGAGATGTAAATGAGCTCATCCATGATAACCAATATTAAAGGCATCTACCAAGTTGTCCAAAAATTGAGAAACGCTAGACAAAGATACAAGGGACAGTAGCTAGCTTCAAAGCAGTGAAGGAACATAGCACTCAATAAGCATGAAAGAACTTACTACACCAGGTTGTAGTAGCATCAAAGTCAACAGAAGAGGCTATCATAGTTATTCAATGCTATATATTATTAAAGTAATTGGTGCAGACAATTGCAAAATCAACATAAAAAGCC
Source organism: Impatiens glandulifera (assembly GCF_907164915.1). Taxonomy (NCBI): domain Eukaryota; kingdom Viridiplantae; phylum Streptophyta; class Magnoliopsida; order Ericales; family Balsaminaceae; genus Impatiens; species Impatiens glandulifera. The sequence goes on from NC_061864.1 coordinate 2,178,191, forward strand.
AAGAGTCACTGTCAAAAAAATGATACCGTAATAATCAAGTGCAGTGGCATCCACCAAACTGTCTAAAAAATAAAATCAAGAAGCATTCTGATAAATAGGTGAAATTAGGCCAAAGAAAAGAGAGTATTATCCCTCAAATTACCTTAGTACAACACTAAATGAAAAACAAAATGACAGTAACCAGCTCAATAGCAAAGGTACAAAATAGAAGAGAGAATATCCATCTTTTGAGAGATCGTGAAAAACATGAGAGCAAATTATATTTTGCCTTAAATTAATAATGAAATAACACAAGTTAAACTTTTAAGGACTCAATTTGAAGACCTGAACCAAACCGGATAATTTGGTTGAACCATTGTTAGATCCACTCATGGAGGTCGCATCATTCATCAATCCTAAAAACACAAGTGAAAAAATATATTTTACATGATAGACTTTTTTGTGGGGAAATAACACAAAATAATGTGCTCAATAACCATTTGGAGATCAGGGAAACCAAAACCAGATAACATCATCATAGACTGATTATAGATCCAACTGGATAGCCGATTATTAGATGAATTGAAGATCGCATCTGCCATCCTAACAACGCAAGGAGCCAATTATATTTTACAATATAATGATGAAGTTAAACACAAAAGATGGAACACAAGAATGAATGTATTTGAATATCACAATAACCAAAACTGATTGGAACCTGCAACAGGCATATCTTCTAACAGCCCCACCCACATATTATTGTCTGCTTTTCCCTCTTACAATAATAAAAATATTGACATACACAAACAGATTTAAGAATCATTTTTTGTTCAACTACAAATTGTTTATGTTTTCTTTGTAACATACATAACTATTCATATATTTTCTGTTATTATTACAAGTACAAAAAAAAGTTAGGTTAAGCCTCTACTGTTAATTGTTAATGCAAATACAATTAACATTAGAAAATTGAAGAAAAAAAATTCGAACATTAGAAACTAGAAGAAACTGTTTCCAGGAAAAAGACAAAAAGGATAGAAATTCATCATCTCACAAAATGAGAATATCATACATAGAAGATTATGAATTCTGAGAGAAAAAAATTGAAACAACATTATTAGTTACTTCTAATAGCAATAATTTAAATACATTGAAGAAGCTTCTTCTAACAGCTACCCATTCACCAGTTGATTCATATCAAATAGAACATCATTAACACTCTTGCAGACCTAGTATTATGAAAGAGAAATCCATGACAAACAATAGATTGTGAAGGTCCAACCACCATATAAATCATATATTTAGCAGTGAAGAATATAACCAAAGCTGCCACCGTAATTGAAAAGGACAACTGAATGCACTTATCAAAAAGCATTATTGAGCCAAAGACTTGATGAATTCAAATTGAGGCAAAACCTTGTCCGTTCCATCAATATAGCATGTGCACAAATGGAATGAATGTCAATGTTGCCAACTAGATCATCAAACTTGGGAAAGCAGGGAATTTCATGACACCAACCAACCAACTGCATGGATATCAAGAAGCATTCCAGTAAAGGTACAAGATTAGGGATCGAACCAAAGTGTTCACCGAGTGTTGGTAGCCTTCCTCAAATTGCCCTAGAACAACACTTGGATAGAAAGGAAAATGAATAGCTAGCAAAATAGAAGGGAAGAACTTACATGTATATACCTTGCGGGCTATTATAACATCATAGTTCTCCTAAGAGAGGAAGTCCCTACCTAGTCAACAGGGTGAAAGAACATACAGGCACCCTAGTGAATGTTATGTTGTGCGAAAGAACCACCGATATGTAAGTGACCTCATCCATGATAACCAACATTAAAGGCATCTACCAAGTTGTCCAAAAATTGTTGAGAAACGCTAGACAAAGATACAAGGAACAGTAGCAAGCTCCAAAGCAGTGAAGGAACATAGAACTCAATAAACATGAAAGAAGTTACTACACCAGGTGGTAGTAGTATCAAAGTCAACAGCAGAAGAGGCTATCATAGTTATCCAATGCTATCTATATATTATCAAAATAATTGGTAAAGACAAATGCAAAATCAACATCAAAAGCCAAGAGTCATTGTCAAAAAAAAATGATACCGTAATAACCAAGTGCAATGGCATCCACCAAACTGTCTAAAAAAGTAAAATTAAGAAGCATTCATTCTGATAAATAGGTGAAGTTAGGCCAAAGTAAAGAGAGCATTATCCCTGAAATTACCTTGGAACAGCACAAAATGACAGTAACCAGCTCAGTAGCAAAGGTACAAAATAGAAGAGAGAATATCCAACATTTGAGAGATCATGAAAAACATGAGAGCAAAAAATAGTTTACCACAAGTTAGTGATGAAATAACATAAAAGGAGAAGTTTTAAGGACTCTGTTTGAAGATTGTAAGCAAACCGGATAATTTGGTTGAAAGATAGTTAGATCCACTCATGGAGGTCTCATCATTCATTCATCATTCAATCCTAAAAACACAAGTGAAAAATTATATTTTACGTGATTGACTTTTTTTGTGGGGGAAATAACACAAAAAATGAGCTCAAAGACTATTTGAAGATCAGGGAAACCAAAACCAGATAACATCTCATAGACTGATTATTAGATCCAACTTCATGGCCGATTATTAGATGAATTGAAGATCGCATCTGCCGTGTCCTAACAACACAAGGAAGGAGCCAATTATATTTTCACAGTGTAATGATGAAGTTAACACAAAAGATGGAACTCAAGAATGAATGTATTTGAATATCACAATAACCAAAAAAACTGACTGGAAACTGCAACAGGCATATCTCCACTTGGATTCATACATCCTACGTACCAAGGAAAATAAGAGCACATCATCACATTCATCTACGTTATGGTATTATTCTTAGTCATAACACAACATAAAAAAATATATCAAGGGGAAGAAATTAAAAGACACCCCATAACCAGAAGTCGCTGAAGATTGTTAGTTAATATTTCATCCAAATAGATTGTCTGTTGAATATTCACCACTCTACAATCCAAAGAAAAATCATCCTATCAATAAGAACAGATCATATCTTTAACACAAACAAATATATCAAGGGTGAATAAATCCAAAGACACCCATAACCAGAACCGTGCTTTTATTTTCATCCATCCATCCATCCATCAGCCCAACTGAGTATCTATCTAGCCAGGCTTCAACATTGACAAGGAAAAATTAATCCTACGCCAATAAGAACACATCACCACCGCCAAGGAAAAATAAATTATCTTCTTCCCGTTAGTTAACCCTAATATAAAAAAATAACATAAAAAAGGACATCTTGCCCGCCCACCGTAACGAGAATCAAGATTTCATATCCAGTTTTTCACCCCCACTTACACGAAGAAAAGCAAATTATTGTATCGGGATCAAATCGGAAATAATTGAAAACCAACATATGGAAAGACCTAGGGTAAATAGTTATAAGAACGAACGGTCGGATTGAAAACGGTACCGGGAATAGACTACTGGCTTTAATTATATCTATGATCCTTCCTTGATCCAGGGATAGAACAACCGACGTCATCTCCTACCTAAAAACTAACCCCGGTAACAAAGAAAGAAATCCGCATATCCTTGATCACAAATACGCAAGAAGAATATAATTCGCCGGATGCAAGCCAGGATGTCTTATATATATATATATATATATATATTTAGAAATATATTATTTATTATAACAATATAAAGTATTTTAAGAGTCTATTTTTAAATTAATAAATATATAATTTAAAATAATTTTAAAAAATAATTTATACAAATTATAATTTTAAATTTTAAATTAACAAATATATATTATTAAATATTATTTATAATATATCTAATATTTTTAAAAAAATAATATAAATTACAAAATATAAATATACAATTAAACTAAAAAAAAAGTAATTCAACCGAAAACAAAATCGTGCCAAATTCATCTACACAAATTACCAAATGTATTCTTATTTTTGCATCCCATAATTGTATATTTTAATTTTGTATGAATATTATTTTTTATATTTATATTAATATTTAATATGATGATTTACCTGATAATTTAATTTCTTACTATTAAATATAGTTAAAGCTTTAAGTTAACGCGATATCTTAATATTATATAATATATTATATATCAATTTATCAGTTAAGAAACACAAATTTATTTTAAAATTTGTCAAACTAAACAAACAAAAATAAAAATATTTTTGTTTAGTATAAAAATATAATTAATTAGTTTTAATAAAAAAATACATCAACAAACTATTTTTTTTATTTTTTAATGTGGAATATATATATATATATATATATATATATTAAAAATAATATATGATTTTTATTCTAGTTTTTAAATAATTTATTGAAAATTATTACTTTTTAGTTTAGACATTTTTCGTGTCACGTAAATTTGAAAAATTATTAATTTTTATATATTCTTTCTTCATATCTATTATTTATATAATTATTATTTTTATTCATTATATTTTTAAATAAAATGATTAAATATATTGTATTCATAAAATAATAAATTAAACAAAAAAATTACATAAAAAATTACAAGTGATACCATGATTAAATAATTAATATTTCAAACCCTCTAGTTTATATTATAAGGATTAAAATAATAACGTTCACATATATCATATATGTGGGTGAATATATTTGAGATTGAAATAATGATAAACATATTAAAAAAATTAGGTTATAAGAAGAAAAGAGGAAGAGCAGCGTTGTTGGGTATACGCAAGTAGGGAAAACCAGTCTTGTATTTATATAGTTTCCCAACCAACACGGAGTTTTCTTAAATATATAAATAATTTTTCAATTAACAAAAACAATATTATTTTAAAATTAATATTTTTTCATTATATTATCCCAATTAATTTAAAAAAAACAAAAAGAAAAAATATATTTATTTTGGTATAAAAATATAACTAATTAGATAAAAAAAAAATTAATAAAAAATACATCCACAAATTATTTTTAATTTTTTGTTCAGTTATAAATAATTTTTAAACAATTTTTCTAAGTACTATGATTATATTATAAGGATTAAAATAATAACTTTCATATATTAATATGTGGGTGAATATTTTAGAGATTGAAATAATGATAAATATATTCAAAAAATTAGGTAAAATAAATGTTTATTAATTTTAACATTTTAAACTTGTCTAATAGAATAAAATATATAAGTGTAATGTGACTACTTTTTAATGTAAAATCTGTTATATATTTTTTTGTATGTACTTTTATATTAATTTTAACTATTTATTTATCTAATTATTAAAAAAATATATAACTTATTTTTTTTCAAATTTTCTATTTATTACTATTGTATCGTTAGCTTTCTACATTTTTTTTGTTCTTTACAATTTTTGTCCCCTTAAACTTTATTAAGAAACAAAAACGAGGCTAAATACATATGGCGGAACCGTATGAACGACCTGAAAAATACACGTACATATTGATAAAACCACTTTTTAATCAAGTCTATTGATATATTTACTAACAGATTAATTTATTTTTTTTTAAAATGGTTTAAACATAAACAATACAAAAATATGAAACAAATAACAGTTTAATTTAAATAATTCTATGCATTAATGTACCTCAAGTTAATAATAAATTTATAACAAAATTTACACTGGAACCAAGTCCATTAACACTTTATAAAAAGAAGTTAGACTCAAATTTTCGTAAAAAAAAATTGTTTTGAAAAAGTCGCTCTTTTTGCACGATTGTAGGCGGACAACAAGTCGAAATTGGGGACATTCGACAAAGGAAAGGGAGAAGAGGCAAGACTAACAAGTTTGAGTCGAAAACCTTTCATTTCAACAAAGGAAATAGTGAAGGCAAGACTAACAAGTTCGGTCGAAGACCTTTCATTTGGGAGGCAAGACCAGAGGTACCTAATTCGTTAGCTCTATTATGGATAATAGTTCATAAAAGAATAAAAACTTATAAAACCTACATGACAATAAATATCATTATAATATTTGATAATTAAAAAAATATTGAACCTAATTTTAGTTTTGGATGTGACCCTAAAACCTGATGTTAAAAAAAAGATAAATAAATTTGAAGATATTTCTATTATGACTTAAGGAAAAGAAACAAAAGAAGTCTCTGGTCATCTTTTTTTATGTCATTTGTTTCCTTCCGTTCGTTAGGTTTCAATGATAATTATTTATTGAAAATTAATATATAAATAAAGTATGTGCTTGTGTGAGAGAGAGAACTCAAATAAAAAAGTATCCGTCCCTTGTTCCTTTCTTTGTTTCTTTCTTTCTCTCTCTCTCTCTATCTCAAATATGAAATCCATGGCCGCTCATCTTCTAACTCCCTCTTTCCTTCTTTCTAGAACCACAACAACAACAGCCACACTTCCCCTCAGTTGTTCCCGGAGAACTCATTCTCTCAAATTCCCTCTCCTCCACACCTCCTCCTCCTCTTCCCGCAACTCATCATCCATCCGCTCATCTTTCACCTTCTCCGGCGACTCCGACGACAAATTAAACGGACCTCCCTCCCAAATCACCGACGAATGGGGAGAGAAGTCCGGTCCTGAACCTGACTCCTCCACCACTAAGCTACCAGAGACTGACCCACCTATAAACGAAGACGAGTGGCAATCTTCCGCTAATGACAATTCCTCCTCATCGGAGGAAACTCGCTCGGGAGTTGTCGACGAATGGGGAGAGATAGCTGTGCTTGAAACAGAACCCTCCACCAAGCTTCCTAGTACCGATCCTACATTAAATGAGGACGAGTGGGGAGACGACAGTACTGTTCCTCCTGCCGCCGCCGACAATGACCTAAAAGAAGATGAAACCAAAAAGGCCAAGCTGCTGCTTGAGGAGCTAAAGAGATGTTTAGTGGATACCCTTTACGGGGTGGATTTAGGTTTCCGGGCTTCAGCAGAGGTTAGAGCAGAAGCGTCGGAGCTTATTAGTCAGTTAGAGGCGGCCAATCCAACTCCGGCACCGTCCGAGTCACCGGAGTTACTTGATGGCAACTGGGTATTACTGTGAGTTCACTAAAACTTTAGTCTTTTTTTTCTCTTGTGGTGGCAATTATGTAATGTAATGGAATGGAATTATGAAACAGGTACACAGCTTTTTCTGAGCTCTTGCCTATACTGGCAGCTGGTAGTACTCCTTTATTGAAAGTTGACAAGATATCTCAACTAATTAACACAAATAACCTCACTATTGAAAACTCGGTTACATTCTCCAATCCATTTGTTAGTCTTTCCTTCAGTGCTACAGCCAACTTTGATATCCGCTCTCCATCAAGAATCCAGGTGTTATGAATACTCCAATCAACAATTTGTCAATCATATCACCAAATCCTAATACAACAACAATGTTTTCTTTTCTTTTCTTTTTGACAGGTTGAATTCAAGGAAGGAGTGTTTAAGCCACCAGAGATAAAGACAAAAGTTGATGTCCCAGAGAATGTAGATATATTTGGACAAAAGATAAGCTTATTACCATTGCAACAGTCTTCAATTATTGGTCCTCTTCAGGAGGCTGTTGCTGGCATTGCTCGGGCAATCTCTGGTCAGCCGCCCATCAAGGTTCAAATCCCTGGTGGCCAGCGGTCCGAATCTTGGCTTCTCACCACTTATTTGGATAACGATTTCCGCATCTCTAGAGGGGATGGTGGTATTTTCGTACTAGCCAAGGAAGGTAGCCCCCTTCTAGATATCTAGTCACCTACCCTTTCATCACTATAATTTGTACTAATTTCATCACTATACAAGTAAAGAGATATTTGTAAATCGCCTTACTTTCTCATATCCTTTTCATTTCAATCAAATGTCAAAATGATGTAGCCTATACCAAAAATATCCTATGCAGATAAGTGTCTTAAAATGCATGGAATCAATGAAAGTTTTTCATGAGAATCACTACAGATATTGCCAATACCTCCCAATATAAATGTTTAAGGGTAGTCTCATCTTAGGAAGCGCACAAGGTCAAAACAAAATACTTTTTATTAAAAAAATAATAATGATATATTTAGAACCCTAATGTCATTTTACCCAAATAACCAACTATAAGTAACCTTATTTTTTATAGCTCTGTCAAACAAAGATATTTGGAAATAACTGCTGGGATGTTCAAATAACACTAGATAAAACAGGGCCTAAGGTCTTCAGAATTCTTACTTTCATAGACTTATATATGACGAGTTTAATTGAGTTCTACATTGACGGGCAGCAGCAGCCAGCATCAATCATATTAGACTCGCATAACATAATACAGTATATCTAATAAACATATGACATTAATTGAACAATGATAATAATAGAAAAATGAAATGTTTTAGGCTCTTACTCAGACAAATGAACTTGTGCATAATCGCCCACCATTTTCTGCCTATCCTTGTCTTCCGACTTCTCCACCTTCTCTTTTGTTTTCTGGCCAACTTCTCCAGCAGCCTTGGCCACTTTATTGAAAGCACCAGTCACCCAAGATGCACTCGTGAATACGTAACGGTTCTTCATTATCGCCGATCCAGCGCTACTGACTTTCTCCTCAGCAGCTGAAAAAGCTGATTTGGCTTTCTCGGAAACCTGAAATTTCTGATCTACTTCCCGCACCTTGTCGCTCACAACAGAAGTCCCAATGCTTATTTTATCGGTCAGACCGATCTTTTTGTCCAGAGAAACAACCTTTGATGTGGCAGTGGAAGTCAACTGGTGCTTTTCGTCGAAGGACTTTGCTTTGCCCACAACATCTTTTCCTAAGACAAACCCTTTTGCTAGCATGCCAGTCACTACATCTTCAGCTTTGCGAAGTGCTGATCCAGACCCAGCCGCATCCCCAGATCCAGCAACATCTGGAGCTTTTTGTTCCGTTTTCTGCACAAACCCAGTAGTAGAGTATAACATTGTTATCAAAGATTCACCTTCACATTGAAAATTTGTCAAAAATTAACTCAAACTGATTTTGCTTTTGTTTGGTGAATGTCATTTTTAATGTTTTATTTGGTTTATGAATTATAGTTTAATTTTTTTCATTTTGTATAAGCTTTTTTTTTTCTTTCTAAATCATTATTGGATCATTACAAATTACAATCCAACGTGGATCACTATGTTTGAAGGAAAATATTTTTTCTGCAAGTACTTACAACAGGTTGTGGTGCTAAGGCAGCAGGTGGAAGCTGATAATCTGGATCCAAAGTTACTATCACAGATTGATCCACTATTGTTGCTCCCTGAGAACAAATAAAGCTTTGTTAAGAGACAGACAAATTTCCATATTTTGCAGTAAAGTTCATATATAATATATATACATATCAAGACAGCCTTCCATTGAAAATTCCATAATTTCAGCACTCAAAGGAAAATGAAGATCATGGCATCTAAAAGAAATTTCTCAAAAAAGAGATTATGGCATCTAATGAAGTCATGTTTATATCCACAATGTAAAACAAGAGATATTTGAAGTAGGAACCGATTAGATCCCGACGATGGAGATCCTATCCTAGAACCATAGGCATTGTTTGAGTAGGGTTATTTGAAAAAAGTCTTATCTGATGTAAGAAGTGGGTTATTTGAGTGAGTAAAATGACAAATGAACTTATTAATTTTATATTATAATGTTATAAAAAATTATAGTAAAGATAATTTAGTATTTGGATTGATATTTGAATGATGATGGGATAAAGGGGTTATCAAACAAGGCCTCAGTGAAGGTTTAGATTCAAAAAGATTGTAACAAGATGTAGAATCACCGAAAGTAGGACAGCAGTCTCTGCTCCTTGAGCATCCTTGAAGGTAACAAATGCAATTTGGGAACGCTCACTGTCACTGTAAGAACATACAGAAAAACTGGGTCATACAAGAAGCATAACAAGAAAAGGAAAGATGAAACCCTTTTAAACGACAACCTCTTGAATTCAACATAGTCAATATCGCCAGAGAAAGAGAAGAACTCGTGTATGTCTTGCATTGTAGCCCCTAAAGAAACATTACTGACTTTGGCAGTTCTTACCTGCAGCAATCCAGTATTCACACAGAAGCATTTAGAGTCATTCACATTTATTATAACACCTGAAGCCTGTATTGTTAAAATATGTACTTTGTATAAAGCAAACAGTATTTTTCTTTACAAAAAGAATACTCAAAATAACTTCAATCTCACTTGTTGAAGATTGTATAAGATATTAGTCTTCGCTTATAGGCGTGATCAATTATAAATAGTATCGATTAAGAGAACGATCTTCAACATACATGGTAACTACATCAGTGCAATAGTATTTGATTTCTCAACATATAAAGATAATCAAAAGAAAAATCCAAGTGATAGCACAAGTACATTCATTAGCAAAAGAAGCCCTAAGAGACCAAAGGTCCAAAGGTCTCGGGTTCAAATCTCAATAAGAACACTCTTTATTTAAAGGGGATCATGTCAATTCACACTAAGAACGCTCTAATTTAAATAGGATCATGACTGTGGGGGTAGTGCTAACCATTCAAAAATAAACTGGGGTCACAAAAGAAAAAAAGAAGTAAACTGGGGAACCACACAAGGGAAGAACTTGTGCGTTGAGTGGTTTCCACATTATTTATGGGAAGTTAATGAAAACCGAACCATCATATTAGATATAATACTAAATGAACGTTATATGTCCATATTTGACGATTAGGAGATCCGTATGAAATGTCACTCGCATCAGTGTGGTGAAAAAGTTTCATGCATCATATTCTTTTCAAGCAAGTGTATAACATTTTCTTTAGGCAAATCATATATTTGTTTCAAGCCTCTCAACTCTGTTCCACCATAAATTAGAGCTGCAAAGGAGCCTTTTCTACATACTTAGTTATAGTGAAACCATAAGCATGAAGCCACTACATGCTTACAAAAGAAGTACCCTGGAATACAGGTCATAGATCTTCATTAAATCAAATCCAGCATAAATCAAAGAGTGCTCACTTATGTTACACTTCACCTTTCACCCCCCTGTAGAAAAGCCATCAGTTCTGCCATTCCTTGATCCTAAATTCTAGCAACTAAACATTCAAATTATATATCCCCCTTTTCACATTCTAATTGTAAAGTGGGAACAACAGCTGCAATTGAACCTACAGTCTGTTCTTGTAAAACTATCGCTCAGAAATAGCAAATTAAAATAATCCAGGGAACATTAACCTAGTAGCGTTCATTGATGAAAACAAGAAATTAGTAGTCTAATCTTTAATCCTTTAGTAAATTTGAAAGACGCATATCCAAACCAGCACAGAAAACAGTAATAGATAGATATAAAGTAATCCCTTGATAACTAACTAAGCACAAAAGGAAATGAAATGGCAAAGAGAAAGGAAGTAGACAGATTACTGACCGACATCCTCACTACTTTTCCCAGATATAATGAAACAGAGAGATCGGCTGACGAAGAACCGGATGTGACGGATCCAGAAAACTGCAACCAATCGAGCTCAGTTTTCCTAGTTGTTCTCCTCAGTGCTGAAGCTCCGGTACTGGATAAAATTCAACTAGAACTTTAAGTATATGATAATCTGAAGTAGAGACGGTAGAGAGAGAGGGAGAGAGATTTACACTTGCCGGCGTTGTTGGAGCGTCAACTGCGTCGTAATTTCAATGGCCTGCGTCTAGCTTTCCAGCGAAGTCAATTTTGAAGAAGAATCCGGATTTCAAGAAAATATTAAATAAAAAATAATCCAGAATTCAAGATAAAAGTATCCTCGATTTTCCATGGATCACACGTGATTTTGATCGATCTAATTAAGCTTGTTTGATTCAAATAATATTCTTTTACAAAAATAAATATTTCTATAGCATTAAGAAAAATAATAATTAAAATATTCTTTACAGTGGTTTGACTGCAAGAACTTTAAGACAACAAATAACATTAATCAATTACAGTAAAGTGAAAAGTAAAAGAAGTTATAATTATAAAATGAAATTATATAATTTATTTATTAGACTAAATAATATTTTAATAAAATATATACATATATATTTATTTTATTTTAAATTAGGTAATTTATTAATATTAATAAAATAATATTTTTACAAAAAAATAAAAATATTTTAATAATTAATCTTAAATTATAATATAAATCATATATATAAGATAGGTTTAAAAAAATTGAAAAATAATATTGATAGAATTTGAGAATTTTAATTTAATTATAAAATGACACTTCGTGTCAACTCTCTTGTTAATATTATTTGAAAAATACTGATAAAAAAATATTAAATTTTTAATTCACTCAATAGAAATCTTTGTTAGATATTTTATTTACAATTTTTATAAAGTTATGTAAAGGTTGACATTTTAAAAATATATATTAAATTTAAATTTATAAAAAAAATACTAAAAATCTTAAAAAGTTAAATCAAACTCGAGCTCTTACATATCTTCTCTAAATTAAAAAAAATGTAAAAGTAATTTAAAAAAAAAAAAGTTGGAAAAACAAAATAATATAAATAACTGAAAATGGTTATTCAAATAACAAGGTCTAACAGTCGTCAGATATTCAGCGTTCAACAAACGCTAAAAAGTGGAATTCAAATTTCAAGCATCAAAGAATGAGTAATAGTTCGTTATCATCATCTCCGGCTCGATCCTCCATATCAACAATGGCAGTCGCCGGAGCTAATGTATCTTCTGTTCCTACCGCCGACGATTTCCAATTCCCTGCCGACATCATTTCCATTCAAGACCGCAAAGACCAAGCGCTTAAAGGTCAGCAATCAATACCTTCGCCAATCTTCTCAACTTCTTGTTTTAGGTCAAACTGCTCTGTCCGAATACAGGTTTGAAGGTTGATCTGATGGCTGCGCTTGACAAACAAGTCAAGTCGTTGGATGATGACTGCTGGATGTTTGAAGGTCCTCGTTCCCGTATTCATCTCATCTCACGACCAGGTAATTAAACTCCCGAAATCTGATAGTCACTCCAATTGTTGAATCTTTGATTCATCTTCATTACTGTCATCACCTTCAATTTTTCATCAAGAATAAGTTAGCAGTACTTTCCTTCATGTAAAATAGCAGGTTGTTGATCTAAAAGCATTTTTAACCTAGTGTTGTTTACATTGTGCGGTTTGATTAAACCTTATATGAGTTGTTAACAGGGAAAGTATATGCTTTGTGTTCTGAAGTTTGCCATATTAGATTTAAGCATTTTGGAAGAGTTCAAATTCATGTCATGTCATACATCAAATTCAAGTATTTGCTTACAAAAGATAGACTCAACTAGTTTTCCCTCACACTTAAAGATAGACTCAACTAGTTTTCCCTCTGAAAATAATAACTCGGATTTTCGAGTTAAAACAACAAAGCCCAAGAACATTGTCATTCCTACCTAACTAACCTAATTGTCACAATGTTCCTAACAGTTCACTAGTAGTTTTAGGCTTCCTACGTGTCTTTTCATAATGCTCAAGTTTAAATTATGTCTCACATATGTGAATATGCAGAATTAACACTCTGAACAAAAAAAGCTAAATTACCTACTTATGATATGTCTTTATTCTCTGTGAAGATATATGTCTTTACATCAGTCCGGTTGCAGGGCAATCATAAGGTTGGATTTCATCATTTAATTTCCATTGTAGGTTTGTTTAATAATAATAATATATATATCCTGCAAGTTGCAACTTAAGTTAAACTCTTGATTTTTGTTAGGCGGCCATTTTAACCCGAAGAACCGGGAAACTTCATCAGTGGACCATACCACCTTTCCCAAAAGATAATCGGATCAACACTTGGCTGATCAGTGAGCACTTCCCTTTGCTAAAAATTTCAGATGTTCTAAGGAGATGGAGCTTCTTGATTCCAGCTCAGGCTGTAGACGACGATTGTGGTCTAGCTAAGGAATGATTACAAAATACTCATTCTATAGTTGATTCACTAATATTGATGTAGTCTTTGTGAATTGATAATATTCTTATTAATGGGCTGTTTTGATATTCATATTTTTTCAATCATAATTAGAACAAAATCTACATTTATGTTTATCCACATTTATGTTTACTTTTTCCAATTGTTTATGATATATATAACCAAAGCTCTAAAGTTATCAATGTATTGTGTTGTTATTTCATAATTTAGAGAAAAGTATTCTTTATAAATATAATTCAATCACTTTGTGTATAAATTGACTTTACAAATATATGAAATAGGTTATTGAAAACATGAGTAAACATCTAAGAAAATCAGGAGACTCAATTTGACATAAACACTTATACTGTAAAAATAAGACAAAAGAGACAATTCCATAGAAAATTTTTAGATCTTGTATTGAATATATTGCTAAAGCTTTAAAGAAACACAAGGAAAAGTTTTTCTTGTTTAGAAATAATGATTGAGGACAGACTCAGCGACAGCATTGGTATTCAGTTTATTACCATACATGCTAATGCTTATAATTGTTGACAGTTGAAGATACATGTAATTACAGCTAACATCCATCATCAAACACACTACTACCGGCGAACTAAGGGAAAGCGACTCATTGAAAGCTGACTATATATTGACAGTTGCAAACTTGGGCAGTAGATTAAGAAGCCTTCTTCTCAGAGGTAAGAAGTCCCATCTGTTCTGTAAGCTGTTCCATGTATTCAGTTTTGTCCCATCCATTCTCAGATGGTACATTTGTTTCATTACCGTTATTTGTTCCTTCCATTGAACTTGAATTCATCTCCTCTGTTTCAGAAGGTGGCCGCGGACTAGATGAAAGGAACTGTTCCCAAAAAGGATCGCCTATTCCTGGTAGCTGCTGTAAGTCATCTTCTTCAAGTAACGAGTCATCCCACTCAAAATCACCAATTTCTATTGCGTTCTCTGGCGCATTTGCAATCAAAGGACTCGTCATTTCAGAGTTGGAATCAGGAGGAGGAACGTAAAACTGAAGATTTGGGACTGTGGCTAAAGGAAATTGTTGTTGTTGTTGTTCTGATATTAATGGAGATGGAGGAGGGGGCACAACCTCTTGAAGAGTAACTCCCGATGGACGAGAAGACCCGTAGTCCATTTCCTCGTTCATTAGGAAGTTGTCGCCAATGCTGTTAAACGGTTCGACTAGGGGAGATGCATCCAATTTCATGATTTGCCTAAGCATTGCCTTGGCAGCCTCGTTCATCAAAGGCTGGTATTTAACAATCTGCCCGTCAGCAGGTCTAACCGAAAGATTATTATCAGAAAGCTCATCCTGCCTCAGTCTTCTTTTTTTACTTCCTTCCATTATGAGTCTGCTGCTATCATTCTGTTGCTGCTGCTGCATAAATTGTGCAAGAAAACCGGGGCTACGAACCACCTTAGCCAGGAAAGACATCATCTGTTGTTGTCTTTGCTCCATCCCCTGAAGCCGCTGGACCATCGATTGCAACTGATTATCTGTACTCTGCTGCTGTTGTCTCAGCTTCACAAGCTCTTGCATCAACACATTCTTGTCCCTTTTTAGCCTCTCCACTTCTTCTTCAATACCGAATTTCCCAACCTCAACGCAGGCTCCAACCGAAGGACTTTGACCACGTGGCGGCTGCTGCTGTTGTGGTTGCTGGTTAACGTTTGTATTTGTATGGGCAGGTTTTTTTCTATTAATATTTCTTAGGAGATGCTTTTGACCTCTAAGGAATCCTTCATTTGCAAATGCCCATTTATCTGGATCAATCTTCCGGAAACCCTACTTGTCCAGAAAATAAAGGCTAAAGTTACTAATAAACTATACAACAAATGAATGACAGCTAATTAAACAAAGAAACAGCATAGTTAACCAAGTAGGTTCTAAAGACTAATCATGCTTTGTAGTACCCATTTACCAACAGACAATCCATAACTGCAAAACAATCCTTATAAAGATTCTATATAATCTTGCAATAAAAAAAACACCTGGTTCATGTTCAATCTGTCAGTCAGGTTATCAAATACTATATTTAACCTCATAATGCAAAAAGAGTAGGAAAAAAATTGGGAGAATAAGGTTGGGTTTCTTAACAGATAAAATTGCATAATAATTTCGATTCAACTCAATTAAGCTATAAAATATGACTTATTTCGGTAAACTATGAATGACTTAACTCAGTAATCTTTTGGAGAGCATCCAAAAGACAACTTTAACACCTGAGAATTAATCAAATTATGTCAATGTAAAGTAAAACATTCTTCAAGTTCAAATCAATCAAAAGCTAATATATGGGATGTGAACCTTTAACTAATAGTAATCCACTCTAAGACAAATACAAACAAAAGGTAAACCTATCGAGTTCATGTTATCAAATTAGAATCTGTAGCAGGAAAGAAAACGGGTATATCTTGCTTAGGATTGAAAACATGGTTAAAGTGGAAATGGAGGCACAAATGGAGTTTTTTTCTTTAAACAAATAAAGACAGTGAGTGGTCTTTTTCTCTAACAATCTGGGAAGTTAGAACTAGGGTTATCATCCTTACTGAAAACCCAGTTAACAGAACTCGCTTTAAAACAAATCTATGGTGGGCAAGTGTTTAAAAAAAAGTAAAAAGAGAGAAAGAAGATCATACGTAAGTGTTCAATTGTCTGACAAAACTGGAGAAATTGTTGTGCTTGAAATATTTGGGCAAAAGGTTTCTAGCGAACTCGGGAGGATCCCAAACGATGAAGCTATTGTTGGTGGAACTCCAAGAGACGATATTATCTGTTGATGGGTCCTCGACCATGTCGTATGTCTTTACCAAAAACGGCGGTGGGGAATTTGAGTTCGATATGGGCATCGGGAAAGGAGACGGAGACGTGACAGAAGCATTGAGCGCAGCAGCGTTTTCTCCTCCAGCCATTTAGTCAATTGGGTAATAGAGAATCAATGAATCAGATGATGAAGTGGGTAACTAATGATTTCGTTCTTCCATTAGTTATAAAACTTGCTCTAGATCTCAGTCAGTCAGTCAGTCAGGGGAGAATCATGGATCAAAAGGAGACGATAGCCGACTGAGAGAGGGTTAGAGAAGATTAGACAAACAATAAACAGTAGTAGCCTTCCTTTGGGGTAAAATGACGATGATGAGGAGGATTTAAATTACTCAATTGTCCTCCTTTGTTCTTTCTAATGACGTTCTCAGTCCCTGGAGGAATATGACTCGTTCAATCCTAAAATAATTAAATAAATGTATTTCCATGTTTATTAATTATATTTTTTTAAAAGGAAATATATCTTTTTTTCTAATTATTATAACCCTCCATTTTAATTTAGTAATACAAATAGTTTTGTAAATTAAGTAAATGATCAAATTTTGAGAATCCTTATAGTGTAGATTTCGGTTTATTTTTTATTTATTTTTTTAAACGAAACAATTTCAACCGTAAACTTATTATTTATTTATATGATATTTATAAATAAATAAATTTAAAAAATAATGTAATTTGAATAAATAATCCGAATTTATTAATAATTATTTATTGATCATTTCCTTTATTAGTGAGCAATTATAATTAGTCGTCGGCGGTACGAGTCCAGTTCAAAAGGGTAAGGGTTAGAAGTTGAAGAAGAGCTGCTAAAAAGGCGGGAATATCGGCAATCCGGCAATGAGCTCACCGCCGGCGATGGACTCAGATGTATCGGATCTGGTTTGCCGGCTGGACAATGTCCAGGGCATAGTGGACGCCCTCTCCTCTATTCGATGGAAACGCCAGCAGGTCCTTACTTACTCTGAGACTACTGAAAACGAAGATAATTTTGCATAATTTCTTTTGTCTCGAATTTTGCATAAATTCGTTTGGTTCATTTTGAATCTCTCTGGATTCATACTAGCCAGGCAGAATCCGACGGGAAAAGAATCTAGGTTCTTTTTGGTGAAATCTTTTCAATTTTGTTTTAGTTTTTTTGTGATATAGGACGCTGTTGTGGAGTTATCCGAGCATGGAATAGTACTCATTGTTGAGGAGTCTAGATGTCTTCAAGCGAAAGTTTATCTACAGCGTGAGGTAGATCCTTCTACTTGACTGAAACGGTTTGAATTTGTATCTGGTTCTTTGTAAAGTGTGAGTGTATGATGGAAGAATGATTACCTTCTGTTATCACTTACAGAGATCCCAGAATATTTTCATTTGTTTTTTTGGGTAATGGATAGAATTCAACATCCTGAAAAGCTTTAGTACTTTATTTTGTAGCTATTCGTGCAATATGAGTATGCATCAGAAGGGAGACCACGGTTTGGTGTAAGTTTGGGTCTCTTTGTTGATTCTCTCAGCACTTTCTCTACCCCTGGACGGACAAACATGATTGAAATCCGGTACCCAGGACCAGATATGCAGCTTCTTATCAAGTATGTCTGTTTTATTTTCTGGGAAGTTTTTGCCTTATAACTGTTTTGTGTTGAGCTGATTAGTCCCGGACTTCCATATTGGTTTGTTTGTCACAGGTCTCTTGATTCGTATAATGCTTGCATCTATGCTGAAATCAGAACAAGGATCCCCG
Organism: Impatiens glandulifera; assembly: GCF_907164915.1. Taxonomy (NCBI): domain Eukaryota; kingdom Viridiplantae; phylum Streptophyta; class Magnoliopsida; order Ericales; family Balsaminaceae; genus Impatiens; species Impatiens glandulifera. The sequence continues at coordinate 2,196,618 of NC_061864.1, forward strand.
ATATGGTTTCCTGGGACTACAACTTTGAAGCTGCTGGAGATACTCCTCTAAGCTTTACTGTTAAGGTATTTCTTACCTCAATGGTGCCTGTTATTGACCTCAATTAGTTTGTCTTTTATGAAAAATTTGGAACACACATCCGCTGGACCACAAGAGTTATTTGTTGCATATTTGTAGAAGGTGGAAATATCAAAAAACCCGAAGTTTTGATTTGCTCAAATAGCCTATTGACCTTGTGAGTTTTCGAGATCAATATGAAAGAAGAAAATTGAGCCTGTACTTTGTCAAAATCGCAACCTCATTAATCTTATAACTGATTTGCTAGATTAGTTAAAACAGATTCCACAATCATTTGAATCCCTAATCAGAAAACATCTAATAAAATCTTCCCGATTTGTAGCAGATACTTGAGAGAGTAATTCAGACAATTGTACATTCTTAACCTATTACATAATTCTTTGATGGGAGAGGCTTGTGAGGAGGATATCTGTTGTTCTTATCTGTTGTATATGCAAGTTGGACGACTCGTCTCTTAATGTTTTTTTCTCAGATGAAGTGTGTATTGATCTAAACAATGACATGCAATCCTCAGTCTGCAGCTTTGAAGGAAGCCATTGATGATCTTGAATGGCCAGGATCCAGCATTCAGATAACACTAAAACCAGACCCTCCATCTGTTACCTTCAGAGGAGAAGGCCATGGTGACTTGCAGGTGATGTTTACTTTTTTCAAACGTTTTGAAATACAGAAACAAAAGTGTTTCCTAATTGGGGCCAACAAAGTGTCAATGTTTGATCATCTTTGCAGATAGACTTCATGTACTATGTGAACACAGACCTGTTGGTTGCATTTCATTGCGATCGTCAAGTCTCGTACAGGTATAAATATAAGTTCCTTCGTGCGACATCTTGCAATATTCCAGGCAGTGTTATAAAGGATAACAGAGGAAGCAAATTGACGATAGGGAGAGGTGGTATGCTAAAAGTTCAGCATCTGGTGTCTGTTTCCAAATCATCCATTCCACACCCACACATTGACTCTACTGGTTATCAACAGCCCAGCCGAATAGCTTATATTGAGTTCTTTGTCAAGCCCGAGGATGATGAAACTTAGGTAAATTAATGGTCGATTGTCAATTCCTTATGCATGTTTTTTTTTGGAAATGTAATTTTATGCTGATTCAGATAGATCTCAGGTTCGATTCTCTTATTAAAAACATTTTGATTGAAATGGAAGATCAGATCACAACCGTAAGTCGTTGTGCTAGGTTTCACTAGATGTGCATGTAAGCTAACTTGATCTTGATGAGTGGAGTTTGAGTGTTAGAGAGAGGGAGATGATCTTTATGAGAAGTCAAATACTTGTTTTACACGGAATTATGTTAGTATTAGGTAACACTGCAACTAACAGGTAGACTTTCACTAATAAAACATCCAGAAGCATCCAAACATTTAGTTAGAAGTCAAGTCTTCAAAAGTGGACTTGTAACAATTTCTTCGTTTTCTAGTAATTAGAAGCATTTACATATATAGGTAAATTGGTTTACCCTCTCCCAATCAGATCTACTTGTGTTGACTTTACATAATTATATTACTTGTCGTTATCAACTTTCTTTGACAAGGCTAGGATTATAATTTTTTTTCTGATCCAGGTTTAATCTCAGGGGTGACTAACACGACCTCCCACAGTCATGGCCCCTTTTAATTAGAGCGTATTTAGTGGGAATCGAGACATTTGGTCTACAGGGTAAGACTCATTGTCACTTAAGGGGTTGGCTAGGTTATAATTAGTGTGATCTCCCACGTCAAAAATCACATAACAAATATAATATAATATTATTAATATATACTCAAGTGAAGCATGAAGACATAATGAAATGGAATTCAAACGACTATCTTTTAGTGTCTAGAATAGCCTTTCCCTTAAAATCATTTCTGCAGCTGATCGTCATTTGATAATATTATTCTTACAAGGAAATGCTAAGAATTGATTAATTTGGGAAAGAAACTAAATTGGTGCTTGATCATGGAAAATCATTTTCGTCATTCAACAGCTTCTCTATATCTTCAAAAATGTTGGAGCTGGATGAATAAGTGACTAATTCCTCCACCATCCCAAAACCGTTTTCCAATATCACATTGTCGTTGCTTACACGATCTGTACAAGGAGAGTAAGCTGGAAGTAGTGCAGGAAGCTCTATTCCAGGAAAACTACATGAACCTATGTTGAAACATGTAGACTCATTCACAATATTATTGTTGGTCATAGGTTGTTGTTCTTGTTGGCTAAATCCAGTTAGTGTCGACTGTGGATATGGTACTGTATTGATCATAAGTTGATCAAGTTGGGACATATTAATATTGTTCATCAGTGGAAGTACTGGATTGCCCACAAGGCCTTCCATTAGCAGTATGCTTTGGAGTAGAGTAGTAGTCATGTTGTCCCAAGGCCTCATTAGTAAACTCCCCAAATTTGTGTGAATAAGATCCGTCAGCAACGAGTAGTGATCTGAAATAATAGGCATATGGGTATTCGGATCAATACCCGTTTTCAATAGCTTCTTTCTAAGATGGGTATTCCAATAATTCTTAATCTCGTTATCAGTACGCCCCGGAAGTTCATTCGCAATCCTTGACCACCTACGCATATACAACAGTCCAATCATTTTTTTTTTCAAAAACAGATAACTTAATAATATTGTGAAAGAGTGCTTTATTACTTACTTATTCCCAAGAATGGAGTGGAGTTTAAGGATGATTTGCTCTTCTTCGTCGGAAAAGTTTCCTCTCTTGATCTCTGGCCGGAGATAATTATTCCAGCGAAGCCTGCAACTCTTCCCACACCTGTTCAAACATGCAAGCTTGGGAAGTGCTCTCCAACTTCCATGGCCATTTTTGTTGATAAAGTCAACTAGCTTTGCATCTTCTTCCTGCGACCATGGTCCCTTCTTCACATCATGATCACTCTCACCACAACATGGAGATCTCCCCATCTTCTTCTTCCTCCAAAAGTATCTAGTGAGAAAGAGAACTAACTAGCTGTTGCTGAATTTTCTGGCACAAAGGATATCTGATTAAATAATGGATGTCCATGGAGGACACGGTTCATATGCTGATGTCAGTTCCATTATTTATTTATTTTTTTATTATTCAATTGTAGTGTACTTATAGAAGAAGGCAACTAGGAGTTGTCTAACTACCATCTCTGGTTTTATTTTTCAAACTTTTTCGTGATTTGTTTGGTTTATATGTTACATATCCATTCATTGAAGTTCGATATTGTAACTGAAATTTATTGTTCATGCATGTGCTATATTCTCGCAGGATTAACGAGGTACCCTCAAGTTAGCTTAGCTTGAACAACAAGGAGAAAAACAAATGAAAACCAAGAACCAAACAAATTTATATATTAAAGTTGTGGTTAGGTGATAATAGTGTGTCATCATGAATGAGAGAAGGGAGAAAAAAAAGGTCAAATGAAATGGAAGACCAGATTTGCTAGTACTATAAATCATATGTTAATTGTGGGATGTTTCCTTAGATAAACAGTTGACCAAATTAATCTTGTAATCCGCATCCAGGTTTTAGGAGACAAGGATCCTCTATCTAATATGCATGCATGGATACATACATACATTATTTAATATTTCATACTAACTCTCTTTTTCTAATATATATATATTATCATTTTACTTATTTGCTGTGTCATATTTCGTATGTGCTTAACTCAGCATAAGATTTTTGACCATAATAGGAAACAAAAAAGAAATCTCAGTCTATAACATATTATTATTTTCAGAATCTTCTCAATGTTAATTCAAGTGTGTAAAAATTGTGAGTTATTCCTAGTTAAAGTTAAAACTATCCTTAAAATAAACTTACCAAAACTAACTATGCAACATGTTGTGTGTGAGAGAGAGTGAGTGAAGGGTGTAATTAATTGTGGCCTCAAACAGAAAGTTTAATAATAGCCTTTAAAGAAAAGAAAAAACAGCTTTGTCTATCCCATGTAGGACTAGTGTCGTCGCTTAATGACTGTATGGTTATTGTCCATTGATTGCTTAACTAACTCTACCTAACTGCTCATCTCATTCATTTCCTTTAACATTTTCAATACAACAAAAAAAAACACACAAACACTTGTGCAAAACAAATCCAAACGCTTAGCTAACTAGCAAACTTATTATGAATTGAGTACATGGTCTTCAATTAATATTATACACATTGAATCCAGAAGAATCACCAACAAACAATTTATATCCATGGCGGAAACCCCGCCGGTGGAAACATACTCGTCCTCACCGACGGTGACGATAATCTTGACAGTAATCTTGTTAGTATTTTTCTTCTCAGGTTTCTTTTCCATCTACTTCTGTCGTTGTTTTATGGACAACGTAATCTACAGTTGGTACAGCCGAAACAATCTCACCGGAGGAACAACCATAGGTACCGCCGGTCGTAGTGTCTCAGCAATCCAAGGTCTAGATCAAACTGTTATAGATTCTTTCCCAACATTCCCATACGCCACCGTACGTGACCTCCGTAAAGAAAGTCACAGCCTAGAATGTGCAATATGTTTGTCGGAATTTCAAGACGAGAGCACTCTCCGTTTGTTACCTTCATGTTGTCACGTCTTCCATCAAGGTTGTATTGATATATGGTTAGTATCTCATAAAACATGTCCTGTTTGCCGGAGAAGCCTTGACCCAGATGAGAAACCAACCGCCGAGAAATCATCATCACCTCCTCCTCCGCCGCCGCTGCCTATAACAACAACCACCGCAGTAGCAGCAGCCGAGGAATACGTGAGCATTGAGATTAGAGATGATAATAATAATAATAATAATGTGGGTATAGCAATAGCAAGCTCATCGGGGGCGGCGGCAGGAGGGGAGATTAATAAGGATGTAAGTAAAGATGATGAGGATGATGAATTAGAAGGAGGAGGAGGAGGATTGATGGAGAAATTTTCTCGGTCGCATTCAACGGGGCATTCAATAGTTAGAGCTAGGAATATGAAAACGGATGAGGAGCTGGGAGGTGATCAATTAGACAAGTATACATTGAGATTACCCGAGCATTTACAGGCCAAGCTTACAAGGGGACATCAATTAACGACGAGTTGCACCACCTTTGATGAATTTAGGATCGGTCGGACGGAGGGTGGTGGCTTAGGCGAGGTTTCGGAGTCACCCAGCAGCCGGGGAAAGAATGTTAGCTGGAGATTAGATCATACATAAATTAATCCTCCCAAATGTTTTTATTTCTTTCCATCTTTGTAAAGATAAAAAGAATTAATTATTTTTTGTTCTTAAATTTAGTGAAGTTTTCTTACATTTAATTGAAAAACAAATTAAAAAATATATGATTAAAAAAATAAAATTAAAAAATCAATTATATAATTTTAAGATAAACAATTTAACATTTATTTTATTTAAAATACTTTTTATATTTGTATTTTTGAAAGTAATTTTACTTAATTAATATAAAATATTTCTAACTCTAGATCAAGAGAGAAAAAAAAAGATTGTCAATGAAGATCCGAGTGGAAATTAAAATATTAAATAGCTGATGCGCCGTTAATCATATTTAATGACGAACAGCTGGATAAATTATTATAATTATAGATTATTTTTAGCGTGTTTAACATTTTTGTTCTTTAAACTTTTAGAATAAAATATAATTTAGTCTATTATCTCAAAAGAAAGAGTTATTTTTTCCTTTTTACAATTTTAATAGTTTTCTTTTTAATATTTATTTTGTTATATTCGAATGGGACATTCTATTTGGTTGAATATATTTATCATTTCCGAATTTTATAATTGAAAAAAATACTTTTAATTAGTATTTCATTCTTAATAAATAAAATAAAATGAATCATTATTATAATAATATTTTAATAAAATTTAATTGAATGCGACTAATACCGGTTAGGATATCAAAACAAGAAAACAAGAAGAGGGGATTGCATTATAAATAAATGATGAATTATTATTTTGTTATTATTTTTTGCAGAATTATTATTTTGTTATGATTTTTTTCAGAATTATTATTTGTAACAAAAAATTTCTGATTTCCTTGTAAATTTGGAAAAATATATTTAGGTAAAAGAACAAATTTATTAATATTAATATAGATTAAACTTTTTTTTAACTTATTAACCTAAATTTTATTAATGAATTTTATTAAATTATCTATAATTAAATTTTAATATTTTATTATATAATTAAAATAAATTTTTACATGCATTTTATTAAAATTAATAAAAACTAGCTCTTTAATATAAAAAAACATTTTATTTCAATGAAGTGTCATTAATTTTAATTCTATAAAATTTATACATGAGATTATTTTGATGATCATCTAATAGATGAAAAACAAAGGTGCAAGAACTTAGGTCTGGTTTCGATTGGATCGTGGTAATGAATTTAATTGAAAAATTAGATATTAAAATTTTGAGAAAAATTAAATTACTTCCTTAAAAACATTAAAAAAACAAAGTGTATAATTAAAATAAACAATTATATTGAATTGTTAATTAAAAAAAAAGAGAGAAATCTCTAGGTGCTCAGAAAAATGAATTTTCCTTCTCATAGATTTTGTTTTTTCAAAAATCTCTGAAGTCTGACATGTGAATTAAATCCGTGATTCATCGAAGCAGTAGAGTATTTCATTAAACATTAAAATCATTCTAAAAATGAAAAATCAAATGTTAGATCGGAAGAGAACATAACAAAACAAAACATCATTAATAGTAGATCAGAAAAAGAAGAGATCAGAGAATTGGTATAAAATTGTCGGTCACGGTTAATCAGAACCACAGCCAAAGAGAATACTCATCATATCTCACTCAAAAATAACTCAAATAGGGTTTGTGAAAATTGACATAAACAAAAATGAAAATGATCAGAGTATGGTATAAAATTATCTGTCACGGTTAATCAGAAACACGGACCAAAGAATACTCATCATATCACTCTAATATAAAAAAAAAAAAAAACACGACATTGATAGGAAAAAGATTTAGAATACGAAATCGAACCATCAGAGACTTAAATATATAAAAATGAATCATGGATATTTTCCAATCATATTGTTGCAGTTTTGTTTCCTCATCACCTGATTCGAATTCGACAATGTACAAAATAGTAAACAGACAAGCAGCAGAAGATAAACCCTAATTTGAAACAATAAAGAACCTGACAGAGCAAATACGTTTGACGGCTTTCTGTCTTTAAAAATTCAGAGATGGGGTGTTGTTTAAATACAACAACAACAACAACGTCAAACCCTAATTTGCCTTCTTCTTTTTTATTTTCAAATTTGGGCCTATCTATGGGCTTTTTTCTTACTGAGCCTTCTTCATTCTATGGACTCAAAATGATCTTTCAAGCAAAGGCTGAATGAGACCCAAAAGCTCTTGAAGGAAGATGTGTCCACGTGTATGTTTCCTATTCATCCACTCAAGTCTCAACCTTACACGTCACGCCGGAGGGAGGAGGAGGAGGAGTGGTTCTGTCTGTCATTCTTAATTTGCTCAATTCCTCACCGTAGCTTTCACTCCCTTTGCTTCTTACCTTCATTTTTTTTATTTTCTTTTACCAAATAAATAAAAACCAATATCATTTAGGATGTAACCATTCATTAGAATTGGGACACGGTAATTCAATTTTTTTAAGTGTTATAGGTCACTTAAATTTCATATTTTGATTTTTAATTATAATTTTTATAAAATTACAAATAATATATATATATATATATATATATATATAATATTGTAATTCTAATATTTAATTTTTAAAAATAAAATATCTTATTATTTTACCATGTACAACATAGTTAATTTGATGAATTAATTTTTTATATTATTTAATAAGTTATCATGTCGCACTTAAACGAAGCCCGTAAAATAATGTAGGAAAGAAATCATAGGATCATGATTATAAAATATAATTTTTACTTGAGCGATGTTAAAACAAAAGTGGAAGTACTCAATTTTCCATTTGAATTTAAATTGTCAACTACTGAAGTAGAGAAAAAATGTATTAAAAATTGAGAAAATGTAGTGGTTGAAAACTAATAAGGAAGAACATGGTATTATTCTCAGTCATCAAGAAAGTTTTAATGAAACAATGGGAGCAGAAATAACTAGAGAAGATTTCTGCAAATATACATGATCTTTATTTTCTACATTTCAAGAAGGGTTCAAACATTGACGATATTCTGAAACATTGGCATGCTTATATTTGATCCAGCTACATGAAGTTGGAGAGATGGTCTAAAGAATTAAACTTGCGTGGCAAACCAAAGAAACAACTCATATATGGTTTAAACTTTGGAATAATATTACAGCACAAATGTACAATGTAGAAGTTATAAGTCACTTTGCAATTTTATTGAAGAAACATTATACACGGACCCAATTACAGAAGGAGGATAACAACTTACCTTTGATAGAATAAATATTGAAGTGCATCATCGAAGTAAGCTGTCAAAGAACATGATAGTAGTTGATACGAAAGGAAAGTCTACAGTCATAAAAATCTCATATAAATGGAGGTCACGCATGTGTGTTTTCTGCAATACTTTTCAACATGTTAGCACTAAATATGCAAAAATAATTGAGAAATGGTAGAAAATTCTAAAAGCCCAAAAAGAAAAAAAAAACGAAAAAAAAAACGGATTAATCAAAGATCGGAGAGCATATTGTGGAAGTTAAAGGCAATATCAACAAGGAAAAAATGCAGAGTAAAAAATTAAGGAAGAATCAAAGAAGAAAGAAAATAACATAGAATCAGATAATGAAGATATTGATGAGACATGGGATGCTAAAGACGATAAACCTAAAGACAAGGAAGATGAAGATGTAGAAGATTGAAGCAAAGATATATTAGAGGAGAAAAACGAAAAAGAAAATAAGGTTGTTGATATTTAAACACGTAAAACTGAAATCGAGAAACACAGTGACAAAAATCCTGAAATCTAGAAGAATAATACATTTTATCATATTAATATGAGTTCATACAGAGGAAGATTAAACAATGCATGAGTGCTTCAATTCAATTCTTTTTTATGAAGAACGAGAGAGGAAGAGGACATGGAAAAAACAATATGGTAAAAAAAGGCAGACATGGAGACAATACATGTTGAAATAAATAGATAGAGTAGTCTTTGTTCATTGTAATATGTGTTTGTAATGTTGTATGATTACTACCGTTCAGAAACGTTTTGCTCGTTTATTTGTAATCTTATAATCAAAACTAGAGTTTGTCTAGTTTTAATTATTGACCCTCCCATTTTTTTAGGTTTCTTAATAAAATAGTTAAAATGATATTGAACTATTTAAAAAAAATATAATTATAACTATTATTTTCCCTTTTTATTTTTTTATGTCATTTCAAAATTAGTGGACCATGAATGTTACACTCAACAACCTTATCACTATTTTGTTATATCTTTATATATGTGTGTGAATTTTACTTTTTATTGCAAATAAAGTAAAGGGTATGAATGGTCTATCCCGATTATTATTTATTAAATTTTAAAAAGTGTACTTATCTTATCTTACATTTTTTATTTTATTTTTTATAATAGTCAATATCTTGTTTGTTTGTTTACTTGGCTTAGTTTGATATATATATATATATATATATATAATAAAGAAAAAATATTTAATTTTTTACGAATTCGATTCTCACTAGAAACGAATGTTGTGACTATAACTATGAGGTGTCATGCATGCTAACTCTTCATAATTAAAAAAAATATATATATATATTAAAATTAGTTTGATTTAACAACTTATATATTAACAATTTATTTATTATAATAATTCCCAAGTTTTAAGTATCTTAGACCCAAGAAAAAGGAATTTGTTCTTCTTTTTTATTTTACTTTGTATATTATAAATCAAATTGAATAAATATTTAATGTCAAATGTATTGTTGATTTGTTGTCCTGAATAAAACATTAGCAATGCATTTATCTTACATACATATTTATTAACAAATTACTCACACTATGTTAAATTAGTTTAACATTCTATTTGAATTTTTATTCTTAAAATATAATTAAATTAGTAAGAGATAAAATTAAAAGTATATATTTTAAAATAGAGTCATAATCAAGAGTTGAGGTCTACACCAGGATTTCGACACATATACTTAATCACCATTAGTTAACAACCTTTAAATTTATTTAAAAATATAAATTAAATTATTATATCACTATCTTTTAAACATCAAAATTATTTAATTTATTAAATAAAATATCAATACATTTTTATTTTATTTTTATTAAATATAAATTTTAAATAAAAATATATATTTTTAATAATTCCTTCTAAAAAAAAATCTCAAATAATTTAGTTTCTTGCTAAGTTTTTTATTTTTTATTTTATATAAGAATGCAAGTTGAAACGAGTTATTGCAATTTTTCCTAAAGGCGGCTGAACTAATATTTAGTGGTTTTCTGAATTTATTATTTATTTTCCATCCTTCCGCCAATTAAACAGTGACACACAAGGGGCCCCAACCGACATGGACAACATCGGCACTTGTGTGGGCTCTAACAGCCACACTTGGTTAATATGGTCTTAGTCCACATGTTTATAGGTCTTGTTGGTTACACTTATTTGTTTTTTCATAACATTTTAATATAAATAATCTAACTATTTCATCAATTTCAACTTATTTTTGTAAGAAATTAGTCCTTCTAAAATAATCATCTCCAAAGATGATAAGTAAATAAAGAATCTAAAATTGTGTTAACTATCATCTTTGGGTTAGAGTCAAATATCAAATTATTACAAATAATTACACAAATATTTTTAAACTAGTAAACAAAATTAGTAAAATCAATTATCCTCTTACAAACTTTGTGATGATTAGCCCACTAAAGTTAGTTAAATGATAAGAGTTGGTTTAAGAGACCATAATGTCACGGGTTTAATCCAATTAGAAACGCTTTGAGTTGAAACGAAAGTTATGAATGTGGGGTGTCATTTTAGTTCTCCTTAATAAAAAAATAATAATTTGTAATGAATTTTATACAAATTACATATGTATATCTCATCAAGATGGAGATTGAAAAGAAGACTTAATAAACCAAAATGTCACATGATAGAAATAAAGCATTGTTAGGGAAGATTAGGCTACTTTTCATAATTTTAAAAAAAATTAACATTTGTATGTACCTATTAAATTACATTATTTTTTGTATTGCATATTGAACTTATAAAAATTAAATAAAATAATCAGGAAAAGACAAAATCTAACCTTAAAAGTTAACAATGATATATAATTTAAATTGATTTGGAAAATAATAAAAATAAGGAGATCAACTTGCTCTAAAGTTATTCTTATAATTTTAATTTATCTTTTTTCTTCTTTAATTAAAGTAACTTTGATTTTAAATAAGGATGTCAATTATAGTTTGTATATAGTTTTCTTATTGAATTCAAATATATAATAGTTATATATAAAAAAGTAATTGGTAAATAATAAAAAATAATATTTACAAAATCATCTAAATATTAAATTGCATAAATAACTTACATAAATAAAATTTTAAGTAAAAAAAAATTAAAAAATCATTATGCAATTTGTTAAGGATTCCTCAAAAGACAACTCATTTGAGTTCTTAAACGAGAATATTTAAATATAGTAAGTTGAACATACCAATGAAATGGTGTCAGAAGAATCTCTACAAAAGATTCTGAACAACAGTTAAAATTATCTTTAGCCGATGATTGGTAATCAACACAAAAAAACAATGACAAGTGAAAATGGATCATCTATGTGACCGAAATAATGAAAAATCCATGTAAATTATGGGAGGATACTTGTAGAAATATTAAATCGAATAATTTTTATTAAAAAAATTAAAAATAACTTTAAATCCGATTATTTCAAATGTATCTATCAGGATTCCCTAAAATTGATTGAGATGGGAGATAGAACTCCGTCTCTATTCAGTCATGGTCAACCTTAATGGTCATTAAAATGTGTACAAATAGTTCAATCAGTTAGTAGATGAAATGATTTTCCTTTTTAATTAATAGCAATCAAAGCAATCAAGTTTTTCTTATACATGGTGTTACAATTATATTAGTATGTTAGCATATTACTATTATTAGTATTGTCTTAGATTTATCTATAAATAGTCTTTTGATCTCATTTTTATTTGATCAAATTAATACAATATATAGCCCAAGTTTTGCCCACAATCTTTGTTTCCATTTTTAGTTTTATATGAATCATGTTATATAGCCATAAAAAAAACTCAGAAATTGTCTAATTGGACATAGTTCTAGAAATAAAAATAAAAATAAAAATTATATTAAGAGAAACTAAAACAACAAGAAAAGACAATTAATATTGAACGTTTTGACATGCAATGGAATCTTTATTTTTTTTTTTATGGCATTTCATTTATTCATTAAATTGCAAATATCACAATATAACTAAGAAAGTTCATAATTTGTTTTATATTCAAATTAATATTATGCTTCCATGTTAACCCATGATACAAATATAACCGATTTGTTGTTAAATAATGATTATACTATATAATGAAGAGGAAAATACACTACTAAACTATATTTTTACATTTCATTATACAAGCTCAAGAACACAAGTAAAAAAAAACTTAAATTTTGTTTTAAACAAAGCTTATTATATATATATATATATATTCCTATTTTACCCCTACACACTGCTACATTTGTTTGACATGGATATAATATTATTACAGTAATTTCACATTGATATCTAATATGTATATGATATATATATATAAGATATTTCCTTCACACTAGCAATGGCCTTTTTGGTAAAAGCACAAGTGCTAGTGGTGGACTGAAGCCATTAGTATTCAATGACTAGTCCCATAGGGGCACGATGGGGAATTCCCTTCCTCCTCTTTCCCGTCCGGTGATTGACCGCCGTTGGCGGCGGCGTTGACGGACAGAAACTCTGCACCTTATTGCACGAATCCTCTGAATCTGACGCCACAGTTAGTAAATGTTTCTTCTTCATCATCATTTTCATCTTCAAATCATTGGACGTTCCTACAATCTGTCAAAATTGATTTCAAATCAAACCCAATATGTTATATGACCCAGAAAAGAAAACCCAGATCAAATCTACAAGCTTTAATTCAAAATTACCTTGCAACCGAGAGAGCAGAATCGGAAGGAATCAAGAAGGCTACGGTCGCAGACATGACAGGTATTAGTGACGCCTTTACCAGGCCTAGGCTGCGGCCTCTGGTTCAGGAAAACTACCTTAGCGCTATTGATAACGTATGTCTGCACCGATCCTATGTCCAGATACTTCTGAATCTCCGAAACTCTTATCACATCATGGTAAGATGATCTTCTTATCTGTCAGTCAGTCAGTCAGTCCATGGAAGAAGAAGAAGAACAGAGCAGATAAGATGCATTGAAGAACCCATATATGATGAATTGATGAAAGAAGAAACAAACCTGAATGGCGCGGTGGTCTTTGTGGTGGGAAAGACAGAGATAACAGAGAGGTCCATTTCTGCAATCCAGACAGTACATATTACACTCGGTCTTGTGAGAATCGACATGAAGCTTGCATTGAACAAAGAAATTCTCTCGGAGGAGAGGTTTCAGCCACAGCGGCCAACGGTTGTCTTCTTCATTTGAACCTCCGGCGGCTCCCTAACATTATAGGGAATCAAAGTTAATAAATAGTGAATATGATGAATAAAGGAAACAAACAAACACCCATTAATCCATTAATTAGTAGTACCATGATTTGTCTGTTGTTTGGCTTGAATTCCCAGACGGCCGCAGTTTCCCAATTTTCAATCGCCAGCTTGACCGGAGAGATTAAGAATGCTCTGTTTTCTTTTGAAGACAGAGAGAAGGAGGAAGGGAGGAGGGAGCTTGAAGGAAATGGAGGCGGTGGGAGAAAAGAGGGTTCTTGTAGCCAAAGAGAAAGAAAGAGAAAGAGATGCTGTGCTTATCCGCACAGTCCTTCAATTGATTAAGCTTTTGCATCATTAATCACTTTCTTTACTATCACATTAAAAGGCACTGATTTTTTTTACTAATTATATTATTATTATTATTATAGCATTTTAAATTGAAATATAAAATCCATATTTGGCCTCAAATATCATCACTTGCACTTTCTTTACTCTAAACTTTATTCACAAGATTTTTAATACTAAACATATTTAAATTGTTCACCTATTACTTGGGAATCAATGGATATGCAAAGAGTTAATGGTTAGGAAGAAAATGAAACTAATAAGATTTTTTTAAATAATAATATAGTCTGGACAATACTCTAATATTGAGGTGCCACAGAGAAACTCGTGATTGGTGTGAAGGAGAAGATGTGCTTATGATATAGTTAAACTTTTATTTTTAGTATAATTAATATAATTTATTTGATTAATTAGTATGTTAAACACATATCATGAATTATGGATCAAAACTTTGTTAGTGATATTATTTGTTATTTTTCTAATTTTGGGTGTCGAATCGTATTACATGTGGCTGATATTACCCTACGTCGGCCATCTCCTCAAGTTCATAACTGTTTAATACTAGATTCTTACCGTTCAAAAAAAATAAAAATAAAAAGTGACCCATTTACATTTTCACAATTATTCTATAAGGAGATTAACAAAAAAAAAAAAAAAATTGTTAGAGATTAAATTAATTAGATAATGAATCTAATAAAATTAGGAAAGAACTAAATTCAGGGTATCATTTGTGTCCTAGATATACATTTTTAACTTATGTATCTTTTAGGAACTAGTTTGATATATATCATTGTCTTTAGAAGTGTTTGAAAATATAAATAAATAATAATGACTTAATTAGTATATTAAGGAAGTTAATTAATAAAAAAGAATTGTCCACCAACCAACCAAACATCTATTTTAAAACCTATATTAAAGATGCGTTTGGCTATAGGAATGATAGCCCTATATATCTTTTCATTTCTTAATTTATTCACCTCTCACTTTCTAGTGATTAATTAGTTAATTAATTGTATTATACTTTAATTATTGTTGGTATGAGTAGCTTTTTGGTCTTTAATAATAGAAATAATTTTATTTGTAATGGGTTGATGCAGTCTTTGTTCGCACATTTGAAATTGTTATTCTCTTTCCAGTTTTGTTTTTTAATTTGTTATTGATGTCTATAAATATAACATTTGTTTATAAGCATCCAAATTTTTGACAATTTCAATTGTTTAATTTGAGAGAAGGCTTGCATGTAGATGAAGAAATATATTTCCATAATAAATTGACAATTTTTTTTTTTGATAAATTATCTTTAAATTAGTTAGGAAAATATAATAATGGTGTGAAACCAAAAAAAATGTTAAACGAAAAATAAGATTATGGACAGTGTTTTGCTACCCAATTTGAGGATTCATTAGTATTGCAAGGGATGAACTGAACTTTAAAGTGGTGATGACAAAAAATAATTTATTTAATATCTTGTATAACAGGTTTGGAACTCCAATGACTTCCTTTCGGTGCGTCGAAAATGACAAAGACTACATTTTTTACGTCTAACTCGAAAATGACATTGTGTCATTGATTATCCACAACACACCATATCATTTGACGAAATGCTATGGCCTCGATCACAACACAGTTAAGGCATCTGAAAATTGACAAATTCAATTGTTTAATTTGTGAAAATGTTTGCAGATAGATGAAAAATTATATTTCAGCAAAGCATTCATCTTGTGATTAATTTTTATAGACATTTTGGTATTGAGTGTGTAAAGAAAATATATAAATTTTGTTAATTTGATTGATTCTTACAACTTTTTTTTTTTTTTTTTTAATTCTGATCAACAACAAATAACTTCATTAAATATAAGAATGTAAGAAAACAAATGTAGCAAGTTTGATTTTTACTAATTGAAACATTTTAAATTAAAATAATAATATTGATAATTTATGAGAATCCAATTATATATATTTTTTGTATTGGGATTAATAGTTTGTCTATGACAAAATTTAATTTAAAAAGAGACAAAATGTATTTGACTTGTTTCTTAATTTAGTCACAAAGTGAGAGCTGCTATAAATTAGGTTGCCAAACATATCAAATGTCAACTAGAGAATTTAATGTGAAATCATTCAAATGCCACCTGCATGATTATTGCCTTCAAAGGTCAATGCCCAAAATGCATTTTTCTTTATTTTTATTTTTCTCTAAGAAGACTAAGTCACTATTATTTAATTATTTTCTTAAATAAAAGGCATATCATTTCGTCATAGATTATACCCATGCTTGCCCTTTCAAGCCTGCCAAATCATAACCACACACTATAGATAGATTATGGATATATGGAAAAAACTCAGAAACAAAGTATCATATTTTCACGAAATTTACTGGCTTTTAACAAGTAATAATTGATTGAGAGGATATTAAGTCAATATTGTAATTAATCATATTCTTCTATACACACTATTCTACGATTTTATCAAGCTTAATTACTATTTAATGTTACATTTGATTCTATCTACCCCTTTTTTAATTGTTGTCTTTTTTTCATTAAATAATAGAAGTTAAGTACTCTTAAAAAATATTATATGATTATTTGAGAAAAAAGATGTTACTTAATGTTGAAGGAATAAATCTATAAGAAGAAAACATAGCAAGTATAAAGGTAATAATCTTACCACAATTGTTTGAATTTTATAAAGCAAAAGTGGGGTTGTGACCATTTTGTAATTTTTTTTAAGAAAATAAAAGAAGTGGTTGTTAGCTACATCAATGCTCAAATTCCTATATAGTTATTGTTCTATGCTTCTTTATAATTATTTAATTTTGATTTATTAATGTGATATTACCTTTTAAATTAAAATGTTTTTAATAAGAATAAAATTCGATATATTTATATTTATTTAAGTAATATTTAATTTGTACAACTCTATTGATGACATGCACCATCTTATGATTATAGTGATAATTAAGTGTAAATTATATAATACATTATTTCATCCAAATTCCACCAAAACTAGAAGATAAAACAATAGTAATAGTCAAAATTGATTGAAAACATTATAGGGAAAGCCCAACAAAAGAATGAGATCTACAAAATGTATTCACATAAAAAAGGCAAGAAATGAGTAAAAGAGAACTAAAAGACAGGCATGTCTAAATCCATCCAACGTGAATTTGTTTATGTTTGAAGTTTGTAGATATTAAATTGACTTATCTAAAGTAAATGGACTAATATTGGAAAGAAAGCTCTACCAAAGTTGTCACTCTTTTTATATGTTTTTATTTGTCAAGGTTGGCCCCAACTTATTTTGTACTCTATTGCCCAAAACCCTAATTAACCCCTTACCCGTCCTTTTTCTACATGAAATATACCAGCATGTATGCATTGTTCTAAACACACATGTTTTTTACTTAATTTGTTTCTCATTAGATGATTCATAATTGTGTGATTTATGCTATAAACAATTTAATATAAATAATTGACTTATATAAGTTAATTATGGTAAGGCATTTTCTTGAAAACCAATTACTAATTTGTCTATATAGTAACGATATATATCGATGGTTAGATCACCTATTCGGGAGCTGCTGTATTGCTTCGGAGCTTTGGGACAGATTCTATAAAAGCCTGGAACTGACCAGTTTCCCGAGCGAATGGAATGAAATCAAAGAAGCAGCACTACTCAAAGCCAAGGGAAATAGATTTGCAACAAGCGTGTTCAAGTGTGGTTTTGGAGCAGTGGTGTATAACATTTGGCAAGAACGGAATGCAAGGGTATATGACAGAACCCGCAAGAGCATTGACGAGTTATGGAAAGATATTGTATCGGATTGCAGCGCCCTTGCGGGAACGTGGAGAAGAATTCCAAGCACGGAGCAGAACTGAAATATCTGCAGGAACTAGAATTTACCGTTTTTTAAACTCACTAGAATTGAAAGCATTGTAAACAAATAATTCATTTACGTTTTTAGCTTTTTAGCTTTTATTCAGAATGTTACGACTTCAAAATCATTCTAGGCCTGTCTAGAATGATCTCTTAAACTCGTGGTTTTTTTCCCGTTTTTGGGAATTTTTAATGAATTGACGCTAAGTCGTTTTTCCCCAACAAAAAAAAAAATGATATATACCGATGGATCTATCTAGAGTCTTTATTGATTTTTTTTATTATATTGATATCTTTTAATATGTGATAAAAAAAAATCAATAAAGTTAAACAAAACAATTATAATAAAAGTATATATATATATATATATATATTATTAAAAAAAAAAATTTAAAAATATGTTTTAATTTTTTTAAAATAATAATATGTACTTTTTGTTTTATATATATTATTCTATATACTTTCGAAGCACTTACAAATTTACAATATAAAAATTCAAGGATTTGTAAGCTCATTAAGTTAGCAATGAGTTAATTTGGATTTTAGGTAATCCAAACAAAATCTTATTAACTGGATGAATATATTATTATTTTTTAAATTTAATATCCAAAATATGGAGGATAATTATAATTCTTCTTGCGATTTTCTATTTGAATTATCTTGTCTAGGGCGGATATTTTTTTATATATACTTTTTATATTTTTGTAGGTGACCTAGTGAGGTGATGATGATATTTATGTACTATTAATTCGTAAAAAAACGTAATAAACACACTTAAATATATAATATAATAAATATAATTATTTATTGTTTATATTTTATAAGTTAAGTTTATAAATTTTTATTCTTTACAAGTTATGATATAAACATTATTCTGCGGAAATTCCCGAACGAGATATGAATGATAGTGAAACAATTTTCTTAAACAAAACGAAAAAAGAGATGATAAATGATCGGCTCATTTTCGTCCCTACTTATTAGAGTTATAGTTTGACAAGAACATGATGTTTATACTTTTGGTGGAACTAAATCGGAACCAACGTGAACTTATGCACCCGGCTGACTTCTAAATTAGTAAGATAGGAAGAAGATAATATGTTTATGTAGTATGAAGGAGTTGTAGCTTCGTAGTAATTAATCTTGTCAATTATATTAACCCAAGTTCAAGCTTCAAAAGTAAAAAAAATAAAAAAGTTTTAAATGTTACATAACTAGATACTGAAGGAATGTGCAAAATCTATGATTTGAAGTCAGTCGCGAGAATATATATATAGGGATCCATGCTCAATTGTTATCATCGCCGATGCTCTATGGTTTCTCTTCCGCCGGCTATTTATTTAGAACTCTCAAAATTAAATTGAGTAAAATGGTCTGTAACTATTAATTAAAGAACAGTATTTAATTCAATTATTAAATATAAAAACACGTTCTTGACAAGGGGGGGCGCAAGAAGACAAACAAGGGTTTAGGAACGCCGTTTTCTAAACCGAATCCAATCCGAGCAGCAGGGTTGTGTTATCTAAAAACCCGTTATGCATCAAACGAGAGCGGATCGGAAGATTCAGATATGAGTTTGCTTAATTTGAGAAGCAGCGGAGGAGATAGAATTAGACATCTTGAGTAGATCATTGTCTAAACACTTGACCAAGTGGTCTAAACGTTTGATCCGAAAGCCCCCTCCTGTCTTCTTAGCTCCTTAAGGAGATCGCGCCATTCATTTGCTCGTCGGTTTAAAGCTGCAGCCTTTTACTCATTCCCTGATCTTGAGAAAAAAAAGTATTCTTCTCTAAATAGAAGAGATTTTGAGCCTAAAGTTGCGAATTCCTGCTTAGCTATGGATTCTTCTGGAAAATCCTTCAATCCCAACAAGCATCTGAAAGAGCAGTTACGATCCTTTCTAGGGTTTGTATTCATTGTTTACGATTGTAGATGACTGATTGATTGCTTTTGTTTCTCGCCCAGATTTGTTAGCAACTTGACTGGTTCTTCCATGCTTGAAACCTTTGCACTTTCGGCTTTAGTACCTGTAAGAGCGTACACTCATAGTTTTATTAGACTTTTACAATTTGATTCATATTTCCATTTCAAAGAATTATGAATGCTTGGTATGCATACTAATTTTCTTCTGCTTTCCTGCTGTTGGGTTATTGCTGACCACAGGTTTTGGTGCTTCTGCGACAATCGTTTTGTTGTGCTTGCATGACAGGTGTGGCCACAGCAAAAGTTGGGATTGTTTCATTGATCCTGAAGATCCAATTTAACTTCACAATCCTTGAAATCCCGTGATTGCAGCGATCATCTTTTATTTTTCACAGATGTTATGAACAAGAAGACTTCAGTCAATAAAAATGAGGACGGAGCCATTGGATTCAAGAATATGGGAGCCTACATGTCGATGTTGGCTATTGATTTCTTGTTGATCGTTGTTCCTATCGTTTTATCTTTCACAGTAAGTATTTGTATTGGACTTCTGTTTTATGTATTTGTGGTAATTACACTATCTAGAGAATAATTTGCCTATAAATTTTGAAGGAGTAAAGTGCTTGTAAACTTCTCATTTAACAGGTTCTATCGGAGTGGATATATACGGTTGCACTTATGTTGACATCGTTGTTGATATTCTTTGTTCGAACCAAAAGGTAAAATGCAGTTTTTTTTTGTCTTAGATTGTCTGTTTTCATGGCCATTGAAAAAGATAAGCAGCTAGTTATTCATAATGTTGTGTTTGGCTAAGAAAAGAAGTTTCAATTCGTGTTTGGTGAAATAACGCTTTTCATTGATTTGTTTGCCACTGAAATTTTCATTTATTTCATAAAGCTTCGGCCTTAAAAAAGCAGTTTTCTCCCATATTTGAAGGAGATTGAAGTTCTTAGAATCCTCCATTATCCCTTATTTCCTTCCCTCCTAAGCATATACTGGCACATTATTTTTCAGGTATAAACATGTTGCTGAAAAAGGGAATGATTCGAATTCTCTTCGATCAAATGTCTCATCTTATAGAGTAACCATGGTATTTACTTTCTTCTGTTATTAGTTTTTCTTCATTATATATAGCTGAGCCACGTTAATCCAATAGATACTGTCTCCTACAGATGCTTGTCACATGCTTCTCTATTTTGGCTGTGGATTTCAGAATATTTCCAAGGAGATTCGCTAAAACTGAAACTTACGGGACAAGTCTGGTGAGATCACTGCATTCCAGTATTGTTTGAAAACCTTTTTCTTTTATTGCATAAAGAATGTCTTAGGGCGTGTTTGGTTAGAGATGAATTAGGCATTGGATTTGAGGGGAACAGTTCCAGTTAGGTTGTTTGTTTAAGGACTTAAAAGGAGAAATTTAATTTAGAATTTGAATTCGAATGAAATTAACGTAAAAATATATATATATATATTTTACTTTGAATTCCTCTTAAATTTGCTTTGACTAAATCTCTTAAAATCAAACAAATCTGTTAAGAATTATAATTCTATATGTTTTTCAAACATAGGAATTGAATCGGAATTCAGTGTCAACCCTTATAGAAATGGAATTATTAGAGTTTTAGTTCTAATTCTAACTCCCCTCATCCAAACATTGTCTTAATGTTTTTGAAAGCACAGACAATTATTCATATCTGTTTTTGTGTGGTTGTCTTACATCAGATGGATCTTGGGGTAGGCTCATTTGTATTTGCAAACTCATTAGTCTCTCGTCAAGCTCGCGGCATACAAACTGTGTAAGTATTGTATGTCCTCCTAATTCCCATGTACAAAGTTAACATCAAGTAGTGAAAAATTAAAATTGAGCAACTGGATACTTTCTTGTTCATATGGTTATGATGTGAACTTTATCGATGCATGTGAGCGCTCAACTGTCTTCTTACTGGATCATGCTTATTTATTGTTGTAATAATGTTGAGATCCATATTTTATTTTCCATGCATGTCTAGAAAATTGAAGAATATAATACAATCTACTAGTCCACTTCTTCTTCTGGGGTTTGGTCGCCTTGTTTCTACTGCAGGCATACATTATCAGGTAAGATAACTCCTTGTTTATTCTTGTCTTTGCTTGAAAAGATGAAAATAATCTGAACTTTTTAATCCTAAGAGACCAAGAATGCCTTAAGTTGAAGTGTGGGCCATGATTGTGAGCGTGTCGTGTTAGTTTTTGAATTTTTTAATATGTTTTGGATTTGAATGATTCCTTTAATTCCAACCTGATGATAACTTCTCATATTTAGGCAATATACTACAGAGTTTGGCTTTCATTAAATTGATAATGCCTTTAGATTTTTTTTTTTTTTTTTAATTTTAAATTTCTTTAGGAAAATAGACTTTTGGCTAGATGTAACAAAACTGAAAATTGATTTTTTTTTTTTTCCTTTTAGGTTCATGTTGGGGAATATGGAGTACATTGGAATTTCTTCTTTACACTCGCTGCTGTATCAATTTTAACATCTGTAATCAATATTAGTCCGAGATATTGTGGAGCTCTAGGTCTATCGATCTTAGTGGGTATAATTTTTACCTACTAACTGTTTTGATCCCTTTTTCAATAGCCAATGATTTTCTTTCAGATCGTTTACATGAAGTCAACTTTATCTTGTTTACTGTCTGGATTAGGGTATGAGGTTATCTTGATGAAGGGTGGTTTAAATGCTTATCTTTTGTCTAATGAAAGAGGAAAAGATATTATCAGCCAAAACAAGGAAGGAATTTTCAGCATATTTGGTGAGGACTCCTCCTTGAAGTTATTTTTCATTTTAGAAATGTCATTTATTTGTTCATTCTACTTATGGTTGGATTGGTTTTCTTTGGGCTTTCCAGGGTACTTGGGTCTTTATCTTGTTGGTGTTCATTTAGGAAACTATTTAATCTTTGGAGATTCCGGTGCAATTCTCCGAACCAATAAATGGGCAAAGAGCAGGGTTTACTTTCTATCTATTTTTTTCTGGTAAGTATGCCATGTTTTTTCCGATTGTATCATTTTATTTTCTTATTTTGATCCGTTTATATATCATAGGTTATTGACTATGTTGCTGGACGAGTATGTTGAGGAAGTTTCTCGTAGAATGGTGGGATTTCTTTCTCTGATCCTCCTGTGTAGATTTTGTTTCTTATTGTCTTTCTTTCTTTCTGCAGTGCAATGTAGGGTATGTTACCTTTGTGTTGGCACAGAATCTGCAGGTTAGATTCATTTTCTTTCTTGACTGAATTTTGATTTGTTTGAATTGAATCATGTTTGTTGACTGATGAAACATTCGTTTCTGTGATCGAATTGATGTCATTTTGAAGGTTTTAGCGATATTGATGGAGGCTGATAGGATTCCAGGATACAAGATGTCTCTGTTGGAGCAAGCTATTAACCGAAATTTACTTGGCACATTTCTTCTGGTGATTTAATCTGTTGTGCTTTTTTTTTCTAATGCCAATAGTTATGATGGAGGCTGAAATGATCGATTGGTAATGATTTTTTATGAATGCAGGCAAATATCCTGACGGGTTTGGTTAACATGTTTGTTGAAACGCTGTTTGTGTCGACATTAACAAGCATTTGGGTCTTGATTGGTTATGCTTTGCTGCTGTCTTTTACTATGGGATTAGCTGATTTTTGTGGCATTAGGTTTAAATTTTGGTAGATCATTCATTCATTTCTTTTTCCTTTTTATTTCGGGTTGTAATATCATTGTATTATCCATCATTTAAGAACAAGATTCTTAAATGAAATATATATTGGCACCTTTTAAATCTTCATTTTTCTTACCAATCTTTTCTTTTTCTTTTTTTTACTAAACGATGTTTTTAGTTTAAAAAAATAAATTAGTGTAAGCAGTGGAAAGAAATTGGACTCCGAGAAGAGTGATTAGACTTGGCCCATTTACTCAAATTCAGAACCCAGTCAAAATACAAAATCAAAAAACTTTAAGGTTTAAACTTTATGGAAAGTACAAAATCACTAAGGTTCTATTAGGTCTGAGTTATTTAAATAATTAAAATCATTTAAACATAGTTTATCAAATTACTTAAATTATTAACTAAAATATTATATATTTTAAATTATTTTATTTTATTTATATATATTAATATCTTTTAAATTTTTTTTATCAAAAAATAATTATAACTTTCTTAAAATCATTCACAATCATTATTTTTTCTCTTTTCAAATTGTTCAAATAACCCATTACAGTAATTAATCTTATTTTACAAAATAATAATAATAATAATAATTAAATTTTGAATAAATATGTTTTTGATTTATAGAGATAATTTATGCCATATTTAATCACACAGCCAAACTTGTAGACTGTACTTGTAGTGACTTACAACTCAGATGGCAATGAGTGTCTTCTGGAAACGCGTATATATTTTATAGAATAATTTAAATATTAAAAGGCTTGTATAAGATTTTAAAATATATATTTACAGGTTTCCGTTTTTATTTAAACTAATTTATGTGTAATCCATTAGGATAATTTAAAGTATTGTATAAGAGATTAAAATGAATGATCATAACTATAAAATTCATAACAAATAGATATCGAATGGAGTGGTTGACTATCTATTATTTAAATCTTTAGGTTGAGCTAATAATATTAGTGGGAGTGTTACAATTAATATACCAACTCCATGACCTAATTATAGCATTAATATATAACTAATCCTAATGACATGATTCTTCATCTAAAACTAAATAAAATTTTGGTTTATATTCTCACTAGAAAAAATATATTCTGATTTAAATGGGTTTGAGAATTAGGGCACCTAAGCAGAAAAAATAATTTTATTATTTTTTTTAATTATGTAGTTATATTTTATATTTCAATAATAAATATAATAAGTTTGTATTATTAAAAATAACATAATTTATTTAGTTTTTTTCTTAATACATATAAGGACGTTTTGTAATTTTGATTTTTTTTGATTTTGGGTGACGGTATATAAAGGTAAAATTGCTTTTTCTAATCATTTATAAAAATAAATAAAAATTATTAAAAAAACACATTAAAGTAGTTTAAGAAACAATAATTTTTTTTTCGACCAAAATTTTCTTATTTAATTTTGATTATAGAGTTTGTAGTAACTTTCAAGAAATTAAAAAAATTATATATATTTATGAAATTATAAAAGTAATCTATTATCCATGTACGGATGAAAAGAAGTGCAATGAATAATAAAAAATGAAAAAATAAGTGCACGGCGCACTTAATTAATTAATTAATTAACATAACTCTATACTATTCTTAATTTCAATTTAAGTCCTTCAAATTGTGCCTTGAAATCACTCAGTTCCATGGTTGATTTTAAAAGTTATAGTAAAGGTAAAACTGCGTGGACTAGATAAATTATTTCAACCATATAATAAATTGAAATTTATAAGTGATGCAACAAAAAAAATTATGTAAATAAGATAATGGTAAATTAAGAAACAAACATTAAGCTAACCCTCGCCTCTTTAAAATATAAATAACTCTAACAATAAGGAATAATCTAACTTAAGCTCAAGAACATTGATCCAAACAATCTAACTCACATAATTAAAGATTCATTTCAAAAGTGTAAAACAATAAGAACATCGAATTTTACAAAATAAAACAAATGAGAAAACTTAATTCTAAGACTGTATATAAGCAAAGAAAAAGAAAAAAAAGTTCAAATTAATACATAAAATAAAAATTAAAAAGTTTGAGGGCTTATGTAAAAATTGGAGAATCTTATGGATATTCCACTAGCTAATTAGAGCATGTGATGATTCCAATTTAATCAAAGAGTTACTAGCTAGTAGTGGATCAAATATGTTTTTTTAATTAATTTTGACATATATATATCACTTAATAAGAAGCATTAACTGGTTAATTATACTAATGAAGGTGATTGTTACATGCACTAATTAAGCATGAAATTGTGATTCATAATTATAACCATAATATTATCACAATGAAGCTAGCACTAACTGAATGGTATATTAAAAAACATTTTTTAAACAAAGTTTATTTCACTAAAATCAGAAAAATTATATGATATAAAAAAGGTATCTCATCGATTCTCACATGATTCTTAGGTTAGATTAGGTCGACTCACTCTTGTAAGAAACTTAAATCTCATGCTTCAATACAAAAATTCGGGATTTGATCATCTGTTACGAGATCCCTGTTTCCCCTCGAAGGAAGGAGCAAAACATGTCATTTAAAAAAAATAAAAATTTTTTTTTTATTGTTTTGTCCCTCCATATGAGAGGCAACCCAGTGCAAAATTTCGGTTTTAGGTGTTAAAATCGGATATCTAACCCGAAATTAACGGTTCTGAACCGAACTATTGCATTTAAAAAAGGATCATTTTTTTTTTATAAATTAACATCTTTTTAAAAGATTTGTTTGTATTTTTAATTGAGATAGTAACTATTAACCGAGGTCAGTTCACTAATTATCCCACCTTAAGAAATTATAATTATAAAAAGGTTAAGATAATGTAACTAAGAATAATATATTTTTAAATAAATTATAAAAATAGAATATTGCTTTTATCATAAAAAAAATAACAATAATAAAAATAATTGGTACATATTTTTTCGGGTTTCAGGTGACAACTCTATAACCGGATGATTGACCTTAATCGGACCCTACCGGATTTTGACCCAAAACTTTTGATTCTTTGTTTACCCGACATCGAGGAGGAGGGGCGGCCGGGTTGACCCGATGAATATGGTTGACATGCATGCCTAATACCACTAACCTGTCACCTTTTCCCTTTGAATAGCCCAATATTACTCAAACTAAGAAAACACCCTAACTTAAAGTGAGACACATAATAATAATAATAATAATAATAATAATAATAATAATAATAATAATAATAATAATAACTTAATTAAAGGGAAGAATGTCAATTTTACACACCAAGTTGTAAGAAAGTGTCAAATTTACTTATTAAGTATAAAAATTCCATTTATATGTATGAACTTGTCAAAAAATGTCAAATATATTTAAAATAACAGAAATGTTAAACGGCGTTCAAATTTTTGCCACGTGTAATATCCACATATTTTTTGTTTTTTTAAATTGACATTACTTTAATTATTTTTTATTCACACAAAACATTAAAATCTTTTCTTATTTATTTTCTCTCTCTTTACCTTCACAACGTAACGAGTTATTAAGACTTCGCCACAGCGTTGGCAATTTAGGATTCGACCAACAAAGACTTCACCACAACATTGACAATTTAGGATTCGATCAATGAATGTTTCAACCAATGACTATGATAGTGTAACTAAGAAAGACTTGGATTTGGGGGTTACGTCTGGGAGCTGATAAAGTTTAACAGAGTAAGTATTATGAAAACTAAAATTAAAACAAGTCGATTAAGAGAGATTTTATTTTGATTCGGCATTGTCTGCTAATGACGACAATGATTTAGGGTTCGACTAATGAAGATTTTGGCCACAACGTCTATGATTTAGGAATTGGCCAACAGAAACTTTCACCAAACTGTTTAAAGTTCAGTTATGGAGCACTTGGAGGTTAGAAGAAGGTAAAAATCTGAAAGAACTTGGATTAATTAAAGAGAGAAAAGTTAAAAAAAAAATGGAGAGTTGTGGAAGGATGAGAGAGAAAGTAAAAATAAGTTTTATTTGAATGGAAAAATAATTAAAAGTAATGTAAATTTAAACAATAAAATAGGTGAATATTAAATGTGCCCAAATTTTTTAATATTTCTGTTATTTTAAACATATTTGACATTTTTTGACAAGTTCATACATATAAATAGAATTTCGATACTTAATAAGTAAATTTGACACCTTCCTACAGTGTAAAATTGACATTCTTTCCCTTAATTAAAACATATATTATTGGGTGGATTGAAGTAGTTGAATTATTTGTAAATATGGTGTGAAATGAAATGGGGATAGTTGGGCGGAAAGATATGAAAACATGGTTTACAGCAATGTTATACTACATACAATACATACATACATGCTAGTGGGGATTACTGTTGCAAGTGTAGTAGTGACTAGTGATGGAGAATGGAGATCATGCAAGATTTTTACACTTTTGTCTCTCTTAAGGTAAGGTAATAAACTGATCAGTGGGGACATCACTTTCTATCTCTTCAAGAAAATGTGGCTTTTGAGAGTACCGGGTGCCTATAAATACCCATAGTTTCCAATCCATCATGCATCAAGCTTTACTAACATGGCTAAATACAAAGTTCTCACTTTAGTCTTCTTTGTGGTCCTTGGTTTGGGAACTTCCTTAGCCAATAGAGCTATTCTCACTATTGGAGAGAGCTATGGTGCAACTAGTGGACTTGGTGGTGGCGGTGGGGGTGGCTCTGGAGGTGGAAGTGGTTATGCTGCTGTAGGTGTGACTGGCCATGGAGGTTCTTCCCTTGCAAGTGGTGGTGGTGCTGGAAGTGGAGCAGGTTATGGTGGTGGAGTTGCCGGTGGTGGTGGAGGAGGTGGAGGGAAAGGAGGAGCTGAAGCCTATCTTGGTGGTGGAAGTGTTGGTCACGCTAGTGGATCTGGGGAAGGAGGCGGTGCAGGATATGGTGGTGGAGTTGCTGGTGGTGGTGCAGGAGGAGGAGGAGGTGGCAAAGGTGGTGGTGGAGGAGCAGCTTCTGCGGGTGGAAGTGCAGGCTCTGGCTCTGGTTATGCTAGTGGAGCTGGGGAAGGAGGTGGTGCAGGATACGGTGGTGGAGTTGCTGGTGGTGCAGGAGGAGGTGGTGGTAAAGGAGGAGGTGGAGGTGGGGCCTCTGCCGGTGGAAATGGTGGCTCTGGTTATGCTAGTGGAGCCGGTGAAGGAGGCGGCGCAGGATACGGTGGTGGAGCTGCTGGTGGTGCAGGAGGAGGTGGTGGCAAAGGAGGAGGTGGAGGCGGGGCTTCTGCCGGTGGAAATGGAGGCTCTGGCTATGCTAGTGGAGCCGGTGAAGGAGGCGGTGCTGGATACGGTGGTGGAGCTGCTGGTGGTGCAGGAGGAGGTGGTGGCAAAGGAGGAGGTGGAGGCGGGGCTTCTGCCGGTGGAAATGGAGGCTCTGGCTATGCTAGTGGAGCCGGTGAAGGAGGCGGTGCAGGATACGGTGGTGGAGCTGCTGGTGGTGCAGGTGGAGGTGGTGGAAAAGGAGGAGGTGGAGGTGTGGCTTCTGCGGGTGGAAATGGAGGCTCTGGCTATGCTAGTGGAGCCGGTGAAGGAGGCGGCGCAGGATACGGTGGTGGAGCTGCTGGTGGTGCAGGAGGAGGTGGTGGCAAAGGAGGAGGTGGAGGCGGGGCTTCTGCCGGTGGAAATGGAGGCTCTGGCTATGCTAGTGGAGCCGGTGAAGGAGGAGGTGCAGGATACGGTGGTGGAGCTGCTGGTGGTGCAGGGGGAGGTGGTGGCAAAGGAGGAGGTGGAGGTGCAGCTTCTGCTGGTGGAGGAAGTGCAGGCTCTGGCTCTGGCTATGCTAGTGGAGGAGGTGAAGGAGGTGGCGCAGGATATGGCGGTGGAGCTGCTGGTGGTGCAGGAGGTGGAGGTGGTAAAGGGGGTGGTGGAGGAGGAGCTTCAGCTGGTGGAAGTTCAGGTTCTGCCTATGGAAGTGGA
The DNA here is from genome assembly GCF_907164915.1 of Impatiens glandulifera. NCBI lineage: Eukaryota > Viridiplantae > Streptophyta > Magnoliopsida > Ericales > Balsaminaceae > Impatiens > Impatiens glandulifera. The sequence continues at coordinate 2,226,066 of NC_061864.1, forward strand.
GGCGGTGAAGGAGGTGGTGCAGGAGGAGGGTATGGCGGTGAAGGTGGGCATGGCGGCGGTGGTGGAAGCGGTGGAGGAGGTGCAGTTGCCGGTGCCGGTAGTGGCGGAGGACATGCAGGTGGCTATGCCGAGGGAAGTGGGTCTGGATATGGCGGCGGTGCCGGTGGAGCAAAGGGTGGTGGAGGAGGTGGTGGCAGCGGTGGGGGCGGGGCATCAGCTTATGCAGCAGGAGGAGCCAATGGTGGTGCAAGTGGATATGCTACTGGTGGTGGAAGTGGCGAGGGTGGTGGTCATGGTGGCTATGCTCCATAAAGAAAATAACAAAAGTATAATAGCCACCCATATAGTATAGCATCCCTCTTAATTAATTAATCTACACAATTGTAATAAAAACAATAAGAGTGATGCTTTTGTATTAATTGAGGGGATGGATGGTTTGAACTTTCAATATGGAATGAGTTGCCAAATTAAGATTATAAAATTATGGATGGCATCTATCAATTTCTGTAATGCTTATTATCCCATAATTAATTAAACTTGTAATTAAGTGCGTGCTCCAACTTAGCTTTCAAATTTATTACTCATAAAACACAACATATTTCTATCTTTATCACTGTCATGCAGCAATAACAACAAAATTGAGAAATCAAAAATATACATACATAGTGACAGTATAATAATATACATAACCTTTTATTTATTTGTGTTCTCAATATGTTTAGGCCTTTTGAATTTACACGAGTATAAGTATATCCATATTGAGGTAGTTCTTGCCGATGGATAAATGTGTTTTTCAGAGAATTCTGTCTTCAAAATCTGTCATTATAGTCGAGGCCAAGCTACTGAGTTTCTTCCCAGTCTCTCCCGCCATATCCTTAAGAGACGACAGATCCTGTTGGGCCTGCATGGACATAATCGACCACCAAAATCACGATTCCAAATTCCAACACATGGAATTTAGTTTATTACCTGGAAGGAAAATCTATTAATAATGTCTGTCGCATTGGCGTCCAATGATGAGTTATCTGAACCATGTCCAAAAAGATCAGCACTGGATATTGCTGCTGAACCCTGAGAAAAAAGAAGAAGAAGAAGCAATTGACTACTGTCTGTCTTTACATCCTCTGAAACAGACATTACAATTCTTGGTTAAAGGATTTTTATTATCCTGCTCATGTAAAACAGATGCAACTAGTGCAAACATACAGTTGATCCAACTTTTCGTTGTTTCTATTGAAATTTGTATATTTATTATCCCTAACTAAGGAGGATCATAGGGAAGCATCAGTAAAAAAAGAAGCATAAGATCAGAAACAGTGCATACTGAGAATTTCTGTAATGAAACTTTTGCATCCATAGCAGCTTTGTTTTGATCTCCAAAGTATTGTGCAGATGATATTGACTTTGCATTGGAGAACTTCTTCCTTGCTTCATCAGTCTCCTCAATCTGAGGAATAAAAACAGATCAAAATGTATTATAGAAGCAAGGGGAATGAATGCTTAGTTAAAATGCTATCCAAGAGTATGATAAGTCCCTATACTTGAAGAACAAATTAGGGTCCATTGAAACTGTCGGATAAAAATTCCACAGATCTTTAGAAAGCAGACAATATATAACCAAGAAATGTTTGTGTTAAATGTTGTTTAGTATTTTACTATTCAACTCTACAACCGACCAAATACTGCCCCGATCGTTTAACCTGCCAAGGTACGGTTGAAGATTTTAGGAAACAGATGCCAAGATTTGGATTTTCAATGAAAAAATTCACTCAAACCGCATCAACAATAAGACGGGTTTCCTAGCCATGTCAAAGTATGAGAGAATGACAATCATGTGTCTACCTATTTAAGGGAACTCAACTAGAACTGATAAAATAGCTCTAATTAAAATAAGTGAAATGCTTAATTAGGAAAACATAGTCAAAATGAAGAATGTCCTCATTACTACTTATACTACATTGATGTTATTATCTCCACTTGATAGCTTAATCAGATATAAATTCTGAGAAAAACTGAGTGATATATTTTGTTATTTTGAATCACTAGGAAACATAAAAGAAACCCATCTCCATTTCATGTTTCTGTCATGTAGTTCTTCTATTGTACGTGAAGGTAAATGTGTGATATGTGACTCACCTGAACTCTTGAATTGGAGCTAGTTTTTTTTGGATAGCTACTGTCCATTCCAAAATCAGAAAAGAAATCTGAAGACCTTGGTGGGGCTACATGACTTATCATTTGAGTGCCTCCAGAACTCATTTGAGCAGCAGCTGGGACATCATCTACATACTCAAAACGCGTTGTAGAGGGTGAAGCAGCAATAGGAGTGATAGTACTTGAGGCAGGAGCTTGCACAGATTTTTCTTCAGGTTTCTGGTCATAGAGATTTTCACTTGGCTGCATCCAAAATTTTAATATAAGCATGTGAAAACCAAAAAAACTTCTGCTTCATTGAAACCAGACATTTAAATGTTAAAATCTTGAAACTTAGACCTTGTTTGATGTGGGTTAATTTCAAATAAGCCACAATAAAAAATCTACTAATCTATCACATCATTCAAATCATCAACCAAAATACCCTCAACTTAAAAAAATAAATCATATACCCTAATTGTTTTTAACCCCATTTTGAAGAACCTACATCAAACAAGGTTATTGAAACAACCTAAGATTTAACAAGGCCTTAATTTATTATATATTTGCAGAAACACAAGTTACAGAGGATAAACCTTTGTAGTAAGTTTTCTGGCACCAAGACCTAGCTTTCCAGTTTTCTTGGCACCAAGAGGCTTCTTAGATGCAGTTAAAACTGTATGGGAGGATTTTGACGAAGACGATGCATCTGGTTCTTGTTTCCCTGAGGAAATTTCTCTAGGTTCGGTGGGCTTGACATCAAGAAGACCATTAAAGGTTTCTGATGACTTGGAAGCAATAGATGATGATGGTAAACCCGTGTCATCAGCAGGACTTTTTCCAATTTCCTTGGCAAGCAACTGCCTATAGAGTTCAGCAGCTCTAGAAGTATATTTGGCCTCGATCTTTCCTCCATCAATCCATCCATGTTGTCTAAAGAAAACATGGGCACGACTATTTCCCCCAAAGGACATCATCTTTAACTGTTCTGGAGTCCAAGAGTCTAAATTGGTAGACCTACATTGAAGCTTTTCTGTCAGAAATGAGTAATAGAAATAGCAGGAAATACAAAAAGTAAGGTAAATGAGAAAATGAAGACGTGATTTTCTGTAGTGGGTCACCTCACAAAGCTGACATGAACGCCAAGACTGCGGTGTACAGAGGAGCAGTCGATGCACAAGAAGATACCGTAAGTAACAGACGCCCAAGTTGGATTTTTGGCGTTGCAATCAAAACACATCTGAAGAAGAAGAAGAAATGAACAAAAGAAAAGAAAAAGGCCATACAATTAGGCCAATATCTAGAACTAGAAATAGAAATAGCATATCCATGCATGAATCAAAGCATCAACAAATGAAGTTCTTATATAGACATGGACGTACCTTGTTTTCCGACTTGGCTTTTAGCTTTTTGAACACCGCGTTCTTGTCGGTGAACAGATCGGACGCCATTGCAGACAGATCGAAACAAAACACGCGATCGCTTTGATGGAAAACTGTCGATTGATTTCCGATCTCCGTAAATCTTTTTTTTTTGTCTTGTTTTTGAAATGGCCGTTTTTGTTCTTAGGGAGAATATGACTAATTTGCCCACGGCTTTAATGAATTTGAAAATTTGGTGATGAGTTGTTGTCGGTCATTTTTGTAATTTGACATGAATAAATAACAACTCGATGATTTAGGACAGTTTGTTAGAGAAAGAATCACCAACCGACTGGTATAAGATCATCATCATCATAATCATATATAACACCCACGCAACCTTAATAATTACCCGAACATATAAAACTCACTTATTTATTTTCACATTTTCTATATAATTCCATCAAACTAAAAAAAAAAATTTCTTCTTTTATTGAGATAAATCTCATTTCCAAACAAAATCTTTTTTTAAATTCACATTTGATTGAAAAAAAAAATCAAAGATGATATTATATTATTTTAAATAAAATTTATTTAATTCTTTGTTAATTTATTTTGATGGATTGAACTTACTTCATTTTCATCTTTAGTGAGTTTTGTTTAGACACTATAGAATTTCTTGTTCAATTACAATTACTCCTATCAAAATTCTCTAGAATTTTATAGGCATATTTCTTTTTTAACATAAATCTTTGTTATATTTCAACACCTAAAAAATACTTCATTTTTCCAACATATAAATTGATTATCAAAACATCATTTAAAAAAAAAAATTAAAAATAGAGTTGGTTTTGAAGGATATTATTTATTTTCTCTATGATTGAAATAGGCTTTTTTTTTACGAATATATCATGTCCTGAGAGTTTGTTTAATATCTTTAGTTAGTTCACCATGTAGAAATGCATTTTTACATCAAATTTATACAAATTCAAACTTTTTGTGAACAGCTATTATAACCAAGATTTGGATAATGTTCTACCTAGTTACTAATTCGAAAACCTCCTTATAACTAACTTCATATTTTTAGGCATAAGCCTTCGGGATTAATCCGGCTTATGTTTGCACATTTCTCCCTTTTCTTAACACAAATCTTCTTTTCTTCTTTAGAAAATTTAATTAAATTTTCTATGTTTTGTTTTTCTCAATAACCTTAATTTCAGTTTACATTCTCTCCTTCAACTGGATACTACCAATAACTTCTTAAAAAAATTGAATGTGCTGATAAATTGAGAACTAGGTTACTCTAATCTTCTCTAATTAAGTGTAATCGACAATGTAGTATTTCTGTCAATAAAAAATCTCGTTTTTTTCTTTGACAAAGTTAGTGGTGAAGTTTATGAACTTTCTCGATGTGAGATTATTGGTGAGGGCAGGCCTTCATCTACTTTTCAGTTATTAGTTCCAAGTTTTCACCATCTTTATTTTCAATTTCACACCCACCATTTCCCATTCTAGTTTTTTTAACTAGAGTTATTTGACAATCCCAACACACATCTTCCTTAAAAATAACATCTCTATCCCACTATAAATTTTTTTTTTTTTAAATATGATCATAAAATCTATAAATTTTAGATTTCTTACTTATACCAAAAAAACATAAATAGAGCTCTTATTATTCAATTTTAGCATTTTGTATAATTACATATGTACATGTGCAATGCAATCAAATATTTTTAAATGACTTATAGAGTGTTTTATATCACTTTAAATTTTTTTCAGGAGTTTTTTCTTTCACTACACCAGTGAAACTTCTGTTCATAATTTATGCACAACTATGCACAACTTCAAGCTAAAAATAATTAGAAACTTATTTATTGGACAGCATTTTCTCACATCAATAATGATTATTCTATTTCTTCTCTTCAGTTACCCCATTTTATTGGGAAATATATCGTGCACTTAATTGTCTTTCTTATCTCATTCACTGAATCACTTGATAGTAGTTATTTGATTCATTGTAAAATAAAATCTCCACCTCTTTTTCCACCATTAGTTTGAAGTTTTTAAACAAATTAAATGCCTCAATTTTTGTTTTTTAAAAATAAACTCATAGTTGTATCTTCTTTCACTCATCGAAGTTGATATTATGGGACCACATATGTCTTCGTGTATGAGTTGGAATTTTTAGTTGATCTCCACTTACTTTTTTTTTTTTTTTTTTTTAATAGCTTGCATTGTTAAATTCTAGAGAGACAATGAATGCATTTTTTCTTAAGTGATTTTTTTTTTGTAATGTTTCAATCATTTTCTTGAGTTCCATAATTTCTAATTTAGATTATCATCATATAATGTCAAAGATATAATTCACCCTTATACAGTAGTCTTAAAACAAATTTTTAGCTTTTGATTTATTTCTGATCTTTTCAACATGATAATTAATAGTTTAAATATTAAAATATTCTGATTGTGCTCATTTGCACAGTAATAATCAAACATTTTTGTGGGGAGTGATACGACTTGTATTCTCTCCATTTTATAATATTGTTGATACATGTCTCACTAAGATGGCTCATACTTAGAAGGTTATTTCTCAAGTTTAGAATATAATATATTTCTAAAATAACTTGTCTTATACATTTTATCATTAACTTCACACTGTTTTTTACTGTAATAGTTAATCTTATTTAATTGAGTGTCTAAAGTCGGTCTGCAGCCGATAGAATTAGGGCTGCAAATGAGCCGAGTCGAGCTCGAACCAGCTTGAGCTCGAACTCGACTCGATTTAGTATTTATTAGCTCGACTCGAACTCGAGCTCGAACGTGTTTATAAATTTGAGCTCGAACTCGAGCTCGACTATTAACCTACAAGCTCGGCTCAACTCGAAAAGTTTGAACTAAAATTAAATTTTCAAACTCGAGCTCGAACTCGAACTCGAACTCGAGCTCGAACTCGAACTCGAACTCGAACTCGAACTCGAACTCGAACTCAAACCCAAACTCAAACCCAAACCCAAACCCAAACCCAAACTCAAACCCAAACCCAAACCCAAACTCAAACCCAAACATAAACCTAAACCCAAACCCAAACCCAAACCAAAACCAAAATTTATTTTCAAAATAAAAATATCAAACTTTCATACATATATAACATTTAAAACATTATATTTTAAAATAAAATATTAAACAATCATAAATATTTAAAAATTAAAAAAATAATAGTCCAAAGTCCAAACTTTAAAAATAGCAGACCACCATTACTAATCAAAATTCTAAAACATAAAATTTCAAAATTAAAGTACAAAATAATATAAATTGTTTGAACAATCAATATATTAATCTTTTTTAAGTATGTTCTTCAAATATAACACACGTACTTACCCGCAGTTAATAATATGAAATGTTTAAGCTTAAAACTAATTAATATAAAAATACATGTTAAAAAATATCTAAAATTTAACTTATATATTAAAGAGTAGATACTGTCAAAAAAAAATATTCATAAACTTATTTATAATTAGAATCTACTAATTATATATATATATATTATAATATACTATTAATCTTATAAATTCATTTTTCCATTCAACATATTATATATATATTATAATTTTTTTATCCCTTCATTTATATATACTAACATTTTTTATTATATATAATATATTAACATTTTTTTATCTCTTTCAATATTGTATATAATATATTAACAATTTTTATCTCTTTCGATATTATATAATATTATATACTAATTATTATATCTTTATTTACACATTTTTTCTATCATTAATCCAACCATAATATAAATTGAAAATTATTTTATATAAACCCTGATATAAATTGAAAATCATTATATATAATAATGTTTCTATATTTATCCAATCTCTAATATAACTTCATGCTTTTATATATATATATATATATATATATATATATATATATATATATATATATATATATATATATATATATATATATATATATATAAATAAATAATAGTGTTTTTTTATATTTATCCTATAAGCATTAGTTTTTTATCATACATAAGGAAATCAAAGTTATCTATAATAGAAGTAAAAATAGATAGATTTTAATTACCTGTAAGCCTTGTGAATGAATGAGAGAAATATTGTAGATGAAAGATAATATAAAAAATGGAATCAACCTATTATTAATGAGTGAAAGAAATAGTAAGGACAAAAAAAAGAAAAAAAAGATGAAATGATGAAAAAAAATAAGAAGATGAAATGCTTGAAGAAGAAGATGAAATGACGATGATGAAGAAGATGAAATTGTGAAGACGGAAGAGATAGAAGAAAAAAAAATGAAGAGTTATGTTGATTGAAATTAAGGTTTTGCTTTAAATAATATAATATAATAATATGGATTGGACCAATTATATGGGCTTTGAAAAGAGAGGAGAAAAGAGAAAAAATATTGTTTTAAATTTTAATATTAACAATAAATACAAAATATATTATATTATCAGGCTCGAAAAAGCTCGAACAATCATTATATGAGCTCGAGTTCGGCTCGAATATTAAACGAGCCGACTCGAGCTCGATTAAAGTCAAGCTCAAGTCGAGCTTTGACCGAGCGGCTCGCGAGTAGCTCACGAGCGGCTTGACTCATTTGCAGCCCTAGATAGAACCATTATAAGTTCTCACACATATGATGTGAGCACCTAGAATCTAAATAACAAAACCTCTTATTCATTTTTTTCAAGTGGTTTTGTTGAATTCATTATGATCATTTCTTTTTCACATCAACTTCACCATATTTTCAGCATATTGCGCATTATTTTTCCAGTTGGAACATCTTTTTGATAATGTCTAATATTGTGACATCTGTAACACTTTATTGTAGATATGTTAAAATATCTCAATTTGCCTCTTCCTTATTTTTTTTCAATTATTACTATAAAATTTGTGCCGATGTGCAACTAAAAAACTTTAAAGTTCATCGATAGACTGTCATCTGACTATTGTCCCTGGCTTCTTCAATAACCACTACATTATGAACTTCTCTCTTAATGTTTTTAGAATATTAATAGAGTCTTCTAATTTTTCACCATTACTTCTAATCTTATTGGCTAATACTACAACTAAGCAAAATAGTAATTTATCGTCGTTTTTCATCCCAAGTATTTGGAATTTTCTTCGTAGAATATTAAAAAAATGATCTTTTACCTTCTCATTACCTTCTTACTCTCTCTTCAAAGAGTCTTATATGATTTTAGAGGTACTCTATAGTACCTATCCAATATTTGCTCGAATACAAATAATTATTCACCTTACCGTCTTTCATCTGCATCTCGTTAAATTTAGTTCCGGCTCCACTAGTTGTTGGATTGCCGAGTGCCTCAAGATCTTGAGATCGAAGTAAATTTTTCATAAACTCGCTCAAGCGATTGTAGCGGAGACCGTCAAAGCTAGAGATTCTCATTTGTATTTACTCATGTTTGAGAGTCTTTGAGCTCTAATATCACTGGTTGAAATCAGAGAATGCAAAACTATCATAATTTATTACTAACAAAAATACTTTATAAATAACCTAAACAAAATACAAGAAATTAAGAGATCATATAGGTTAATTATTAATTATAAATTGCATTGATTTAAGAATTCAAAATCAAAATGAAAAATTACTTTATTATTTATTAAGTGAAATATTATATGTAATTCAATACCCTGTTCTCTAAATTATAACAATTTCAAAAACAAAAAAAAGAAATCCATATCGTGTTTTGCATCCCAGTTCATGTCAAAGCAGATCTAGTCACTTCATACACCAAGAAGCATGTGGCATTAGCAGGGATGCTTCGAGCCATAGCAGGTCCAAATCCCCTATATAAGCCCTTAATTCCTTGTGCTTTCAAGATTTTCTTGAAAGCATCAATTGAGCCTGAGTACTTGGGATTTCTAAAGTCATCCACCTGAATCAAGCTCTTGACAACATCGGTTGGGTATACAGATAGCCAAAAGGAAGCACCTGCCAGCCCTCCCGCAACCATCAAAGAACCTTGCCCCAAACTGGAAGTATCAGACCCTCCTGCAAGGTACTGCTTTAAAGCCTCATATACACCAAAAGTAACAGCATTTCCAGGCACTTCACGGGCCAAAGTTGGAATCAAGCCCTTGAATAGGCCTCGAATACCCCCTTCTGACCTTATTACATGTCTTGCTACCTCCATCGGCCCTCCATACTTCACTAAGGCTACACCACCCGAATTGCTTCCCGCCAAAGCACTTTGTGCTTGTAACCTGTTTAATGGTTTTCAGATTTACACCCCACAATTCAAGACATCAACTTGATGTTTATTACTTTAAAGAATTAGACCCATCATCTAGAAATCAACTAGAATGCAATTGCAAATAAAAACAAACCAGACCTGCATTTGATCAATTCGGTAGGGCATGCCAAGAAAGAGACAGCAAGTCCTGCACCAGCACCGCAGAAAATCTGATCACGAGGCGTAAGTGAAGCGCCGCCGGATTGGGACCTGAACAAGGCTTCCATTTGGCCTCTGACGGAGAAGAGGACAGCATTGAAAGCAGCAACGGTGGCCAGGGGAGCACCCATTCCTTTATACAGACCCCTCGGACCTTCTGCGGCGATAGTTTGTCGGACAGCATCAATGGCACCGGAGTACTTGGAGAACTGACCTGGAAGAGGAACAGGTTGGCTTTGTAGTTTTACCTTTATGGTATCAAAAGGGTGTCCCACGATCAGTTGGGCAGCCCCACCGATTGTCCCAGAAAATAGATCCTTTGCAAGATCACCCATCAAAATGACTCAGCGATAGAGATGATGATGATGATGAACAAATTTGAAGACGACGCCACCAATGAGCTGAAAGCGATGGAGAAAACGGCCAATAATAATCAGAGGAGCTCAGAGAAAGGCATAAATGTATATAGGGTTCCACATGACTACTGTACTGTAAAGCTTGTTTGGTTTGCTTTATTCATTTGTTTGTACTATGTATTTATTGTTATTAGAGAATAATGTTAGGTAGCCTAGTAGGCAATATATGTTTGTCTCTTGTTTCATACTAATTCAAATAAATTATTAATCACATTTTTTTATAATATTATAAATATTAAAACATAATATATTTTATTCAGTTAAAAAATATATAAGAAGTTAGTATGACTCCATAGTCTCCTTCCAATCTCAATTTAAGAAATTATTTTTTATGTTTTCTCTTCAGCCTCGTTTGAAAATCTTAGGTTATTTGATTTTTACCTGGAATTTAAAAAAAAATCTTATATAACCTAAATGAAAAGAAAACCAGGTTTTTTAATTTTATTTACTTAATATTAATATAACCATGTACATATATCAATAAAGGGTATTTTTAAATTTTTTTTAAATAAATAGTGGGTAATTTAATTATTTTAATATATAAAAAGATTGATTAGATAATTGAGTTGATAAATTAATTTTTGAATAAAAAAAATAAAACAATAATAATAATAACCACTACATCAAACAAACCCTTAGACATCTACATGATAATTTGTACTCATTAGTCATTCCCATTCATTCCAGGGCGAATTCAGAATTTTTTTTTCACTGGGCTTAAGGTTAATTTGGATACTTGGGTCGGATTTTGGGTTGACCCGCCCATAAACTTAAAACGGTTAAAAATAAAATTAAAAATGCTAGAGGTATGTTTCGAACTTACAACCTAACAAAAACAAGTACAATCCTTTAACGAACTAGGTTACTAAGATTTTATATTTTAAATTCAACACCAAATTTGATAAACGCGAGACGTTTTAACATTAATATAAATTCAAGTTTGTAACTTAATATATATATATATATATATATATATATATATATATATATATATATATATATAATGATGTTGAGTAAATGGATACTTGAGTCGGATTGTGGGTTGACCCACCCATAAATTTAAAACAGTTAAAAATAAAATTAAAAATGTTATCCGTAATTTTTTTTCACGGTTTTTTATATTAGGGCTAAATGCTAATTACACTAATACGGGTAATAAATAAAAACATTAATCAAATTGTTCCATAAATATCCTTACTAAAATAAAATAAATATATAAAATTTAATTAAAGATAAGAATATTCCATTTAAAAAAGAAATTTATAAATTTAAAACTATATAGTTGAAGAAAAATTAAATTTAAAAATGTAAAAAGTTAAATTAATTAAGTTTTAAATAAAAAAAACTAACTATATATAAATAAAAAAAAATATGAAAATATAATAAGTGAAGTTAATTATATGATAATATAAAAAAAAAGTAAATAAAATATAAAAATAATAATAAAATTACAAAATCATCGTTATAAAAATATATTATTAAGTGAATAGACATTTAAAAAATTAGAGATCATTAATGCATATAAGTTATATTAGAAGAGTATAATTATAAATTATATTAACTTTTAAAATATAATAAAAAAATTAAAATAATAATACAAAACCCGGGGAGAGGCCAAAGTTTGAACACCTTACCTCCCCATTATTGTTTCATTCAAATACCAACTGGACTACATAACATTTGTTATTCATATACATATAAAACTTTATTATTTTAAAATTCTACCCTGGGCTAGAGCCCGCCACGTGGTTCCGCCGTTGCATTCATTTATGATTTTTTTTTTCAAACAATATTTATGATAAAATCTCAATTTTAGAGTTAATAGATAATTTAAATGACAATAATATTATTTATGAGATAAAAATAAATAAATTTAATTATTAATAAAAAAAATCAAAATAAAAGTAAAGGCAATAAATCTGATAAAAATAAAAAAGAATAAAAACATGATAACTTTTTAATTGATGAATCAAACAAAATACTTTGTTAACAGTTACATGCAAAATTCAAATCGCTTACTTCCTTTACCAGAAAAAAACAGAATACCAAAATAATAAAATTAAACTAATATGTGTATAAATTGACTTGTCAAATCCATTTATTTTTAAAATGGATAGAAGTTGATTTTGTTTTCTTAATTTTTATTAAAATATTAGTTTAATTGTTTTTAATATGTACTAAACTCATTTTTTTTTAATAAATATAGCAAACTCCTTTTTTTTTAATTTTATTTAAGTTTTTAGATAATCTATATATTTTCTTAATCGATTTAAATATTTTTCTTTCTAAAATTATATAAAACATTCCTCTAAACCTGGAGTTAACTAGAAAAGAACATGAAAAATAATCTAAACAAAGTCTAAACCTGTAAATCAAAATGAACTTTGATAGTAAAGTAAACAAAATATTTTTGTTGTCATTGAAATTTACTAAAATTCCTAAAATATCGAATCAATTTTACAAAAATAAATACATAATATTTTTCTCATTTTCTCAAAATAGTTAAATAGAAATATATGGGAGCGAGTAATTTAAATAATATGTAGATTATTTAAAAAACTGTGATAGGGATAATTTGAAAAATAAAGTTTTTTTTTAAAAAAAAAAAATTAAAGGGTACTAATATATAATGATAAAGGTGAATACTTACCATAAGGTCATGGGTTCAAGCCCGTCATACAACAAGTTCTGCGTCTGGTTAAATTGTTAAATATGTTTGCGGGTTACCTACTTAATCTGTTTTCCCATTTTTATTTTTTTTTATGTAATGATAAAATATTATTTTTTAAGAGAATAGAGACTATTTTAATATTTTGATTAATCAATTAAATAATTTGATAAATATTTAATAAATAATATTTAAGTAGGTTCATACTTATTAAATTAAAAAAATATATATATATATTTCAAAATATAGTTATAAACAAGTTGTTAAGAACACTTTTGATAATAAAAAGTAGAGAAGATATTGTTGGGCCTGGGGAACATTTTATGAAACATATTTATTTTGGGCGGTTTCTAAATAGAGAGAGTGGGCCGTGAAATGTGGACCTCATTCATTTAATGTGTAAAAAGTTATCATGATAATAAAAAAAACATAATTATAAAATGATACCTACAAGATATTGTCAATATGGCCCACACAGTTGTGTGAAAGTGACAAAATTTTAAATTGCCCTTCAACCTCTTGTGTTATTAATTTATTCTTTTTCTATTCAGTATATATTATTTTAAAACAACTTCCTAAATAAACATTAATATTTCCCTTTCCAATGTATTCTTTTTCTTCTTTTTATTTCACCTTTACACAAACGTAATGTAATTATGGTAAAATAACTCAATAAAAAATATTATAAATAAGTCACAACACCAATTGATCTTAATTATAAAATGAATCAAATCCAGTCAACAACAAACACTCATACTATCGGCATCAAAAAGCTCCACCCACCAATTTTTTATAAGAATTTGTACACAAATGGTGAGCTCTTTCTTGCCTTTTCTTTTCATTTACCTATGTTTGTTTGTAGATATTGTTGTGTAAATTCAATTCATTTTATAATCAAATAATTTAAATTTTAAGTGATTATAAATATATATTAAATGATAAAGCAAATAATCAAAATCAATAATCACAAATACATTAATTTTTGCACTCTACCACAGTGTGAGTGATGATTCACCACAGTTATAAATCACTAATAAAAAAATGTTTTGAAAATAACACATGATTATAATAATGATTCAAAATACAAATATCTAAAAATTAATATTTTATCACTGTAACAATTACAATTTTGAAAATTATCAAAGTAAAAAGTAAAAAATTATATGTGCATCTAATAAAGATGTATAATTTAGGAGATGACTGCATAAAAAAAAAAAAACATTTTTAATAAATAAGATTAACTTTAACTTTTAACAAAATAAAACAAATTCTTATAAAAAATAAGGTCAAGATCATTTATTTGATTACCATATTAACCATTAAGGTTATTTTTTATAAATAAAAAAATCATCATGCATATCTTTATTGTTTATTAATTAAACTTGGATGGTATAATTTGAAGGTAAAATTTTAGTCATTTAAATTTTTTTCACAAGCGAATTATTTTCACATTTATATAAAATAACCGTTACGCGCTGTCTTCTTACTGTAACGTATTATTTTATTTTTTTAATCATTTTATCACATTTATATAAATAAAATAACAATAGTACTATATTTTTCGATTTTTTCAATTATTTTCACATATTACATCGTTTTTAAAACATTGAAACCGTATTCGACAGTTTTAAATACGTATATTTAAAAAAAATACTAAATTTAAAATATAAATACATCAAAATCGGTAGATTTTATGTCATTATTAAAAAAAAATTAAAATCTATATATTTTTTAATTTTCTTAAATATAATTATTATTTTATTTAAAAATATAATAAATTAATTATAAAAAAAATAATACGTTAAAATAATATAACCAGTTTTGTTCATTTAATTTTTTTTTTTAAATTCGAACCCATATACTAAAACTCTCATTCTTATAAAAGCATCCAAGTTGGAACCTCAAATTAACCATGCTAATTAAAAAAAAACATAGAAAAATGAAAGATGAAGAAAAAGGGCCATTAAAATCCATGAAGAATCTGGGATTGTGCCGTTGGATGATCTGCGGTGGAGAGTGGAACGATGTCACTCTCAAGTCTCAGCTGTGGATAGGAGAAAGGCAATGATTGCTGTGAGAGAAAGAGAAAGAGAAAGAGGTAATGTCTTATTTCAAATCAGAGCCCCCCATGCACTGAAGTCGACTTTACCCCCATTTCTCTCTCTCTTCTTCCTCAACCATACATTCATTCTCTCTCTCTCTCTCATTGATAATAACATACCAAATCTCACTTTGTATATGTTTTCTTGGTTTATTATTGTCTTTTTTTACTGTGCAGTTACCGAAAGAAATATATCGAATCTTGGTTATATATATATATATATATAAACAGGTGGTAATGTATATATATATATAGTCGACAGAGATACGTACATTAATTACTACTCATGATCATGATTCATGAATATATATATATGTATGATATATATTTGTCGTCGTCGTCGTCGTTCGTACTCTGTACGTAATTTAATTACCAGATTGTCCTTTATCACCACTATTTATACATGCTTTTGTCTTTCTGAAACCACATGACTGCCTATTTCTTCTTCAATTCAATTTATCATCCATCAATATCAAATTAATAATTACAACTTTCTTTATAATTAATTTATATATAAGAGCTAGCCTAATTAAGATCAGTAGTGGTGTATACAAACGTCGTATGTGAGAAAGAGATCAGGAGATCCATCATGCATGTCGGCATATATATACATATATATATATATATATATGGGGACCAAACTAGCTATAGGTACTACTTTTTTATGGATGTTGGAGGAAATTAATTAATTATATAATAATATTACAATATCCATCAGAATATATATAGCTAGCGACTGGCTTAATTTGTTGTGGTCTCTCTTACCAAGTTAGCTAGCTAGCTGTCCACCTCTAAATTATATATGGTGGGAGGGGGTCCAAATTTCATTTCACTTAAGCCTTGTTTCAATTGGGTTTTCATAGAAAGAGAAAATAATAATAATAATAATAATGATCGATGATTTTAAAGAAGTAACGATTATTTTTGGTAAAAAGATTTATATATATATATATAATAAAAAATAATAATTTAAAATAAAAGGTATTTTAGTATTTTGATTAATAAAATAAATGATTTGATTATTTATAAGTGATTGATTAAAAAATTAATTTTCAAACAAAACTTTATTGTATAAATATAAATGCATCAGATAATAAATATGTTATATATATTGAGGGACAAAGATTCTCTAAATATGTTATCCTTTTCGATCCCGACCACATCAACTTCTTATAACTTCCTAGCTAGCTAGCTAGCTAGATAGATAGATGCTATATTTATATATATACTCTTTTCATGTCTTCAATATACATATATATCCAACTTTCAACTTATTGGAACACCTGAAACAGTATATATACCATTCAACTAGCTAGTTACTACAAATTAAGTTTGAATTTAACTAATTAATTGGATTCTTTTCATTAATTCATAATATTAAACACAAAAATCATGAAAATTTAATTTGCTACAAAATATGCCACAATATCAATATAAGTTAAAAAAAGAAAAAAGGAAAAAGAAAAAAAAAAGAGTTCAAAATTAAGTAGATGGTCCAATTCGAGGTTCTCTAATGACATTAGATCAATATCAGTTTAACATACTAAGTAGAATACATATGTTTTTCAGAACACTGTAAATGAGACCCATATGATTTCTCTCTTGTGGAAGGTTATACACCAATGCTTTAATTATTCAATTTGACTAATTTTAATAACCTAAACAAAATCAAATATCATTTCATTTTCCTTTCATCCAACCCATTATTTAATTCATTTACCAAAATACTAATACATTCTATTTTAAATTATTATTTTTTATTATATATATATACTCTTTTAATAATCATTATCTCCTCAAAATTATCAATTATTAATATTTTTTTCTCCCTCTAAATTTTTCAAATAACTTCAATCCGAAACTCTAAACAAATGTTGATAACCCAAACTCAGGGCGACACAGCAAGCCCATGAGTTAGGGTAAACACAACTCTATGCCTCCCGATAACCAAATTTAAAAAACAAAAAATTATTTTCTCTTTCATTCTTTCCTTTTGATCTCTTTCCTCAAATTTTCTTTGTAAAACAAATAGTCTATGAATGAATCTGATAACGATACCAACAAGTTGTAGCCTAGCTAGCTTGATGCAGCCATTTGGCACAAAGACTCAAGACCCCAAGGGAAATAAGTTGTTAGTGTTTACACATCAACATAAGTATCATAGAGAATTCTAGATAGCATCCTGGCAAATCCCCATTTTTTTTCTACTGGCTGGCTATGATCATATTGATGTTTTATTAATCAAGAATTTTGTTTTCAGACTTATATATAATCTCATGGGTGTGAATTGACAACATTATGTCATATGATTTGTAAACAGCAGGAATTAATTTCATGTTACAAAATAAATAAAAATATATAAGGTTCAATCTGTTTCCACTTAAATCAGGACTCTGGCACTGAGTTCCCAAGAAGTTACATTAATGGCTGGGTACTGTAAAATATTTAAATAAGTTTTGAATGAAATAATTAAACCGTGTCTTACATGGTAAATAAATGGAAGATAAACCTTATAAACAACGAATCCTTTATGTGCAGACAATAATCAAAGAGCTCATTCATAAGGGGACAAGATATTTTTTTAATTAGAGATTTCTTAAAAGCATTGTCCATATCATATGTGTTATAACTATTGTCCTTGGCAACTCTCTCTTCAAGAAATTAAGAGAAGAAAGAGAGATCACCCCCACGGAAACATATGCATGCCCCAGAATTTAAAAGCCTGAGGGAGAAAATGACACTGCACTGCTATCTAATTATCACACTCTCTATCTATCTTGATTGCTCATCAAAACCCTAATTCTCAATAGTGAAATTCTGGAAAAATATCTGATAAAAGTGTTTTTTTTTTGTTTTTTTTTTCAAGAATAAATATATTGATAAAAATAAAAATAAAAAAACAGTTTTTTTTTTAATATATACCAAAACACTTTATATTTTATTTTTTGGGGTTTAAATTAAAAAAAAATGATTAGATGGATGAAATGATTGCTGTTTAGAATAAAAACTCTTTAAAAAAAATCTTTAAAATCCAGAGATCAAACAAGCTTAAAGACAAGGGATGAAAGTGAGAGTATCATCAATCTTAAAATAAAAAAAAAAAAAACTAGTTTTCAGTATTTATTTTCCTCATCTGTAATGTACTGATGTCCAGTACTAGCCATTTGCAGGATCAATCACATGTACACACTACTACACATGCACAATTCAAGAAATCAAACCATGTAAATTAATGTCACAAATTGAAAATAATTATACTAGTAAACTAGAAGAGAAGAAGAACACAACATTTTTCATATAATATCATCAAAAAAGTACAAGATTACATATTCAATTTAATTAACATGATCATGAAGATGGCCAGTTACGTCCTAGCCTGAGCTCCAGATCAATCTCTTCAGTTGCTCCTTGAGTACTGCTTGAACTATGATTAGGGTTATAATTATAACCGACCACCGGAAAGTTAATACATGATATCGAGTTGTTTTGAGGGTGTGGCAAGGTGTCGGAGAAGAGTCTCGAGGTTTGATGAGATGCTTTTTCGGGGAGAATTGCGCCTGTACCGATGCTATTAGGGTTTGGCGGCAATGAGTAGACAAGGCAGAGACCGCCGTTCGTCATGAAATCTTGAGGCGGAATTATGAGAGGGGATGTGGGGGAGGCGACCGTGGGGAGAGAATTAAGAGGTGGAGGAGGAGGATATGGGTGGGACTGGTGGAGCCTTGCCCTATCGCGGCGGTGAACGTTCATGTGGCCGCCGAGAGCTTGCGCTGACCTGAACTCACGGCGACAGAAAGAGCAAGTGTAAGATCGGGGCGGCCAAGTGGTCCCCATTGCTTGATTGGTATCCTCTTCAAAGGCCTTGACTTCCCAATTAGGGTCTTCTTCATCATCGTGGTCGGCTATGACATCATCCATAGGAAAATTGGGTTGGTTCAACATCCATGTAGCGGTCGCCGGCGGCGCCGGCGGTTGGAGATTGTTGTGGTGGTCGGATTGGACTAATCTTTGAAGGTGAGTCAAGGAGATGAGGCCGAGATCACCAGCCATGAGTATAATAATAATTATATATTATTATTTTGATGAGTTTTCAGATAGACAATAAAAGGTATATAGGATATGAGAAATCGATCGATCGAGATAGGGAAATGAAGAAGGAAAAGTGGGTTAAATAATAAGTGATGGGATAATATTGGTTGGGTGTGACTTGTGAGAGAAAATGTGGACATATTAAACCCTAGAGAGAACCCACGGAGATACTAACAATGTTTAGTTTGAAATAGAAATTAATTATGATTTGGAATTTAGTGAGAAGAGATAGATGGATAGAGATAGATAGATAGATAGATTGGAATCCAATCTAGTGTCACTGAGTAGTCTATGTATGTGGTGGAGACAGTCATTTTCTTCTTTACATTGGCTTCATCGCCCTCTATCCGTCATGCATTTGCTTAGGTACTTTCACCCCCTTTTTTTTCTTTTTTTTAATTTTAAATTTGGTCACATTTGAAATTCAAATGCATTACCTAAATAGATGAGTTAATGTGCACTACCATCACTCATGAACCTGAGTTATTAGTTTTCATCAAACCAATAATAAATTATATCTTTCAAAAATATCAATTAATCCAAACAATGAGACTAGTTCATCAACATCATAAATCAAACCATTAACTTAATTTGAATGAACATTGATGTATATTAAACCAATTCAACAAGCACAAACACAAAAGAATATATATATATATATATATATATATATATATATATATATATATATATATATATATAAAAATATATATAATGATGCTTAATTTCAAAGTGTCTGGATTAACGGGTCGAGAGCTCTGGTTAATTTGGATATATATATGTGAGAGTAAATGGATATCTGAGTCGGATTGTGGGTTGACCCGCCCATAAACTTAATACGGTGTAAACTAAAATTAAAAATGTTATACGCATGTTTCAAAATTGCAAACTAACAAAATAAATACAACTCTTTAATCAAGTGTGATTGAGATGTGATCTGTCACGGATAATAGGCCGGTATCAATTGAAAGTGGTTAAAAATATGAATCAAATATTTGATTGATCAAAGAGTGAAGTAATTAATGATGTTAAATGTTAAAAAAATATGAATCAAGTATTTGATTGACCGAAGTGAAAATGTAAGGTTACGAGATAAGAGAATCATTTGAAAAAAAATATGTGATGAGATATGTGAGAATATAAATTATTTTACCGAAGTAAATAAAATGTAAAAGGATAGTTTTCTATTTTTTATTTTAATATATTATTCGTAATTTATTATAAAAATATATTTAATACATATTATTATTTATATTCGTTTGTATCGCAAGGAAACGAAAAATCTCTCACACAATTTAATAGACATATATGAACCTATTATATTTTGGATAATGAGCATGCTGCCCAGCCTGGCCCGGTTAAGTAAAATATTTAAAACTAAATTTAAAAGTTAATTAATACTAACATTTACATAATTCAAATTAATTAAATGTTTAATTAGCTTATTTTATGTGTATTATACTTATCCAAGGTTGGAAGAGTTATAGTTAAAAGTATTTTATTTTCTAGCTATATGAAATAAATGTTTGACTCTATTATTAAATGCAATAAATATTAAATTTTGGTTCAAGATTAATTAGTGAAATATTATGTTAAGTGTACAAAACGTTTTGTTGAGAAAAAACACTTAACCATTTAATCAAGCGCAAAATTTGCCGCCTGACGGGCTCGAACCCAAGACCGCATAGAGGCCTGACTGGGGATATTCATCTCTTGTTGCCGCTAGACTAGAAGATTAAAATTGTTGAGTAACATAACCAATTATTCTATTTGTTGAGACTCCGAAAAAAATAGTTTTATTCGGGTCTTTGATTAATGATGTGAGATCGACATTAATACAATATTTCATCCTCCGTAACATTCGATTCTAAATAAATATATTATTTGTGTATTTATTGTCCCACTTCATCTTACAATGTTCAATGTCATTTTTTTATATTAAAGCTACCCTAATGAATTTTCTAGAATATAGATCAATATTTTTAACCTTTTAACTTAGTAAACTCTTTCATTCGAGTTTGTGATGTGGTGGTGTGTACGTACTAAATTTCAATATGGAATGTAATTAGGTAGTTGTACAGATTTATGCAACTTTTATTTTTAAAATTTTATTTTTTATAAATATTTGAGATATATAATATGTTAACAATGAAATAAAAATTAACATAATTGGTTAGTTAAATATAATTTTAGTTTTTTTGATGACCCAAAAAAAATACAAATATCATTTGGTGGGTGGCTCTATGATCATTGTTGCATTATAGTGTGGTGTGTATTGAAAATAATTTTTTTTTCTATTCAACATCTTTGGAAAATGACAATAATATTGCAAGTGAATGGAAGAAATAGTCTTTTACCCCTCCTTAATTAATCACATAGTTATTCTCGCCCTAGCTCTAATATTAACATTATTATAATTCAACATTAATGACTCATCAAACTAATTAATAATTGCTTACTCACCCATTCAATCCGTGTCTCAACTTTTGTATAGTATTATAAAACAAAAACTAAATAGTTTTACTTTATTTTTTTTATGTATCTGATAACTTATCACAAATTTTGAACAAGAAATATTTTATTTTACAGTTTACGCCATGTATTTAATGAAAATTCTGAATTAAACAAATAGTTTAAAACAACAATTAAAAACTTGTCATATATCATAATGATCACATCCCATAAGTTAACGTTTCAAATAATTTTTTAGGCAAGAAGAAAGAAGTTAATTCCATGAGAATTTATAACTCATGAACTTCAACTAATTTAGTTAAAATTGAGATTATTACTTTTAAAAGAGTATTGGTTATAAATTATTATTATTTATATATAAATTAAGTATAAAATAATTGAATAATATTACGAATAAACAAATAATACTAGAAAGAAAAATCTTATTTACAAAATCAATTGGATGAATTCATTTATTTGAACAAATAATTACATTTTTTTATTTATAAATATTAATTTCACTCTTTTTATATATAAAATCAATTGAATTTATCTATAAATTCATAAAATTGTGCAATTTATTTATTTGTTTTATGTTGGAGCTCAGTTAGATGACTATATATGATAATTACTACTAAAAATAATTCTGGAAGGAGATATATATTTGTTTGGGCTGATCGTTCAAATAGGCCATATGAATCAAAACTTAGCCCATTTCCAAATAAATGTAATGGAATCTTTACAATTTAGTAAATTAAATTGAGATTAACTATTAAATTAGTTAAATATTTAAGATTTTAAATTTTATTCATTTAAAATTATATAATTAATTTATAATTGATTTGATTTTATATAATTAAAAGGAATTTATATCTGTAAAAATTAAAATATGTTCATATATCCAAATATATTTTGTAACTATAATATATATATATATATATTTGAAATATAGATTTATATGTAATAATTTTTTGTTTTTTTTAATTAAGATTTTTTTTTAATTAAACTTGAGCCCTGTGAAGATCATGAGGTAAATGTGGGACAATATGGAACCATTACAAACTAAGTTAAGACAAAAAAACAATTGTCACAAATTTAATTAAATGAAATTAAAGTTTTGAGTATGTAATATATATAATAAAATTGTATACAATATATTCATTACTTAAAAACTAATTATTAAACTTTATATTATATAGTTAATTTTTTTGAATTTTGATTTTTTTTAGCAGATCACACTTTATTCATGCGATTTAACTTCTGATATTATGCAAAATGGGCTTATTAGGCCCATTAACTAAAACTAGCAGTCACATAATAATAAAATAAAAGTCCGCCTATATGACCGCTATTTAAAATATGAAATATCCACTCTCGTAGGTCCTCACCTCATAAATCTTCTTATTTTTAATAAATTTGATGATTATATCTTCTCTTAAAGTTTACCTATTATGAAATTGAGATTTATTTATTTTTACCCATTTTCTATTTTCTTATTTTTTATAAATTAAAAATACAAAGCTTACAAGTTACAACATATCCCACCCTTCAAGGATTTTCAATTACGAAATTTCCTGAGAGGCAAAACGATAAAAAAAAAAGTAAATTTTTTTTTTTAAAATATGACCATTTTGTCAGTTCTGTTGAGGAAAAAAAAGGTGTAATAGAAATCGAATTCACAGTTTGGTTGATACAAACTTTTGACATTTCTCACATATTTTGGTTGAATTAAATTTTATACTAAAGTTTATCAAATATAATAAGTAAATAAGTGACAAATGAATTTAGAAGATATAGTTTGACCATAGTCCCACAATCGTTAATATGGGTAAAAACATTATTGAAATTTTTAGTATATTGAAAACATTTGTACTGCATAATATCATAATTATTTTTTATTTTATTTTATATACTGAACAATAAACGGTATGGTATAATTCCGATAACGAAATTATCTGTCCATATCAACATAAGGTTTTAAAAGTTTTGATACATTGATGTATACCAAAATAATATTTAAAATTAAAAAATATATATATATATAATACTTATAATTAAATATACCATGACTAATTAAATTATAAATAAGTAAACCATAATTCTCATTTCAAAAATTAGATTCACATATAACCGTCTTCAACTCTTCACTAAGATCAAATGGGTGATCAACGAATTAATAATCTTAAGAGATTTTTTTCAAATATATTTGAGGCTAACTCTTAATATATATATATATATATATATATATATATATATATATATATATATATATATATATATATATATATATATATATATATATATATATATATATATTTTCCTCATTATAAATCAATTGATTCATTCTTAAAATATTTGCCGTTAATTCAATTATAAAAATCCCTAACTTTTAAGAATCAAATAAAAAAATAATTAAACTCTAATATCATTAATTAATACTATTCCTGTATATTTTATTTTACAAGATGTGAAATTAATATGAATTAAATAAATAAAAATTGTTGGAGTCCTAAAATAAATGTTTTATTATAGTATTGATTTTTTTAAAAATTTATGTAATAATTATAATGGATTGTTTTTTTTTTCTAACATATTTTTTTCGACATTACGGTATAATATTAATATCATATCGAAGTATCGGAATACTACCAATATTCGGTATGATCGATATTTTACTTTTATTGTACCAAGATTTCGATATGGTGTTCGGTATGTATAAAAAAGTGTAATATATATACCGTACTGATTCATTGATAATCATTTTTTATTGTTCTATTTCAATGTTTTGATTGAGGATGGTATGTTCGGTATGTATAAAAAATGTAATATATATATATATAACGTATCGAATCATTCATAATCATCTTCATCGTTTTATTTCAATGTTTTGATTGAAGATTGTATCTTTGCTTTCTTATTTTATATAACAAGTTTACTAATAATTAATTTATAATACAAAATTATTATATTTAAAATATATATATATATATATATATAAAGAAAAAAAATAAAAAATAGCACAAACCTGGGAATCCTTAGTGTTTGGATTGACATTTCCTTGTTTAATTCATACTCTTTGAAAATAAATTAAATATATAAATTGTCTAAGTAGAATATGGAAGAAAAGAGGATAATGATGAAAAAAAGGGTTTAAGATGAATGCTTAAATAATAATAATAATAATAAATTAGAGAATTAATTAAATAAAATTAATTGAAAAGCATATATTGCATATAATTCCCCACCCACCCATTATGATGCAGTGGGAGTCACTATCAAATATCAATACCCACATGAGCCATGAGCCATCATCATCATCATCCACTCCAACACATTAACCCTAGCCCCTTGTTTTTTCTTTTCAATATTAATTACACCTTTTTGTCATTTTTCTCTTTTATTTTCTTTACTTAGCCGAATCTATGCTCTTAATCTTTGTATTAATTACCTTTTCAAATAATCAGCTTTTGGCGGGACCCATCTCGAAAGTAACATCCCACCTTAATCAATAATATCAATATTGACTAATAATACTTAATTAGGACTTATAATAATATTAACTCTACAAATTGCCCCTTCTCCTCCCCCAAAGATTTTCGGACTCGAGCTGAGTGGGAAAAAATAAAAATTTGATTTTTTTAAATATTATATTAGAATATTAATTTTAAATGAAGTAATGTTTTAATTTTTATTATAATTATATATATTAACAAATTCGTTCAAATTAATAATTAATAACTCTCTAATATTCTAAATAGTCACATTAAATAATACAAGATTATAGTTAAATTTATTAAATATGTATATCAAACAAAATCAAAATTCAAATACCAAAAATTATTCAAATAATTAAACAATAAAATTACTTAATTTATTAATCTAGTTATAAATTTTTAAATCATTTAATTTATCAAATAAAATTTTAATATTTTGTTTTAAACAAATCTCAAATAAACTATTTAATATTTTATTTTTAAAATATAAAATCCCATCAAGCCAGAACACACTTGGACTTAATTAATTTAATTTGTAAATATGAATTGTTTAATGATGGTGATTAAAATAAGTGTACATGTTTATAAAATGCTTAAGTAATGACTTTCCATTAATAAATTGCAATATCATAATTATATATAATTAATTGCTTAATTATGTGATTGAATGATATAATTAGTACATGCTTTAAACAATACTATTCAATCAAGCCATCATAAACTCCGTACCATGCAACTTAATTAACTCATTGATTGATTTTTTATTTTAATAAAAAAAAATAAGTTACAGCAACATTAATCAAGACCAACATCTATAATTAATTAAGTACTAGAAAACACATATAAGTTTATTAAAAAAAAAATATTTACAGATGTGGCTAACAAATTGAAGTGTTTAATTATATACTTATTGTCATTGCACATGTTATATGTAATATGTCTAAAATAGAAAGTCCTAGGTTTGTACATTTTCTCATTATTCCTATCATTTATAAACTGCTATAAATATATATAAATAAATATATATATATATATATATATTATTTGAATGTTTTTTTTGAATTTTTTGTTTTGCATTCCTTATTTTTTAAACTATTAAATTAATTATTTAATGAATTAATTAAAATACTTAATTATTTATAAATTTTAATTACGAAATAATATTTTGATAATTTGATGAAAAGAATATTATAAAGTATAAAAGATATTTGTTATCAAAATTTAATTTCATTAACTTAAATTATTTTCAAATAACACTCAAACGCTTTTTAATTTGGTTTTTAGGTGAATACTTTAATTTTTATAGTATCTACAGCCACCATTTTTTATAAAATAAATAACGTTACTTTTGAAGAATACATAGAAAGTTGCACCGGTCGGAACTAAATCTTAATTTAAATTTGGTTAATAAGATGGTTTATGTCCGAACATTAATATTGTTAGATTGATGGTCAATGTTATTAGGTAGGATTATCAAGGTGATGTGGATATTAGTTATTCTGAAGAAAGCATTCGACTGACAAATTCCAAATTTTCAAATAATTCATTATTGTTATTATTAAAAAAAAATCATTGATTATTTAAACAATTTATTTATTTTAAAATTATGAATAAATTTGAGTAAAATTCAAAAACTGTATTAATATACAATGAAAATGAATGAGATGATTAATAAAAAAATTGTATAAATGCTGAAAAATAATTTTCAATTTAAAATATATTAAGAGTTGGTTGGAATTGAGTTATTTTAATAATTTTGAAGTAAAAAAAAAAGATGATTGTTAATAATTTTAAAGAGATAATAATTAATTTTTGTAAAAAGACTTAAAAGTAAAAAGATATTAATATATAAATAAAATAAAAAAATTCTAATTTAAAATAAATAATATTTTAGTATTATAATTAATAAATAAATAGGGAGTAAAATAATATTTAATTTTGTTTGTATTATTAAAATAACCCAAACTAACCCATAAAAAGTGTTTTTAATGATAAAGAAGGTATAACACTGTTAGGTTTTAATATTTACATTTTTTATTTATATAAATTTATATATTATATTTAGTATAAATAACTAGTATTTATGTACATATTATTCTTATATTATTTATTTTTTAATATTATATATAATAATTTTTTATTATACTCTTTATTAATATTATATATAACATATTATTATATAATATATTAAATATATTTTATTTAGTTTTGATATTATTATTATATAATATTTTTAACATATTTTTGTAAATAATTTAATATTTTAATTAAAAAATATTTATTTATTTTTATAACGAATAATTTTATTAATTATTATTTTCTATACTTACTTAAGTTTATTTTATATATTATTTTTATTTTAAGTTTAAGTTTATTTTATTACAATTATTAACAATATTTAAATTAAATAAATATAATTTACAGTTTATATTATAATTAATTTTTTTATTTTAATTAAAATTTCATTAATTATTAAATAAATAATAAAATAATTTATAATAATAAAAAATATTAATTAGAATATAAGTAAATATAAATAATTGATTTGTTCTCTATTTTATTTTTATGATTATATATGTCAGCAAAAATATTTAGAAAAATTCTGCAAATTTAATTATTGAATCATTAATTTATAAGACTAACTACCCAATCAAAGAACAATCCAAGGATATTCACAATATTTTATGCAAAATGTTGTATTGGAATAAGTTTTTATGTCTAAATTGTTAAGATAAGCACCATTTGCATGTTATGTTGTTTATCAATTCAAAATATTAAGTTTTATGACTTTTCATCTTTTATAGAAAAAAATTCCTAAATATTCATTTGATACTAGGTGTTTATAATCCCCATTCATTGAAGACAACTTTTACAATTTCCTTACTAATTAATTGCTTACATCAATGGGATATTCTAACACTCCATTAATAGCTTATTTAATATTTTATTGGGTTTGGATATAGGAAGCTATATATAATTTTTATAGTCATCATCTTCGTTTTAATTTAGAGCTTGTTTATTTTATTTATATTTTTTATTTTATCTAAATTTTGAATAAAATATTGTTTGATTTTTTTATATAGATAATATAATGAGTCAATGACATTCCATAGTCATTATCTTTAGATTTCATTTAAAAGGTTTTCAGTGGGGATTAAAACTTTTTTTATTTTTTTTAAACTAGTTTTTCAAAATTTAATTATCATTATACCATAGATGAGATAGAAAGATAAAAAGTGAGTATTTTGATATTTAGATAAAATGAAATAAAAAATATTAAATTTTGGTAAAATCTTAAAAATTTCAAATACATTTTAATCCTTCTTTAGTATGCATATCTCACAAGAGAAGTTTTTACATATTTTTCTCCAATGTCAAACTGCAAACATGGAATGAAGAAGATGAAAAGTCTTTTGAATCATTATAAATTAATTGAACATAGTATTTCATATGATAATAATAGAGATCAATTATTTGGTTATTTTTTAAATAATTATAATATTTATAATATGATTAACACCAATCAATAATCATTTATTATATTAGGGAAGTTTGTATTAAATCACTTAAACTGATTAATAAAAAATATATTTTTATAAAATTTAAATAAAAAATAATTGATTAATTTAACTTAAATTATTTTTCTTATTTTTTTTTATTAAACAATATTTTGTATACAAGATGTGAAAAATCTGAATCAATTACCAACCCCTGCCAACTTGTGATGGTGGGGCTGCCCGCTGCCCGTCCACTGCCCATTTGCCCCCACACCTCTCTCTCTCTTATTATTCATTATTATTTGTCTTTTCTATCTAATCATTTATCTTTCACCAGTACTAACCTCTCATCATACAATCTGAACAATAAAAACAATTATGAAGTTTATTTAAATAAATTTTATTTTATTTTAAAAAAATTTAATAAAAAAATAAAAAGTATTAATATACATTGATAATATATATTTTTAAATATAAAAAAATAAATTGAAATTATTTAAATATCTAAATTAATAAATATTATTTAATTTTTATTGTCTAATATAAAATTTAATTTATTAATCAAAATATTAAAATATTTTATATTTAGAATTATTAATTATTATTTGATAGTAATATATTAATATTACTTAAATGTTTTTGCTAAAAATTTATACCTTGTCAAAATAATTACATATCATTGTTTTTTTTTACCAAGAGTTAAAAACAGTTCAAATCTGAACAAAAGACCAGTCAAATTGATTCTATATTGCCAATAATTTTCATATACTAGATTTAGCAATAAGTTACAGTTTTATCTTTAACGTTCATTGATTTTTCAACTAATAGTTTATTTTTATTTTTTCTTTAAATATTTTATTATAATATTTAATTTAAATTAAATAATATTTTAAAATATACTTTATATATATATATATATATATTATAAATTTAATAATGTTTTTCACTCAACTCATCTATACATATTAAGTTGTTTTTTTTTTAAAAAAAAAAAAAACAAAAACAAAAAACATCTTTTATGATTGAAATAACTAAACTCAAAATTGAAAGTATTTTAAAAATAATGATAATAAATGTATATTTTTCCAAGTTATTTGAATTATTTTAAAATATTAATTTTTATCACATTAAGCACTTTTCATTTATCAAATTCTCAAATTATAAATTAAAATATGTTTTATAAATAAGTTTAAAATATAAAATTTGATCTAAATAATTTGATTTTTTTTTCCTGTGAATTTTGTTTGAACTAATTGTTTTCAAATAATCCAAGACGAAACAGCTCGTGACCAACACATATACGGTGATGTTTGTTTTGACCTTTTCTATTTTAGTCATTGTTTGGCAACCAACTTTCCTTGATCATTCCTATTTTATTTTACCTAACAAATTGCCTTTTGCCTGCTTCCTTGTAGATAATAATACTATGACCAACTTTTAGACATATTTGTTCGACCTTTTTTATATATATTTAATGATGCCACAGGTTAATTAGATTATTTTTGACCGACATGTACACATTCGTCCTCTTCTTTGTATAACATTATCATTTAATTTACTAAGTAGCACAAGTTTATATTAACAAGTTCATAGCAACCTAACAATGCTAACTAATGTCGGTCGGTCGGTTATTTATTTTTAGGTAGATGTGAATGTCACTTTGTTTTTAAAGGGTTCTTTAATTTTAATAGGAAACATACAATTCTAACTAATATATTTGTTCGTTAGATCCACTCCACTTTAATTACATTTGTTTTCAAATAGATATTAATAGTTTGAATATTGAGATTTTCTTATATTTACTCTCCAATTTTTTTATAAACACTTTTTATAAATTTATTTTTTATAAAGGAGTGATAGGAGAGGATATTGTAAAAAAAGAAAAATTTTCAGTCAATCAGATAACTAATTCTCCCCTCCAAATTCTTTCACTATCATTTTTTTATATATAACTAATTACCATGCAATTTAAAAATGACATTCAAATAATTATAGATAAATTAAGGGTTAATTTAAAAATTGTTATGAGATGTAGGGTTATTTAAATGTAATTTAATTGGAGAAAAAAAAGTGATTTGTACAAAAATAAATAAATATATATTTAGATAAAATAACTAAAAATATTTTTAGTATTTTATGTTTTAATAAATTATAAAAAAAAATTAAGATAGTGATTAGTTGAGAATAACCTAAAACAATATGAGATCCAACCTCGTTTGATTAAAATATTATTTTGAATAAAATTTGAATTATAAATTCAAAACTTTATTTTGATAAATATAATAATAGGAATTGTTTGAAACTAAATTGAATATTAAAATTATATTTCATATTAATCAATTTAATATTTAAATATATATATATATAACATGATATAACATCATACAAAAATTGATTAAGAGTGTTATTGTTCTAACGATGATTTCAAGAGTGTTAGTTGTTTTTATAAAATTATTTAAATAATAGTATATAATAATAAAAGATTTATTTTATTTTAATTAATAAATTTAGTCATAGGATGAATAATTATGAATAAAATAACATATGATTAAATTTTAAAAAAAAATCAATAAATATTATTTCACTCTCATCTTTTTCGTCATATTACTCAATTAATTAATTAATTAAAATATTAAAATATTTTTTATTTTTATTTTATCATTATATATTTTATATTTAATATTTTTAATGACCTAAATGGAGAAAATAAATAATAATTGATGATATTTTAGAATGTAATAATATTTTAATAAAATAAATAGAAGAGTATTAATATATAATAAAAAAAATTTAAAATAAAGAGTATTTTAGTATTTTGGATAATTAATTGAGTAATTTGATTGATGAGAAAAAAGTAAAATGATATTTGAATGGTTTAAGTTATTTAAATAACTAAAACCCTAAGTTTGTATTCTTAAAATAATCACCCATTATTAATTTTCAAATATATATTTTTTTAAAACCTTGTCCCATCAATTTAAAATATTAAATATTGTTGCAAATGCAAATTGGTGTGACAAATGAAACTTAGGAGCTATTTTTTATATATATATTTATAATATTAAAACTTAGGCTAGGTTTGGTTGTGGGTTATTTAAATGATTAAAAAAAATTAAACATCTCATTTCATTCATAAAATTATTCAAATTAATTAAATTATTATCAAAATATTAATTAAAACATATTTTATTTATATATTAAAATACCCTCAAGTATTAAAAAAACAAAGTTTTTTAAAATTATCATCATTAATCATTTTTCACTTTTTACAGGTATTCAAATAAACTCTACGGAATAGGTTACAGTAAGATGTTAATTATTTTATTAATTAAAATATTATTAATAATTTAATATACTTAAGTAACTTAATTTTTAATAAAATCAAATAAAAAATCATAAATAACTCAACAACATCAAACAAAATCTAAAAAACTCATTTTATTTTATATATGATATTTAGTTATTTTGAAGTTATTATAAAAATAGTTATATTCATTTAAACAATTATAATAAGTAATTCATCAATTAAAATAACTTACTCTACTTCTATTAAATTTAAATAATACCCAAAAAAAAAAATTTGTTTTAAAAAACATAACAATTTTTGATAAACAAACAGAAATCTTGAAACACGAGATCAAACAAGGTGCAAGTACAAGTGAATTTAGGGAAAGTGATAAGAATGGCAGTACGTACCTACTAACTAGTTAGTTGGATTTCGGCCTTGCCCCAATTAATATCTGCTATAATTCACGGGCATGGATTATATAATTAATATGATTCTTTTTATAAATCTTGATTGCAATATTATACTTTTCGTTAAAATAAATAAACAATAAACATTAACTATTTAAATTATAAGCTGCAAGCAAATAAAAGTAGCTGTATATATTAATAAATAAACAAAATTATTTAAAGGTTAGGTAAATAAAAAGTCAGTCATCTCGTAATTTAATTTGGCTCCCCACTTTAACAAATCTCCTATGGACAAATTTGTCAACAGATAGGATGGCTCAGCATTCCCCACCTCTTCTCTTCTCTTCTATTTCAATTTTTTATTCTTTTCTTATATATGTTTGTGAGTTGTTTTGAAATGTAATTAATTTGTTTTTATAATGATATAATGATTAAAATAAATAGTTCTCTCCATTCCAACAAAATATAAAATATATTTTGAAGATATATATATATATATATGCTCATATACAACCAAAAAATTGTTAACTTTACTTTTACTAATCAAATTATTTTTTTTTTATTTTTTTCATTCATTAATTATTACACTGTACTGTGTAGTACTTTCAAAGCTTTGGCCCCAAAGTCACTGGTAAGAGTCAATTTCAGGATACACACATTTGGTTCAAACTAAATCAATAATAAATAATATTTTACATAATTTATCTGAGTAATAAATTTTTTGGGCTCTTTTTCAAGTATTTTATTTAAAACTCAATTATTATTTTATTTATCATTTCAATTATTTAATTATTTATTTTATATATTTAAATATTAAAATTATCTTTATGTCTTTTATTTAATCATATAGAATTAATTTATTTTAAAAAAATAAAGAATATTTTTATCTTTCACCATAAAAACCTAATATTTTTTAGCTCAAAATCTCACTTATATTAAAGGACGTTAGCGCGAACATTGTCGTCGTTTAATAAGTAATTTTATTATTATGACAGTCAACGAAACTTATTTATTTTTTCTAGAATCTTGGTATTTGTTAAAAGTTTTTTTTGTTTTGTTTATTATTTCTTTGTCCATTGATGAACATTTTTGTGTTGTACGATTTTTAAATAGTTTTTGTAATATTATTTTTATAATGGGTTTAAGCGACTCTCGGTTATATAAATTTTAATGTATCATTTAAAAAAATAAGAATATTATATTTTAACTTTAAAATATTTTAATCAATTTAAAAAGATAAATCCAACTCAATAAGGAGCTGAATAATATAATTATTTACTCCTAATAATCTACCTAAGTCATTTTTTTCTTTCTATCAATCAATATTTTATTTCAAAACACCCCAAAATCATTGTAACAACATATTTACTACATTTTTTTTTTTCTAATTATATTGTATAAGTTTTTGAATGAAAACATTAGTTTTAAATTTTGATACTATCATAGGTTAAGAACATATTTACCCATTTAAAAATACTTGTATTTGTATGTAAATATTTGAATCTTGAATTCAGATACATTAATTTGACAATTAAACTTAGACATTGATATTTTTTTTGGGTTGGTTTTATAGATACATCATTTTAATCTAAATAAAAAAAAAAATCATGTTTAGAACATAACATATTATTGGTCAAAGGAGGCTGCCCCTTGGGAGTGTCAAGTGTTTGTTTTGTTCGACAATGGAAGGGCCCATCCGCAGCTGAACTCTCTCTCACTTTGTTACTGCAATCAAAACTTTGACTTTATTATATATATATATATATATATATATATATATATATATATATATATATATATATATATATATATATATATATATATATATATATATATATGAAATATATTTAATTAAAAAATTAAAATCCAATTCTAATTAAAATATTTTAAATTGAGGTACAGACCGGACATCATTTTAAATTTAAAAATACTCTAATAAGTTGGGAAAAGTGACTTCTTAGAATAATATATAATATACTCATTTAAAAAATAATAGGGATCTTTAGAACCTTTTTCCCAATCAGTGCCTCACAATATTTTACATTATGTTTTGAATAATTAAAATTTTGGATTATTAGGATTAAAATATGATAACAACATGTAGGAATAATTAATTAAGACAGTGCTTGATTAGAAATAAATAAATAAATATGATTTTATATTCGCATATGTGAGAAATGACTGCGTCTTGTTCTTGTGCATGCCTCAATACTTTCTCTCTCTTCCTTCTTTCCTTTTTCAAATCTAAAGGTTTAGGGTTCGTCAGATCTCTTTCTCCCCTCTCTATAAAATAAACAAACCAAAAATAGTTAAAACTACTTTCATTTTATTGTTTTGGGAAAAAAATATTAATAATAGTAATTTCTCCTGTTTCGGATATCTCTTTATTTGATGCTCTGTTTTGAGCATGGCTGGGTTGGATTTAGGCACTGCGAACCGTTACTTTCATCATCAATTACTGAACCGGCCGGAGTTGCATCTCCAAACCCAACCGGATATTAATAACAACAACAACGGAGACGAATCACACTTTCCTCCTACGGTAGAAGAATCCGGTCAACAACAGGGTTCTGGAGACTCGGTGATCCGTCGACCGAGGGGTCGGCCGCCCGGTTCAAAGAACAAGGAAAAACCCCCATTAATCATCACTAGAGAGAGCGCAAATACATTAAGAGCCCACATACTCGAGATCGCCGACGGTCGTGACATCTTTGACTGCATCACGTCCTATTCCCGACGCAGGCAACGCGGGATCTGCGTTCTAAGTGGTAGTGGATCGGTCACGAACGTCAAACTCCGGCAACCGTCCACCGCCGGAGGAGCAGGAGGAGGATCGGTGGTGGCACTAAATGGTAGGTTTGAGATCTTATCACTTTCTGGGTCTTTCTTACCGCCGCCGGCGCCGCCTGGAGCCACCAGTCTTACCGTCTACTTAGCTGTCGGCCAAGGCCAGGTAAAGATTTGTTTTTTTTAGATTTTATTTCGTAAACGACAAGGAAATCTTCTACTCTGTTTTCTTAATTATTAAAATCTATATAATATATGACGTTTTAATTAATTGAAAAAAAAAATAGGTGGTCGGTGGGAATGTAGTGGGGGAGCTGACGGCGGCTGGACCGGTAATATTGATGACGTCGTCGTTTACTAACGTGGCCTATGAGAGGCTACCGCTAGATGAGGAGCAAGAGGCGGCGGCAGAGGCGGCGGCAGTTTCAGGAGGAGGAGGAGGATCGGTAGTGAACAATGGTGGGACGACGTCGTTTCCGGGTGACCCATCGTCCGGGCTTCCGTTCTTCAATTTACCGATGAACTATCATCCTTCTACTAACAGTCAGATGCCGCCGGAAGTTGATCAGGGCAACTGGGCCAGGAATTCTTCCGGCCGTCGACCATTTTAATCAGAGAAATTTGTTGTTTCAAATTATCTCATTAGTAATAAATAAATTAATACATCTTTTACTTAGAGGTCAGGTCAGTGCCCGATTAATTTAATTTGATCTTCTTTTTCTTCTTGTTCTTTGATTGTCAATCTCTTAGATTTGTGTGTGATCTATTTAGTTTGGGTTTTTTTTGATCGATCTTAATTAATGTCTTATATATTCTTCTTCTTTGTTGGTTGGTTGGTTGATGGCTTGTTTTTGATGGTTTCATCTTGTTCATCGTCATTCATGACTCATGACTATTAATCATTGAGTATATATAAATATTAATTAACTCCTTGGATAATTATTATTAAGTTTACTGCCTTTTTTTTTTAAAAGGAAACCATTTATTTCATTAATCTAAAAATTATAAATATTTTGTTATATATATTTATTATATATATATATATTCAATATTTTGGATGAAAAGATAGTACTTATATATGAACTCAAATATGATAACTATATATTGGTGCAATTTTGTAAGAGGGTTAAACTACATATAAAATTATATACAAAAAATAATTAAAACTTTGTTTACTATATGTCTGTATAACAAAATAACTTTATAGCAGTATTTTCTAAATTTTAAAATATTTACTAATAAAATAATTGGCAAATAATTCTAATATTGAAATGAATGGTACATTTTCACCAATTGATTATCTTTTCTACATTATGTTATTATATCTTAACATCCTCTTAGAGCTAGTATACTCCATATTGTCTTATAATCACAATGTTTTATTATATATAATAAATGATGTTACAAAAAAATTAATTAAAATAAAATATATAAAGAACAAAATCACCTATTGATAGGTTGATTTGAGAATGTGTGTTTAGCACAATTTTTTTTAAAACAGTCTCTCCATTGTGTTAAAGTTTATCACAAATGACTGTCTCTCAAGGGAAAACGAATTTAGTAGTGATTCAACACTGAAATCACCACGCAACGAACTTGACAAAATACTTAAATCGATCATCAAGTTTCAACAAAAATACGACGAGTCAAAAACTGGAATAACACTCGGTTGAGTGAAAAAAAATCGAAAAACACTCAATTAAGTGAAAACTCGAAGAGCACTAAAAACAAAGAAAAACTTTTCGAGTTTTAAAGAGATAATTAGATGAACTAAGATGAGATATATGAAGAGTTCCAACCTGAGGAGATATATATAACTAAAAATTAAACCATCACAATAAATTTATTTATCAATTCAACGGCTGATAATTCTTACAACGGTTGTCATTCCTAGACTCTTGCCATTTTTTAACTTTTGTCATTCAATCTTATCTATTCACATTCAATTTTATTTATCTGTATTAAATTTACCAAAAATTCAATTTAAATTTGATATGAATTTATTTATTTGGATTATATTACATTTATTTATAAAATTAATTTAAAATTCCAAACACTGTTGAAGAAATTAAAGAATATTTTGTCCATTCATTTCCGCTTTTATTCAATCTATGACAATCCTAACAAAGCGTGAGAAATGTGTTTGTCTTTGAAGTAACTCGGACTTTCACGGTCGTGTTTATACTCTCTACATGCCACGAGTCTTTCTTATTGTATGTCATGTATTTGTTTGGAATAAGTGAGGATTTTTGTTGACTACAAGCCCAGTAGGAAAAAAATAAAAATAAAACCTAATATGTCAAGTGATAAAAAAAAATACATAATTTTGTTATATATAAGAGTTCAATCAATTAAAAAGTAAAAATAATAATTTATATCTACTAATTAGTGAAAAACAAATGAAGAATATTTATTAACTAGATAAACTAAATTAATAAATATGTATTAGATATCTATCTACCTTTAATCTTTCTGTAAACTATAGATATTCTGAATTTCATTAATATTAGATATCTATCTCCCTTTAATCTCTCTGGTAAACTATAGATATTCTGAATTTCATGATTAATGAAACGGTTAAATATTTAATTTAAAAACTTAATAGAACATTCATAAATTAACGAGGTCTGATTTCGTGTGTTTCGGTTTGTGTTATTATAATAACTCAAACAAAATCAAACATCATCTCTTATAATCTTACGAATCAAATCACAAATCACTGAATTCATCCATTAAAATATTAAAATACCTTATTTTTATTTTATATATATATTAATAACTTTTAAGTCTTTTTATCAAAAAAAAAAAAAAAATATATATATATATATATATATATATAATAATAATAATAATTTATCACCTCATCAAAATTATCATAATCATTATATTTTTCACTTTAAATTATTAAAATAACCCTAATCCAAACCAGCTTTAACTTTTTACCTTCTATATTTAAAACATATTAATGATGTAGAGAAATATCATTTTGACTTTCAGTTCACTTAGATAGTGTTTTTTTTAACCATGACCTCCACTACATTTAATATGTTTAAAATAAAATAAAATAAAACATGACATGACATATTTGTTTATATTATATATAAGTAGGTAAAAAATATCTTATATAAAAAATAATTATAAATCTATATTAGACATTAATTCATTTTTATTTGAATTTAATAATTAAAATTAATTTATATTTAAACCATAAAAATAAACACGGTTTGTAAAATACTTAAAATTTATATAAACTTAAAAAGCAAACATTCTCAATTAGTTACACTTATATTTTAAACAAATGTCAATAAAATAAGGTAAAGAATGAAATAAGTTTTTTAAATCAAAACTCGATAAAGATTAACTACTAAGATGGAAGATATCCTTTTGGTGACCAAATTTGAATACAATAGTCCTATAGCCACCATTGTTGAGGCCAAGAACTAGAGCATTGGCTTTAGTGTCAAAGAAATGTTTGTTACAATATTTTACTTTGATAATTTATGATGTATTTGATTATGATTAGTTCATGTTAATATTGAATTAATTTAATTAACATTTGAAGTAATCATGTGTGTGGGTGTGATTCTTGTTGGACATTTTAATTTATTTAAAAAAATAAAAGCAATTGAAATGACCAACACTTTCATTGTGCTAATATAGCATATCCCACTATTATTGAATTGTCATATATAGATACAAGTAATGTCAACTATGATATCTTTTCACTATTTCAGATTTTTTTTCTAATAATTAGGTTGTTCTATCACAATATATGGATTTTAATCTTCTTTTTTCTGTTCTCATTTTAATAAATAAAAACATTTATGTAAGACAAAACCCGAAAAGGAGAACTCTAAGAAAAACCTTGAGAGGTCTTGACAAACTAATAATAAAAATATCATAATATATCTAGTAAAAAAAATACATAAATAAAAAGCAAAAGAAATCTTATATCAAAAACATGCATAATATATAACCAAGAAACAAAGAAAATTACTCATTGCAACCGTGCGATAATATAAAAAGCAGTTCATATTAATGATCAAACTTGAAAATACTCAAATAAGTTATAATATAAACTTAAATCAACAATGGTTTGATTTGTAGAAACAAATCCGACAACAATCTTATATATATGATGTTATGATCCGAATAATATATAACCAAGAAACAAATAAAATATTCATTGCAAACTAAACTAAAAAATCTTGTTTAAGTGCATGGCAATATCATCCTTCCTATAGAGCATAAATTCAAAACTTCTCAATTAAATTAAAAGACATTACTCATAAATGACTGGATAAAATTCAACTAAAAAGATGTAAGTATCCATTTGAAATAGAAATGAATAAACTACAAAAGTTAATTGTTTACTTAAAGAAGAAATACTGAAAAGAAATTAAACCTAGATCGCTAACATTCGGAAAAAACTCCGGTGTGCGAGGTTTCACCATTTGGCATTCGAATAATGTCCCATATTATATACAGGGGTGTTAATGTTATCAAAATGAGATAATGTATTGTTGACATTATGAAAGTTGTCAACATGTTCTTGAGAAGCTGCACTTGAGGGACAATCCGAAGCAGGACTCTCACCAGCCACTGGTACGGCCCCTTCATTAGACTGAATTGGAGAAATCTCATATTTCGATTTCTTCGCTTCTTCAATGAAGCTAGCCAATACGATCTGTGTCACATGTAAGTTACTCTTTCAGAATATCATCCAAATTTGCATGTTTTTTCTATATTAGTCTAATTCTGATAAAAAGAAACTAAAACCGAGACCTGTATTTTGGTTGCAGCGATTAGCTTTCCGTATACCTCACCTCCCACAACTCCACTTTCTGCGCCTGATAAAGAAATCGTAAAATCTGTTTGGTTGTTGCTATCATTGGTTTCTGGAGGCGAAAAGGTAGCAGTTAAAGATAGTATCTGTAATGGACCCTGTAACCAACAAAACGACAAATCAAAACAAAAATCATATGCCATTGCATTAAAAACCATGTAAAAAAAGAAGGAAGACAATAAATAAATACCTTGTGTGTCACAGTAATACCAGATTGTGGAGGATAGACTAGAGTGGCATCGCAGACAGCACCACTAATAGAGAAAACAAAAACAGTTCGCGGTATATCCTGTGAGAACTCATAGAGCTTTGCAACTATGTCCTGTGAAACAGATATCGCCATTGTTAACAGATCCAACTACAATCCTTACTCATCAATCA
Source organism: Impatiens glandulifera (assembly GCF_907164915.1). Taxonomy (NCBI): domain Eukaryota; kingdom Viridiplantae; phylum Streptophyta; class Magnoliopsida; order Ericales; family Balsaminaceae; genus Impatiens; species Impatiens glandulifera. Next base: position 2,266,431 of record NC_061864.1, read on the forward strand.
GACAACAACATATCATAAATTTGCAACAGTAAAGATGAACCTAATAAACTGACATTCCGATACAAAATTTCGCTTCAAGCTCGAGAGAGACCCACATTGGTATTTTGGACAATAAATAATTAAAGATCACACCTTTCTGAATCATACTCACAATAAACAACAATTGCAGACCTGAGTTCATCTAGGCCTTGTTTGATGAAGGGTTTAATCCCAAAAAATAACCTTCTTACTTTATCTTGTATAAAAAGAAACATATAAGAACAGCAATCTTAGCTTGACTATGATGTTTTGATCTCCTAAACAGGTTGAGGTTTTTAGTTTCAACCAACAGAAAGGCAACAACATAGTATAGAAGATATTAACTTCTCTCCCAAATTCTCCAGGTTTCATCTCTTTTTTTTTTCAAGAACTCGTAAGATTTTCACATGTGTTGTTCTACTTGATTATTGAAAGTCCTAATCTATGTACAGTTGATTTATCTAAAAGCAAATACGTTGGCAAGCATCAAGAAGTCTCAAGAAATATACAATGAAACTGTTAATAAAGGAGATGAGATTACCTCCCCCTTTTCGAGCCATATCATATGTGGCGTAAAAGAAGCAGATACAGGAGACCCTAGTAATGAACAGAAGACAAGCAATAAGGCATCAAAGTAACAATCAAATTATATCAGAAGATGGTTTAACTAACACCACCATACCTAATTTATCAATTTGCTTCTTCCCTGAACCAAGTGGTCTTCCTCTGCCCTTCTTTGCCAGAGGATTAGAACTTGAAGAGGCACCAACTTGATTCATTGGAAATACAGGTGAAAACGAAGGTGTATTGGCGCCGGAATCAGATAACAAACCCATACCTAGATTATTATTATTATTATCAAGAGGGTACTTTCTTGGTCGTCCTCTCTTCTTTTTTACCGGTTCAACGTCAATCCCAAGAGACTCGTTGTTGTTTTGCATCGTGGGTCCTCCTCCTCCTCCTCCTCCGAACTGCTGGTTAAACCTCTGGACAGGCATTGGCGGCGGTGGTTGATCATGTGGGCGGAGAGAAAAGTAAGAATTTTGCAGCATGGCAACAACAGAAGAGGGATTTGGATTCATCATGGCCGGCGAAGAATTGGGGTTGAATATAGGATGTTGATACATGTTCGATGGCGGCTGCCCCATCATCATCATCTGTTGAGGATGGACATGAGGCTGTGGTACCGATGATGTTCTTAGATGTGATCCCATCGAATCCATTGCAGATATCACAACAGTTTGCCAAATCTTTGATATGTTTCTCAAAATTGAAAACTCCCCCCTTTATAAGAGAGAAAGAGAGATTATGAATAGCCCATTAGTACTGCTGAAGTAACTAAATAAGATTTCGGAATAGAAAAATAAGAAGAATACAGAGGAATTCTAGGGTTTTACAGAAACTAATCATCCTTATTTTAAGTTAAAAATATCTTGTTAGCTAGATAGCTACCTCCTACTTACGCGGTCTAAATCCTAAATACTCTTTCTTTCATTCAATTTAATCAAATCATTTTTATTTATTTTAATACTTTTATAAAATATAAACCCAACATCAAACATTAAATTAGTATATCCTTAAATACTAATTAATTATTTCTCTCTTAAAAATGAGTTTGACTGTGCTTAATTAGTTAGTCAGTCTACTTGTGGAGAGAGGTTAATGGCTCAAAGTTTGGCGGGCTACTTTGTTTGTTTGAATGGTTAATAATCTATTCTTTATAAGTCCATCCTCCATAGTCATTGGTCATGTGCTAAACATGTCAATTTGAAATGGTTTTACGCCGATTTTTTCCCTACTTTTATGGGTGATCGGGTTGTGTGGCCAGTCTCAATTCCAATGAAATTATAATTCACCCCCACAAATTTCCCTTGGTTTATGGGTGTTTGGGTTATCCTCGTTGCTATCTGCCTAACAAAATTAATAAGCACAATTAAATATATATTATTATAAATATATTTATTTTTTTTTTTTATTTTATAAAATTTGAAGTTTATTTTTTTTACAATAATATAAAATTTTAATATATTATCATATATATATATAATATTAAAAAAAATATTATTTTTATAATTTTAGCCGAATATGATATGCACCATGTATAAATAGTAAAAACAAAATTTCTAAGTAAATTTTAACATGTTACACTAAATATATTATATAAAATATAAATTTATCATCATTTTTTTTAATAATATAATACAAATTAATAAAAGAAAATCTTGAAATAAAATGACACTTATTTTAACTCAAAACATTTTTAATTATAATCTCATTAGATATTTTTAGTCTCTCAAATAATTCTTTTTTCACTTGAGTTCTTACAATATATTTTTTTAAATAAAACAAATTAATAAATAAGTGTTGATTATTAATAGTAAAATAACTAATTAATTCACTAAATATGTGTTAGAGAACTTAATATCTTATATTCCATTTAGGACTTTATTCTTTGTAAATATGAGTGGAGTTAAATATTCTAAATCATTTTCTTTATGTTTAGAATCAATAAGCTATTGAGTCATATACTCATAATACTTTTTAAATAAAACATAGTTAATTACAACCTTCTAGACTTCTACATTTATTGATTAAACATTAATAAATTCTATGTTTTATACAACTGGCACAAATTTTATCTTAATATTGCATTATTATTATTATTATTCATGATGGGTGTTTCATTCAAGTATTTCAAATTTAATTAACTATGAGAATTAATGTATTATTTTTTAGTATAGTCTATGCCTCTCCAATGCATTTGAGTAGGGTAATCTTTAATCATACAATTATTTCTTCTAAAAGATATTATAACTTTTGTTCCAGTTTAGATCAATTATAGGAATGTAGCTTATTTACTATCATTTTATATTTTTGTTTTTTTCAAAAAATTATTTGTTAGAAAAAATTAGTCAATTTTTTAAAACTAGCTTTATCTCTTTTTTTTTTTTTTTTAAAAAAATCACCTTTCTCAATTACTTTTTATTTTAAAAGTTTCAAAATTACTTTCACTTTTTATTTTTACAATTTTAAAAATAATTATGATAATAATTATTACAAAATAATATTTTTTAAATAACCTTGTATCTTATAAATGAATCATTTTCTAAAATATGAAAGATTGAATATTTTAAAATTATAATATAAAATATTTTGATTAAAAGACTATTCACCTTTATAATATAGATTTGTTTAATTTTGGTGACTTGTTCTTATTTTTTTTCTAAATTAATTTTAATATTACAATTAAGATATAAAATCAGTGAACCATATTATAATTGATCAAGTTTTAATAAAGTAACAATTAATAAATACTGAATTTGTAGTGAAAAAAATCGAGTTTAGAAAATTTATTTATTCAAGAAGACTTCCTATAAAAAAAAAAAATCTTGTTCAAAATTATTTTATTTTTTATTTTCAATTTAAAAAATATTATGAAAAAACATAATATATTTTCTTTTGATTAATTTTTTGGTTAAGGAGATTATATAAAATTTTAATTTTGTTGAATTACATATTCTAATTTCTTTTTTCTCTAAGTTAATTTTAAATAATTGATCAAGTTTTAATAAATTATGGACTTGAAGAGTTTGTGCTAATTAAAATAAAATTGAGTAAAAAATTAAAACAATTTTTTTTTATATATATTTAGAGATATGTATTTGTATAATTTAGATTCTCACTTAATTAAAGTCATACAGAATTATATTTTATTAAAATAAATTTATAATATATAAATTTTAATATTAATAAAATATAAATTTTAATTATAAATATTTACAAATTATTTAAATTTAAATTTAAAATATTATTTTATTTAATATTAGAGGAATGATAGAGAGCGCGACTCTGAGACAGCGACTGGGAGCGCGATGCCTACGTGGTGTGCTACGTGGGTTGACAGGTAGAATATTCTATTTTTATTAATTATTTTATCTCTCTTCTTATTAATTAATTTCTCTCTCCTTTTATTAAATAATTTTTCTCTCTATCTCTACAAATTAATTTATCTCATTTATACATATTCTCACGGATTATTATTTTACTCATTTATTTGATATTTACTATCTCTCGTTTAACGGTTAAAATAAATCAATAATTTACAACAAATTCTCACATTAAATATTTTAATAATATTTAAAATAAATCAATAATTTACAACAAATTCTCACATTAAATATTTTAATAATATGTTTAAATAAATTTTAAACCCTAAACCTTAAATCCTAAACTCCAAATCCTAAACTCTAAAACCTAAATACTAAATTCTAAACCCTAAACCCTAATTAATATCAATGATTAGTTGAATTATGAATTTATCTCTTTTATTTTTATTTTATTTTTATGATTTTTCAATTCATTTATTTATCAAATATTTTTTATGGCCTCTTTTTTATTTTTTTTATTATTTTTTTTTATATTGACTTATTAATATTTTTTTAGTTTTATTACTTATAAATAAATGTTTATCTAATATTTCTATTTTCACGATTAATTATTTTCTCTCCCGTAACTAATTATTAATAATAGGAGAGAGAAAATAATTAATAAAAGGAGAGAGAATATTCTACCTGTCAACCCACGTAGGCACACCACGTAGGCATCGCGCTCCCAGTCGCTGTCTCAAGTCGCGCTCTCTATCATTTTTCTTAATATTATACAATATTTAAATAAATTATTATAACTTTATTTATTTTTTAATATGAGTATTAAAAATATTAATTTGTATTTGTAATGAAAAAAAGAAGGATGGGTTTTGAAAATGATTTATTGAAGAAGACGGCCTATAAATTTAATTAAAGATCTCATCTTTCTCTCCAATCTCTCTCTCTCTATCTTTCTTCCCTGTTGATGTGGTGATATTGACTCCGTCGGAATAATCGGCGGCAACGGTAATTGTTGCACATATAATTGGGCAACGATTAAACTTCCATGAGGTTTTTTAGGAAGATCGCGGGTCTTCTAGGGTTTTCTAAGGACGAATCTCACGATGTCAATGATGAAGACGACGACGATGATGGCACCAATTACAATAACAGAGTTGAAACCCATCTCCCTCGTAAGGGGTTTAGCGTTCCCGTTCAGGTCGCTGTCGACCGGCCTCAGGTTGTCCCGCTTTTTATTCCCTGCCGTGTTGGCGATGGCGGTCTTCAGGTTCAATTATTTTCCTGATTCTTCACAAAGAATGAACTAATCGATCACTGTTTTCTTTTTCCCTTTTCTAAAGAATGTTGATTTTTACCCGATCATTCACAATTAGAGCATATGAAGTCTAATTTATTGGTTTGACATTTGATCAAAATCAATATTCGTTCATGGAATCACTACACACGAAAGAAGCGTGTTGTTTCTTGACAAATGTATCAACTTTGGGTTTGATAATTCATAAATATAACCAAATAAATGAACATTGAATCTTCTTTTGGTTCTGTTGGCAAATGTATCAACTTCTCTTACTTTGTTGAAAGATGATGAAAGCATCGTTTCATATTAAAGTGTAATTACTAAATAACTGGTTTCTCATGTGGATCCGGATTCTGATCCAGAAACAAAAAGAATGTTTTCAAATGGGAACATATCTGATCCAGAAACAAGCATCCCAACTTGAAAGCATTTCAAATCAAGTGATACATTTTGATCTAATATTTGGAATCTTTCTATGTGGTTCTGATTTATGGAATCTAAGACATTAAGAAGATGCATGAATGATAAGTTGACATATCCACATCTGTATACAAGCATTAACTTGACCGATCTAGCTTCCTTAGTCTCAATTTAGCTTGAGATTGGCATTACATGTGTACTCTTTTCTGCAAGTAACTTCATCTTATTAGTCCTTTAATCTATATCAACCTTGTCCATTTTGTATACCTCTAGCACCTATGTGTTGTAAGTGTGCATCCATCATCCAAAGTTGTAAGAAACTATTTAGGGTAGATTTTATGTTTGTAATGATGATACTAAAATCAAGTAAGAAGTTGAGTTGTGGGTTTTCTCTAAAATTTGTTTTTTTTGTCATCCAAAGATTTCTGTGCTTATGTTGATTACAGATGTCTTTGGTTACCCGGTTTATACCCTTTACTCACTCACTTAAAGAAACCCTTTGTTGCTTTATTCATTTTCTGTTTCCTTTGATGATGTTTAGAGTTGTCTTAGCTTTCAATGTAGGATTGATTTGAGGATTATACACTGGGTTTCCTTCTTTGCTAGTTATTTGATTTCAGTTGTTTGTTTATGTTTCTGATAGAACTCATATTCAGCGGTGCCTAGAAACACAATGTGAGCCTATACGAAAAATGTTATTTTCTCATACATATCCTATTATATACTCTCCTTTCAGGGATTAAAATGGTATGCTCAGCAGCTGAAGATAGATGAAGATGGCGACATAGCAGATGAATTCTTTGAAGAGATAGTAACAAACACAGGTGATCATCAAGAGCAAGATCATTCAATGGCAAGATTTGAAGTGAAGTATGTTGTTAGACCGGCCAAGGTAAGAAATCAAGCACTGTCTTTAAATGGGAAAATCCAACACAGTGTAGATTTCCAAGGCAGAGTAGAGTGGGTGTAATGAATAATGCAGACAGATACATACATTATTACATACTAACTAACTACACTAAAAATCCCACTTTGGCTGTCGCAACCTCGAACCAGCCTCTGGTGGTTCAATTGGCTCTCCTTCCAAAGGGAAGAAAGAGCTGTTCTATGAGTGTGTGTGTGCGTGGTTTATCTCTATATATTATTATTACTCTCTTCATAAGTTGAAGTTTTAATGCTGTGTTATTCTATCCTCTTAAATCTTAATTTCAATCTGGAACTGATACTGAAACTCTCCTTCTATATTTTTTTATTTCATTTTGATTCTAATGTATGAAGAAGATTGAGTTAGAGGGATGAATATATTTTCTAACAGAGTACACTATCTTCTAATGACTTTGTTTGTTTGGGTTATTAAATTATGGTATATTCTAAAGGATTATTCTAAATGTGATATTTAAAAAATAAATAAAATAAAATTACTCTATTATAACTTTTTAATTATAAATGTGTTTTTATGGTCCAACTTTTGTACAACTTCTTTCAAGTTGATTGAAATTGAATAAATCTTATCACTTTTTTTTATTCAAAATTTAACCATTCTATTGTTATATATTTTCAATCATCAAATCAGTTCATTTATTTACAAAATATTTTTACTTTATTTTAAATTATTTTTTTTTTAATAATTTAACCAATTAAGCTACCTTTTCATCCAACATTTTTTGTAATAACTCAATAAAAACTCTTAAGTAACCAACAACATAAAACAAACTCTTGCCAATAAAGATAATGAAATATAAATGTATTGTAAATGAGTTAATCAAGTATAAACTCTTAAGTATGAAAAAATATAAACTTGTAAATTATCAATTTTTTTTTTTATGTTTTCCGATAATTAATTTTGGGCCAAGTCAAAGAAGTTGTTGTTTAGAATCACGGCCCATTTAGTGTGGGCCCACGTGAGTAGCAGGGGAAGGATATAAAATGAGCGGGACCATGCACGTGTTTTAGTTCTCCTCTTTGGCTTGCTCATCTCTTTCTCCCGGCGCCCAGTGTACAGTTCTATGATCAATTGATCATCATTGAATTCATCGGTAGGTTTGATTCTATCTATCCATCTCATTCTTTGATTTCATATTGTTATGCATTCAGGAACACAACCAAAGCTCTGTCTGAGTCTTAGCTTACCTTCCTCTTGTCTTTTCTCTTTTAGGGTTCTTTATCTTCATTTCCAATGGGCTGTACGGTTGGAGACAAGCATTTCCGGGCCAACCGGAGGGCTCGATCGTTGAAATCAGCTCTCGAGCATGGAAACAACAACGGTGACAAATCATCGGTTCCATCGCCCGCCGCCTGTCTGGAATCTGGCCACGGTTCGCCTCACAATACAAACTTTAGTTCGAACCCTAATTCAGATGAAACAGGTTGTGGATTTTGTACTGAGGAACAGTTGGAGGAAATTTTGTTGAAGAATTTGGAATTTTTATATAATGAAGCTGTTTCAAAGCTTGTGGCTTTGGGTTATGATGAGGAATTTTCTCTTAATACCATCCTTAAGAGTGGCCATAGCTATGGACAAAGTGATGTTTTGACTAATATCATGCACAACTCCTTGAGCTATTTAAATGATACTAGTGTTTCTGATGACAATACACCATGTTTTTCTGATTTAAAGCAGTTGGTTGAGTACTCACTTGCTGCGTTAATATGTTTTTTGCAAAGAATTAAGCCTCATTGGAGTAAAGGGGATGCTATGTGGTGTCTTCTAATGAGTGATCTTCACTTGACTCGAGCTAGTACGTTTGAATTTCCTGTTACACCGTCTTCAAACAATGCAGCGAGTATGGGCAGCAGCAATAACCCTACTGGGATTAACCCAGCTTCATGTAAGTTTCATGGAGGATGGGGCTTTGGAAATGGGGGGACCTCTGAGTTTCCTTCTAATGAATCTTTCTCCTATGCATCAGAAACGACTTTGCAGAGAGAGATTGAATGCCCAAAGAAATATAACCTCACACCTTCAATGAAGTCCTTGTTGAAAAAGAATGTTGCATTGTTTGCTGCTGGTTTTAGAGCAAACTCAAGACAGTTGCAAATTCAGTCTCAAGTTCCCCCTACCTCTGTAACAGGTCTTGATCGGATTTCTGAAATCTCAAATGAGCATAAGAATAGCAAAGAGTTCCAAGTTTCAAGAAGCCATGAGGTTGTTGCCAATGCGGTATTGAGTAAATTTCGTGAAATGAATCTCGATGAGGGAACCGAGTGTGTGACGGACGATCAGAAGGATGAGGTGATATTGAATTTAATTAGGCAGATTACGGATCTTGAGAAACAAGTGAAGGAGAGGAAAGAATGGGCTCACCAGAAAGCTATTCAGGCTGCAAGAAAGCTCAGCACTGATCTTACAGAGTTAAAAATGTTAAGAACGGAAAAGGAAGAAACACAACGATCGAAGAAAGGGAAGCAAACACTTGAAGACTCGACGATGAAGCGTCTCTCTGACATGGAGAATTCTCTGAGGAAGGCAAGTGGTCAAGTTGACCGTGCAAATGCAGGTGTAAGAAGGCTCGAAGTAGAGAACGCTGAAATTAGAGCAGAGATGGAGGCGGCTAAGTTAAGTGCTTCAGAGTCGATTAATGCATGTTTGGAAGTTGCAAAGCGCGAGAAAAAGTGTCTGAAGAAGCTTTTGGTCTGGGAAAAGCAGAAAACTAAGCTGCAGGATGAAATTTCAGCTGAGAATCTTAAGCTATCAGAGTTGCAGAAAGAGTTGGTTCAGACTGAGGCAGCTCAAAAGAAGGCTGAGGTATGTAAATCTCCCTCTCTTCTTAATTAATCAGACTTTCTGGGCTGCCATTGCCTAATTATCTAAGCTCATTAGTAATATACTGTTAGATCATCTTTACAGCGTTATTTCTTGGAAACATATAAATCCTTGGAATAAATAGCAATCAAACATATCCTAATGTTTTAGTAAATTTGCGCTGATAAATCACCAATTTTTTTTTTTGAGAAAAGACCAGATACAAGATCAATTGGTGTAAAAATGTTAGTGTGGCTGATTGTTAAAGTGATGTAATTGGGACGAGCATCCCTTTCAAAATGGGAGAACTTAGGCCTTATTTGATGTGGGTAGATGAATTTCAAATAACTCATTATCCAATCAACAATCTACTCACCAATCACAACATTCTAATCAATATTTTTCATTATATATTTATACACACCACCCACCTATGTATTTTTACCCAAATAACATGATTTTCAATAATCTACATACATCAAACAATGTTATTTGAAAATAATCACTTGGGCCTTGTTCAGCTTAGGTTATTTTAGATTAATCTCAAATCTCTATATTCCATCAATTTGTTTCGAAAGGGTGATTAGTAAACACGCTGTCAAATCATTTTGTTAAATTATTTTTTCATTATAACCTAAATTGATAACCTACATGAAACAAATATTATTTTGAAATAACCAAATGGTTATTCAATTAACCTCAAGGCCTCAATATCATCCTTGGTAGAAAGGGTTTCCCTAACAATCATGTATGAGTCTGTCTGTCTAATGGAAATGTGGAAAATGTTGATGACAGGAAAAATGGAAGCAGGAGCAAAAAGGTAGAGAGGTTGCAGAAGCTGAAGTTGAGAAAGAAAGGCACCTTAAGGAAGAAACAGAGTCAAATAACAAAAGGAAGCTTGAAGCATTGCGGTTAAAGATAGAGATAGACTTCCAGCTACACAAGGACGACATCCAAAGACTTGAACAGGAATTGTCTCGCCTGCAAGTTACAGCAGCAGCAGCAACAACAAAAAGCGACTCTCATAACCATAATCATCAGCCAAAGAATTCGTTAACAACCGATCCTCCCAAATCAGGACAAGAAACAAGAATTGCAAAGCTGCTTAACAAATTAGATGCATCCTTAGAGAAGAATGGAGGAGGACCATGCAACACTGAGAGAAAATGCTTAATCTGTAAGAAAGAAGAAGTTTCGGTCGTTTTCCTTCCCTGCACTCATCAGGTTCTCTGTTCCAGCTGTAATGACATTCACGGGAAGAAGGGGAAAACTACTTGTCCCTCCTGCAGGCTGCCCATAGAACAGAGGATTCGCGTATTTGGAGCCGCCTCCTAGAAAGAAAGAAAGTGTTAAGAGAGTACTAGAAACTATCATAATAATAATGTTTTTTTTCTTCTTCCAAATAGACATATATTATGATAACTATTATAGAATTGCCCTGGTTTTGGTTTTGGACCTTTGGTTTTGAATAGATACTAATTATCATTAATTTGGATTGAAAGACAGTTTGGGTTTAAAATTATTGTACTAATAATGTCTTGCCAGGTGGCAAGCTGTTATGGCAGTGAATTGGTTGGAGAATGCACGGGAAATTTGATATGATTCCCTTCTAACTCTGCAAACCAGCAGCTTCAAACATACATAGGTGTTGTGCTTGCTGTACGTATGACCCATAATCACGTTTTGTTTCTTTTCCTCTAATTTGTCTCTTTTAATGGCGGGACCAATGATAAATAAGGTTACAGGTGGTTGGGGGTTGCTGGCCTGGACTCTTCCAGTTAATTGATTTAGCGCCATCCTCATGGTGACGATGGATTTCGGTAAAAAAACCTGCTGCCTGAGATCAATTTGATGTGGGTACGTCGTATGTACACAAGAAGCAACACATTTTTTTACCCCTTTTGGCTACTTTTAAGATTAAACTTTGGTGCATCTACACACTGCTTTAAAATGGAAAGCATGTGAACAGTGAGTTGCTTTAACTCCATGCATATAAAAAAAGCTGATATATTTCCCAACCAAAGACAGAAAGATCTGGAGGAGTACTGGCATGGAAATTGTATGTACGGACTCCACATCTTCTCTTCTTTACAGATTTCAGTATTAAATTATTCATAATCAATTCTTTTCTTTGCCCAATCCCGGCTGTGGGGATTATATTATATATATATAGAATTAATAGAGATGATGTTAGATCAATTATAGATAGACAGGATGTGGTATAATAATTGTGAGGAGAAGGCTAGAATGAAGGTGAAGGGTTTGATGGGAAAGATGAAGAGATTGCCAGGAAATACATGGGGGACTTTGTGGAATCCTGGGAGGGAAGACCCACGTCGACTCATTCATGCCTTGAAGGTTGGACTGTCTTTGACATTAGTCTCTCTTCTCTATCTGATTGAGCCTTTGTACAAGACCGTAGGTCAGAACGCTGTTTGGGCTGTCATGACTGTCGTCGTCGTCTTAGAGTTCACTGCGGGTAAGTAATTGTAATTGCAATTAAAACCCATTTAATTGCTAATTAACTAATTAATGCAAGCAGGGGCAACATTGTGTAAAGGGCTGAATAGAGGACTAGGGACACTTCTAGCAGGTTCACTAGCATTCGGGATTGAGTATGTTGCTCAAGAATCTGGACATGTTTTCCGGGCTATGTTCATCGGAGGTGCTGTTTTTCTAATAGGTAATTAATTAAGTTTTTATATATTGGGAATATATATGATTATTAAGTAATGTATGCATGCATGCACCATGCAGGTTTTGCATCTACTTATATTAGGTTTATACCTTATATTAAGAAGAACTATGACTATGGAGTAGTGATATTCCTTCTAACGTTCAACTTGATTACTGTTTCAAGCTATCGTGTTGACAATGTCCTAAAGCTAGCCCATCAGAGGTCTTTAACCATTGCCATGGGCTGCGGAATCTGTCTCCTTATGTGTCTCCTCTTTTTCCCTAACTGGTCCGGTGAAGACCTTCATAACAACACTGTCTTCAAGCTTCAAGGCTTAGCCAAATCTATTCAAGGTATTGTATACGTTTTTTATAAATAAAATAAAAAGCATAGAAAATACTATTATATATGTATGTAATTGTTTCATGAATATTATATATAGCATGTGTTAATGAATACTTCAATGAGGACGAAAAAGAAGAAAGGCAGGACAAATCATTATCCGAAGATCCTATTTACAAAGGATACAAGTCTGTTCTTGACTCGAAATCCATCGACGAGACACTGGTAACTATATATTTATATGTATAATTAATTGGTTATGTATGAATGGAATGAATGAATACGGGTTAATACAGGCTGTTCATGCGAGCTGGGAGCCAAGACACTCAAGACACTGCAGGTTTCCATGGCAGCAGTACGTTAAATTAGGAGACACCCTTCGTCATTTCGGATACACTCTCGTTGCTTTACATGGATGTCTTCAAACTGAGATTCAAGTAATTAATAATAGTAATGAAATCCAATTATATATATATATATATATAATATAAATTATCAATTTATCATCATGCATGATCATGGCCTGTTCTTGCAGACTCCAAAATCAATCCGCGCCATGTTCAAGGACCCATGCACACGTTTAGCGGCTGAAGTGTCTCAGGCTTTGAGCGATCTGGCAGACAGCATAAGACGCCGCCGTCATCTCTCCCCTGGAATCCTCTCCGACCATCTCCACCAGTCCCTCCACGATCTCAACGTGGCCATAAAGTCCCAGCCCAAGCTCTTCCTCGGCCCATTCAACAAGAGCTTCGGCTCCAACAAGAAACCAACAGCTCCCCATTCGGGGCCGTTACTGCTTTCCAGCGTGAAGACTGACACTTCAGCACTAATGGAGTGGCGGAACAGGAGGGCGGTTTCAGGGGAGGGCTGCAAGACCACTCTGAGACCGACATTGAGCAAGATGTCGATCACGAGCCTCGAGTTTTCGGAGGCTTTGCCATTTGCAGCGTTTGCTTCATTGTTGGTGGAGGCGGTGGCAAGGCTGGACTTGATTATTGAAGAGGTGGAGGATCTGGCTAGGGTTGCTAACTTTAAGGAGTATGTTCCGCCGGCATTAGAGGTGGATGATCCTGAGAAAATTGTTGTGACTTGTGAAAAGGGTAAAGAAGATAAGAGGGCTATGCAGATTGAGAGTAATTTGCCTTCCCATGGAACTGAATAGTGATCATCCTATTATGGATTCATGATGTCTATTTTTGCATCAACAAAATATTAATAACTAAATGATGGCAGTTGATGTTTAATTAATTATTATTAATTTTCTTTTCAAAATTATTGCTGGATTTATACAAATATATAATAAAATAAAATGAAAAGTAAAGTAAAAAAAGGATATAAGAGAAACTAATTGCAGACAGTATGGATACTTTTTTTTTTATATATATATTTTTTTTAAATAAAAAGAGTCATAATGTCTATCTACAATGGAACCACGAAAAACCCATTTTTAGATTTTTATTTATTATCTTGTTCACTTTTTTACATATATGTTTTGTGTAGTTAGATATGCCGACGGTAGTCATTGGGTCGGGTGTCCCGGTTGCTTTGACTCGATCGGGTCAGAAAATTAGGATCAAAACATTTATCTGGTATTTTAAAGTATTTTAGACAAAAAAATTTTTTTTTTTATTATAACAACATAACTAATATTTGTATGAGAAATAATATTGTATATATTCTTTCTTTATTTTTATTTACTAAAAATGATTACCTCAAAATATATTTAACTTATTAAAAATTGTCAATTTGTATAGAAATAGGATTTAGCTCGGGTGAGATATCCACCGGTTCTGAACCAATCACCTCGGACATTTTAGGAATCCGATTTTCAAAAAATATGGATTAAAAATTGGATCTTTTTGTGTCATTTTAACGCATTTGTGCTCTTTTTAATATAGTAAAAAATTGGATCAAGGTCTGTACCCGTGAGTTCTGACCAGATAATTTGTTAGTAATTTAGATATGTGGTGCTTGAGAAGGTGTAGATTTAGGGGTCTTCTCAAAAAGTAAGTACATATATAATTACTTGTGCAACTTTGGACCACCATAAGTGGAATTGACTATTTGGGACAAATTTTGGAAACATCTATTGCTTCTAACATCTCCACTTGTAAAAGATAAGGTTTATTTGTTGTTGTCTTGATGATGAAGGATTGCTTCTTCTAATTATTACTATCTAGTTCTATGGCAGCAGTGGTCAACACTCATTTTGCCTTCTTCAATTGGAACTTTGGAAGAAAAGGAGGATCAGGAGACAGCAACCCCCAACAACTGCCCATCTACCACAATGTTGATCATCTTCCCTTCCCTCCTTCTCTGCTTGATAAAACCTTCTTAAGAGGTATGTATGACTTTCATCTTTCTCATCTAATATATACCTAGCTAGGGTTTATTTACTTTAATTTCATGTCATTGGATCTAGAGGCCTGTAATCTCTGTATCTGTATACTTCCTGAGAAAATGAAATCTGAACCACAAAAATATATATCTCAAGTCAAAAAGTTCACCACCTTTTCCTCCTCTGCACTTCATTTCTTGTGACTACTACCTAACCTAAACCTAATTGATGAGATTTCACATGCAATAAGCTCCTTTGCGGTGGAAATCAGAATTTGGGTTTTCAAACTTTTGACATTTTTGAACTTGATATATAAACATTAATGGGATGGACAGGTAGAGAGTTGAAATGTTGTTACAAGGCTACCATTGATGGGTTTAGTGCAACTGCATTCCACAACTGCGCTGATTTCAAGGGTCCTTGTGTCATCATTGGCTATACAACATTAACCAACTCTTCTTCTTCTTCTCCATTCAAATTTGGAGCATTCAATCCTGAAGGCTACAGAAGCACAGATGACTATTATGACACTTTTGAACCATTTCTCTTCTACTGGCCAACAAATGATAACAACAATAATAATAATAATAATACCATTCCCACCGTTCTTCCTAAAGTTGGGGGAAGCGGTGCAGCCCTATTCGATTATGCACGCGGGGGTCCACAATTTGGTGCTGACGGATTGTTGATCGGTCCACCATTGGCTCCGGTTATGGGAGGATTTGCTGGGCCTGACACTAATTCGGGCATTGGTGACTTGAGGCAAGCCAAGTCCAGGCTGGGCTTGTCATATGCTAAAAGACCAGATGGTAAGGACTCATTGTTTGGAGATGAGTCTAGGGTTCTTCTTCAAGATGTTCTTGTCTTTTGCAGCCCTCAAATTGCAAGCCTATACTAAAAACATGTATATATAGATTAGGTAATGTTTGTGTTCTTTTGTATAATATTGTTTCTTATAGAAAATTTATGATGGAACAAGTGAATTGGTATAAATTATTTTTGTTTTACATTTATGATTCAATCATTAATGTCAACAAACCAGCCAGAACTATGAATAGACAATTCTACATTAGACCAAAAGAGCAGACTCACAATGCAAAAGGTTTAATACTAATGATTAGGATATCAACATCATTTGAGCTACCATCAACATATAAACAAAAAGTTTCATCCATTTTGTTAGACATTCCTTAGTTTCATTATCATGGATGTCAAAATACTAACTAGTAACTACAACCAAATACCCCTAATACAAAACCACAAAATAAAACACAAACAAGAGTTTGGTTTACTAAACCACAAAAAGAAACACAAACATCAGGTTTGGTTGTGTCTGCACATCAGAAGACTTCCTCTTTTTTCATAAACCTGGTTCATTCCTGTTATAAACCAAGAAAATTAGCATATACATAACATTCTCAAAATATGTACAAAATTAAAAGCTAAAACCATATTACAGATGAGGTTGAGCTGCTTTCATTTCCGTTTGCATGACTCTGTCTTCTCCTTTTCCTTTTTTGCCTATCCTGAAATGTCGACAAACAGAGATTGGTAACGACTTTACAACAACACAAATGTTGAAACATAAACGGACTAACCTGGTTTGAACTAGGTTCTGTTGAATTGCTTGGATTATTTGGGTGAAGCTCTTCTTCTCCATACATATGATTGTCATCAATCAACTGCTTCACTATACTTTTTGCTCTCCTACACTTATAAAGGCTAACATTCGCATTTAGCTCTGTTAAGCACAGTTCTTGAATTTGACGATAAGTGATCCTCGGTTGAGAAATTATCTTGCTCATAAAGTAACTCGCAATGAAGCTTGATGTCACCACCTCCTTATTGTTGTTTTCGGATGGACAAGTATGTTTTGGAATATATGTCTTCACCTTAAATACCTTTGATCCAAAATCTTTACTTGCATAAATCATCCATCTGCAACCTTTTCCCTTGCAGGCAAACTTTATCCTATTGGGTTCACTTATTTCAACACGAATTGGCAGTTTCGTTTCATATATGTACCTGTTAATAACTTCTCTGAACTGCTTCCTATTACCAAAAGTCATTCTTAATATAAACTTCTCAGATCCAACACCACGTCCAAGCCGGTAAACTCTGCTAGTCCTTGTGTAATATTCGCCACTTTCCGAGCCTTCAAAAGTGCTTCCCAAGTCAGAATCGGAAAAATCAAACTCAGATTCATCAAAACCGTGCAGATCATGATCATCAACAACAATGATATCTTCATAATCACCTTTAGCCATATTTCCACCGTCAAATCCCTCAACATTGTAAGCTTTCTCATTACCATGAGCTGAAACATGCACAAATATTAGATTCTTGTTGCTATTAGTACTATCTGAGCAACAAGTGTGCGTTGGAATATAGTCCTTCACCTCAAAAATATTTTGATTAAATTTATGGCATGCATAAATCATCCAATTGCAATCTTTTCCCTTGCAAAAATACTTGATCCAATATGGGTCACGTATTTCAACATCAACAGACACTTTTGCTTCTTCTGCATACTTAGTTATAACTTCTTGGACTTCCTTCATATCATTAAAAGTCATTCTTGAGACAAACTTCTCACATGTAACGCCATGTAAGAGCTTGTTAACTTTGCTACTTCTTGTATAATCTTCACCATCATCAACAGAGACATCTTCTTCATAGACACCATTGGACCCAACTTTCTCATTAACAAGAGCATTTTCAATAGGAGTTGTTGTTATTGGCACTTTAACTAATGGATTGGTAATATGCTTCATTTTACTGTAACAAAACACAAAAAGACAATTATATTAGAGATACTCAGAGTTGTATAGATTATGCCCTGTAAGATATTGAATGCTAGAAATTACTAGCCCAAATTAGATTCTGGAGTAGGATATCAAAGCATTATAATAGCAACATAAACAATCCCCAAAATAGTAATGAAAGAAACATTAATCACACGCACACAAACAGCACAGTATCTATCTATATGATGTGGTGACTTACAGAGGGGATTGCCGAAGACGCTGCCGACGCAATGGCCGAAGAAAGCAGTTGATTCTATCATAATGAGGCACGATTTCTTCTCCTCCTCCTTCATTTTCACTTTCAAACAGAACCTGCTGAAACATTTCAGGAACAACTCCAGGTATAGTTTTTTGAGTAGGCAGTGGTTGTACACTATCTTGACTTGAGTATGTAAGTGGTGACTTCTCTACTATAGTGACACACAGTGGTGACGAAGTGCTACCCGAAATCAACCGTGATAAATATGTGCCCAAATCGTCATCTTCATCAATAACAACAGGGGGAAAATTTGGGTGAACCTCATACATGACTTCAATCACTAAATCATAGGTAGACTTTTGCACTTTAATACTATGATAGATGATATCAACTAATTCGGCAAATGTAGTATTTTGGGGTATATCAAAAGTTTTACATGAATTTGCACAGAAAGACCTAACACCATCCGCTGCAATTTTCCATTCTCCATTATACATAACAAATACTTCAGCAAATATTTCAGCTGCAATTGAAAACAATAATACTATCAATTGCGTACCATTTAAATGCAATTACTCACTAAAAATGATCGGGTCGCAAGACGCAACCGCATTCGCAAAGACGAAACCGCATTCGCGTGACATTCGCGTGACGCAACCGCAATTTGCTGCAACGGAGACATTTATACCAGTATACCAATCCCTAAACCCTAAACATAACTATGCGTTCAACTAAGAAATAAACAACAAGAGAAGGAGAAGGAAGCATACCAGTACCGGACATCATGGTTCCGTCGTCGGGATTCCGTTTTCGGGCCATTTATGTTTTAAGAGAGAACAGGAGAATACCTTGAATAGAGAGAAAATGGAAGAAAGAAAAGAAAAAGAAAATGGAATAAAGTATATTAAATAGCATGGATGGTGGACTTTTTACTATGCATCTGATTGCAGTTTCACAACTGATGGGTTACGTCTCGCGACGAATACAATTTTGTAAAAAAAAAATATGAAGTGTTTTGCCGTGCATTTAATTTTATACGCCGATAACCAACTCATTTATTTTTTTTAGGGTCGTTTAATTGCATTTCCCTTTTAAGACTGAGAAGTGAGACTTATCTATCTGTATTTGGCGCCATTTTATTTGATTAGGGCTAATTGGGAAGCGGTTGGCATAGTAAGTTTTTAGCGCGAATAAAGAGCCACTGCTTTGATTTCCAGCTTATTCCCTAGTTAAAATCATTTAAATTTAAATTAAATAATTATATTTACCATACAAATTATTATTATTATATATATATACATATATATATATAATATTTTAAAATCATGATATATTTTAGTTAAGAAGAGTGTTATCTAGGAGAGAGTTTGCTTCCAATAAAAAAAAAAGTAATAAGTTTGAGCTTTCTTGGGATTATTTGTAAACAATAAGAATAAGAATTTGATAAAAAAAAAAAAAACTCTCAAACACGAAACGAGTCCCTAATGTTATTATTAAAGTAATTAAAGTTATGGCCTAATTCACATATCACTTCATAAGTTAACTCATCTTTAGAAATCTTTTTCTAAACGCACAAACTAAATAATTTCTTTTTATGCGATGTCTATTATTTTTTAACTAATTAATTTTGACAATATATAGTTAATATTTTGTTATTATTAAAATACACTAAGAATATAGTTCTTTAAGTTAGTATTTAAAATATACATCTAAAATTAGTCTTATAAAATATTTAATATTTTTAAAATAAATTCTTAACATACTCTTTTTAAGAGTTCTATTGTTTCATTTCAAATAAATTCATATATATTTGTTCTAACTTTTTTTTATATACAGAATGCGTCCAGTTGAATCATAGATTTTCTATTTAAAAATCATACATTCAAATAATTGAATTACATTAAATTAACTATATTTATTTAATTATTATCTTTCTACAACTTGTAATTCACAAAAAAATATATATGTAATGAATGGTTATTATTCACATCACATAATCTATATTATTGATGATATAATTTTAACAAACTTTGTAATAAATAACTCAGATTATACAACTAACTATTTGATAACACTTAACCAATTTACATTACATATATATTTCATATAAAAAACTAAGAATAAAATATTAATTATATACTGATTTTAATTAAACCAAAATTAAAATTAATTGAAGGACCAAAATCAATACAAAATAATAATCTTAAGTCAATTTGATTTAAGCCAGAAGTTTGTTCTCAAATTTAACAAGTATAATGGCATTTATAGATTCCATTCAAAGAGGTAAATATAAGATTTTTTTTACAAGTAGATTGTATTTATATAGGTGGATTGTATATTTGACAAATTTATTCTAATAGAGTTGTAATTGATATTTAACCCATTATTATAATTATTGTCTAAGGCCCAAACGCAAATAGACAAGGACTACGGGCGTGTGTTTAGTAAACGTAACAGGGCCTGACCCCGTCCCAAGGCCAAGAGAGTTAACCTCAAAAGGAGGAAAGGAAAATGTGTAAATCCAGTTATAACTTTGAATGCTTTCTCCATGGATAACCTCCTTCAAAAGCCTGTTCTAACACATCCTCCATCCTCTTAGCAAGTAATATCTGTTTGTTTATTCATTCATTCATTCATTCATCCATGGTTTAGGAATGTTACTAAGAAGGAAGGAAGGAAAGAAGTTTTAGTCTACTTACCTCAATGCTTGAGAGCACATGTGAAGGTATTTCAGCCAAGTCTTTGGCATTTCTCTCTGGAAGAATCACCCTCTTTATGCCATTTCTATGTGCAGCCAGAACCTGCACACACAGCCATAATTAGCATTTTTGGAAAACCACATATAATAGAGAGAACTATTTCGCACCTTATCCTTTATTCCACCAACAGGTAATACATGACCCCTAAGGGTCAGTTCTCCAGTCATTGCTGTATCAGATCTTACACTCCTCTGACTGAACATCGAAACTAATGATGTCACAAGAGTCACACCAGCTGAAGGTCCATCTTTTGGTATAGCACCAGCAGGGAAATGGATATGAATGTCCTTTCCATCTAGTAAATTTATTCCCTTTGAAGAAACCAACTTCAGTTCTTCTGCTCTCGATCTTACCTACAGTGTTTTCACAAAATTCTTTACAAGGAAAACTACTAGGGTTTTCTAGACCAAAAACAAGATGAGAAGTTAGAGAAATCAGAATAAACCAAACTCATCATCTGTATTGGATAATTAGAAGTAAGATTGAAGCTTTAAATTCCTCCTTTAAATGAACTCCTCTCTTCATTCATTTGGATGTTCAAGAATAAAAGAAAATGTAATGTGAAGCAAAAGCATACCCAAGTCAAAGCTATCTGTGCTGATTCCTTAATAACATCACCAAGTTGCCCTGTAAGATGTAGATCACCCTTGCCAGCCATCCCAGAAGCCTCAACAAACTGGACCTCCCCACCAAAAGCTGTCCACACCAATCCAATAGATACACCAGGAGTTGCAACTCGGACAGCAGTTTCTCTATCATCAAATTTTGGTGGCTGCATTTGAGCCAGAGATTTGATTATCAATAACAGATAAGCATGTAACAAATTCTAGTTACTTCCAAGAACAATCACAGCAATGTAATACTTATCTCTGACTGTTCGTTATATAGAATTGAAAGAAAATAATCTCATATAGTTATTGCTTACCCCTAATACTTTCTCCAGGATTGTCTCATCCACAATGTAAGGGGAGGTAATAGTATATGTATTTGACAACTCATTATTACTGATACCCATGGGAATAACCTCCATTTCTACATCAGTTCCATCAGTAATTCTGCTTTCAAGTACTGGTGAACCAAGCTGGTTGACACCTTTGCTGATTGGCACAGAATGTTCCTGCTCTGCAACCAACACCGCTGTTGCACGAGCTAGGGAAGCTAAGTTCCTTTCAAGGCTTCTGACACCAGCTTCTCTAGTGTATCTCTGAATAACAAGTTTCACGATATCCTGCCAAAACGATATGATAAACAAAGAAGATGAAGGGATTAATTCTGTCTTTTCAATACCAAGCAAACCGAAAGAACCAGGATGTAGAAGATTGTTAATATAATTTTTTATTAGAAACCATTGTTAATATAGAATTTTCCAAAAGTAACATTGTGTTTCAGAGGCTAATGCACAGTGTAAACCATGGCCAACTTTGGTAGAAATGTAGAAAGTAATCTAGTTTGCACCATATATAGAATTTGACGTGTTTGTTGAATCAGAAGACCAAGTATTCAAGGAGAAATTACATTATCACATTGAGTGTACATGAATTATATATATACCTCGGGGATTTGAAGGTATTCAGAGCTCAATCCATGTTGAGCCAGCACACGCGGCATTAGATGCCGCATTGCTATCTTCAGCTTTTCTTCAGGTGTATAACCAGGCAGCTCAATTACCTCCATTCTATCTAATAATGGAGGAGGAATAGGTTGCATCCTATTAGCAGTTGCCACAAAAACAACTTTTGAAAGGTCAAAAGGAACATTCAAATAGCTGGAGTGCTTCAGTTAAGGAACCACTTCAATAATTTATATCCATACAGAAACTCGTGGATAGAACGAACTGAAATCGGTCGAAGAGCAAAAAAAATATCGCCTAATCTTGCATTGATGAAAAGTACAGAAATTCCCTTCCTAATATCTACAGATTCCTAAATTCACTAGAATAAAGAAGGAATTCACAAAGAATGAATAAGAGAAAGGAGAATTGGAGCTTTCCACCAGTGACTAGAATTGGGTGGAATAATATTGTGCAATTAGTGGGAAAAAAATTAAAACAAATAGTGTTTTACCCTGGTGGATAATAAATATGATAGAATCAGAATATTAATACACAAGAACATGTCCTAGAACAGAATCATAGAAAGGTGTGCCAAATCTTCACATCATGCTCCAAATAAAATAAAGAAAATCCAAAAACCATTAGAGAGACATACTACTAAGTTGAAAGTCATAATTATGCTAGATTGGTTTCTCCACTAGGATATTGCACAGTAATACTCAGATATAGTGTCCAAAGCACTAAAGGAACTAACCATGAAAACAAAAGTACAAATAAGAAGGATACCCAAAGTGCCCACCAAAGTACATAAGATATATATAAACCAATGAGAAGGATACTGATCATTAAATGTCTTGTTTTGTTCAGGATCAAGAACTTCCAGGAGAGCTGAAGCTGGATCTCCCCGCGAATCTGCACCTGTCTTATCAATCTCATCCAGCAGCATAACTGGGTTGCAGACTCCAACTTTCTGAGTATCATGAGACAAGAAGAAGATTATACAAGAAGCCAATCCAATTAAGCTATGCTGTAAGAAAATTTGACAACCAGCTACAGTAACATATATTTTAGTTGCTTAGCTTAAGGATGCACTTCATAATTCAAAACTCTATCCTGCAAAGACATTATCTAACAGGAAAAGTAAAATAGCATGTTATAGTAAGATATCCTAGCAAAATATTCCTTACCATATAAGAAGGTTAGTTGATTTCATTATTTATTATGACAACAGCTAAGATGGAAACCATGCGAATTCAAGAGGAACAAGTATAACCGAAGTTCAACCTTCATGAATTGAACAAACACTACTCCAAACAATGTTATGCAACAGATAAACTTTTTTATTAGACTTTTATATGTATAAAGCAATATACTTATGATATGACACAACTCAAATTATCATGAAATGAGAAAAACCTTCAGTCCATCAATAAGACGCCCAGGCATGCTTCCAATATATGTCCTCCTGTGGCCTCTAATATCAGCTTCATCTTTAACACCACCTAGAGATATACGTATAAACTTTCTACCAAGAGCAGAAGCAATTGATGTCGCCAAAGATGTTTTCCCAACACCTGGTGGACCAACAAAACACAATATTGGACCCCTGGCCTCAGGTTTGAGCTGTAGACCAGACCAAATAAAACGTCCCAATATTAGACTCCACACAAAGAATAAATACTCATTTGAACAACAAATTGTGGATGGTTTATCAACCTTGCGGACTGCTAGATATTCAATTATCCGTTGCTTGACCTTGACTAAACCATAGTGATCACTGTCCAAACGCTCTCTTGCAGCTTTCAAATCTAATCCACATTCTTCACTGGCTTTTTGCCAGGGTAAATCTGAGAGAAGCTCCAAATAAACACGAGAACTGTTGTATCCAGGTTGCTGAGGCTGCATCTTTTTAAGCCTCCTGATAATCAAATGTAATTAGAGTGCTATATTCAGCCTGCCATGAACCTATAAGGAAGGATAAAGAATAGCATATACAAAGCATGTTCTGGAGATATCTCCATATGCACACAATTCACTCTCCAGCAAATATATGTTTCAGATCATCTATATATTAAAGTATGATACCTTAATTCCCTCTGTGCATGTTTGCAGATGTCTGAAGGCATATCTGCACTTTGCATCTTCTTTTCTAAGGTAGCCAAATCATCCTCCTCGTCATCATCATTGTCCCCAAGTTCCTCTTTTATAGCCCTCATCTGACAAGTAAAGAATTTCTAGTGAAGTCTACTCTTCAGGATGAATATAATAGACCTTTTTGGTTGATTTAGTCTACTCGGGAACAATAACCCAACTCAACACTCCTCCCCAGAGAAGCAGAAAGATATATGCATATTCAAATAAAGAAAACATGGAACATATATATATATAAGCAGAAAGATATGGTGATGATGAAAAGAAAAATGCATAAACACCAATTAGCTAGAAAGAGATCACTTTTATTTCTCTTTTGCAAGTATCCAGATAAGCATGTCTCATTTGAACATATTTTAACACTTAATTTTACAAGATTAGTTCATGCATAGCTAGAGAACAACACAAACAAAATAAATACAGAAAAATGCAAGCCTGTACCATTTATGGGTCTCAATGAGACAATTTGCATAAGGAAATGATGCATGGTGTAGATAAAAGGTTACTGTACTAAACTAGTTAAGAAGGATAATAATTTAAGCGACATTCAAAAGAAATAACCAGGTTTGAGCTATGAAGATGAAGGATTCGGATAGTCAAGCCAGTGAAGGCAAAGTTTAGTTTAGCACCAAATCAGAAGCATTTCAAGTATTATAAAATAATCTAATGAGATGAGACAACACCTCTTCACATAGTGAAGTGGAGAACTTAGCAAAATAAATTATTTGATGTAACAAAACAAACCTGCTGTCGTAGGAAAAATTCCTTTTGTGTCTTGGACAATTGCCCCTCAACCTTTTGTGTTATCTTTTCCGCCACGCGAATTGACTATTACAAGGTTGTAAATCAATTATTCTAATGTACCACCACGGCAACCAGAAGAAAGGAAACAGAAAAATGATGCTAGATATTGATGAATTACCTGTAAATGTCGATCAACCAACTCCGTAGCTTTTGAAAGTCTCACTTTAACATCGACTGAGTCCAACATTGCCAACTGTTCCTCAAAGCTGATCTCAAAGCTAGCAACAAAAATGTCAGCCAATTTATGTAATGGGAGTGTCTCCAAAAGAACCTTTGTCCTCCCACCAGTTTTTTGCTTCTACAAGGAATACAAAAAAATAGTCTCATGAGAATCAACCTCATGCATTACTCATAAACAATGTCTTGTGATCACAAGCACTCGCATAAGATACACCTTCATGCATAAATGCCTTTCACCAACTAAATCTTTAACTATTGAATAATACATTTGCATCACCCACAACAACCCTGAAAAAGCTAATTTGTTCCTGAAAAAGCAACTAAACAACTTTTCTATAAAGTAAAGCTTTTGATACCCTGGCAACTTGACTAAATCAGCCTTAACCCTTACCCGAAGAAAATGTCTTATACGGGCTTTAGATATTTTCAACCATAAGTTACATTAAACGGACATACACTGTGCTCAATAAAATTCTCATAAAAGCAGCAGACACAGTATCTTAGAACAGATCTTTGAAGCTGATATGGGCTTCTACATCTATGGAAAACTAAACAACTAAGCCCATAACTATGAAGTCAAAACAGTCAAATTGAGGGCTGCACATGGACTACAAAACCAGCTAAGCTAAAAAAATATCTACCATGAAATTATCATAGAAGTGAATAAGAACAATCACCTGCTCAAGAAGTGATACTAACTCCATTGCAGTAGCTTTAAAATGACGTGACAATGAAATGAATTCTGGGTCTTGTTCCACTTGTTCCATCTCTAATTTAGATCAGAAACACGGTAGCAATTCAGCATCTTGGCGAATCATGACTTAAAGCTCTCTACATTCAGATATCATTGATGATATCATAAAGCAAAGACATATCTTCCCTAGCTAACTAAGGATGACAAAGAATTGGATATACTAATACCGGAATATGATAAGAACAGGCAATATGAGTTTATTTATGTGGGTTTTTGTAGTCAAGGTACCTGACAAAACACCATTTATATGGAGACAATCTTCTTACTTCACCATTATGTCAGATATTGTAACTCCCTCGTCCGTGATGCATATGAGAATATATGATGTAGGTCGCAAACAATTGGGCCACCACAACCCAAGTCCTAAAAGGTGCCTATAAATTTCCCTATAGCTAATTAACCTATACGGAGTCCATATTTCATGTGATTTCCCGATGTGGAGCATCACAATCTCCTCGCATTCCAATATTAGTCCGGGTCTCATCCCCATTAACACTCTAGAAGTGATCCACGTGGCACTTTATTCCGGCGAGATTAAAGAGGTAGCCCCGTGACACTTTGTTCTACCACCGGGTAGGCTCTGATAAATAACTTGTTGTTGTCTTTGACTAAGTTTAGTTTTCAAATGTTTTTGTATCCATACAAATATACAAAAATAAAAGTATTTCCTAATGGGAATGATAATTGCTGCATTAATAGTGTAGATGACAAAAAAAGAAAACTAGGACTTGATAGATCAAGAGAGTCAGTGCCTCCAAAGATACCGTGCTTCAAATTACTATGGTATTACTTCCACAAAATATAAGTAATAATCTAATAAATAGATCATTTAGTTTAAGCCCCAAAGAATGAATAGAAGATAGTGAATAAGAAAGTCATATTTTTGGTCAAACACTGCCAAGGTACAAATTGATCTGCTGCATATCAAATGCATTTCTAAAGATTAAATTCTTGAATCAGTCTTTGAGAAAAGTTCTCATGGTGAAGTTCACTTACCAACTTTTTTCATTTCAAGAGGAGCAATGCGTGCTGTATAATATGTTTGACGAGTGTTGAGCTCCAGAACACTGAATCTACACAAGCCTTCAAGGATAACTGTGTAAGTTACCCTTCCACTTGGTTTTTCCACTCCTCTTGACAAATGCAATGCTCTAGCAGCAACTCCCCTGAAAATTTGACATCAAGAGTAAACCAACATCACTATTGGACAGATCAACCGCCTAAAGCGCATCGAAAATATATGAAATAAATAACTAGGAAGAAAAGCTGTAGAATGCTAGAGGCTTGAAAGGTTGAATACCAATCTGGAGTGGAACTACTACTTAACGAGACATCTACATGCTACATGTTTGTTTGCTAGGAATAGATAAGCAACCAGACACCATAAAAGATTCAGTCAATTTGTACCTTGTATGCCAATGGATTACTTCTTGCTGTTTTTTTCCATCGAGTTTGTGAGGATCTGATGCACCAACTTGTGGTTTTGAGATTCCATCCTCTGAATCAGCTCCTATTCCTAAGAAAAAAAATGGAAAACTTACATCCTTCCTCAATCCATGATCACTTTTACTACTAACTAAACTCAGTGAATAACCACCTGAAGAGAATACTGGACCCACTGATGTTGTCAGGGCTGCATCCCTAACTGGAAGGATCCCAATCAGCCCCTTATTCTCCTTCTGCCACAATTCTTGCTCCACAAGCTTCACACTGAAATACAACGACATATTTCATGAATTTTAATTCAAAGAGCTACAAGTTACTCTGCACATAATTCAAGCTAATGAATCCGTGAATAACTTGTCTGCAAACTGCCTCAAAAACTCTCGTTAATTAAATTTGAGAAATATGCAGTTATTTTATACCAATGCACCCTCATTACCGACGAAAATCTGTATAATCTGCCAATAGTTGCTGAGAAGCACTAAAAAACCTTGGTAAAGACTTATTGGACCCTACCTTCTTTAAATGAACACCTCGACCAACTGAATTATTGAGAAACTCAGAAGAGAGAAGCAAACAAACGATTCTAAAAAGAAGAAGCTAAAATTGAAGTGCATCAAATTGAATACGTAAAGATGTTCTTCGCCTTCTTGGCAAATGATTAAAGAAAACCGAAAAAGCTATTTCTAGCTGAATAAATTGGACTAACCTGTTAGGAGAGGTACAGCGAATACGTATGATTGCGCCGGGCAATAAAACCTTGTTCCTGAATGGAAGAATGGCCAGCCGGCCAGGAAGTTCCACCGGCTCCGCCATATAATCACACACACACACACACACAGAGATGAGTGTAACAACAGAAGTAGGGAGGGAAGAGAGAAATGATGATGATGATGAATCTCAAGATCAGCGAGCGAAGAAGATGACCGGAGTTCTCAAAATCGTTTTGTTTTCTCCTCCTTGTTCATATGATATATATGGCTTTGAATTTTAGATTCTTCTACTCTTCAACCTCAATGTGATATATTGTTATTCTGCACAAATTGTTATATTTTCAATATAGCCCCCATACTTCTTCTATTCTGCTTGCCGATTACAAACTTTAACCGTCTCAACTTTAATACTTTTTCTAAAATAATAATTAAAATATAATATCTCAATTTGTAATACAAAAATAAACAAGTTAAATATATTTAAATACAAATTTGTTAGGATAAGTGAGATTTAAGATAGCGTTAGAAAGACTTTTTAAATAATGACTTTTTAAATTAAAAAATATATATATAAATAAGAGTATTAGGTATTGTTTATTTTCTTTTAAATTCAACTATAATTATATATTACTTTATTTACTCTCTTTTTAATAAAATGATTTAATAACTACTAAAATAATCTATATATTATTATATATTAATAAATTTTAAATTTTATAAAAATAATATTAACTTTTCATTATTTCCCATAATTTTATTTAATAAAACTCAAATTTATTTAAATAAACTTAAAATTCTAAACTTATTTCGATTTAAATTATTTAAATAACTCAAAGCACTCATATATTATTTTACTTTTCTCCTTATCTATCACGTCATTCTATTTTATTAATCAAAATATTAACATACTTTCTATTTTAAATCATTAATTTTTATTTTATTTATATTTATCAATATTTTTTAAATATTTTTACCAAAATAAATTATCTCATCATTATAATTATCGACCATTATTATATTTTTCTTTTTTATATTTTATTGAAATAACTTTTATCCTAACAAACCTTAATTATTTAATCTTTCTTAAACTTATTAAACGTGTAAAATTGAGGATAAGACAGGTCAACGTGGTGGTTGGATAACCCCTAATTGGGTCTTGGTCCCATTGTTTGAAACTACAGTTTTTTAATAATTTTATATTAAATTTAGATATTTTTTTTATAAGAGGGTACTATTTTATTAATAAAGAAAAGTATCAAAAGGTTTGAGTTGTTGAGATACTATTAAAATATTAATATTTTACTATTAAGTATATTCCATTATCATATCAAAGAGAATTAACCATTAATCAATTTACATCAATTTTATTTTAATTTGATATTAAAGATTTGATTAAATTTGGTGAAACAAGTTTAAATAAAAGTATATAAAATTTTAAATCATGAATATATTTTATTTTGATTTAATTTAATTTTTGACAAAAAAAAAATCTACATAACAAATAAGACATAGAATATGAAATTATATGAATGTATATCCTAAACATAAGATTTCTTAGCTAATAAAATTTATATGTTTTAGTTAAATTATCAATTTCTTACAAGAATTCGTCTTTTTAAGATAAAACCTAATATATCATTATTTTGTTTTTGAGTTAGGTTTGTTATATATATATATATATATAAAAAAAGTAAAACAAAAATTTCACTACATCTCTTCAAATGAATTTAATAGTATACTTCTATTAAAGTAAATATAGCTAATGTATGAATCATAAATACAACAACACCATTGTGACAGGAAAATTAATACCTCATACCCAATAATACAATAGATATTATTTTAATGAATTACCTTAGTAGGTTCTCCAACTCTTATAAGAAATAAAATAATATACAATTAAGAAATTTGACTATAATTAATATATTTGCTTAGAATTAAAAATATTTGTTTATATATATATATATATATATATAATAAAAAATTAGTTTTATAAATTAATCGAATAATAATATATTTTTTTTCAATTCATAAGTTTCTCTCCATTCTGTTGTCTCTTTCGGAGACAAGTCATCAATAGTTTTATTTATTTATTATAATATTTTAATGAATTATACATTTTATCTCCTTCTCTCTTCTTGACTTTATAATAGGTCGGTCTTCTTTGTATGGTTTCACATTAAAAATGTGGGCTTAATTATCATATACATTTATTTAGCCGACATTGAATTAATAATGTACTATTGTCATAAACAATATAAAGTGCCAGAAGATTTAAGACGCTTAAGGTGATGAATCTTGAAAAAAATAGTTATTTTATAATAAGACATTGAGGAATTGATGAAAGAACAAATAGAAACAAAACAAAATATCTCCCACATTAAATTTTTAACAAAATAACCTCAAATTAAAAAAAATAAAAAATGTTCCCACATTTCAAAGAATTGAATAAATTCCTAACTAAAGATGATTAAAAAAGGTAAACATTTCATTTTATATGAACTTTGTTGCTTGTTATAAACACAAAGTTTGACGATAACCCACAACATAGCAACGAGACAAATTTTACAGGACAATTGTTAGTTAGATGATAAATCTATACCATTTATCTACCTTTTCTAATTGTTTGGTGGCATTGATTATTAATTTGATCATTGAAAGATACCCAAAAAAGTAGGCATACAAAGTAGCTAGGCCTAACAATTAAGTAAGTAATTTTCATCACTAACAGATTAGCTTCTTTGTGGATAATCAAATAGCCACCATGACTTTTGTCCAAATATAGAACAATGAAATCAAAGAAAAGTTGAAAAAACAAAATAATAATTTATTAAAGAACAAACTACAAGCCACTTACAATTGTATTATATCAATGAACAAATCAGATTTTCCAAAATTTGCAGAATCACATCTATCCATAGAATTTGGATTAAAAGCTGGCTTTCAAAGAGCTAGTTTAGAACCACATATACATTCGGGATATGGATTTTCATAAAACGACTCTTCTGTCCTGAATCGCGCCCTGCCTTTTATCCCTGGAGGTGGACCCCCTCTCTTCCTTGGAGCTCCTTGCCTGAATCGTAAAAATCAAAATTAAAAACCGGATGTACTTGCATACTTTGTCAAGATGGACAATTGAGATTTTCCTTTATGTTTGTAATATTTTGGAATAAAGAGACCAATAGGACTATACAAGATTGAAAAAGAATAACCTCTTCTTGTGTAGTTGTATAACCAGGTTTGACAGTGATTGTCCTTCTTTCAGTTGTCCACTCTCGAGCTTGTCAAATACTTCAACAAGACCCTTCCTACAAATTATAGTTACATGAGCAAAATGACGTTATGGTGAAAAGCTTTAGAATAATTTATATTCCACTTACCTATCAGGAGTGATTGTCTTCCTGTGATTTAGAAATCTGCGATGTCCCTCCACTGTTCTTGCCATGTTACCAGAATGTGATGGAACGAATACATCGCTCTCTACAGAAATTATATAATCAAGTGCTGCAGTTTGTGATGCGTGATTTCCAAATGTTTTCAGTTCTACTTCAGTTGTTAATGATTCCTGTCAGAATCAGACAAAGATCCACTTAACAGTGACAACTTGGCAGCATGAAACTATATTTGCAATGACATCAATTGAATAATAATAAAAAATGAAACCTTGGTAACTATGTTGGGAAAGTAAGATTTGAGCTCCGATAAGCGAGTGTTTCCACCATAAATTTCTCCAGCAGCAATGTAAATCAGTGTTGTATTGGAATAACCAAGAGCTTGAAGAAATATTCCAACTTCCATAGGAGTGAGTGGACAAAAGCCTCCTAATCTCTGCTCTGTAGAGTTTATATTCTTCATCTTCCAATGGCTTGTTTTTTCCCTATCAGACCAAAACAAAGACAAAACAAGAATGATCACATGGCTATAATTGATAGAAAAGGTCTTATACTTCAATTCTTATTTGAATTTTGTAAGAATAGAATTCAAATATTTACACCCTTGAACATAAGCTTTGCAAAGAATTCTTTCTTCTGTAAGAAAAAAGAAAAGAAAAAAGAAACCAAGCACAAAGAAGATCTAGTTTCAATTATAGTTCATTAGTTCATATGAAGTGACTGGTTTTTGAGAGATGACTTGGGACGAAATGCAGAAACTCTTTTCCTTCCATTTTCTATTTTTTGGGACCAGGTTTTTGTTTTCCTTATTCTCGGGGTGGATACAACATCCCACCACCATGATCCCACTTCAATTACAGTGCTTTCATTAGGAACCGAATCTTATACCTCTAGTCTCTTAATTCAACACTGTTATCACTTGAACTATTCTAGGTGGGTTCCTTAAGTTCTCTTTTGTGAATTTTGAGTGGTTGATGAAAAATTGATAAGACAATAAGATGGCTAACTATATAGTTTGGAAATTTCTTTAACAGGAAATAGTGAATTATTATTTAGGGTGAAGCACAAAATATTCAGTTAGTTGAAACTTGAAAGCATAGAACAAAACCACTGATAAAATGTATAAACAATCGAACAACTTTCACCTCATTATCTTCAACTCTTCAGATTCCACATCAGTTAGACCATAGGTACAGCCCGTGAAGGATAGCATGTCTTTCTCATATCTCAAATGGAGAGCTATATACCGTTCTGCGCGTGATCTCAGCCGCTCCACCAGCTTCTGTGGTGTCACCGTCATGTATTTTAAGAACCTAATTTAAGAGAATCCCCATAGGAGGTCTTAAATACATATAGAAGAAAAGAAAATTTGGCATTTATCTTGTTTCAAAATTTTATGCTGGAGGATTCATCAATGAAATAAAGATGAACCAACAATTTAGCAGCATTGCTGATTTGGAACATCATAAAATCTTGGGACCATGCAAAATTGGGCAAGTCAAGCCAATCACCTATTCAAGCTAGGACATGACTTTAGATATTAAATATAACAGTAAATAAAAGCAGTTCAATAGTGTTCATTTTATTTCATACCTCCCCGAAGCTTGTTATAGGAGGAGAGAATTGAAGAGCGTAATAAAGGGCTCGGCATCTCAACCTCTGGATATCAATAGGCAGATCATTATTTGCAAGTCTAGAATCAGACTTGGCCACATGGATTACCTGCAAAAACAAATTTTAAACAAGGTAACAATTTGAGAAATTCATGAGGGTTCAACTGGGCAATATCAGCAACTGTATAGAACATACAGCTAAGTTTTAAGCAATGGACTTGGACTAATTAATGGATCCAAAGATAAAACTTGTGTATCACGAGAAACAAATGGTAATTTATCTCACAATAAAACTATTTCTTGAATAGATGTGTCTTGTAGCCACATAAACCCTATGTACTAGAGTACGAGTTATATGCACCTTAGACTAAGCAACTAAATCACCACAGCCCACACACACAAAAAAAGAGGGGGAGCATATGGCTTCCAGGTTAGTTAAATGTTTTTTTTATTGTTGGAAGCTAGCATGACCCCACAGACATGACATCCACTTTAACTTATGGCTGCCCGGTTAGTTAAATGTTATTATTGAAAATAGTGTAATATTAACTTACGACTCCATCTTACCCTTCTAGGCTTCTACCATTCTATTCTCCCATCAATGTGGAACACGCAATTCCCTTGTTGAGGAATTGAGGAAATTAAATTTTGTGCACCTTGAGCTCACATAAATTGAAACACCACAACCTTCCAGAGAGCTCATAAAAATTGTATTTGCGGAGTTATTAATATAGATCTTTCAGTGCTCATATAGCATAGAATGATGTCATCCACATTCTAGTTAAAACAAAATAGCATTTCAGGCAAGTCCTTTCTTGAGGAACAAAATGAACAATTAACTGAAGAAGGTGATGGCAGCAATACATTTAATTGAAGAAAGTGATGGCAATAATACATCTAAATGAAGAAGGGAAAGACTGTTCAGAAATTCCTGAGAATGGAAATATTAGCAGCTCTGAATGTACACTCTTAAGGGACTTTAATACTTTGAAGATGCATACCTGGTACTCCTTCCACATTTGTTTCATCTCCTCATAGTAGCTCATTCCAGCCCATGAAGAAAAATGTTTCCTTGCTCGAGGAACTGATTCTAGTTCTTTGGGAAGCTCTTTCACTATCTTAATATCTCCATTCAGTGTTGTTATGAAATGTTCTTCATCAAACACATCAGAAAATGAGCTGTTACCAGAAGCCAATATCCAGCCAGCATTTATTGGTGTTAGTTCATATACCAACCGGAGATATAAAATGATTCATCAAAAATATATTCATATTAATAATACAGAATTAAAACTTAACACAAATATGAAGTTGAATCATAGAAATATCTGTAGTTGCATACCTGGAATCCTGCCAAAATGAGCGCTTGTCTAACTGAGGAATAACCAATGTTGCATTCAAAATGTATGCCACAGCAACCATGTCAGCTATCTGCACACAAGACCAGTAACAAAGTGAGTAGGATGCTAAGATGAAGAAGTCTTCATGCACTTAATGCCTTAGGCATGATGAGGATATCAGCTATAAGAATAGGACAAAAATGGGCCACCACGAAATCGCCAAAATAAGATACCAAGAAAGCACCATATAACTAATACCCTCATATATAACCTTCAATTCCAGTTGTGGACATTTTTTAGGACAAGGCCTAATTGACATTATTTATTTAATCCTTTTTCTTTTACAAAGAGTGAAGCTTGTATAGAATGAATGTTAGCAAAGATTGCGATTCCACATTACAAGCAAGTAGCAAAGAGCAGAGAAAAAAGAAAACCCCCAAATGAGGCTTCCATTTGAAGAATGCTCATCATCTTAAATCCCTTCCCCTTCACAATAATTTGATCTCCAATCTCCCTTTGATTTTCTAGAGGACTTAGTTGCAACTTTTCACAAAGATCATGTGTTACATCGTCACTCTTATCTTCTTTCCTCCAATTTCCTTCTTGATTTGATTGCAGGAAATGTTCTCTTTCCACTATTGATTTGAATGAACACAATCTTCTTTCCTCAAATTCTCTTTCCAGTAAAGGTTTGATTGAGCGCAATATTTCATCAAAATTGATATATTCATTTCTTCACTCACCAAATTAATCTCTCCTTTTTTCTTCTCAACTCACTTTTGACCTAGAATAGATACTCTCCAGAGTACACACCTAGAGAATGTATTTCACATAGAAGCATTCTTTAGTCAATAAGATTACATAAACCATTCATTTATTGATATAGATGGAAGCATCGAATAAGGCTAGTTCAAGCATGAGGTCCCACACAGTGTTGGACGATAAATTATTGAGGACCACACGGCACGTCACATAACCTTATGAACAGTGGAGTGATGGCAGAATAGGTTTTTGAGTTATAAAGAGAATTGAAAGTATATCTCATGATACCAGTAACAATAAAGAACTTAGGGATGCATATAATAGCTAATCCAATGAAAAGATTTAGGCTCAACAAGTTAAATCCATTCTACCACACGAGTTTATAGAAGCTGAAAGCAAGGATAGTTACTAGCTATGGAGAAACATGAGAGAGAGATTATGACTTACACCAGTGCGCATCTGATTCAGCCCACCATTACTCTTGACAGTGATGTAACGGTCCCATCCTTCACTAGCTGAGATAAAGAAAAATGTAGTAAGAGAAAGTTACAAAGAGAACAGGGCAAGATGTTTGCAAAACTAAGAAGAAACAACTTCCAAAAAAGGCAATCGTTAATGAAGACAATTGCAAATGTTCCAAAAAAGAACTAACATATATAATTGTCTGCTTCAAGCACTAAGAGACGGATCACACGCTATCCAGTGACTTTCTAGAATGTAGAAGTTTCTGTCGACTTCTGTAAATTCTAAATCAAACAACAACTACTGCCTAGCACAATGTCTGTGAACTAGCCAAATGCAGCTTCAAATGATGGTAGAAATTCTGAAGCTTCTTAATGTGCAATCTTTAAATAAGAGAGCTAGGTCATGTAGAGTAAAACTAATGTGACTTCATGAGAGGTAGTTTAATGGTCCCTCTCCTAAGGATAAAGGACAGACTACCTTGTGAGACCTAGTCATCTAGCCTCTATTTACTGAAGTTTTTTGGGGGGAAACAGCTTATTGCCGTTTGATTAAAATAAAACCCCCAAAAGTGTCCTTACAAACAAGTTTTGAAAGGAAAGTGAAAATACAAGCCATTTTCACACAATCACAAATTTGAAATCTAATCTATAAAGCTCAATTTACTGAAGTTTTAAGCTAATGAGAAGAAAGGAAGGCTAAATCTTCTATACATCAGTTACAAGCTA
This sequence comes from Impatiens glandulifera, assembly GCF_907164915.1. Lineage (NCBI taxonomy): Eukaryota > Viridiplantae > Streptophyta > Magnoliopsida > Ericales > Balsaminaceae > Impatiens > Impatiens glandulifera. The sequence goes on from NC_061864.1 coordinate 2,302,811, forward strand.
GCAAAACTAGAGGCCTCATGCAGCTGTCAGAAGAACCACAATGTAATATTGAAGACTGTTTTTCCTCTTTCACTCTATAATTGAATTTGAGGAGAAAACTGGAAGATTCAATGAGAGAAAACTACATAATTTTCATTATGATTCATATAGTGAATATAACAAGAAGTTAGTTGAGGCATCATGCTAGGTTCCATAACATTACAATCCCATAAAAATGTTCAAGAGTTCCAAAATATCCTCCAGAGAGACTCACCATATGTCTCATCCTATGTATCTCTTATAAACTTCTCTACAGACATCAGATTCAAGATAACATGAACTAACAAATCAATGCATGAACGTGTCTTCATATTTACAGAAGCCAAAAATTCCTTGAGCGCATCCATGATATTATGCCTCATGTGATGTAAAAAAATTTAAAATCTACATGACTTCCTTTTAATCCATCTGGCAGAAGTTAATGAAAGAAGTTTTCAGAGGTGATAAACACATCATTGTGGCTAACAGAATTCTTAATGATTCATGCATGCAAAAAAAACATAAAGAAGAAGATTGATCTGAAGCATAATTAGTCAAAAACGAAAATCTAAATCCTCGCAAAATTATCAAGGTATGTGTTCCAATTGAACTACATTTACTCGTTATTTCCATTTACCTAGCAAAATATTTCCATGATTGTCAATCACTTCTACCCACAAGTAAGACTATATGTCACATTTAGTTGTAGTAGAGGGATTGAAGAATGGTATTTGACCTTTATATTTTGTTGTAGGCTTCACACATGGGTGTAAGCCATATTGAGTCGGAGCTCCCCACAGGTGTTCATCTACAAGCTGCATATGTTTTATTCAAACAACATCATTAGAAGGAAAACAATCACAAGTCTTTTTCAAACAAAAGAAAACAATCACAAGAGTCTAACATGTCAGATGTTGACGTACATCTTGTAAGCAATGATATTATAGTTAAATAGCAAAAAAAAACACCGAAAGATGTTATATAACAAAGGAAAATGCAAATCATCCATAAACCAGACTCAATTCACCGATTGTAGTTTCAAATGACTAAAATTAACCATTGTTGAAATTGGTAAGTGGGCTCAAATAAACCATTACCCAAAAGAGCTCCTAGGACATTCCTAGGGGGGACTCTTTTCAACTGAATTATTAGGTATCAATCTCGAACTCTAATACATTGGAAGGAACAGTCTAGTGCAATGAAATCAGCACCAACTGAATGCTAATCTATTCTCCAGAAGAAGGAACTCCCAGGCTAGCAAGCCCTAACACATGCAAAAGCTAAGAAACGATCTAGGTGGAGGGACAGAGTAACAACAGTCGACCATGGGAGATGATCCTTGAAGTAGCTTACTATAATAAGAAATTGAAGAGAGAAGTGTACCTGAAGGGACGGAGAGTATTCTGAAAGGGGGTTTTTAATCATTTCATCTTGTTCTAGAAGATGTTTGCTGTAGAAGATGAAGATGAAGAATGAAAAGGTAAATAGGAAGATTATGTAAATGGCAATCGAGTATGGAGTTGGTTTTCTTTGAAATGTTTTGGCAGCAGCGAATCTGGAGTTGGATGAACGGACGTTGGCGGCGGCCATGTCTCCGGTCGATCAGAATAGACGACGGCTATCTCTCATTTCTCTTTCTCACAGAGATCGCACTTTCTTGAACAGTAATGAATCAATGATACTACTGGATATGGAAATGAAATCGTAAAGACAGATCGTCGGTCGACGACGCTTTCCTTTGTATTATTGGAGATGATGATGATGATCCATATGGATTAGTGACGGCATTGGGCGGATCGGGCCGGATTTACCGATCAGACGGAAATTTGAGGAAACGACCCGCTGATGTGCGGCCCATAATTTTAATAGCGCTGGTGACTCTTTTTTTTTTTCACGAAAATGTCCCTAATGCGTCACGCATCCTCAGGTTACGTGACGCAATTTTTTATTTTTTTATTTTTCAAAAAATTTTAATTATGAAAATTTTTGGACGAAAATGCCCCAGTTGCGTCACGCAACTCCGTTGCGTTACGCAATCGCGTCACGCAACTCCAGTTACGTCACGCAACCCCAGGTGCGTCACGCAACCGCGAGACGAAAAAAAAATTGAAAAAAAAAAAAATCAGTTGCGTCACGTAACTGGAGTTGCGTTACGCAAGGGTATAATTGTCATTATAAAAAGGGTCACCAGCGCTATTAAAATTATGGGCCCGCACCATCCGTAATTAGGCCTATCTGGAGGGTCATTTCCTCAAATTCCCCGATCAGACCGCCTATACGATTTTGCAATAAAAATATATTTGATAAAGAAAATTTTAAGTTATTTGAGTTTTTATTAATTTAATTATCAACTGTTCTTCATTATTAAAAATTTAAATTTAATAAAAGTAAATAAAATTATTTTAATATTTTAAGTGAATTTATAATTATGATAACTATGTTGCAATGCTTTTTTTAGTTTATTTAAATTTGTGAGTTAGTTGTAAATTTTTAAAATCGAATTTATTTTAAATTAGTATTAGTTATATATAATTAAATATATCTATACATGGTTAATTTTTTTTTAAAAAGGTATAAAAATAATAATAAGCAAATGAAGTTATACAAGAATTATATTTATAAAATTAATTAAATTAATTCATTTATTTGAATAAATAATATTTGTTTTAATTTTAAATATAATTTTTTATATATATATATAAAGTTAGATAAAATTATCCTAAAATTTTATTATCTATAATTTTAAAATTAATATAGAAATTTTAACTGTATTATATTTGATAGAAATTATTTATAAAAAAACATAATAAAAAAAACTTTATAAAAACTCCAAAAATATATAAGTAAAACAAGGCCCGCAAAAACAATTACAACCATTGCTCCATGTGGTTTCAGAGTAATAGTTTTATTTTCTTATTTTTTTAATTATGGAAGAACATTTTATATTTTTCTATAATAAAAAAAATACATCATATTTTTAAAATTCAATCTCATAAAATGTAATGGATGTAATATTAAATTAATATTCTATTATCTAATTGAGATTTTGAAGTTTGAACCATTCTTAAGTGAAATGTGATTTAAGAAATTCAAAATTGAAGGCATCGTCAAAATGTGTAAAATTTTAAAGACACAAATAAAGATTAAAGAGTAATGTTGTGAATCTCACCTTTAGCTGTAGTATAGAGACTACACCATTAAAAAAAAGGCTTTTTTAATTATGTTAAATTCTCATTAAAACATATTAATTGAAGTTAGCTAGATAATAACCATAAAATAAAATAACAGCACAATCTATCTAGACTATCAGATAATTTATGAACTTTAACTTGTAAAAATATATCAGCAATCAATTGGAGATGAAACTTGAAACTAAAGACACTGGAATAAAGCCCAGGTCCAAGCCCAAACTATTAAATTGATTTGAAGTTTGAACATCAATTAACACAAATACCAAAATTCAAAATAATAGGGCAGTTAAATACAAATTACAGGAACAATTTTTTTTTAAAGTTACTTGTGTATAATATATATTTTATATTTTCATTTAAAATAATAAATATTTTAAAAATATAATTTTATTTTAAAAAAATTAATAATTTTAATTTATATATAATTCATTTATAATTGTTAAAATCAATGATAATTTTGAATATTTACTTTTTAAACAAATATTATATTTTTTGATTATATTAAAAATTATAATAAATATAATTCTAAGGAAAAGTAAGTAAATATGATATTTTTGGTTAAAATTTATTAAAAGAATATTATTTATATATAATTAAGTATAAAATTATTTTTAAAAACAATAATAAACATATATCACTAAAAATAAGTAATTATTCAAAATCAATTACATGATTATCTATTCAAATAATTTATATTTTTTAATTTGTAAATTTAAATTCATTTTATTTATATAAACATATAATAAAAAAATTATAAAATCCTAAAATTTAACCAGCTTAAGAGTATAATCTACTATACCATTGTAGAAATATAATATTTTAAAATTCAAATTCATATTTTAATTAATTTTGATAGATCTAGTTTAATTAAATTATATGTTAATCTAAAAATATGGTACAACTCATCAAAAAATAATTTTAAAAAAAATGAAAGTATCAAGACCTCAATTTCAATTTAGTGTTTTAAATGAGAATGAAATACATGTCATTTAGCATTTTAGGTAGGATTTTTGTCATTCAAGTTATTATATTGTGATGTAACTCATAAAAAAAAATAGTAAAATTTGAGAAGTGTTATCATAAATATTAATTGAATAATATATATATATATAATATAAACATATGATCATCCAAAATCATAAAAAAATATAAATTAAGTCACTTGTGATTTATGAGATCTCGAAAATAACTTATTATCAAAGATGCCTTTCAAATGAAAATGACAGTAACCCTAATTTATAACCAAACAAATTAAACTGAGACAAATACTGTATATGACTTCACCACATGACAAAAGCCCAACAAATACGGATCAGGATTTCGATCGGATCCAGATGCTGCTCTCTCAATAGTTGTTTTCACTGTTTTTTTTATTTTACTTTTTTTTTTTGTAAAAGGATTAAACAATTTAATTTATTAGTTATATTGTTTAAAATGATAAAATCGTGACAAAAGAACTCAACAAAACACTTAATACAAGTTCTAACATAACATGATTAAATTTACAAAGTAATTCAAATATCAAGAGAATAGACTAATTAAATGATACATATTTTATTCACATATAAAAAAAACTATATTAAGAAGAATAAAAATATTATAATGAATAAAAAAAACATAATCACAACTATTCCCTTCGACGACTTAAGAGATCAAAATATCCCTACCAACTTCAATTTCACAATAAATATAAATAAATAAAACTATAAATACATATTCCTCTCACTCACCTTTTTCACATCTGCACTGGCCTAGCTTTCTATTATTTGTCCTTTTATTGGTTTCTTTTTCTTCCTTTTCCATTTGTTTTTTTTTTGGAATTTGGCCAAGATTATTAAATTGAATGAATCATCAATTTAAAAATCAAGAAGTTGCCTCCTTTTGTTCTTTAGTTGAATCTTCCGGACCACTCACAACGTAACTAGATAGTAATGCTCCAATATATGATGTTTCCCATTTTCCTTTTTTTTTATTTTTATATTTATATGGCTGAAACCACTTTATTGTGCCCTTAATTTATTAAATTTGACGCTGATTTTTTATATGAAATGGAGGCAGGTTAATTATTCAATGACCGACGAGATACAAGAAAAAAGATGATGAAATGTAATAAATTTGATTAGGGTCGGATACTTTGGTACTTAGGAAGATAATCTATATATATAATGATGCTTAATTTTTAAAATATCCGGATTGCGGGGTCGAGAGTTGTGGTTAATTTGAATATTTATGTGAGAGTAAATGGATACTTGGGTCGGATTGTGGGCGACCCGCCCATAAACTTAAAACGGTTAAAAATAAATTTAAAAATGTTAATTGTAGATTTCGAACTTGCAACATAACAAAACAAGTACAACATTTTAACCAACTAGGCTAACAACACTTTATATTTAAGATTCAACACAAAATTTGATTAACGCGAGACATTTTAACAATAAAAGTTCAAAATTTTAACTAATTAATCTATATATATATATAATGATGATTAATTTTTAAAGTGTCCGGATTGTCGGGTCGAGAGCTGTGGTTAATTTGGATATTTATGTGAGAGTAAATGAATACTTGGGTCGGATTGTAGGTTGACCCGCCCATAAACTTAAAACGGTTAAAAATAAATTTAAAAATGTTATTTGTAGGTTTTGAACTTGCAACCTAACAAAACAAGTACAACCTTTAACCAAATGTGATTGAGATGTGGTTTGTCGAGGGATAATAGACCGGTATCATTTGAAAGTGGTTAAAAAATATGAATCAAATATTTGATTGACCAAAGTGTGAGGTCACGATGCTAATTATTAAAAAATATGAATCAAATATTTGATTGACAAAGTGAAAGTGTAAAATCACGAAATGAGAAATTCATTCGAAAAAATATATGTGATGAAACATGTGAGAAAATAAGTTGTTTTATCGAAGTGAATAAAATGTGAAATAAGAGCGTTATATTTTTTATTTTAATAATTTTAAAATTGAATAAATATTATTATAATTTATTTTATTTTTTTTATTTTTTTTCCTTATCTGTGTGCATCGCATGAAAATTTTCCTAGTGTTAATTAAAAACATTACGGTGATAATTATTTAGATTATGAAATGTGGGTTATAATACGTACATAACGAGATTTCTTTCAACACAAAATTTTCAATGAAAGCTACCATCGAAAAATACTTCAAATCAACGTTGAAAATGGTGAGATCGGTTGGACTATGCGCGAAGGGAGTCGAGATTTGACCTTCATAACATCGACAGTTTGAATAGTTTCGAAATTTTTATTTTTTTTACGGTAAAATATGACATTATTCCTAATTTTTTTTAAAAAAATTTTATTAACTATTTCTTTATATAATTATTGAAAAAATATCAAAATTTATCTCTATATATATACTTATTTTATCCAAAATTTTCTCGATATTTTTTTAAGTTCACCCCCAAAAAAATTTTGGTTTCAAGATTTTAAGTCCACCCTAACTCAGATTTATGAATATGTCAATGTTGAAATTGTAGTTTCATTTTTTTATTCTTCAATTTAAATGATCAAATGAATAATAAAATTAGAATTGAATCTCCTAATACAATTTTAATTTATATTCAACACCAAACAAACATACTAGTTTATAAGGGTTTTTAAAGGGAGTTTTATTGATTGGGCAGCTCAATACTCATTGAAGTGAGATGGGTATGCTCTTTAAAAAGCAGATTGCGAAGTTTCCATATTTGGAATACAGGTTCAGATATGAGGAAATTGGTTCAGTTGATTATTTTTATTTTTATTTTGGTAAATATTCCTAGAATGTTGAAATTGATTTTATAAAATATCTATCCTTAGAGGTTATATAGTTTGTTACAAGAGTAATCAATTTTGATTTTTTGGTCTTTATATAGATATCGCATCAGTATTTGTTTACTAAATTTGGGCAATTGTTACATTTGCTTTTTTTTCTTTGTTTTTTTTTCCTTCAAATATATACATATATTATATATTTTGGTCAATATCACACCTAATGGCATTTGTCATTCAACTTTATACACTAATATTACTTGACATAAATTTGATGTTTACTGGAAACCCCACAGAAATAATAATATATTTTAGATTTCATTTCCCACTTACACAAATCAACAATTATTTTGACAAATAAAGGAGAGCCTCAATTTCAAAATGTGTATTGAAATCACCTACCAATAACTATTATATATATTTTTATTTGATTTGATATTAACTTAAATTATGTAAAACAAATATAACTGTTTTTTAAATCCACTGCACCATTTTGAAAACAATATATTTTATAATAAAAACTCAATAACTAAAATAATATTTTAAAGCAAAATAATAACTATTTAATAAATATTCAAACATCAAAATCAAAACATTAATTAATTTAAATTTTGTCCTTTTTTTTATTACTATGCATTACTAATTATCCCTATATATATATATATATATATATATATATATATATATATATATATATATATATATATATATATATATATATATATATATATATATATATTATATATATAAATAATAATTACGAATATATATAGCATGATAATATATATAATAAAACTAATATAATATTTAAATATCCAAATAAAATAATTAATTTATTTAGTAAGATATTTGGACATATTTTAAATAGTTATTAAGTTAATTTATAATGTTATTATTGTTAAATAAAAATAATAATTAATTTTATTGTTTAGAAAATATAATCAAATTGTTATTGAATTTAATATTAAATAAAAAATCAGCAAAAACTGTAAACAATTTTTTAAAAAATAACTGAAAAAAGAGTGTTAAAGAAAAAGAGATTTGTCTACATTAACTTGGGGAATCAAACTTTGGGAAATTAAAACCAACACCTTAAAATAAATTAATTTCATTTTTTATTATTAAAAAACACTCTCAAACTACTTAAAACACTAAAAAAAACATGAGTATATTAGCTATGACATATTAAACTTTTGTATAGAGATTGACTTCAAACAAAACAAAAACTAGATAGAAATTAAATTTAAATTTTGTATATACACTTTTCTGTTATATATATATATATATATTTTAAGGTAAGAAATTAATATTTTTTGAACATCACCTCATTTAAACTTAGTGAGTTATTAATTATATATAGATACAAATGTTGAATATTTTTTTTAATGTAGAAATATAACCTAACACGTATATACAACAATGAATTTCACTCTCATTTAAACGTTCTAGTTCTAAATACGTAAATGAAACAGCTTAATTATATTTTTGATCGAAGGAAAACGTAAGAGATCAAGCTCCATTGTGTTGTTAACAGTGACATATGACTACTACGACAAATAATTAAACACAATAATGGCAGAAAAATAATGATATATTTATTTGAATGCCGGTTTGAGGGTTGAATCATGATAACTTATTCTGGATAATCAACACGTAGTTTTATTATTTATTATAATTATTATTATTGATTTGATCAAAGGCATTAGGCATATTAATTGTTTTGATGTCATGAGGTCATGGGTGTGCTGGTTATGTCTTTATGTGAATGTCACAAATTTGATTGATAATTGGTAAAGAATTAATTGAATTTGGGTGGTGGCTTAATTACAAGTTAGAACGGTCTTAATTGATCATTTCTCTTTCTCTACACGTATTTATATTATTTTTTATATTAGTTATAAATTTTTTATTAACTCAGTTGTTATATTTTTAATTAATGCCTACACACACAAATCCTTCACACTTTCATTTTATTTAAGAAGGCTGGTTAACTCAGACGAAGAAGCAATAATTACAATATAAAATAAGAAAAGAATAATACCGAAAAGAAAACAAGAAGTAAAAAATAAAATGAAAAACAAGCTTACAAATAAAATAAAAAACAAGCTTACCGAAAGGAGTAGTTTCCAAAATATAATGGGTCATTGAGCAATCATAAACAACGATGATAATGAAAAACATGAATGGGAGAAATTCTTTATTTCTAATTCGTTCAATATGTTTATGATCGAAACCATTGTTTTTTCACTATGAATCTCATATTGTATATACAATAGTAATAAAAAAGATTTGAAAGATCTTAACCGAACATATTTTTATTTTCTAAGATTCTTCTGTTCATTCAATTTTCTAATAATCTCACATATATTTGTAGTTTTCAGAATTCAAAATTTGTATTGAACAAACAAATGAGGTTAAGAAAATCCCGCAAAATACCCAAATCTCCCTTATGAGCTGGTCTCCTTGAAGGGCGGGCAAAACAGTCATATTTACAGAAAAAAATATTTTTTTTTACTATTTTGCCCCTCTCGTGAGGGGAATAAATGATCATTTCTAACCCAACTTCTATAATATAATAGTATTTAAATCTTTTCACTTTATCTAATTTTTGTAAATGAATATGATAATGTGAAATTGTATGTCAATTAAAAATATGACCCGCCTCTTTGACAAACAAGTCATTGTCTAAATATATATAGAAGAAATTCAAGTTGCTCGCAACTTATCTTATAACGTTATCATAAATAAATACTTAGGGCGTGACTCCTTATTTTCATTATTATTCTTAAAAATTTCTTATATAAATACGTACACATTTTCATTTAATAAGAGTAGACTTTAGAAATATCATTAAACTAACCATTTGTTCAACTATGTTAAATAACTTTCATAAAAAAAAGATGTGAAGTACACCTTTACATGAATGGTTTTCAAAATCATTGAATAAAGAAAAAATCCTTGATCATGAGAAAGATGTGAAGTACACCTTTATATGAATGGTTGCAAAAACCTTGAATTAGAAAAATCCTTGGTCAAACAAATTATATCCATAACCATATTGTTCAATGCAAATAAGATTTAATTAGTGAAGGTTTTGCTTGTAATTAGCTAGCACTTCCACACCATAATAATATTCATAAATGTTTTCTCATGTCATCCCATCATGACTAGATCATCTACTACTTGTTTGAAAAAAAAATCATTAATTGATCACCACTCTTTCACTATATAATTTAATTAATCAACTATATATAATATTAAAACATTTTTATTTTATTATATATATACATATATCCTATTTTAATTATTTAACTTAAAAAAAAAAATACTTTTTCACATTAAACAATACTTTTTTTTATATATATTTTTTAAACTCATAAATATGACTTTTTCGGATTACACTTATTTAAAATAATTAATAAAAAAAACATAGAACGAGAAGATATATGAAATTAAAGTCGATGAATTATTTTAAAATTATTCAAATAAAAAAAAGTCATAAAATCATAATTATTCAATGTATATTTCCAACCAAAAAAAGAATCCCTAACATTAATTAATAATTGGTCAAACCAAGCCAAACCAAACCTTGAGTAGCCCTAAAAAAAGGAAAATGGAGGTGATTAGCTAATTAAAGAGATTTGATCAACATCATCTTAATTAATTTATATAATTTTCTTCAACATCATTATCTCGTCTCACCAATAATCAAGGGTTACATCAGTCATTTCACACAGCCGATCTTCAAGGGAACTACTGATCAAACTTTATTCAATTGTGTACCAAATTAAGAGATAAAGATAGAAAGGAAACTATATACATTTATTTATCTAATTAATTAGGTGGGAACTGTTTTCATAGTTTGTTTCTACTCTAAGATAACTTTATTTATTTATTTAACTAATTAAGAAAAATGAAAGGAGAGATTGCACTTTCAGAATAGGTGAATTTTAACATCTCAATTCTATCTTCTTCTTTCTCATTAAGCTATTTATATATAGTGGGTAAATATGCCATAATTTAATTACCCATAATAGACTATACCTGAAATGACAATTAAGTTACCTAAAACGATTTTATTTAATCTATTTTTGTATTCTTTTAAGAGAATTTGAGATATATAGGTGTAATTGATTAATTTTTAATTTAGACATATGATTAAATTATTATTATTTTTTAATTAAATAGAACTAGTATAACACCCACAACCGTGATTCTACGTGTTTTTCAGTAGAAATTAAATACGTGACAAAATTTGTGGATACATAAAATTAAATGATTTAGAGACAGTAGGAAAGAGTAACCTAGGCGGTCCATAATTACCTCACCTTAGAGTGACTTATTACCATAACATTTTGGTTCTTTTTATTAAAATGTCATATTAGAGTAGAAGATAAAGATTGGTTAATTGTAAGTTAATATTTATATTATTAGTCTATTTGGGAGAATAAATGAAAAAATAAAAGATAAGAGCCGGCTTGACACATAGCACATGAAAATGAGAATAGACTAAACAGGTGGGCGACTGAAAAAACGTGTTGTTTAATAAAATTGTTAATGAGGAAAATAGACTAATTGAAATGAAATGAATAGAGAAAGGGTGTATTAGCTAAAATAGTGCCAAATCTGTGGAGAGGAATAGAATTATTTATGGGAAAGATGTGGAGAGGAAAGAGATGCAATGTATATATACCAACAATTGAACAATTAAGAAAAAAGAAAAAGAATTTACCGTTAACAATGGGCAGCAGTTAAAAGTAAATTTCGGGAAAATAAATGGTAATGCGATTATTTAATTTTTTATACGGTTGTTCTTAACACTCTGGAAATAAAAAGACCATATATATATATATATATTAATACATACCACCACCAAAGCATACAAAAACCCGAACAAACTGCAAACAGAGAACAAAGCTAAGCCCCACACACAACACAACTATTCAAGGTTCAACAACAAATAAAGAAGAAGACGATTCAAATCTATGGTTTTAATTCTTTCATGGCTGTCCAAGCACAATACCCATCAAATGTTCTTCTTCAACTAAACAGGTATTTTACTATTTCTCTATCTATCTAGTTCTTGTTCAGATTATACCAATATCTCTGTTTTATTGATTCAATTTTGATGCAGAAATGGAAACGTTAACGCACAGCCGGGGATAAACCCACTTGGAAACGAATGCTCATCGCAGCAACCACATCAAGGTGGAGGTGGAATTCGTGATCAATCCGATATGATATTCGATAACAGAGGTTAGTTAGTTAGTTAGTGTTCATGTTTGTTTTAGTTCCAGTTCTGAATTTTGATCGGGAATTGACATTAATTTCCTCCATTCAAGTAGAGACAAATCCACGGAAGAGAGGAAGAGAAATCTTCCAAACGGGCTTTGGCCAAACTCAATTCATCGACAGACCAAATGTTTCCACCGGACTCCGACTTGGTGAACAACAACTATTGCAGCAACAACAACAACAACAACATTCTCGTTCTTCAACTCTATCAAATGACATAACAGCACAAATTCGACAGCATAACCAAGAAATTGACAATTTTCTCCAAGCCCAGGTTTTAATCAATCATATCCTGTCTGCCCTGCAGAAAAAAATTGAATATTTTTTTTAATATATATTATCTGTGTGTGTTCAGAGGGAGCAACTGAGAAGGGCTATAGAGGAAAAGAATCGGAGATACAATATGTATCTATTAGCAGCTGCCGAGGAGGCGGTTGCGAAGAGACTAAGAGAAAAGGAAGTGGAATCTGAGAAGGCGATTAGGCGAAACGCAGAATTGGAGGCGACTGCGGTTCGTCTGATAGCTGAAGTGCATACATGGCAGGCAAGAGCTAGGGCTCAAGAAGCAGCAGCGGCGTCTCTGCAAGTTCAGCTTGAGCAGGCCATGATGGTCACCAGAGGGGAGGAGAGCGGCGGACCAGCGGCGGAGGACGCCGAATCTTGCTACGTCGATCCGGATCGAGTGTTGGTTTCGCCGGCGACGGCGGCGGCGGCGGCGGCGAGTGAGCCGAGATGCAGGGCATGTGGTGAAAGAGGGGCGTCGGTGGTTAATTTGCCTTGTCGACATTTATGTCTTTGTAGAGAATGTGACTCGGCGGTTCAGTCATGTCCGGTTTGTTTCTCTTTTCGAAAATCAAGCGTTGAAGTTTTCTTCTGTTAGAGAGAGCCCCAGGCCCAATTCTGTCTTAATGGGCTTTCTTTCCGTTGCGTACCGTTGGTATTGATAGATAGTGTAGATTGAAAAAAAAAAAGAAGAATAAATTTTACTCAATTGAACAGGTTGTTTTATGCTATATTTTGTTTTACTTTTATATGATTACAAGTTCTTTTATTTATTTACCTATAATTTCAAAATAAGTAGTCTCTGTTTTATTTAACTTGGAATATTTGAAAATAATTATTCATTCTTTATATCTATTATAATAAGTTGATAGGAGGACAACTAATGAGTAGTAGATAACTTTTACTATATAAAATTACAAATAATTAAAATGTTCCTCCTTATGCCATTTGAAGGAGATATTTAAATATAGAATAATTGTAATATGTGTGATTGTAAATTCGTGAAGGTAAAATATAGTTATATGTGTAGAATTATCTAATATAAAATATATAATGTTTAGTTGAATTTGAACAATTAAAATATATCTATCAAAACACACCTATACTAAATTTTTTTTGAGAATAAAATATATAAAATTTCAGTAATAAGTTTAAGCATTTCAAATTTATTTATAAAATAATATATATATTAAAAAAATAAGTTTTTTCATTTATGAATTTTAATGATTATAATTTTTTTATATATAATAATATATGTTACTATTTATTTGCTATATATATTTAAAATTATTACTTTTTTTTATGTGTAAATAAATAATTATATAAATATTATTAATATTCTCATAATTGATAAAGAAATAAAAATTTCAGTAAACTAACCTACAAACCAATATATATTTTATATTTTCAATTACATAATTTTATTTAAAATAATAAAATATTTTGAAATTATAATTTTATTCAATTTTTGTAAGGTTACTAATTTTAATTTATTTATATATAACTCTAATATAATTCTATTTATAATATATTCTTATTTAAAATATATAAAATTCTTATTATTAGAATATTTTATAATATTAAAAAACACTATTTTTAATTTATTTAATATGATTAATATTTTTTTTAATAAGATTAATAATTTTAATATATATATATATATATATATAATAATATTTATAATACATTATTATTTAAAATATATACATTTTTTTTTATTAAAATAAGTTTATAATATTAAAAATACTTAAATTTATTTATATTTATATATATTTATTTTACATTTTTATATACATATAAATTATATTCAGAATTATTAATCTTAAATAAATTCCAAATTGAAACCTTCTAAAAAAAAGTCTTGTTATGAAGGTCCTGAACCAATCAGTTATAGTTATATATAAAAGTAAGAAGTACTAATTTCACAGACAATTCCAATTCAGTAATATTATTTTAGAATAATGTAATCAACTATAATACAACAACATAATTTTGAACGGGAAGAATGGTAATTTTATTTATAAAGTTGGAGCGAAGTATCAAATTTATTTATAAAGTTGTAAAATTCTATTTTTGTATATATAAAGTTGTCAAAATGTGTCAAAATTATTTAAGATAACGGAAGTCATTTAACGGCGTTATATTTGTATTCACGTGACATCCACATATAATCCACCTATTATATATATATTTTTAAAACTATTTTCCTTTTTCATTTCAAACAAATCTTTATTTTTTTTACATATCTAACCTCCATCCTCTAGCAGCTGACCTCTTCACCAACAACCTGCAATCGCCATCACCGCCCAATACTGCAAATTACACATTCCACTTGACTTGACTTGGTAAAATATGACGATGATCAACGCACTGCGATACTGAACCCAATACTACAAAACACAAAACCAAGCTCATCGTTCTAATCATCTTCAATCCAATCATCATATCCATCTTAATAACTCATCATATGTTTCGCCCATCCCAAAAACCACAATTCATCATTCAAAAGATACCACTATCTTCACATTCTTCAACCTCTCGTCATCGCCTTCTCCACCGTTGAATCTTCTCTCCTCCACTCTACAAATCACCATCGTCTCCAAAAACTCAAACGAGAATTCGAGTATCCTAAAATTAAGTTTGACAGTCATGTCGATTGGAAGATCGGGGCGTTAAATACCCGTAAGTATCATATTCATGTACTCTATTCTGCTCGATGGCGACTGCTGATGAAGCGGGCGGCGATGACAACTGCTGGTGACGAGGGAGTCGACGGGCAGTTGCTGGTGAAGAGGTCAGTAACGGCCCGCGCTAGTGAAGTGAGGATAGAGTTAGGTCTGTAAAAAAAGAGAAATGATTTGTTTGAAATGAAAAAAGAAAAATAATTTTAAGAAATATATATATAATAGGTCGATGCCACGTGGATAAATATTAACCCCGTTAAATTTTTTCCGTTATCTTAAATATTTTAAACATTTTTTTGACAACTTTATATACAAAAATAGAATTTTACAACTTTATAAATAGATTTGATATTTCACTTCAACTTTATAAACAAAATTAACATTCTTCCCAATTTTAAATATTCTCTTCTATTTGTATTTCACATTCAAGTTTAATTGGTGTGGTGTCTTTATACCAGTTCGAATTTGTTTCCTGGTGCAGTGTACTATTGGAACCGCTATTGGATGAATGGATCATATTCGTCGTCCTTAAAGAGAGCATAAAGCTAAAGGGCTTTGGAGGGGGCAAAATTTCAACCCCTCCATCCAACATTTTCACCACGGCACTCATGCGTGGTCTTTCTTGGGGGCAGTCCTGAACGCACCACAAAGCCACATTGGCTAACCTCTGAGCCCGTTCTCTCTGAGCCTCTTCAATCCCACATGAACTTGTTAGCTCCTCCAATTCACCTTTCTCGTACTTTTCCCACACAAAACTCGGGAACCAATCCAGGCTACTAGTGGCACCCACCTTTGTGTTCTTTCTTTGCCCCAATATCTCGAATAACAGCATCCCAAAGCTATAAACATCGCATTTGTAAGAGATGGGAAAGTTGTGGAGGAGAAACTCGGGTGCAGAGTAACCGGGGGTGCCCCTGTATCCGGTCATAGTCACATGGGTTTGATCCATGTTGCATAACTTTGCAAGACCAAAATCTGCAACCTTGGGGGAGAAGTTATCATCCAGAAGGATGTTTGCTGGTTTTATATCATAATGGATGATCCTGTGTTGGCATTCTTCGTGTAAGTAGGCCATACCTTTGGCAGTTCCAAGCGCTATTTCATATAATCTTTCCCACGACCCAATCGCTAACTGATTGTTGTTATTATTATCTTGGAACAAATACTTGTCCAAAGACCCATTCTTCATGTACTCGTACACAAGTGTGCTCAAGGAACTGTTGTAGCAAAAACCATAGAGCCTTACCAGGTTTGCATGGTAGGTTCGACCTCGGCCTTGAATTGTTCTTCTGTTTTTGTGTCTAAGTTTCTTTGAAGCACCTTCACAGCACATTGGACTCCATTAGGAAGTTGTCCAAGGTAGACCTTCCCAAATCCGCCAGATCCTAGAATTGTCGTGTAGTTATTCGTGTAAACCCTTAGTTGTTTAGATGTGAATGTAACCGGTTTCTCATAGTTTATATCCTCCAAGAAAGTGGCTAATCTGAACATGGTTTCAGGGTGGCTCTCTTGCCGGACTTTGAAGAAAACTACAAAGACCAATAGCACAACCACTGCAGGGATAGAAAAATAAGTAAATTAAATTTATTCATAATTATGTCTAAGTTACAAGTTAGAGCTTACATACCCATAATTACTACGAATATCACAATAACTGGGTATATTGGGTTATTTTGCTCTGCAATATCGCTGGGTGAAGGAAAAAACATGGAAGAATCCGTTGGCCCTTCTGCAGACAATGGGGTATTGGCGCTGGGTGAAGGAGAAGAAGGTATAGTGAAATTTATGGGTGGAGGTGCAGGTGCAGGTGCAGACAATGGGGTATCAATGCCTTTGGCTAGTGAGCTGAAAAATACCAAATTGCAGAGCAGCTACAAAAAAGGAGAAAAAGAATGAATTGGAAACAAATTGCAAAATAAATTCTATTTCAGATTTGATTTTACCATTAAAGAAACAGGGAGGGGATGCAGGTGACAAACAATTGATGAACATCCTCTGCTATTCTTTCTTCCCTTGATCATTTCCATGATTGATGGAGATGCTATCTTCAATTCTAATTATAATGTGTTCCCAAATGCTTTATTTATTTATTTCACCTTAAATGTCCTGCATTTTTGCAAAGTTCAAGCTTCTTTACGAGATAAAACCAAAGAGTTTCAACCACCTAGCTAGAGAGTAATGTGAAACTTGTCAATTTTTTGAGTTGCAAGAGTTGACTACATAAAGTCCAATTCATTCTTGGCCATTTTCACATAATTGAAATAAGTGAGCTTGATTATTTAAGGCTGGAATGTCCCTGTCTTACAACTAGCTGAAAGATATTTATAATTTTTTTCTTTTAAGTTAGAAGATACTCATGTAACACAAAAAGGAGAAAATATTAATCCCAGCTCGCTCGGTATCATAAATAATCAAGGAAAACAAGTGTTGATAACACACAAACAGGATAGGCATCTTTTTTCCTTTACCAAGGTCTTGTTCTCTTTGGGTTTTTTAAAAACCTATTCCAAATCAATTTTCCAATCAATCACTTCTCAACAATCACATCACTCGTTTCATTAACCAAAATACTAAAATACCCTCTATTTTAAATTATTATTTTTTATTTTATTCATATATATCAATACCTTTTAAGTTTTTTTACCAAAAATAATCATCACCTCCTCAAAATCATCACCATTCATTACATTTTTCCTCTTTAGGTTTTTTCAAAAACCCTAATCGAACAAGGCCCAACACATATTGATATAGCGTCAGAAAAGAGTAATTTGTCGTGTCTCTTTTTATTTATTTATGTTTTTTTACCATTTTGGTGCGAGAGTAATGGCAAGTAATTACTAATTACTAATTTTTTTTTTTGAAATTGTATCATTTAGCGGTTTTCCTTTTTGTTGATTTGTGAGAAAGACTTGTGATTGAGTGCTGGCGATTTGGAGTCTTTTATGGAATATGACTGGAATTCAGTGGGTTATGCCAAAATCTATTGTTAGTTGTTGGGAATTTGGATAGAGACGGTGAGTTCGGTTATGACAAAAGGAACCGGAGAACGTTTAGTAACCGTAACAGACCAATGCGTCTAATTCATAATTCTATTATTATGATAATCGGGGAGGTTTCTTTGGGAAAACCAGTTGATGCGATCGGGGAACTCATTGATCTTATTGAATATCTCCGTGCTCGTTAAAGTTTGATCTTTTGTCTTACCCTTTAGTCATTTGTGAACATATTTATTTTCTTTTCTTGTTATGTTTTTGTCGTTGTGCTTAAACGACTCTCATGTATATAATTTGCATGGACCTTTTTTAAAAAAAAAATAAAACTTTTAGACGTAGAATTATCTGTCGAATTATAAATATTTGAACGTGTGAGTTGTTATTTTTATATTTATATTTAAGAATTAGTTCAAATATTTATACTATAATACATGGAGTGTTATTCAGAAAATATATTTGATATTTTATACAAGTAATAAAATTAATATTTTTTTATTTATAAATGTTTAGAAGATGATATAAAGTGAGTTTTTTATTTTTTATTTTAAGAAAGTGTAAATGACTAGATCTATAGATGTTTTGTTTTCAGAATTTCCCGTAAGGTTAACTTCTTAATGTCATATTATTAGAGTATTTTAATTTTGTAACATATGCATAAAATTTGATCTGTGCAATTGTCTATCAGGTTTAAGCGAGTCAAACTTATTTTATTTTTATTTATCAAACTTGTATGAATTTCAATTTTTCAAAAATAATATTACATTTTAATTATTGATTATTAAGATAAATTGTCATTGATTATTGGTCCGTATATTGTTATATATATATATATATATATATATATATAAATATAAATATAATGATGCTTAATTTTGCCGGGTCGAGAGTTGTGGTTAATTTGAATATATATGTAAGAGTAAATGGATATTTGGGTCGGATTCTGGGTTGACCCGCCCATAAATTTAAAACGGTTAAAAATCAAATTAAAAATGCTATAGGTATGTTTTGAACTCGCAGCCTAACAAAATAAATACAACTCTTTAACCAACTAGGCTAATAACACATTATATTTTAAATTAAATACCAAATTTAATGAACGCGGGACATTTTTAACTAACTAATCTCTCTATATATATAATGATGCTTAATTTTGAAAGTGTCCGGATTGCCGGGTCGAGAGTTGTGGTTAATTTGGATATATATGTAAGAGTAAATGGATATTTGAGTTGGATTCTGAGTTGACCCGCCCATAAACTTAAAACGGTTAAAAATAAAATTAAAAATATTATAGGTATGTTTGAACTCACAACCTAACAAAAACAAGTACAACTATTTAACCAATTAAGTTAATAACACTTTATATTTTAAATTCAATACCAAATTTGATGAACGCGGGACGTTGTAACAATATATTTTTATCTGCACACATCGCATGAGGATCTTCCTAATAGTAATTTATAATATTAATTTGTAATATATTTTATAAAATTGACCCATTAAGGGTGTAAAAATGGTTCTCGATTGAAATAGATGTTTATAACTACAGAGTTATTTTAGTTTTGAACATTAAGTATCCTATAGAGATGGAAATATGATATAAATGACTTTGGTCTTTAATCAGAATTCTATTTTTCATCTTAATTCGTTTCTAATTTCTATCCATAACTCAAATATGAACTTTTAGGACTAAAATAGTGGCACCTAATTAAATGAATGATTTTGCAATTTGTGACAAATTATCTATATATTCTTCTGTAACATTAATTTCCTTCAAAATTGTGACCATATTTTGTTTATAAACTTAATTATGAATTAAAATTATAAATATAAAATAGTTGAAATAATTTAATTTAGGTTATATAAAATAATCATATTATCTAAATTACCTATAAGAAATATTATTTTATAAATAAATTTGAAATTGTAACTGTATGACTTATACAAAAAAATCTGATAATTAAAATAAAATAAAATTACAGTAATTCCTATGATAAAATTTTACATTTCTTTAATATACTTGATATTTAATTCATAAAAAATTAAAATAAAATGTTTTTAAATAATAATTTGATTTTACTAGTTTTATTAAAATTACAAATTCACACACATATATATATACATATAATTATTTGATTATAAATTATTATTTTTTTATAAATATTTTAATAGCTATAAAAAATAAAATGTATTATAGATAGGATTTAAAATACATCATTATTATAAAAAGAAGTTATATAATATATAATTAATATTTTAACTTAATTATTTAATTATAAAATAAAAGTTAAAATATTTTAAAACTATAATTTTTGTTAATTTTTTAATAAGATTAATAATTTTAATATATGTATTTTGTATTTATATTGTTAAAATTAATTATAATTTCAAATAAAATATTATTAAATAATGATTTTGTTTTTAAATCGTTAATAAGATTAAATTATTTAAAAATTATTAACAACCATCATTTAAAATAAAATAAGATTAAATTATTTAATTTAAACAAAATTATATTTATAATACATTTTGTTTTAAATAATTATTAAAATATATACTAAATAAATACTTATTAAGTAAATAATAATAATTATATATATATATATATATTAAAACTTTTAAAAATAAAATTATTATTTAATATTTTATATTAACAATTATATATATATATATATATATATATATATATATATATATATATATATATATATATATATATATATATTAGAATGGTTTTATAAAAGAATTAAAATAAATTCATTAAGTTAAAATATAAACTATATTAAAACAAATATTTTTCATAGTTTAATTGACATGTGATTATTTATTTGAACTAAATCCCTTATACTAAGACACTAATAATATTTTGAATATATAAATTATAATTTTTTGATAAAAGTACAAACAAGGAGTAGATAAATTAAATTTTTTATACAAAAATAAAAATTTATATATAATATAAGTATAAGTCTTCTTGTTTCAAAATCTATTATCTTTGGTCCTTTTATTCTTTTAGAGCTTGCCCGGGATTTTTATAAAAATCTAGAGGGAGAAAAAAATAATGATTGGTTATGATTTTGAGGAGGTGATGATTATTTTTGGTAAAAAGACTTAAAAGGTATTGATATATATAAATAAAATAAAAATTAATAATTTAAAATAAAAGATATTTTAGTATTTTGGTTAATAATTTGAGTGATGTGATGGATAAAAAGGGATGAAGTGATATTTGATTTTGTATGGACTTTTTTAAAAACTCATATTCCTTATTCTTATATTTTTTTTAATTTTTTTTTTATATTTTTTTTTACTGTTTGTATTTTATATCTTGATATGATTATATACCAATACAGTACCAAAATATTGATATTGCACAAATATGTACCATATATTTGTATGTTATATGTTATTAAGATTCTTTATGAAATAAAACATAAAAAAATAATGTGAAACTTATCATTCTTTCAAGCTGCAAAACTTGACTACAAAAGTCTTCCTTGTCCATTTCCGCATCATTGAAAAATTGGGAGTGATCATTTAAGGCTAGAATATCCTTTTCTAACCACTAGGTGCAAGATATTTATTATTTTCTTTTCTTTTGAAAAAGGATCACAACTTTATTATAGAACC
This sequence comes from Impatiens glandulifera, assembly GCF_907164915.1. Lineage (NCBI taxonomy): Eukaryota > Viridiplantae > Streptophyta > Magnoliopsida > Ericales > Balsaminaceae > Impatiens > Impatiens glandulifera. The sequence goes on from NC_061864.1 coordinate 2,324,680, forward strand.
ATCTAAAACCCTTGTAAAAAACTGGTCACACTAATATAATATTCAAAATTATTTTTTATAAAATTTTAATTACCAATTTACTAACACAAAATATTTATAACTTATTGATTATTTATTTTCAATAAATATTATAAATTAATTTGTGTAATTTCAGCTTTATAAAAGTCAAATATCTTTTTTTTTAACATATTGATGATGAAAAATATAATTAATTTTGAAATTTGTGTTACACCCATTTAGAACGAGTTCATACAAAAATGAATGAAGGCTCGCACCCTAAAATGAGAATTGATCTATCTTATTGAGTTATTCATTAAGAATATTTTTTAGAGAATCTTGATGATCTAAAATAATATTTTGTTTTGCTAATTAATTGAATTGTGTTTTGAGTTGGTAACTTTTAACCTTGTTAGAGTTTGTTTTGGTTTCTTAACAATATTAAAATACTTTAACATTAACATTATTTTGAAATTAGATAATTGGAGAAGTATTTATTAGACTAGGATAACAATCAAGATACACATTTTATTTACGAAATAGTGTATGAAATAGTTAAAAGATATCTTATTTTTATTTACGAAGAACATCCTTCTCTCGACAATAACTACTACCCAAGGTCACAGATTCTCATCCCAAAATGATCTCATTGTGCGGAGATCAATGACATTGATTTGTCGGGTGAACAATTGTGCAAAAACATATTATTGAACCAACAAGTAATTTGATTTATTAACCGTTCATTAGGATATCCATGTAAAAAGCCTTCAACTAACATATGATCAGATTCAATAATTTTTTTATTAAACAAATGGAAAACATGACAACTTCCTTACTTTGCTAATAAGAATTGACCAAGAATTATTGAATAAAATATCACCAAGATAGTCGAAGAATATAAATAACAAATAGCTCATAAAAATTAAAAGTATTATTTAAATTAAAAAATTCGAGACAACAGAACCGATCTAATTAAATAGAATGTCGAACGGAACAAATACATAACCAACTCAAATTCACTTAGGCGGAAGATAATGATTTTTAATACTCTATTTTGATATTGAATTCTTTTTTATAAAGATTAATTATCATTAAATCAACTAAAAAGTTATATATATATATATATATATTTATATTTAACGTTAATTTATAAATAATAAAAAATAACATTAAAATAAATCAAACTTAGGCATTACTTAATATAAATTTATAAAAATTAAGATTCTAGAAGAACTAATATACTAATTCTGAGTGATAAGTCTAAGTATTGGTAACCAAAAAAATTCAATCAAATAATAATTGACCATATACAAATGTATTTAAAATAGTGAGAAACTTATTAAGATCATTAGAATATACATATAAAAAGGCATATAGATGATTTTTTTTTATAAAAACTCCTTAAAAAAAAACTGTAGATCTTACAACATCATCTTCCTTACTACAAAGAACGATAAAGAAGAAGAATACAAATTCAAAAAATGATCAACGATAAAAAAAAAAAAAAAGAATACAAATTCAAAAAATGATTACCAACACAATTGTATGAGCAGTAGATGAACCATCCAACTAAATAGATTGTCGTATCGAACAAAAACACAACACTAACTTAAATTTGAATGGTGAAAAAAGAAATAACGCACATTTGATATTAAAAAAGCCATCACAAGGAAGATAACTTTTCAACTTTTTAGAGTTTTTTTAAAAGAAAATGTAAAAGAAAGAACATATTTATTATATGTTCTTTTTTTATATTGAATTCAATGTGGAATTTTCTAGCAATAAGTTATATATATATATATATATATATATATATATATATATATATATATATATATATATATATATATATATATATATGGTGTCTTGATAATGCAGTAGACTAAGTAGTGTTTGTCTAATTAGTCTTGATAATACAACATCTATCTGTGGTGCAGTATGCTCCAGTTTGTATTGATTTCCATCACCATTCTCTGTGCTTTCACCCACCATAAGATAAGTGCCAACAACAATAACAACATACAGTTTTCAAATGAATCGGACAGCCAAGCTCTGATGGCAATTAAGGGACTCATAAAAGACGATCCTTTTAACATCCTCAGCTCATGGAACCACTCCAACAATCTCTGCCAGTGGGAAGGGATCACTTGCAGCCGCCAGAAGCAGCATTATCATCCCCGTGTGGTGGCACTGGATCTACCATCTTTTAAACTCTCTGGTTCATTATCTCCTGCCATTGGGAATCTCACATTCCTGATGAAAATCGACCTTGGAAACAACACCTTCTATGGCTCCATTCCCCAAGAAATTGGCAGACTTTCACATCTACAGTTTCTGTTCCTTCCATATAACAACTTCTCAGGTGAGTTCCCTCTCAATTTGACCAATTGTTTGGATATCAAAACCATATATCTTCTTAACAACAATCTACATGGAAAAATTCCATATCAGCTTGGCCGTTTATCTAGCCTTCAGAATTTGGTCCTTGGTAATAATGGCTTTACTGAAGCTATACCATCTTCTTTTGGAAATTTATCAGCCCTTACTCAGCTTTCTCTGATGAATAACAAACTCGACGGTATCATCCCTCCTGAAATGGAACAGCTTTCAAAGTTGAAGTTTCTTCAGCTGTCGGGGAACAATTTTTCTGGTATGGTTCCTTGCGGGCTTTACAATATCACGTCAATCTATCATTTCGACATAGCAATGAATTCGTTGGGAGGAACCCTCCCTCTTGATTTAGGATCGAACTTTCCCAAATTAGAATCACTTTATGTTGGTAGAAATCAGTTTTATGGTAGTATTCCTTCTTCGATAGCCAATGCTTCAAAGCTTGTGGAACTTAGTTTCAGCTACAATGCTTTCACTGGTCCACTGCCTCATAATTTTGGATACCTACACGATCTACAAATCCTCTATGCTTCTGGAAATAACCTGGGAAATAGTAGTACCGACGATGAATTAGGTGTTTTTCTCACTTCTTTGTCAAACTGCACTAGTATACAGAGGTTAGCCCTGAAAGATAATAATTTAAGAGGATCGTTGCATCCCAAGACCATTGGCAATCTTTCCACCACATTCACTTATCTTATCCTCAGCCAAAACTATATATATGGGAGCATACCTGCCACAATCGGGGAACTTGTGAACTTGCAGTATTTGGCATTAGATGATAATATGTTTCATGGCGCTTTACCTAATTCCCTTGGAAAACTCTCACAGTTGGATCAACTTTACATTTCCTTAAATAACATTTCTGGGGAGATACCATCTTCCTTTGGAAACTTTAGCAAGCTATCAATTCTTTCCCTCTATGACAACATGCTTGAAGGAACCATACCTGTATCATTGAGCAGTTGCTTAAATCTCCGAGGAATGGATCTCTCATACAATCGTCTGACTGGTACTTTACCTGCACAAGTTGCTGGTATTTCTTCTCTTACTGGTATTCTCTTACAGCATAATCTTTTGGTAGGATCCTTGCCACAAGAAGTGAGCCATTTGATGAATATGGGGATCCTAGACATATCGGAGAATCAGTTCTCTGGAGAAATCCCCTCGTCTCTTGGTAGTTGCCTAGTTTTGGAAATACTTCTCATGCAGGGAAACCTATTGGAAGGAGGAATTCCAGCATCGTTTGAGAAACTAAGAGGCCTTCAAATACTAGATCTTTCTCGCAATAACCTCTCTGGACCTGTTCCCAGCTTCTTAGGGGAGTTTGAATTTCTAAACTCCTTAAACCTGTCCAATAATAATTTTGAAGGTGAAGTTCCAACTGAAGGAGTCTTCAAGAACATCACTGCTTTTTCTGTTGCCGGAGATAACAAACTCTGCGGTGGAATTAAGGCATTGCAATTGCCTCCGTGCCCTTCTTCTTCTTCCAAAGCTCCACACAAGTGGAAGAGCTCTGCCAAAAATAACAAACTGGTCATATCTGTTGTGGTTCCTTTAGTTGTTCTACTGTTAATTTGTCTCTCGGTTCTAGTTTTCTTCAGCAGAAGAAGAAGAAGAAGAAAGAGGAAGCAAACTTCTCCATCTTCTCCTTCCAAGAACACTTATCCAAGAGTCACTTATGCAGAGCTTCAGCAAGCAACAAATGGCTTCTCTTCGAAGAACCTTGTAGGCCAAGGACAATACGGTACTGTTTACAAAGGAGTTCTCAGTGATCAAACTGTGGCTATTAAGGTCCTCAACCTCCAGAAACATGGGTCAGACAAGAGTTTCTTTGTAGAATGTGAAGCACTTAGAGTCCTTCGTCATCGTAATCTTGTTAGGATCATCACCACTTGTTCAAGTATAGATCTTAAGGGGGGGGGGGGATTTCAAGGCTTTGGTGTTTCAGTTCATGGAGAATGGGAGTCTGGAGAGCTGGCTGCACCAAAATAATCGTGCAGAACCGGCACTAAATCTATTACAGAGGCTAAACATAGCTATTGATGTGGCGTCTGCACTGGATTATCTTCACCATCAATGCGAATCGGTTGTCACCCATTGTGACCTTAAGCCGGGCAATGTTCTTCTTGACAATGACTTTTGTGCACATGTGAGTGACTTTGGCATCGCCAAAATACTGAGTGGCGGATCATACAGTAACCAGGAATCAAGTTCAATTGCTGTTAGAGGAACAGTCGGTTATGTGGCACCAGGTAATCAATCAATCAATTCAATAACCCTAATTTGTGGAGTTTCTAATTATGAGTTTTATGACACAGAATATGGAATGGGCATGAAGGTATCGACCCAAGGAGACATGTACAGCTACGGAATCTTGTTATTAGAAGTCTTAACTGGGAAACGCCCCACCAGTAGCAGCGAAGAAATGAATGATCAGTTTAGCCTCCATAGCTATGTAAAACATTATCTTCCTGACCGGGTGATGGAAATTGCGGATCCAAATATGATCAATGATAAAAATAGGATGATCAAGTTTGAGGATAACCTTGCTTCGATGCTTCAAATTGGAATTTGTTGTTCAGCCAATTCGCCAACCGAACGAATGAATTCTGGAGATGCTCTTCATAAACTGCATAAGCTCAAAAACACCATGTATTAGGGTTATTTTGATTGATTATCTAATAAATATAAAAAAAAAAAATGCTATATGAACTCGTACATTGTAACAATATATTTGTATCTATGTGCATCGGGATATTTCTAGTTAAATTAATTTTAATATGTTTTTAATATTAAATCTGAGGGAGTGTAATGAAAATTGGATGAATTTAGTTGGCTAGGAGAACAAAAAGTTTACGTACATCTATAACATTTCATTCAAAATTGTTACCATATTTTGTTTATAAACCTAATTATTAATTAAATTAATACAATTTAAAAAATGGTTAAAATAATTTAATTTAGGTTATATAAAAATTATTATAAGAAATATTATTTTACAAGTAAATTTGAAATCGTAACTATATGGAAAAAAAATCTAATTTATAATAATAATAAAAAAAAGATAATGATGAAAAGAGAAATGATTTGGGTGAGTGAACGGGGAAATTGGACAAAATGACCCTGAAGATAAGGTCATTTGCCTATGTGGTCACTCAATATTTAAAATTGATCTGGTGACCACTTTATTTATTTTGGACGAAATTACCTTTTTTGCGTAACGCGAAGGGAGTTCGCGTTTCGCGAAGTGAAACAGTATGAATATATATACTCAAATTTTTTCATTTCCCTCATTTCGTTTCTCTCTCTTCTCTCTCTTCTATCTCTGTTCTTGTTCGTCGGCGGCAAAAACTTCGGCGACAGCGAAAACTTCGGCGACAGCGACTACGGGGACGACGGCTATGACCTGAATCTACAAAGATAAGAAAACCTCATCCCTGAATCGATGTTTATAATACAGATTTATGTTCTTATTTCTATATCTTCATTTCAAACCCTAACCCAAATCGATTTATGTTCATGTTTCCAGTATCTCCATCGCAAAAACCCTAAATGAATTTATGTTCTTATTGTCTATTATCTTCATTTCAAACGATTTATGTTCTTCTTAATGAAACCATAACCCTAAATCAATTAAATATGTTCATATTGATTCATATTGGTTCATATTTGTTAATATTGGTTCATATTGCTTCATATTGGTTCATATTGGTTCATTTTTTTGTTCATCTTATTGTTCTTATGTCGATGATGACATTTGCAGATCATATGGGTTCCGTTTCGCGAAGGGCTTCTCGTTTCGCGAAGGACTTCCCTTTATGCATTCATAGAGTATGTGCACACAAGAGACATGAAAGGTTTGTCTGTAATTTGTATAGATCGATGTTATATTTTATATGTGTGTGTTTATTTCTTTTCCTGACTCCTAGCCCTACATGTGTTTCCTATAGCTGCATATAAACAAGCTGATGGAACAAAGATTGATAAGAGAAGAGTGCTTGTCGATGTTGAACGAGGTAGAACAGTTCCAAACTGGAAACCTCGTCGACTTGATGGGGGTCTAGGAACAACCAGGATTGGAGGTGAAGATGTAAATAAAAAACAATTGGGGAGGTAATTGATTAAGATGTCTTTTACTTTCACAAGCTTCTTTAGAAACTCTATGTGAATTTTTTCCTTATATGTTACCCTCTCAATGTATTTGCTTAACAACTTGAGTTAAATTTTGAAGAGGAAAGAATGCAATGATGGTTGTATATCTAATAGAGCTTGCATCCACTACCTATAACAAGTAGACAATATGAGATCTTTTAATCTGCATAATTTTTATAATTTTCTTCACTTTCATTTCTCAATCATGTGTAGGGAAAAATCCCGTGAAAAGGGAAGAGATAGAGAGGGTGATAGGGAGAAATCTCGTGAGCGATCTTATGAGAAGCCAAAGGATCGTGATGAACCGGAGGATGAAGTGAAGGGATTGTATGAACATGAATGTCGTCGACGACACCATAAGCACTACGAAAAAGACTATGAAAAACCAGACAATCATAATCATGGGCGTGGTGGTGCGCGATATGAACAACTAGAACAAATTGACGAGGACAAAGAAAAGATTAGGTGAATGATTAGGTGAATGAGAACAATTCTTCATTTCAATAATAGACTACCACCAATATCTAAAGAAAAGACATATCTTGTTATTTGTTCAAATAATAACTAGACTGGTTCACCATTTTTTGTTTTATTATAGATATATATATGATAACTCTCTAGTCTAGTTTAAAACTTCTTGGTGAGTATGAATGATAAAAACATTCCATTTTGGTGAGTTTTGTCTTAAATTTCTATCCCAAATTGTAAATAACAAAAATTTGTTTATCATTTGATTTTTTAGGTGACAGGATGAAAGTACAATATTACATTAATAATTAGAAAAGTTTCATATATATCTGATTATAAAAATAAAACAGACAAAAGAAATGAAACTTCCTTTTAATTAGAGAATATGAGGAAATGAAGCTTATTTTAATTTCCATTAGGATTAGGTTTAATAATGCAAATTGGATTAAAGTCCTTTAATATGAAGGGAAGTTTATCCAAGTCCAATCTCAATTTCTTTATGTCTCCCCCTTTCAAAATGCAATTCTACAAACAAATCATTTAACATATAATTATAAAACACCTAAATGAAAACAACTCAATTGTATTGACTATTGAGAAAACCCTTCATCTATAACGTCGACACTTAGCCGGTTTTCGTCTTGCTGTAAGTACTTCTTCACTGAATCCCGACCCATTTCTTTCAATATTTTCGCCCAAGATTGGATTCGTGAAGCCCTTCGCAAAATATAAAGTCCTTCGCGAAACGTGAAGCCCTTCGCGAAATGAGAAGCTCTTCGCGAAACGAGAAGCCCTTCGCGAAACGAGAAGCCCTTCGCGAAACGGAACCCATATGATCTGCAAATATCATCATCGACATAAGAACAATAAGATGAACAAAAAAATGAACCAATATGAACCAATATGAACAGATTTAATTGATTTAGGGTTAGGGTTTGATTAAGAACAACATAAATCGTTTGAAATGAAGATAATAAACAATAAGAACATAAATTGATTTAGGGTTTTCAGATGGAGATATTGGAAACATGAACATAAATCGATTTGGGTTAGGATTAGAGTTAGGGTTTGAAATGAAGATATGAAAATAAGAACATAAATCTGTATTATAAACATCGATTCAGGGTTAAGGTTTCTTATCTTTGTAGGTTCAGTGCATAGCCGAAGTCGCTGTCGCCGAAGTTTTCGCCGCCGCCGACGAACAAGAACAGAGAGAGAATAGAGAGAAACGAAATGAAGAAAATGAAAAAGTTTGAATATTTATATTAAACCTAATTCACTTCGCGTTTCGCGAAGCCCTTCGCGTTACGCGAAAAGGATAATTTCGTCTAAAAAAATAAAGTGGTCAGATCAATTTTATTATTGGGTGACCACGAAGGCAAATATCCCATCTTTAGGGTCATTTCGTCCAATTTCTCAGTTATTCCTCCCTAATTCTTTTTCTAAAATTCCCTCCAATGTCATTAAATTAATATATATATATATATATATATATATATTATTTTTTAATTGTATATTTCAAAAAATGTTCATGTGTATTAAAAATAACAACCATACTAACATAACTTGTCATGAAAATAAAAAAAATGGTATTTAATAAATTATTGAGCTAGTAAATACTCAATAAAAATTATTATCTCTATCTGAGACTCTATTAATTTTTAAGAATTTTTTTTTTACGAAAGATACGCATCCCTATTGCAATTAATTTTGGAATAATGTCATCAACCATGTAACACAATAACATAATCTTAAATATTCTCTTCCATTTGTATTTCAGATTCACGTTTGATTGGTGTTGTATCTTTATACCAATTGGAATTTGTTTCCTGGTTTGAACCACTATTGGATGAATGGATCATATTCGTCGTCCTTAAAGAGAGCATAAAGCTAAAGGGCTTTGAAGGGGGTAAGATTTCAACTCCTCCATCCAACATTTTCACCACGGCACTCATGCGTGGTCTTTCTTGGGGGCAGTCCTGAACGCACCACAGTCCACAAAGCCACATTGGCTAGCCTCTGAGCCCGTTCTCTCTGAGCCTCTTCAATCCCACATGAACTTGTTATTAGCTCCTCCAATTCACCTTTCTCGTACTTCTCCCATACAAAACTCGGGAACCAATCCAGGCTACTAGTGGCACCCACCTTTGTGTTCTTCCTTCGCCCCAATATCTCGAATAACAACATCCCAAAGCTATAAACATCGCATTTGTAAGAGATGGGAAAGTTGTGGAGGAGAAACTCGGGTGCAGAGTAACCCGGGGTGCCCCTGTATCCGGTCATAGTCACATGGGTTTGATCCATGTTGCATAACTTTGCAAGACCGAAATCTGCAACCTTGGGGGAGAAGTTGTGATCAAGAAGGATGTTTGCTGGTTTTATATCATAATGGATGATCCTGTGTTGGCATTCTTCGTGTAAGTAGGCCATACCTTACATTCGAATTAAGAATTCTAAATAATCTGCAAATTTTGTAAATAACAAAAATAAATAAATCAACAAATAGAAAACTTAAAAGACTTAGATGTTTTTTTTTTTTTTTTTTTTTTTTGTTAACTATAGTGATATATAAACAAATAAAATCATATACGTGAATATTTCATTCTAATTTACTGATAAAATTGACATTATTCTCATTATTTAAGGGGCCTAATCAATTAAGTCTGGAATGTCCCTGTCTTACAACTAGCTGAAAGATATTTATTATTTTTTTCTTTTAAGTCAGATACCCATGTCACACACAAAAAAAAGGAGAAAATGCCAGCTCAGTATCATAAATAATCAAGGAAAACAAGTGTTGATAACACATAATAGGGTCAGAAAAGATCAATTTGTTGTGTCTATTCGGGCACTTGGTGAGAGACCTGGTAAAGAAATTCTCACCTATACCTATATATGAGTTACCATCAAAGAAACACTGTGTAAAAGACCAAGTCAACTTATTCATTTTCTATGGAAATTTAAGTGCAGTTTCTCCAGTAGTATGTGTAAACACATAATCCAAAGTCAACTCAAGTATTTAGTTAAAGTACCCCACAACAATAACAATTAATACTTGTTTTCTATGGAAATTTATTGTATTCATGACATGACCTTATAGGAATAGCCGTGTGTTCTACGGGTTGGAATTGGATGTAGAAATTGTGTGCAAAGTAATTTCTTTTCATGTCATTTGTTTTACTATATGTTTAGTCTCATAGACCGGCCCTTGACCAATATTCAAATATATATACAAATTATTTTTTGTGCATACAAGCCAATTCCATATTGGTTATTGTTACTTTCAAAAATTAAATGGAAGAACAATTGTAACTTTCAAATAAACTATTACATGACAACATACATGATTTCGATTTGTATTTCACATTCAAACTTGATTGGCTTCGTTATATATTTGTATTTCAGATTCAAACTTGATAGACGTCTCTCTTGTGTTCCTATAATACCAATTCGAATCTTCTTCTTCTCCACTGCTAATTGTCATACTTTTGGAACCATTATTCATCGAAGAATTGATCGCATTTGCCCTCACAGAGAACATAAAACCAAAGGGCTTTGGAGGGGGCAAGATTTCGACTCCTCCCTCCAGCATTTTCACCACGACGCTCATCCTAGGCCTTACTTGGGGGGAGTCCTGGACGCACCACAAAGCCACATTGGCCAACCTCTGAGCACGTTCTCTCTGGGCCTCTTCAATCCCACATGAAATTATAAGCTCTTCCAATTCTCCTTTCTCATACTTGTCCCACACACAACTCGGGAACCAATCCAAGCTACTAGTGTCATGACCCACCTCTGTGTTCTTCCTTCGCCCCAATATCTCGAATAACAACATTCCAAAGCTATAAACATCGCACTTGTAAGAGATGGGAAAGTTGTGGAGGAGAAACTCGGGTGCAGAGTATCCGGGGGTGCCTCTGTATCCGGTCATAGTCACGTTGGTTTGATCTCTATTGCATAACTTTGCAAGACCAAAATCAGCAACCTTGGGAGAGAAGTTGTCGTCGAGAAGTATGTTTGCAGGCTTTATGTCATAGTGGATGATCCTTTGCGGACATTCTTCGTGTAAGTAGGCCATCCCCTTGGCAGTTCCTAGAGCTATTCCATACAATCTCTCCCAAGACATCCCGGGCCCATTGATCACTTGAACATTGTTAATATTATCTTGGAACAAATACTTGTCCAACGATCCATTCTTCATGAACTCGTAGACTAGGGCGCTCTGAGACGTCCTTTCGTAGCAAAACCCATGCAAGCCTACGAGGTTTACATGGTAGGTCCTACCTATAGTGATAACCTCGGCCTTGAATTGTTCCTCTGTTTTACTGTCGAGGTTTCTTTGAAGCACCTTGACGGCACAAGGAACTCCATTAGGAAGTTTTCCAAGGTAAACCTTGCCAAATCCTCCGGATCCTAGAATTGTAGAGTAATTATTGGTGAAAGCCCTTAGTTGTGTTGGAGTGAATCTAACCGGCTTCTCATAGGTCATCATGTCCTCCAAGATGTTAGCAGCGTCAAATCTGACTATAATATTGGTTTCGGATAGATTTGTTCGCCATCGCCAAAACTTGATGACTAGGAGGATAAATGATGCAACAACAAAGAAGATAAGCACTGCGCAAAGCATATATATAGAAAAAAAGTAAGTAAATTTGGATTCGTGCATGTTTAATAATTAATAATAATAATGTCGACTAAGAAAGAAGAAGAAGTTGTTAATTAATTAGAGCTTTCTTACACCCTTTTGCTATCACCCTGACATTTGTTTCATTTGTGTTACTGCTGCCCCCATATAAAATATCACCATAATTGGAAGTATCCATGATTGGGCCCGGTGCTTGTGCAGGAAATGGAGTTGAAGCGTCGACTACTACTACTGATAGTAAGCTGAAAAATAACAACCTCGTCCAGAGAAGCTACAGAACAAGAAGACAGACACAGTACTGAAGCTAATGAACATATATTATGCTGAACCAAATATATAGCTAATTAATAATTAATTAAGAGCAACCATGAAAGGATTCATGATGAATGAGTACGTTAATTACGTACCATGAAAGGAACATGGAAGCTCATGTGATGACCGGAAACAATATTGGCAGCTCCTCCTCCTATACTTTTCCTTGTAATTATTTCTCTCATCTCCTTGCAAAGTTGCAATATCATATTATCACCCACACAGAATATATATAAGTATTTGTTTGCAATTTATTTTTATTTTTTTGTTAAATAATAACGTATAAAGTTCTCATTGAAGTTCAATGGAGAGACCATGAATAGACCGACGAACGTCCATTAAGGGATACATTTGGCTTAAAATTATAAAAAATAAATTATATATAGACTAATCAAGATAAGATAAAAAAAAAAGATCGATTTGATTAATAATAACAAAAAAAAAATGCAATAAATAATACAAAAATGTAAAGTGGAAATCCAAAACTGAAAAAATAAGAGAAAATATGTCACCGTTATTTTATCAAAAATAGATTACAGCTTAAAAAGAGATCAAATATAATCATATATTTATAAGTCAAATGTATTTGGCCAAAGCTCAAGTCCGGTCAAAACCCATCATATCACCATAACTATAACACTGAACAATTACTTGTTTTCTATGAAAATTGATTGCAATTTCCAAAATAATTAAGGTTCATCCTCTCAATCTCATAATGTCTTTACGGTCTGGTTGTTAGCTAGGGATTATAGTCAATTTTCTTTTATTATGAATATTTAATTATATTGACCCACTAACTAACTACTAAGATAAGATAACTAAAGTATTTTTTGTGACTAAAATATAAAAAATTACTGTTCATTTTCATTAAAAAAAAACAACTTTAAATGCAAAGAAAACTCATTCAAATAACTTATTTTTTCATTAAATTTTATTTTATTTTTTTAATTTTAAGCCAATAAAATTCTTACATAACTCAATATAAAAAAAAATCTCTAGAAGCTAGGATTGTGATTTTTCCCCTTATTTTTCATTTTTTGATTTTTGTGTTAATATCCTTCTTTTGCTTAGGTTTTGTCCTTTTATATATATATATATATATATGCACCCTGCATTATTTTAAGTAATTATTAAATACAAATAAAAGTGATTTTTATTTTTAAAGAAAAAATAAAATAAAACTGATACTAATGTAAATCAACACTAATAACAACTTATATGGATTTAATTGCCTCACAATGTTAGGAATATGTTACTTTCAAGAAAAAAAATGCTAGGAATATGTATTTGCAATACAAATTAAGTCTATAATGTAAAAGTCAAAATATAGTTTTCAAGACGTTTGCTAAATAATCATCTACAATAAACTAATATTATCTACTATGTAAAACAACCCAATTTACAAAAATGAAATATTGAAGAATCTAATTCAAATACAATATTGAAGAGCTAAGGTAATGAAGACCATATATACAACAAACATGAAAATTACTTAGAGAACCTAAACCATTACAAGACAAGTAACATCATTTAATTATCTTAGTTATCTATTTGTATTTCACATTCAAATATGATTCTCGATGTATCTTTATACCAGTTTGAGTCTACTTCCTTGCTTGTCTTCGATGAATTTATCGTATTTTCCCTAATAGAGAACATAAAACTAAAAGGCTTTGGAGGGGGCAAGATTTCGACTTCTCCTTCCAACATTTTCACCACAATGCTCATCCGAGGCCTTGCATGAGGGGAGTCCTGAACGCACCACAAAGCCACCTTGGCCAACCTTTGTGCACGTTCTCTCTCGGCTTCTTCAATTTTGCAAGATTTTGTTAGCTCTTCCAATTCTCCTTTCTCATACTTATCCCACACGCAACTTGGGAACCAATCCAAATTGCTAGTAGTAGCACTCATATTCGTGTTCTTCCTTCGCCCCAATATCTCGAATAACAACATCCCAAAGCTATAGACATCGCTCTTGTAAGTGATGTGAAAGTTGTGGAGGAGAAACTCGGGTGCAGAGTAGCCCGGGGTCCCCCTATATCCTGTCATAGTCACATGAGTTTTATCCTTATTGCATAACTTAGCCATGCCAAAATCAGCAACCTTTGGGGAGAAGTTGTCATCGATAAGAATGTTTGCAGGCTTTATATCATAGTGGATTATCCTTTGCTGACAATCTTCGTGTAAATATGCTAAGCCCTTTGCAGTTCCAACTGCAATTTCATAAAACTTTTCCCATGAAATCATTGGACTACTAGTACTACTATGATTATCGCGAAACAAATACTTGTCCAACGATCCATTCTTCATGTACTCATAGACAAGTGCGCTCAATGAATCGTCATAGCAAAAACCATACAACTTTACCAAGTTTGCATGGTAAGTTCGACCTATAGTACTAACCTCGGCCTTGAATTGTTCCTCTGTTTTCCTATCCAAGTTTCTTTGAAGCACCTTGACAGCACATTGAACTCCGTTTGGAAGTTGTCCAAGGTAAACCTTTCCAAATCCTCCAGACCCTAGAAGTGTCGAGTAATTATTGGTACAATCAACAAGTTGTGCGGACTTGAATCGAATTAGCTTCTCCATGGCCATGCCCTCCAAGAACGGATCCAGTCTGAACTTAAATTTATTTTTCTTCTCCATCAGAGTGTTTACAAAAAAGACAAGGCCTATGAAGATGAATATTGAGATAACCGACAACACAACAACTGCAGAGATAGCAAAATAACGATTTTCTCAAGTAAATTTCATGATGAAACGTTTCTTGTCAAAGAAGTAATTAAAAACTTACTCATTATTATTTTCGATTGGGAGTGTTTATGATCATGACCATCAGCCTGCATAATTAATTGTTGGGCTGGTGCAGGCAACGGTGTAGTCGCCACATCGGTTGTTAAGCTGAAAAAAATCCATAGCAGCTACAAACAAACGAGGAAGAAATTGAAACTAAGGTTAATAAGTGAAACAAAACAAAATATTATGAGCAAAATATATATATATATATATATATATATATATATATATATATATAGATCCAAGACAGAAAAAAGGAAATTGAATTACAATCAAAGAAACCGGTGGGATGTTATGCTGAGAAGGAGACAGATCTCCTTTGATGTTTCTTCTTTCCCTCATTTAGATGTCTTTACAAATGAATAATACAATAAATTATTATGTATGGTTGAATTTGACTATATATATATATATTATAAGTGGATACAAGTGTCATATTTATTAAATACTTTTTTCATTCTGAAGTCAAGGGACCGAGGTATTTTCAACCTGCACTAAAAAATCAACCCATTGTTGTGTCACGTGTTTTTTTTATTCACACAACTTAATATTTTAAAAACTAAATAGAACTTAAAAAAATCATTTGGCCAAAAATTGTATTTATCCGTAATCCTAAAGTGAGGAACATTTGTGAAAATATAAAATTTATTAGTTACAATATTATATTTTATATAATTATAATGAATGAGAGTGCTAAAATCTAGACACTTATTCCATCATTTTGTATGATTTTTTATTATAAATTATTAGATAATGGGATAGACTTTAGCCTAGACTTGATTGATCATTTTTACATGTCAATGAACTAAAAATAAAATAAAAAAACAAAAATGGGTTTGAAACTGAATTTTAAACCTAGTATGATTTTTTTTTTTTTTTTTTAATGTAAAACTTAAGGTAAGAAAAAGACATAAAAAGGAAATGATATATAAAATAAAATAATAAATAATAATTTAAAATAGAAATTATTTGAGTATTTTGATTAATGAAATGATTTGAGAAGTGATTAATTGTAAAATTAATTTTGTTTGTATTATTTTAAACACCCAAACTGAACATGCCCTTAGAAATGATTGTTTCAAATTTTTTGTTAAAATTTGAGTTATAAGTCATTATCTAATGAATTGAAATTTGTTATGGTATAGTTCTATGAGTGATATAATACAAGTAAAATATAGGTTTGGGTAAATTATTATTATTTTATTTTTTTATTTTTGTGATTTAGAGGTTATTTGAAAATTAATAATGGTTGATGATTATTTTAAAAAATTGTATGCTTTTTTTTATAAAATATTTAAAGGGTATTAATATATAAAAATAAAATAAAAAAATAATTTAAAATAAAAATAAAATATTTTAATATTTTAATTAATAAATAAAGTAATATGACGAATGATAAAAGAAAGTGAAATAAATTTTTTTTTTTAATTTTGGTTATTGAAATAACCCAAACTGAATTACCCTTAGACTATAGAAAAAATAATAAATAATAAATATTTCGAATGGAATAACATATCTACTTAAAAATATCAAAATATGTTTGTGAAGACAAAACTGATTAAAAATATAATATTTATTTAAAAACACCCAAAAGCTTGTTAGAATATGTTTTTTTTTAAATAATTTAGAAGAAAAAAAAATAATATTTAATAATTTTAATGAAGTGATAATTATTTTTTGTAAAAATAATTACAAGATATTAATATATATGAGTAATAATAATATAAAATAGAAAGTATTTTAATTATTGAATTGCGCAAATATAATAAATGAGAAATTAATAAAATGACATTTAATTTAAGTTATTAAATTAACAATCCAGACAGACATTCATTTTAGTTGAGAAGAGAAAAATCTTTTTATTCCAAAATTTGATCTATTGGCAGAGGAAATTTATTTTACTAATTTAAAGGTAATGACGTGATAAGCTTTCTTCCCGTATCCCTCCCCTATCCCTCATAACAATAAAATATATTTTTTTAAACAAATATGTAAATAAATAAAAAGATTATACATTTGTCAATTAATTTATAAATATTATATATAGGGTTTGAATTATATGTAAATTTATCCAAAAAAAAAACACAAATAATCCACTATTACCAAGTGACGATGCACTAAATGGAAAAGGTTGGATTAGATAGATATCTTGCTGCTTGTTTATAAATAGAAAAAACTAAAACCCATGAAGACAACTTTAAATCTCTTCTCTCCCAACTTCACAGCTTGAAGCATAGTTGTCAATAGCGTATAGCGCTAAATAGCGCCAAAGCTTCTCATGGCTATAGCGTAAAGCGAATAGCGTAGCGAGGGCTATTTGAAAATAAAGCGCTAAAACATGTAAATATCAAAAATAAAAAACATCACAAAATTAAAAGTTTAAAACATAAAAACCATTAATTCTTAAACTATTACTAAACAAAACAAAATAAAATAAATAAATAAATAAATATAAAACTATTACTAAACTTATATAAATGATAAATCTAAACTATAAAATGAAAAACTTACAAGCAAGTTAACGATTTGGCTGTAGAAGATGGCTGTAGAAGACAAAACGGCTAGAGAATAGGAAAGAAGAGAATTGAAAGAGAAAAGAATTGAAAAAGAAAAGAAGAGAAAGAGAAGAATTGGAAAAGAAAAGAAGAGAAAGAGAAGAATTTGAAAAGTCGGCGCTATAAAGGGGCTATAGCTATTGGCGCAATTGGCGCTATAGCTAGAAAGGCGGCGCTATTTGAAAGTGTGTAGCCTATAGCGCCTTATAGCTACAAGGGGGCGCTACGCTACGCTATTCGCTATAGCTAGCGCTACGGGCGCTATTGACAACTATGGCTTGAAGCACACCATTCTATTGCCAAAAAGAAGATATCATTATAGATAGAGGAGAAATGCCCATCACATGCTCAACTAAATATATTTATTGCCAAAAAAACAGCTTACACTTTGGAGTACTAATACAATAATAGTGTGTTCATTATAAGCCAAATTCTGAATTAATGTCACAAGAATCAAATATAAACTAACCTCAATGTAATTATTGGGTATAGCAAGCAAGATCATCCTAGAAACAAGATCTTGTTCCTGAAATGGGAGTGTAATCAATTAAACAGCAAGGCCTTGTTCCTTTGCTTTCTTCAGCCATTTTAGATTAATCTCCAATGTAGAATAAGCAGAAACCTCTGTCAGACTTTTGCTATCAACTACATAATCAAAAACTTCATAACAATCCGCCACCCTACCATTCCTACATAGAGCCCTCACCAAGGACCCATACGAACCAGACTCGAGCTTCATTTCACCTGATTTCATCGCACTATACAATTCAGTTGCCTTGTCCAGCTTCTTTGCTTTACACAACCCTTGAAGCAATGTGTTATAAGTGCACGAATTGGGATCGCATCCTTTCGATTCCATCTCCTCCAACAATTCTAATGCGCTCAAAACGTTTCCTTCCCTGCACATTCCATTCATCAAAGATGTATATGTAACCGCATCAGGAAAATGACCCATTTCAGCCATGACCTTCAAATACTTCTGCGCTAGGTTAACCCTTCCAGACTTCGACAACCCAAAGATCAGTGTATTATAAGTTACTAAATCAGGTTCCACTTTATCTTCATTCATTTTATTGAAAACCCAAAGAACCTCACTAGCTCGACTCAACATACAGTAACCCTTCATAATTATATTGTAGACGTAAGTATCTGGCTTAAAACCCTCTTGGTTCAATAAGTCAAGCAACCTGATTGCTTCCCTGAGATTCTTTTGGTTACAGACATTGTCAATCAAGATAGTATATGCAATTAGATCTGGCTTTACATCGAAAGACTCCCTCAATTCTCTTATGAAATTGTTAACTGTACTCAAGCACCTGTTCTTGCAGAGACATCGGATGACGCAGTTGTAAGTGTAGGAATCGGGAGGTGCGTGCCTTAAGCAGAGTTCTTTGATCAAATCCACGGCATCGTCCAAACGATCAACAGAACAGAGACTCCTAATGGCGATGTCGGTTGTGACCTTATCCGGTGGAAAGCCTTCCTGTGCCATCAAGTCTAGGGTCCTGCGGACGGAGGAGAGAGGGACATCCGATGATTTACAGGCTTGGGAGAGAATGATGTGATAAGTGGATCGTTCTGGAGAGAAGACGGTGTGGGTCTGTGCCATGTGTTTGATGAGAGAGATTGAGTCATCGAGAGAAGATACAGCAGAGAAAGATTGGAGAAAGGAGTTGGGGAATTTAGAGGCGACTGAGGAAGGGGAAACAGAGGCGATGAAAGAATTGAAAAGGGTTTTAGCATCGGAGAGGCTGGGTGACTTGAAGATGATTGACGGAGCATGTGGGTTCTGGGTGGTTGAGGATTTGCGAGGTGTTCTATTGGAAGATTTATCGGGGAAATTACGGGGCTTTTTAGGGACGGGAGGAGGAGAAGGAGAAGAATGGTTTTTGAGAATAGTTGATGCCTGATACTGAGCTACTTGCTTCAGCCCTGGTGGTATTTTCCCCATTTCTCTGTTGCCGTCTTCTTCTTCTTCTTCAGGTCAGCTACTGTGTTTTTCTGGGTTTGGGATGATCGAAGGGAAGAAGAATTAAGCCATCTTCGGAGGGCGGCTAGAGTCTGGGAAAATGAGGTTTAGGGTTTTAAGTTAAATTTTTAAAATTATTTTTTTAAGAAACCTTTATTGGAAATTTGATGAAATGAGCCTAATAATGGGAAATTTGACGAAATAACCCTCATAAAAGGGTTATTTCCAAGTTTAGCATAGGCTAGATAATTTTTTAAAATTTAACATTTTGTCAATGGAAAAAGACCCTTTTGTCCCTAAATTAAAAAAATAACATTTTCTCTTTTCTCTTTTCTCTTTCCTCTTTCCTTCTCTTTCCTTCCCTTTCCTTCCCTTTCCTTCCCCTTCCGTTTTCTCTCCCGGAGCCCCCTCTCCTCTTTTCATATTTTCGAAACAGGAAGCAACAAACGACCATCATCATCATCATCTTCTTCTCCTCTCCTCCGACGACGAAGCCGAAGGAACCAACTAAGCAACGAACGAACGAAGCAACAATAAAAACACAATAATCTTGTTTAAAGTTATTATTGAGGTTGAGGGTGAGTTTTCTTCGACGCAACGAAGGTTGAAATGGAAGAATAGTTTATGGTTTTAGTGTTTAGTGTTTGGGTTTAGGTTTAGGTTTAAGTTTATTGGCTGACTAAATCGTTTTGGGTTTAAAATGCATCTGTCGAAAGCTGTTGCAGGTTGTCGCAGACGAATGCGCATCTGTCGCAGACGAATGCGCATCTGTCGCAGACGAATGCGCATCTGTCGCAGACGAATGCGCATCTGTCGCAGACGAATGCGCATCTGTCGCAGACGAATGCGCATTCGTCTGCGACAGATGCGCATTCGTCTGCGACAGCCTGCAACAGCCTTCGACATATGCATTTTCAACCTTCGTTCGTTCGTTGCTTCGGAGAAAACTCACTTTCAACCTCAACCTTCGTTCGTTCTGCTTTTTTCCGTCGTCGGGAGGTGGATAGTCGTCGGGGGAGAGGAGAAGAAGAAGAAGATGATGATGGTGGCTTCGTTTTGAGTTGCTTCGTTGGTTCTTTCGGCTTCGTCGTCGGGGGAGAGGAGAAGAAGAAGAAGATGATGGTGGCGTTGGTTCCTTCAGCTTCGTCGTCATCGGTCTTCGGGGGTAAGGGAAGTTGAAAAGAGAGAGAGAGAGAGGAAGGGAAAGGAGAAGGAAAGGGAAAAGAAAATCAAATTTTTTTTTTTAAATAAAGGGCAAAAGTGACATTTTGTCTTGGCAAAAGGTTAAAAATGAAAAAATTAGTAAAGGCATGCTATATATGGTAATAACCCTCTTATGAGGGTTATTTCATCAAATTTCCCCTAATAATTGTCTTAATTGTGCAAATGACCTATGCTGGATATTTTCTTTTTTTTTTTCAAAATAACACTTTTTATTTTCGGACAAAAATACATTGTTACGAAAGGAGACGGAACCCTAATTCGTCGAGTGTGTCGCCGCATGACGAGCGTGCCGTAACGAGAAGCGGCTATATTTTTGTAAAAAAAATAGGGAGGGTTGATTTTGTGCAATTATTTTTAGGCAACCCCGTCATTGTAATTATTATGTCATCTAATCCAATTTCCCTTTATGCTTATTTAACCCTTTTCTATTTTTTATTTTTAAAAAGTTTAAACATTTAATTACCATAATTTATGTGCACTTCCTATAGTTGTTTTCTTTTTAAATAAGCAAGTTATGATCTACTGTTAAAAAAAGTTTGGTAAAATAATATATGAGAATTAATAATAAAAAAAATTCAATAGAACAAGTCTTAAAATATTTTTGATTTATTTTTATAAAATTTAAATAAAAAAATATTACATTAATTAAAAATTCAAAAAACTTTTTTATTTTTCATATAATAATATTTTTTTTATTCAATAAAAAATAAACAAACCCTATATATGATCAAATATCCATTTAATTCCCCAAAATGTTAAAAAATTGTATTTATCACTAGGGTGAGCATAATTTGGGTTTACCCAAACCCAACCATAACCCAAACCCAAAATATTAATTTGGGTTGGTTAATATGGGTTGGGTTGAGTATGGGTTGAGTTGAATATAGGTTTGGTTAAATTTGAGTTGGGTTAGGGTTACCCAAATTACCCAAATTATATAAATTTAATTTAATTCTCTATTATTACCAATATAAACTAATCATCTTCCAACTTTAAATCGAACACGTTTTTAACATGTTTAACATGTTTTTCACACGCTTAACATGTTTTTCACACGCTTAACACGTTTTTCACACATTTAACACGTTTTTAATATTTTTAACATGTTTTCACACTTATAACACGTTTTTCACACGTTTAACATGTTTTCACGTTTTGACACGTTTAACACGTTTTTGACATATTTAATACGTGTAACGCGTTTTTGACAAGTTTAACATGTTTTTTATGTTTTTTTGCACGTTTAACACGTTTTTAACATATTTAACACGTTTTTAACATATTTAACACGTTAATACGTTTTTGATAAGTTTAACACGTTTTTCACGTTTTTGGCAAATTTAAAACGTTTTTGACATTTTAACACGTTTAACACGTTTTTGATATGTTTAACACGTTTAACACGTTTTTGATATGTTTAACACGTTTAACACGTTTTTCACACATCCAACACATTTTTAATATCTATAACACGTTTTCACGCTTATAACACGTTTTTCACACGTTTAACATGTTTTCACATTTTTGGCACGTTTAATACGTTTTCACACTAATAACACGTTTTTCACGTTTAACACGTTTAACACGTTTTTGACATGTTTAATACGTGTAACGCATTTTGGACAAGTTTAACACGTTTTTGACACGTTTAACACATTTTTAACATACCTAACACATTAATACGTTTTTGATAAGTTTAACACGGTTTTCACGTTTTTGGCAAGTTTAACACGTTTTTGACATTTTAACACGTTTTTGATATTTTTCACACGTTTAACACGTTTTTCACACATTTTAATATTTTAACACGTTTTAAATATTTTTAACACGTTTTCACACGTTTAACATGTTTTCACATTTTTGGCACGTTTAACACGTTTTCACACTAAAAACACGTTTTTTATGTTTAACACGTTTAACACGTTTTTGACATGTTTAATATGTGTAACACGTTTTTGACAAGTTTAACACGTTTTTTTACGTTTTTTGCACGTTTAACATGTTTTTAACATATTTAACACGTTAATACGTTATTGATAAGTTAACACTGTTTTCACATTTTTGGCACGTTTAACACGGTTTTCACACGTTTAACACGTTTAACATGTTTTTCACACGTTTAACATGTTTTTCACGTTTTTAGCATGTTTAACACGTTTTTGACATATTTGACACGTTTTTCACATGTTAACACGTTTTTCACATTTTTGCCATTTTTAACACGTTTTTGACATGTTGAACGCATTTAACACGTTTTTGGCTCATTTAACACATTTTTAGCACATTTAACACGTTTTGGTACATTTAACACGTTTTTTACATTTTTGGCACGTTTTCACGTTTTTGGCACGTTTTCACGTTTTGGGCACATTTCACGTTGTTAGCACGTTTAACATGTTTTTGACATTTTAACACGTTTTTTCACATTTAACATATTTTGACATGTTTACCATGTTTTTTGCACATTAACACGTTTTGATAAATTATAACACGTTTTTGTCATGTTTAACATGTTTTTGACATGTTTAACATGTTTTCACGTTTTGGCACGTTTAGCACGTTTTTCATATTTTGGCACGTCAAACATGTGAAAAACGTATTAAATGTGATAAAAATGTGAGAAACATGTTAAACGTGTCAAAAACGTGTTAAAATATGCCAAAAACGTAGAAAACGTGTCAAAACGTGCCAAAAACGTGAAGAACATATAAAAAATATGTTAAACATAATAAAAACATGTTAAATGTGTCAAGAATGTGAAAAACGTGAAAACGTGTTAAACATGTCAAAACGTATTAAACGTGCCAAAAACGTGTTAAACGTGTCAAAAACGTGTTAAACGTGTCAAAAACATATTAAACATGTCGAAAACGTGAAAACGTGTTAAACGTGTCAAAATGTGTTAAAAACGTGTCAAAACGTGTTAAACGTGCCAAAAACGTGTGAAAACGTGTTAAATGTGTCAAGAATGTGAAAAACATGTTAAACATGTCAAAACGTGTTAAACGTGCCAAAAACGTGAAAAACATGTTATAATGTGTTAAATGTGTCATAATCGTGAAAACGTGTCAAACGTGTTAAACATGTCAAAAACGTGTTAAAAATGTGTTAAACATGCTCAAAACATGATAAATGTGTTCAGCGTGTCAAAATGTGTTAAACGTGTCAAAAATGTGTTAAACGTGTCAAAAACGTGTTAAACGTGTGAAAAACGTATTAAACATGTCAAAAATATGAAAAATGTGTTACAAACATAAAAAAAAAGTAGTAAAAACGTGTTAAATATGTCAAAAACGCGTTAAACGAATAAAAATGTGTTAAATGAAAAAATGAAAATAAAATAATTTGGGTTACCCAACCCATACTTAACCCAACTCATACCCAACCCATATTAGTAAATAATATGGGTTGAATTATGGGTTAGGTAAATTTAATTTGGGTTGAATATGAGTTGGGGGTTGGGTTTACCCGTTGCTCACCCCTATTTATCGCCCAAAGTCCAAAATAGAAAAGTCATCCTAATTATTCGATTAATAATCAACTACAAGATCATCAATCTAACTTATACTATCTGAAACATACCAAAACTGTAAAAGTGAATATGACTAATATTGAAGAAGATTAAATACTTAAATATGCTAACTGCAACAAATAGCAAGAAATTAACTGAAAAGAAAACAAAAAAGGAGAAAAAACATGAATTTTTTGCAACAGCTCAAATCTTTGAGTTTTAACTAATACACCACAATATGATTTCAATTTTCAAATGTAATTAATTCTTATCTATTTAAATATCACATTCAAGCTTGATTGACTTGGAGTCCTTATACCAATAGGAATCTTGTTCTTCTCCACTTGTCATACTTTCAGAACCAGTAGTGATGAATTTGTGACATTTTCCATCACAGAAAACATAAAATTAAAGGGCTTTGGAGAAACTTCCCACACACAAATAGGGAACCAATCCAAGCTACTAGTGTCACCCATCTTCAAGTTCTTCCTCCGCCCCATTTTCTCGAATAACAACATTCCAAAACTATAAACATCGCACTTGCAAGAGATGGGAAGGAAAGTTGTGGAGGAGAAACTCGGGTGCAGAGTAGTCCAGGACTCCCCTGTATCCTGTCATAGACTCATAGTCACATGAGTTTGATCTCTGTTGCATAACTTTGCCAGACCAAAATCTGCAAACTTGGGGGAGAAGTTGTGATTGAGAAGGGTGTTTGCAGGCTTTATATCATAGTGGATGATCATTTGATAGCATTCCTCGTGCAAGTAGGCCATCCCCTTTTCAGTAACAAGAGCTACTTCATACAATCTTTTCTAAGTTATCATCAAAGAAACCGTCGTGGCTGAGTTTGGTCCCATTCTTAACTGTATATTATAAACATGAATGCATTTATATGAAGTTGTGTAAAACACCAAGTCAACTTAATCATTTTCTATGGAAATTAAGTGCAGTTTCTCCAGTATTATGTGTAAACACATAATCCAAAATAAGTCAAGTCAAGTATTTAATTAAATGTACCCCACAATAACAATTACTTGTTTTCTATTGAAATTGATTAATTGTATTCATGACCTCCATGACCTAATAGGAATAGCCGTGTTCTACGGGTTGGATGTAGAAATTGTGTGCAAAGTAATTTCTTTTCATGTCATTTGTTTTACTATATGTTGTTTGTTTTTCTATTTGAACTATACTTGATTTTTTATTCTTTGCTCAAAGCCTGAAAAGACATTTTATGGTAGTCCCATATAAATTATAATGCTTGGCCATTAACCCTTTGTATGCATACAACCATACTACAAGCACGTTCAAATAAACTATTACATGACAACATGCATGATTTTGATTTGTATTTCACACTCAAACTTGATTGGCTCCGTTATCTATTTGTATCTCGGATTCAAACTCGATTGGTGCCTCTCTTGTGTTCTTATAATACCAATTTGAATCTTCTTCTCCGCTGCTTGTCATACTTTTGGAATCATTATTCATCGAAGAATTGATCGCATTTGCCCTCACAGAGAACATAAAACCAAAGGGCTTTGGAGGGGGCAAGATTTCGACTCCTCCCTCCAACATTTTCACCACGACGCTCATCCTAGGCCTTACTTGGGGGGAGTCCTGGACGCACCACAAAGCCACATTGGCCAACCTCTGAGCACGTTCTCTCTGGGCCTCTTCAATCCCACATGAAATTATAAGCTCTTCCAATTCTCCTTTCTCATACTTCTCCCACACACAACTCGGGAACCAATCCAAGCTACTAGTGTCACCCACCTTTGTGTTCTTCCTTCGCCCTAATATCTCGAATAACAACATCCCAAAGCTATAAACATCGCACTTGTAAGAGATGGGAAAGTTGTGAAGGAGAAACTCGGGTGCAGAGTATCCGGGGGTGCCTCTGTATCCGGTCATAGTGACATGGGTTTGATCTCTATTGCATAATTTTGCAAGACCAAAATCTGCAACCTTGGGAGAGAAGTTGTCGTCGAGAAGTATGTTTGCAGGCTTTATGTCATAATGGATGATCCTATGCCGACATTCTTCGTGTAAGTAGGCCATCCCCTTTGCAGTTCCGAGAGCTATTTCATACAATATTTCCCACGACCCAATGGCTTGATTGTTGTTGTTATTATTACAGAACAAATACTTGTCCAACGATCCATTCTTCATGAACTCGTAGACCAGGGCGCTCTCATTCCTGTCGTAGCAAAACCCATACAACCTTACGAGGTTTACATGGTAGGTCCGACCTACAGTGATAACCTCGGCCTTGAACTGTTCCTCTGTTTTTCTATCGAGGTTTCTTTGAAGCACCTTGACAGCACAAGGAACTCCATTAAGATGTTTTCCAAGGTAAACCTTGCCAAATCCTCCGGATCCTAGAATTGTAGAGTAATTATTGGTGAAAGCCCTTAGTTGTCTTGGAGTGAATCTAACAGGCTTCTCATAGGTCATCATGTCCTCCAAGGTGTTAGCAGCGTCAAATCTGACCATATTGGTTTCAGCTTGCTCTGTTCGCCCAGACCTGATGACTAGGAGGATAAATGATGCACCAACAAATAACACAAACACTGCGCAAAGCATATAGAAAAAATAAGTAATTTTTTTTGGTTCATGATTAATAATAATAATAATGTCTAAGAAAGAAGGAAGAAGTTAATTAGAGCTTGCTTACTTACCCACTATTCCTATCACCCAGCCATGTATTTTATGTGTGCCTCCTGATAAAAATTGTTGCATATCATCATCATCATCATCGGAAGTAAACATGATTGGGCCCGGTGCTAGTGCAGGTAATGGAGTTGAAGCGTTGACTACAGCAGCTGATAGTAAGCTGGAAAATAACAACGTCTACAGAACAAGAAGACAGACAGACAGACCGACAGTACTACTCATGAAGCTAATTAATGAATATAAGATTAAAGAGAAAATAGGATTCATAATAACTACGTACGTTGTTACGTACCATGAAAGGAACATGGAGGCGGCAATGATGATCGGAAACAATGGCTCCTCCTCCTCCTCTTCCTCTACTTTTCTTTGTAACTATTTCTCTCATCATCTCCTTGCAAAGTTGCAATATCATATTTATCACCCACACAGAATATATAAAAGTCTTTGTTCTCGTTATCTAGACCGATGACCGTCCCATCAAGGATAAAGTTTGCTTAATCAATATAAAATAACGGTATATTTGTTTTCCTTTATTACTTACTAGGACAGTTTCGAGAAATTCGCACGAAACACAGTAAATAAAATATTTACAAATTTCTAAAATAAAATTATATAAACAGATTTTTTAATATAATATAAACGGTAACATATTAAAATTTTATATTATTATAATGAAATAAATTTACGATTTTTATAAAATATAATAAATAAATAAATAAATATATTAATGATTTAATATATTTAATTATGTTTATAATATTCGGGACAGAATCGAATTGATATTGGGGCGGGGCGGGCGGGGACACAAATATCATCTCTGTCCTATCCTCGTTCGATTTTAAGGAAAAATCGTCTCAATCGGAATAATTCAGTTTGGTTTTATGTGACGGTTTTACATTACCATCTTATCTTATTAAGGACAAAACAATTGAAATCTTTATTCACTATAGTTATTGGTCATTTTTTATCAATAATTTGACTTTTCTCGTGACATTTTTATTATTTAATATACTCGTATGATTTTTTTTTATATCAATTTAATTAAATAATTATAAGTAAAGAACTAAACAAACAAAAGTTGCCTTCCCATTTTATATTTTATATAAAGAAATTGAAAATGTTGTTCACCTTGCTGACACTCATTAGGACCAATTTTTTTCAAACATGAATTGATACGTTCTTTTAAAATATTCCTCTATTGGGTGTGTGGTTCACACAAATTTCATTCCATCCACCTCTTTGTTTTGTGACGTGAATTTGTTATTGCCTCATGATTTAGTACAGTAAAAAATCATCCCCAGGTGGAAGATTTCACGCCAGGTGAATAGGAAGAAAATTTAGCGGTGCCAAAAAAAAAATTAACTTGGCAATTTTAAGGGATGGAATAAATAAAACAATAATGGCGTCTAATAATTTTTTCAATGTTATTACAACCGTACGTGATATCTTTCTGCTTCTTGTTTTGGTTGATTAGTTGTTTTGATTAAAGAGATTCAAGGAAGAGGTTTCTTATTATGGACCTAACAATTGTCAATATTTCAAGTCAACAAAGGTTAAGATGCGATGGCGCTAGAAAATTCGACGGGATGAGAAGATATTCTCGTGTTAGGAAATGTTAAAAACTTGTATCCTTATGAATTTCATTTGCGCCAAAAACAACGTTTTTCTTTTCCGAATTCATGAACAAAGGAGCGGGTACAAGAAATCGGATCCGGATCTGGATTCGTATGCGCATAAATAATAGAGGAGTTTGTGATAGAAAAGTTCTCAATTAAAAAAGAAATTAACGAATACCCACTCAAATTTCATTGGGCTAGATAATCATTAACAAGATTAAGGACTATATATTTTCTTGGCTATGGACAAATTAAGGCGAAGATGCAGTGGCGCTAGAAAATGAAGTGGACCAATCGATATTTGCAGTTTTATCGACAACTGAAGGACATTTATAAAGTGGGAAACAAACAGTTATACAGGGTCAATAAAATACAAGATTTAAGGTAAACATTTCTCATTATGAGAAAGGACATGGAACGACTCCCTCAGTGACTCCCTACGTTGTCATATTCTCAAAATTCGTTCACACTGACTCGCTACGTTGTCATGTTCTCAAAATTGCGTTGTAATATTCTAAAACACTCGTATCATGTTCTTAAATATAAATCATGACAACATGACGAGTTGTTGTGAGAGTCCATCCCACTATCATTTATCTTTATTTATATTGGTGTTCTTTCCCTTTTCCAAATTTGCACACTACAATCGGTACAAACCGAAAAGAGGCCATTGTCTTGTTCGGAAATGTTGAAAACTCCTCTGTTCGGAAGCAATAAGAACAAAACAAAGATCCAAAATAGAAAACTCATCCTAACAATTCAAAGTTTCATAAATAATCTAAAATAACAAGATAAAATAGGACTAACTTTGCATCAAAGAGCAAGAAACTTAAGAGAAAAAGAAGAAGAAAAACATGAAAATTTTGTAACAACTCAAATATATTACACCACAATATGATTTCAATTTTCAGATGTACTTAATTCTTATCTATTTGAATATCACATTCAGACTTGATTGACTTGGAGTCCCTATACCAATACGAATCTTGTTCTCCACTTGTCATACTTTCAGAACCAGTATTCATCGATGAATTTGTCGCATTTGACCTCGCAGAAAACATAAAACTAAAAGGCTTTGGAGGGGGCGAGATTTCCACTCCTCCCTCCAACATTTTCACCACGACGCTCATTCGAGGCCTTTCAAAGGGAGAGTCCTGAACGCACCACAAAGCCACAGTGGCTAACCTCTGAGCCTGTTCTCTCTCGGCCACTTCAATCCCACATGAACTCGTAAGCTCTTCCAATTCTCCTTTCTCATACTTCTCCCACACACAAATCGGGAACCAATCCATGCTACTAGTGTCACTCATCTTCAAGTTCTTCCTCCTCCCCAATATCTCGAATAACAACATCCCAAAACTATAAACATCGCACTTGTAAGAGACGGGAAAGTTGTGGAGTAGAAACTCGGGTGCAGAGTAGCCCGGGGTTCCCCTGTATCCGGTCATTGTCACATGAGTTTGATCTCTATTGCATAACTTTGCAAGACCAAAATCTGCAACTTTTGGGGAGAAGTTGTGATCAAGAAGGATGTTTGCAGGCTTTATATCATAGTGGATGATCCTTTGATGACATTCCTCGTGTAAGTAGGCCATCCCCTTTGCAGTTCCAAGAGCTATTTCATACAATCTTTCCCAAGACAATCCGGGTCCATTCTCTTGAACATTGTTATTATCTTGGAACAAATACTTGTCCAACGATCCATTCTTCATGAACTCGTAGACCAGGGCACTCTCATTCCTTTCGTAGCAAAACCCATACAACCTTACGAGGTTTACATGGTAGGTCCGACCTATAGTGATAACCTCGGCCTTGAACTGTTCCTCTGTTTTTCTATCAAGGTTTCTTTGAAGCACCTTGACAGCACATCGAACTCCATTAGGAAGTTGGCCAAGGTAAACCTTCCCAAATCCTCCTGATCCCAGAATTGTCGAGTAGTTATTGGTGCAAACTCTAAGTTGTGTGGAGCTAAATTTAACCGGCTTTTCCGAAGCTATGTCCTCCAAGAAAGCATCCAATCTAAACCTGGTTTCAGCTTGCTTTGCTAGCTGATTCTTTATAAATTGGATAAAGGCTAGGATGGCAAATGATGCTAAAACTGATAACAGAATCACTGCATGCAGGGAGGGATATAATAATTAATTCATTCATTCATGAATTCTAAGTCTCTATAGGTAATTAAGATGAAAGAACTGTTACCCAATATTACTATTATCCGGACAGATGGTTTATTTGACTTTCTGTCGCTGAATGGTGATTGTTGTTGTATATATGGAGGAAAAGACAGTTCTGGATCATCAGTTATGGTAAACCATGCCGGTGCCGGTGCCGGTGACTGCGACGGTGTAATGGCTTCGACAGTGACTAGTGGGCTAAATGTGATCAATATCCAGAGAAGCTGCTGACAAGAAACATTATTGAAGATGGTGAAGAAAATATTGGGAAAAAAGGATTGAAATATTACCATGAAAGAAACAATGGTAAGAGAGGAACTTGAGAAATCATGATGTCTGATTATCCTTAGAATATCTCTCATCATGATTTGATTTCCTTGCATTGATTAAGGATACAAAACAATTGAAATCTTTATAGCTGAAAAATTCGCTATAATTATTGGTCATTACTCTTGCCTTTTTTTTCAATCAATTATAAGCTGTATTTGTTTGACTTTTCTTATGACATTTAATATATCTGTATGAACTTTTCTATATAAATTTAATTATATTAAAATATAATTGTATCATATAGAATTGTTTTTTATGATAGTTTGGATGACTCAAGGAGGTAGTATACTGTATAAGTTAGGCAGACAATCACTATATATTAAGGTTTTATTTATTTCTTCTAATCATTTGATAGTTTAACATTCAAAGATTTTCTTTTGGAGTTGTAATTCTAAAGTATTATATGATATTTAAATTATCACAATTTTAACAATTTTAACAATTTTAGTAAGGTGAGATTTGTTTAAATTAAATTTCGTCTTCTTATTTTAACCTAACATTTTTTAAAATTAATTTACCACGATACAAAAAATATAAAATCTCCTTTTTTTTTTTTAACTCTTTCTATATATCACATATTTTTAAAACACTTGAATTGCATTCGACATTTCAAATTGCGTAAATTTCAAAATAATACATCCAAAATATATACCGTACACAAAGTAGAAGTTTTGTGAAAAAATATCAAATTTAACTCTTTCAATTTTTTAAAATCTTTCCTCAAATCACACCTTTTTTTAGTCTTCCAAATCATTTAAAAAATTGAAATGTTTAAAATAAAAAAATTTTAAAAAAGTATCCAAGTTTTTTTAAAAAAAATATGTCCAAAATATTTCTAAATCCTTATTTACATAGACAAATTAAAATAAAATTAACAAGTCAAATAAAAAATGATCGTGGTGCTCTGTGTTCTGTTTAGGACAAAATTTCAAATTACTACAATTTTGATAGATATAATCTCATGTCATGGTTCAAAAGTTCAAACTATATTAGATAAAAACAATTTGAAATTTGAGCTTCAAATATTAATTAATTCTAATTTCTTTTGTGGCACAATTTAATTATCACTATTATTTTGTTTTTTATATCATTTTTTCTCTAGTTATTATGATTGGCTAAAAAAAAACATTTACTTGTTTAAGATTGATATAAGGAAAATGATTAAAAATTTATTGTTAATATAGATTAAAATAAATTTAAAATTATTTATTATAATTAAAAATATATCTATTCTAATTTTATATTAAATTATTATTTATTAATTAATATGTTAATAATAATTAAGGTTATAAAATGATTTAAATTTAAATATTTAAAAATCAATATTATAAATAAACTATAATCCAATTTAATTTATAGATCTAAATTAAATAATTAAAAATAAACCACTAAATTAATAAAAGTTGTGATGACAATTCATATAAGAGACATTAATTGAGAGGGTTGACTAATGTGATATCAAGTTTGGCTGAAATCACGGTGAGCAGTGTTTGTGTCGATTCGTGTGTAAATTCATACTCGTGTCATTTCGGTACTCGTGATTGTATCATCCTAAACTTGTTTTGATCGTATAGATTCATGTTTGTGAAGTTTGGGTTAGGTCGTGACTAGTCGCGTTCGCGTCGATTCGTGTGCAAACTCATACTCGTGTCGTGTCTGTATTTGTGATGTGTTTATGTTTATGTCATTGTAATATTGTTGCGATCGTATCGATTCATGCTTGGGTCGGGACCATGTCGACTTGTGTTTATGTCGTGCTCAGTCAATATCATGTTGTATAGTACCAAGTTAATATTATGTCGTATCGTATTGTTTGATTTCTGCAGAATATTTTCGTTTTCTTTAAAACATGAATTGGTATAACCTTTTAAAATTATTTTTTGCAATTATGATTGTATTTTGTGGGTGATCACCACAAACCCAATTCAATCCTCTTCCGTGTGAAGTAAATTTGTACGTTGCCATAGATGGTTCTACATCTTACAAAACCATACCATTTAATCCTTAGAACATGCATTGACATAAAAGATGGAAATAAAAAATAGTGGTGCCAACAGAAAAAATTAATTTGGAAATTAAGCGATAGAATGAATAAAACAATAATAATGTTCGGTAACATTTTCAATCAGAACATTAAACAAGTGATATATTTCTCATTTTTTGGTTAACTAATATTTTTTTCTTCAAAATAGTTGTTTTGATTTTATCTACAAGGTTTAATATATTTCATGTATGGGTGTCGGTGACGTATCGTGTCGTGTCATGTCGTGTTGTCTTTTAAACTGCACAATAAAGTTGATACAAATGGTGAAAGGACATTCTCGTGTCGGAAAATGTTGAAAACTCTTCTGATTAAAAATCCACATTTGTTTTTTAAATGTGCGAGTTTTCATAGTTGGTGATTTCGACTATACTTATCCCACTGGTCTACGTAAGTTCCCCACTAACTTTCTACTCCACCGAACTAGTCATGGAGTCATATTTAGACAGTTCAGTAGTATGATAATTGTATTCTCACAAATTTTATTTGTGCCAAACATTTTTTTTTTTCGAATTCATGAACAAAGGAGTAGGTACAAGTCATTGGTTTCGGATCCATATGGACACAAATGATAGAGTAGTTTGTGGCCGAACAATTATCGATGAGAAATCTTTTTAACGACTTCCTACACAATATACTACTCAAGTTCCATTCGGTCCAAATATTCATTTAGAAGATTAAGGACTATATATCTTCTTGGAAAGTCGCGACAAAGGGGAAGACACGGTGGCGCAAGAAAAATGGGCAGATCATTCGATATTCTACCATCGCAATTTTATTGGCAACCGAAGAACCTTTTATGCAGTGGAAAACAAACATTTCTACAAGATTAATGAAATAAAGGTTTAATGTATTTCATTTATAGTGGTGCCCGTGCGTCATTCAAAAACTGCATAATAAAGTCAGTATAAAGTGGTAAGGAGGACATCCTCGTGTTGGGAAATGTTGGAAGCTTCTCTAATCAAAAGTCTTTTAAATGTGCGAGTTTGCAAAGTCGGTGACATCGACAATACTTATTTTATGGTCTACCCAGGTCCCCCATTAGCTTTCTACTCCATCAAAGTAGTCATACGTCATATTTTGTTTAGTGTTCGGTTGATAATTGTATTCTCACCAATTTTATTTGTGCTCAAGCACAACACGGTTTATGTGGCCGAATTCATGAACAAATGAGTGGGCACAAGGCATCGGAACTTGTCAGTATGCACACAAATGATAGAGGAGTTTGTGGCTACACAGTTCTCAATGAGAAATATTTTTAACGACTCCTTAAGAAGATTAAGACTATATATTTTTTTGGCTATAGACATAACAATTGTCAATACTGCAAGTCTAAACAAAGGTGAAGACGTGTCGGCGCTAGAAAATTGAGTATACCAATCGATATTTTACCGTTGCAGTTTCATCAGTAAAAGAAGAACTTTGGGAAACAAATAGTTCTATTGGGCCAGTGAGGAGGGAGGATATTGTCGTGTCCAAAAATATTGGAAGTTCCCTTATCAAAAATCCGTATTTGTCTTTTAAAGTGTGTGATGATTGACAATTGTATTCTCATAAATTTCATTTGTGTCAAGCAGCATTTTTTTTACCAAATGCACGAACAAAAGACCAGATACAATTCCTAAGAACTCGTTTCTTAATAGAGAAGTTTATAACCAAACATTTCTTGAGAAATCTTTTCACGGACTCTCAAAAAAGATTAAAGACTATATATCTTCTTGGATATGAACGTAACCATTGTTAATACTACAAGTCCGGTCAAAGATAAAGACGCGATGTGGCAAGAAAACTAGGCGGACCAATTCATATTCAATCGTTAAGTTTTATCGTCCAAATTAAGGAATTATATATAGTGGGAAAACAAACATTTTTATAAAGCCAATGAAATACAAGGTTCGATGTATTTCATTTATGAGGTGCTCGTGTCGTGCCATCTTTCAAAACTACACAGTAAGTCGATACAAAACAATGAGGAAGGAGGACATTGTCGTGTCAAAAAATGTTAGAAGCTCTCTTAATCAACCGTTAAGTTTTATCGTCCAAATTAAGGACATTATATATAGTAGGAAAACAGACATTTCTATAGAGCCAATAAAATACAATGTTCAATGTATTTCATTTATAAGGTGCTCGTGTCGTGCCATCTTTCAAAACTGCATAGTAAAGTCGTTACAAAATGGTGTGGAAGGATGACATTGTCGTGTCAAAAAATGTTAAAAGCTCCCCTAATCAACCATTAAGTTTTATCGTCCAAATTAAGGACATTATATATAATAGGAAAATAGACGTTTCTATAGAGTCAATGAAGTACATGGTTCAATGTATTTCATTTATGAGTTACTCGTGTAGTGTCATCTTTCAAAACTGTATAGTAAAGTCGATATAAAACGGTGAGGAAGGAGGACATTGTCGTGTCAAAAAATGTTAAAACTCCCCTAATCAACTGTTAAGTTTTATCGTCCAAATTAAAGACATTATATATAGTGAGAAAACAACCATTTCTATAGAGCCAATGAAATACAAGGTTCAATGTATTTCATTTATAAGGTACTCGTGTCGTTCCATCTTTCAAAACTGTACAGTAAAGTTGATACAAAACGGAGAGGAAGGAGGACATTGTCGTGTCAAAAAATGTTAAAAGCTCCCCTAATCAATCGTTAAGTTTATCGTCCAAATTAAGGACATTATATATAGTGGAAAAACAGACATTTTTATAGAGCCAATAAAATACAATGTTCAATGTATTTCATTTATAAGGTGTTCGTGCCGTGCCATCTTTCAAAACTACATAATAAAGTCGTTACAAAATGGTGTGGAAGGAAGACATTGACGTGTTAAAAAATGCTATAAACTCCCCTAATCAACCGTTAAGTTTTATGTCCAAATTAAGGACATTATATATAGTGAGAAAACATACATTTTTATAGAGCCAATGAAATACAAGGCTCAATGTATTTCATTTATGATGTGTTCGTGTCGTACCATCTTTCAAAACTACACAATAAAGTCAATACAAAACAGTGAGGATTGAGAATATTGTCGTATCAAAAAATGTTAGAAGCTCCCTTAATCAATCGATAAGTTTTATTATCCAAATTAAGGACATTATATATAGTGAGAAAACAAATATTTCTATAAAGCCAATGAAATACAAGGCTCAATGTATTTTATTTATGAGTTGCTCGTGTCGTGCCATCTTTCAAAACTGTACAGTAAAGTCGATACAAAACGGTGAGGAAGAAAAACATTGTTGTGTCAAAAAATGTTAAAAACTCCCATAATCAACCGTTAAGTTTATTGTCCAAATTAAGAACATTATATATAGTGGGAAAACTGACATTTCTATAGAGCCAATGAAATACAAGGCTCAATGTATTTCATTTATGAGGTGTTCGTGATGTGCCATCTTTCAAAACTGCATAGTAAAGTCGATACAGAACGATGAGGAAGGAGGACATTGTCGTGTCAAAAAATGTTAGAAACTCCCCTAATCAACCGTTAAGTTTTATCGTCCAAATTAAGGACAATATATATAGTGGGAAAACAGACATTTCTATAGAGCCAATGAATTACAAGGTTCAATGTATTTCATTTATTAGGTGCTCGTGTCGTGCCATCTTTCAAAACTACATAGTAAAGTCGATACAAAACGGTGAGGAAGGAGGACATTGTTGTGTCAAAAAATGTTAGAATCTCCCATAATCAATCGTTAAGTTTTATCGTCCAAATTAAGGACATTATATATAGTAAGAAACATACATTTCTATAGAGTCAATGAAATACAATATTCAATGTATTTCATTTATAAGGTGCTCGTGTCGTGTTATCTTTCAAAACTGCACAGTAAAGTCGATACAAAACGGTGAGGAATGAGGACATTGTCGTATCAAAAAATGTTAGAAGCTCTCCTAATCAACCGTTAAATTTTATCGTCCAAATTAAGGACATTATATATAGTGAGAAAACAGACATTTCTATAGAGCTAGTGAAATACAAGGCTCAATGTATTTCATTTATGAGGTGTTTGTGTTGTGCCATCTTTCAAAACTACACAATAAAGTCGATACAAAACGGAGAGGAAGGAGAACATTATCGTGTCAAAAAATGTTAGAAGCTCCCTTAATCAACTGTTAAGTTTTATAGTCCAAATTAAAGATATTATATATAGTGGGAAAATAGACATTTCTATAGAGCCAATGAAATATAAGGCTCAATGTATTTCATTTATGAGGTGCTTGTGTCGTGCCATCTTTCAAAAATGCACAGTAAAGTCGATACAAAATGGTGAGGAAGGAGAACATTGTCGTGTCAAAAAATGTTAGAAGCTCCCCTAATCAACCGTTAAGTTTTATCGTCCAAATGAAGGACATTATATATAGTGAGAAGACAGACATTTCTATAGTGCCAATGAAATACAAGGCTCAATATATTTTATATATGAGGTGCTCGTGTCGTGTCATCTTTCAAAACTGCAGAGTAAAGTCGATACAAAATGGGGAGGAATGAGGACATTGTCGTGTCAAAAAATGTTAGAAGCTCCCCTAATCAACGTTAAGTTTTATCGTCCAAATTTAGGACATTATATATATTGGAAAAATAGACATTTGTATAGAGTAAATGAAATACAAGGTTCAATGTATTTCATTTATTAGGTGCTCGTGTCGTGCCATCTTTCAAAACTACATAGTAAATTCGATACAAAACGGTGAGGAATGAGGACATTGTTGTATCAAAAAATGTTTGAATCTCCCTAATCTACCGTTAAGTTTTATCGTCCAAATTAAGGACATTATATATAGTAGAAAACAGACATTTCTATAAAGTTAATGAAATACAATGTTCAATGTATTTCATTTATGAGGTAATCGTGTCGTGTCATTTTTCAAAACTGCACAGTAAAGTCGATACAAAACTGTGAGGAATGAAGGCATTATCGTGTAAAAAATGTTAGAAACTCCCCTA
Organism: Impatiens glandulifera; assembly: GCF_907164915.1. Classification (NCBI taxonomy): domain Eukaryota; kingdom Viridiplantae; phylum Streptophyta; class Magnoliopsida; order Ericales; family Balsaminaceae; genus Impatiens; species Impatiens glandulifera. The sequence goes on from NC_061864.1 coordinate 2,362,502, forward strand.
ATCAATCGTTAAGTTTTATAGTCCAAAATAAGGATATTATATATAGTGAAAAAATAGACATTTCTATAAAGCCAATGAAATACAAGGTTCAATGTATTTCATTTATGACGTGCTCGTGTCGTGCTATCTTTCAAAACTACATATTAAAGTCGATACAAAACGGTGAGGAATGAGGACATTGTCGTGTCAAAAAATGTTAGAAGCTCCCTTAATCAACCGTTAAGTTTATCGTCAAAATTAAGGACATTATATTTAGTGAGAAAATAGACATTTCTATAGAGCCAATGAAATACAATGTTCAATGTATTTTATTTATGAGGTGCTCGTGTCGGGTCATCTTTCAAAACTGCACAGTAAAATCGATACAAAATGGTGAGGAAGGAGGACATTGTCGTGTCAAAAAATGTTAGAAGCTCCCTTAATCAACCTTTAAGTTTATCGTCCAAATTAAGGACATTGTATATATAGGAAAAATAGACATTTCTATAAAGTCAATGAAATACAAGGTTCAATCTATTTCATTTATTAGATGCTCGTGTCGTGCCATCTTTCAAAACTACATAGTAAAGTCGATATAAAACGCTGAGGAAGGAGGATATTGTTGTGTCAAAAAAATGTTAGAATCTCCCTAATCAACCGTTAAGTTTTATCATCCAAATTAAGGACATTATATATATTAGGAAAACATACATTTTTATAGAGTCAATGAAATACAATGTTCAATGTATTTAATTTATGAGGTGCTTGTGTCGTGCCATCTTTCAAAATTGCACAGTAAAGTCGTTACAAAACGGTGTGGAAGGAGGACATTATCGTGTCAAAAAATGTTAAAAGCTCCACTAATCAAAATGTTATTACATCGGTCTACCTAGGTGACCCACTAACTTCTTACTCCACCGAAATAGTCCTAGAATCTTGTTTAAAAAAATTAGTAGCTAATTGCATACAAATTTTATTTGTGCCAAGCACGATTTTTATGAACAAAGCATCAGAAATCGTATGTATGCACACAAAAGAGGAGTTTGGCAAAATAGTTTAAAAAACAACTCTTTATAATGCATACCTACTCAAATTACATTGGACTTAGGGGTGGGTCGGTACGGTACACCTTAATATTTTATCCAAACCTCATACCTTATCAAAAATTTATGTATGCAAAAATGCATATCTTTACCTTACCTTGATTTCAGTATACCTTGATTTCGATATATCTTAATTTCGGTATACAAAAAATTCATACATTTATTTTACCTTGATTTCGGTATATCTTTGTTTTGGTACGGTATCGGTATTATACCTTTGATATCTAAAAAATATATTAACTTAAAAAAATTAATCTCATAAGTGAGGTAGAGATTGCATATATTGAACAATATTTCTAGTAAAATTATATTTTGATATTATTCAAAAATTATATTTCTATAATTAAATTAATATAAAATTTATTTAATTATTTCCTTATAAGTATTATATATTATATATATATATTATATTTTAACTTATAAATACTATTTCGGTATATCTCGATATACCAAAATTTTAAAAATCTCATACATTTACCATACGAATAATTTCGGTATCGATATCATACCTTACCTTTTTATCGGTATACCTTAAAAATCGGTATTTTCGAAATATTACGGTAAGGTATTTTCGATATACCTTTAATATCGGTAATTTTTTTTACCCCTAAATTTGGACTAAATAAGATTAAGGAATATATATATATATGTGAAAATTGTATGCATGAGCCAAATGTGTATGATACATGAAATAAATAGTTTATGAGACCCACTTCAATACTGAATATAAAACTAGTGCCACAAAAATAACATTACAACATAGACATCTTTACCGACACATAATTATTTTCCAACACTTAAATGGATTATCATTTTAAATTTATTATTATTTTAAAATGTAGTCCTTTTCCATTAATTTTATTTTATTTTGGCTTATTCTTCATAAACTTGTAGACAAGTGCTTCTACATGAATCTATATTTTAAATTTCTATATTTATAGATTTACAAGAAACTAAATTTACTTGTTTTTTCTTATTTCTCTTTATCAATTTGTATTTCACATTCAAACTCTACTGGTGGTGTGTCCTCCTTGTACCAATTTGAATCCGAGTCGTTGCTTTTTGTGCTACCAGAACCACCCATCGATGAATTGATCGCATTCGTCCTTACTACGGATAACATAAAACTAAAGGGCTTTGGAGGGGGCAAGATTTCAACCCCTCCATCCAACATTTTCACCACTGCGCTCATCCGTGGTCTTGCTTGGGGACAATCCTGGACGCACCACAAAGCAACCTTAGCCAACCTCTCAGCTCGTTCCCTCTCGACCTCTTCAATCCCGCATAAAGTGGTTAGCTCCTCCAATTCTCCTTTCTCATACTTCTCCCACACACTGCTCGGGAACCAATCCAAACTGTCAGTGGCACCAACCTTAACGTTCTTCCTAATATTTCAAATAGCAACATCCCAAAGCTGTAAACATCGCACTTGTAAGAGATGGGAAAGTTGTGGAGGAAAAACTCGGGTGCAGAGTAACCAGGTGTCCCTCTATACCCGGTCATAGTCACATGAGTTTGATCCCTGTTGCATAACTTTGCAAGACCAAAATCCGCTACCTTAGGGGAGAAGTTATCATCAAGAAGGATGTTTGCAGGCTTTATGTCATAGTGGATGATCCTTTGTCTGCATTCTTCGTGTAAGTAAGCAATCCCCTTCGCAGTTTCAATGGCTATTCCATACAGTCTTTCCCACCCAATTGCTTGACAGTTATTATCATCGAACAAATACTTGTCCAACGATCCATTCTTCATGTACTCGTAGACTAGGGCGCTCTCTGAGCTTTCGTAGCAAAAGCCATGCAACCTTACGAGGTTTACATGATAGGTCCGACCTATAGTGATAACCTCGGCCTTGAATTGTTCCTCTGTTTTTCTATCCAGGTTTCTTTGAAGCACCTTGACAGCACATCGAACTCCATTAGGAAGTTGTCCAAGGTAAACCTTCCCAAATCCTCCTGATCCTAGAATTGTTGAGTAGTTATCAGTACATGTCCTCAGTTGACTGGATGTGAATCTAACCGGCTTCTCACAAGCTATGTCCTCCAAGAAAGCCTCCAATCTGAACCTAGATTCAGCTTTCTTCGCTTGCTCAGACTGAATTAAGCCTATGATGAGAAAAGTTGCGACAACCACCAACAGAACCACTGCAGATATAGAAAAGTAAGTAAATTTCTTTGGGATCTATGTACAATGAATCAGAATATGAGCTTACCCACTATTACTATTGCTATGCTGGGTGATTTTTTAGGTTTTCTATCGTTGGATAGAGATGGCTGGTTTATATATGGAGGGAAAGGCGTAAACCATATGGGCGGCTCTAGTTGAGCCAATGGGGGTTCATGCAATGGGGTGTTGGCGGCGTGAACCAGAGAGCTGAAAAATACCAAAGTCCAGAGCAGCTGTGGAGCAAAGTATAAGTTGATGATGATTGAATTAGAAAATACATTCTGACTCATAGTTGATTAAGAGGAAATTAAATGATTGAGTACTTACCATTAAACTAGAAACAGGGTGCCGATGAAGATGACAAACAATTGTTGTTGATAAATGATCTCCTCTGGTTTTATTCATTTCCATGAACTCCTTCAGATGTTGTCTTGAATGCAATATTGGAGTAAACATTATACAAGAAGAAATATTCATCATTTTTTGTCACATTCTCTATTTTTACTTGTTTGACGTTTCTGTTGGGAAATTTCCCAAAAATCTTTGTTTTGAATTTTAAATTATGAAGCCTGCAGGATGGGTTGAAAATTGAGAAGAAGAAATCATGATATCGTTTTCAAGCTTGACCCGAACGATCTTGCAACCCTAGAATAAAAAAATTACACCTCAAGTTTTGTGAGATATTCATTTTGGGGCCTAGAAAATTCTAGAAGATAAAATGAGATATTTTAACAAATATATATGATCAGAAGATTAGATAGTTGGTAGAAGTTTGAGTATAGTATATACAAATTTATTTATTTCAGTGACATTTATAACTAATATATCTTAATATGCATCTCAATTTTATTTTTTTTAATAAGATCTAGATCATGATCTAAATTTGTAGTATTCTTGTAAATGATAAACATTATTTTCATTTTTCATGGCAACTAATTGATTGTGTTTAAAGTTATGTTCACGTTACATTATTAGATGATGATTTTATTTTTCTTGGAGCATGTTTGATGTGAAATTAAAACTAGAATTAAAATAATTATGTAATTTAGAAAAAGAAACATAATTATTATATAGTTCTTATAAATTGCACTTTGTTTATTTTACATAAATCTGGAAAGATGTTGATTAGATTATTTAGAAATATATATTATTTAGTTTAGATTTGAGATCTAAGAGATTCTTAATAAAAATATAATTTATTAGTATTCAGATTCTGATATCAATAATAGATGGAGACAAACAGAATATTGGGTGATTTTATGGATTTTAAAGTCATATTTTCTGATTATATAGATATGTTTGTTTTTGCATAACTAAGAGTCTAAGACTCTTCGTGATCATATTATTATTTCTTCGAAAATTTATGACTATTTAAAAGAATATATTGAATTCATTAAAATATATTTATAATTTTTGTTTTTTATTCAAATTTAAATCCCTTTGAAATTCAAGAGAAAAAAAAATTCACTAATATTCGAATACAGCTATATTCATCAAGATAGAAAATGTTTTAAAATAAGGAAATTATAATTATTGTAATGTATTAAAATGTTAATACTAACAAACAAAAATACTATTATAATGATAAAATAGTACTATTTTAATAATTTAATAAGTAAATAATTTATGTTAAATTATATGGACAAATTATTTATCCACAAGACCATGATATGACATTCAATCATATCAATGGCATAAATTTTCAAATAAACTCTTACAACTTTTGTTTGATTTGTGTTTCTAAAAGTTTTTACAGAAATTTATACATGTTTCTTTTAAAAAAATTCTCTATCACATTATTATTATTATTATTATTATTATTATTATTATTATTATTATAATGATCAAATAATTAATTTTATTAAATAAAATACTCTTATTTTATTTTTATTAATTACAAACTTAAATAAAATATACATTTTAATAATTTAATTAATTAAAAATCTAAATAACCTTTTTTTTAATTCAATAAAAATCCTTAATAACCCAACTTTACCCAAACGAGCTCACTACTCAGAACGCAAGTGTTGGTTGACCGTGACATCATTTTCTCACAATAAAATGTCAGCAGAAATTACAATTATTGGAAAAGAGGTGGGCAATTAATTCATTTGAAAATTACTTACTAAAATTTATAATTTTAAATTATATTATTGTGATGAGAGGTTATTCGTTATTATTTTTTATAATAATTTTAATATATTCAAATATATTTTTATTTTATTTATTTTTATATTATTTAATTTATTAATTAAAGGCTTCATGGTTATTTGTCTTGAATTTGAGATATTTTATTTAATAAAGTTCAAACTTTAAAGTGTCCTATAAAACTAAAACTATTTCAATTTTAATCAATTTTGAGAATTTCTCACAAACTAATTAACTTATTTTTACTCTAATATAATATTTTTATTTTTTAAAATAAATTTATCCCATTTTTTAAAATAAAATAAAAAATTTATTATTATTTTTTTCAATTATTTACACGTTACATATTATTTTTTTAAGTCTTTAAATCGTATTTGATTATTTTGAAGGTGTATATCTAAAAAAAACTCAATTTAAAACACAAATTATAAAATATATTCAAATTAGTTGACCATACAAAAAATTATATCGTTATGAATTTAAAAAATAAATATAAAACCTATTTCCATTTAAATTTTCTCACAACTTTCCTTATATTACACATTTTTTTACCTAAATAAAAACAAAAATAATAAGTTAAAATAAGATGACAGACCTTTTATACTTTATAAAACCTTAAATGACTTAAAAAAAACTATGATTCAAACCTCCTATGATATAATTCTAATTTCAAACTCTTTTGGTGAAATTGATTCAAATTGGAGATAATAATTTCATCATTGTAAAATATTTTTATTTTTAAAAAACTATCATTATATATTAATATATTTTAAATTAATTTATCAAAAATAAAAATAAAGATCATCCGCCACCATAATTAAATAAAAAATTTAATTGCATTTTTTTAGTTAAATTGTAATCATAACAATTATATTTAATATTATCAAAATCATAATCATTTAAAAAATAACGTGATTGGCAATTCAAAAAATAAAACTTTATAAATTATAAATCAACTATCATTAATTTTCAATATACATAAATTATTTTTATTAAAATCTATTTTTATACCAAAATAAATAAACAAAAAATCTAAATGATAATCTATAAAATAATTTTAAACAAGATAAAAAATATATATTTTTTCAATTTTAATTTTAATAATTTAATACTATTATAAATGTTAAAGATTCTGATAAAATATTTGTATAAAAAATAAAATGAACTAATAATTAAAAGCATAGTACAATTCAATGCTAGGCCAGCCACATTGAAGTAGGTTTACCAAGGCACCACCATTCACAAAACAAATACAATGATTCAAAAAATTTAAAACCATATTTTAATAATTAAATTTTGTAAGAGAACCAAACAAACACTCAAGTATATATATATTATATATATAAAAAATGGTTTATTTTCAATCTTATTTAAAATAAATAAGTTTATCATAATAATAAATGAAATAGACAATAAATGTACAAGCACATTAATGGTTCTCTACCAGGCTATATATATATTAGGGAGGGGTCCATTTTCATTTTCATGTGAGTCCCTTCAGTTGTTCAATTACTCCTATCGTCCTCTCGATCAATCCTCCTCATCATAACTTCATTTAATTCTCACTGCTTCTTATTTATGATTCCAAATGTTGCAGTCAATTACTTGTAAAACTTGCTTAATTTGATTTTGTAATGTGTTTATCTCTATTGTTATTTGAAGAGAAAGGTTGTAATGATTAAGAACATATAAATTATGTCTATGGTGACTTTGTTAAAGACTGTTGTTTTTTTTGAGAAAAATTATTCTCACAATCAATAATGAGGTATATCTGTTGAACCATGATGTATTGCGATTGAGGGAATATGAAGTATGTTTCAGCCCTATTATATTAAGAGAAATTGTTATAGTACAAGGGTTCCACACTTCCACTAATACCTCCTTTTTCGGGTGAAGTGACAGTAAAATTATAACTGATTTATCATGTATCGTTCATGCGTAACGATCTTATTTTGATCGGTAGATGTCGTGTATGTTTAAACGAGGGGAAGACGAACCCTGGTTTAATTTTGCATTTTTAAGAGTGTCTTTGGTATTTTTGAGTTTATTACCTATATTGGATGAGCTATGTTGGGATTATTGGTGGATGTTAGAAAATGTAGATGCAAGAGATTAGACTTGTAAGTATAAAACAATATGAATAAATTCTTATAAATAATTTGGTTGAAGATATTTTGATGGTTTATATTTTATTTTTTTATAATATAAACTATCATTCATATTATATTATAGGCAGGGTTTCACTTTGGGTTTTTTAAAACCTATTTAAAATTAATTTTTCAATCAATCACTTCTTAACCATCACATTACTCATTTCATTAATCAAAATACTAAAATATCTTTTATTTTAAATTATTATTATTTATTTTATTCATATATTAATACCTTTTAAATATTTTTACCAAAAATAATCATTATCTCCTTAAAATTATCACCCATCATTATTTTTTTTTTTCTCGATAGATTTTTTAAAAAATCCTAATTTATAATTTCTATTTAATTTGATAATATAAATATTGTGAATTATAATTAAAATATTGAAGAAATATAATAAATAAAACCTTGATATCAAAGAAGGTGTTAGAGTGGACCCCATTTGGTGTGTGTTGCGTTTCTTAAGTGGGGGAGTTGAGTGGATGACTGTCTTGATCAGTTAATCCAATAGCGTTCTGCGTCTGCGTCTGACTAACCGCGGTGGACGCACGTGGACCCCATCTCTCTCTTCGCTGTCTTTCCTTTCTTTGTTTTGTTTTGTTTTGTTTTTGTTGGTTACTTCTCTTTGCTCGCCGTTCTCTGTTGTTTCTGACTTGACTCCGTCCGTCCCCCGCTTCCTCTCTTTCCAAGCTTTTTCAGCAAATCTCCCCCCGCATGCTATTTCTCTTTAAATTAGGATGATGATGATGATCATGATCCTTATCGGCCGGCGCTTTCTCATGATTCAGAGCTTCGAAAAGTTTTTAAAGTAACAAGAGATTCGACATCAGTTTGAGTTTGTCCCTTTCTCAGGTATACATCTATTTGCTCTTTATAAAAGTGCTAACTTTCTTTCTCTGTAAAGTTTTAGATTTTGCTTATAGCTGATGACTTTATTCATTTGGGTACCTACCCAGGCGTTCGACATTGTAATTGATGTGTTTTCAATTTGTTTAAATGCAGCTATGAAACGTGAAATTACAAACTGACCCACTTTCGAGAGAGATGGATAGGAATGAATCTGATCTTCATAATTATTCAAAATCTCAAATCCCTTTGCCCGTTTCTCGAATCGTTGCTGCTGTTACTAACCAAAGCCCGAGATTATCCGGAAGTTCAGAATCAGTCGTTTCCGTCTTGCAAAACCCATGTTCCTCTTCCGCTTCCCTTTCGGCATCTCCCATTTCCATTCATAAGAGAAACCCAATCGTGGGTTTTAATAATAATAATAATACTCTAGAAAACCCACGATTGGAGAAACAGATTTTCCCAGAATGTATCTCTGTTTCTAAACGAAGGAACAGGAGAAGGGTCTGTTTCAGATGCGGAAAAGGGAAGTGGGAGATTAAGGAATCGTGTCTCGTTTGCGACGCAAAATACTGCGCCAACTGTGCGTTAAAGGCGATGGGATCGATGCCGGAAGGTCGTAAATGTCTGTCTTGCATTGGCGAACCAATTGACGAAACTAAAAGATCCAAACTTGGTAAACCTACTAGGGTCTTGTCACGATTGATTAGCCCGTTAGAAGTGAAGCAGATTATGAAAGCTGAGAAAGAGTGTCCTGCGAATCAGCTTCGGCCAGAGCAGATAACTGTAAATGGGTTTCCTCTTAAGCCGGTAGAGATGTCTGAATTGATCGAATGTTCTTTACCACCAAGAAAACTTAAGCCTGGGAATTACTGGTATGACAAAGAATCTGGCTTTTGGGGAAAGGTAAAAAGAATCAAAATTTGCATATATATATATGTCAATCTCTCTCAATCCATCTTATGATGTTCTGTATGACAGGAAGGAGAGAAACCAGATCGCATTATAAGTTCCAACTTAAACTTCACAGGAAAGCTTAATCCTCGTGCCAGCCATGGAAATACTGAAGTTTTTATGAATGGTAGAGAAATTACTAAACTTGAACTCAGAGTGTTAAAGGTTTGCTTTCTTCTTCTTTTACTTCTTCTTCATGGGGGCATGCATTTAAACAGAAGATTTGTTTAATGTTTTGGTTTTACTCTTCAGCTCACAATGGTGCGATGTCAAAGGGACACCCATTTCTGGGTTTATGATGATGGTACATATGAAGAAGAAGCAAATAACAAAATCAAAAGGAACATGTGGAGAAAGGCATCTACCAGGTTTCTTTGTAGCTTGTTTTCTTTGCCTGTTCCTCATGGGCAGCCTCGTAAAGACGACGAGCCAAGCAGTTATACTACAATCCCATATTCCCTGGACCAGAAAAATAATAAGAAGAAGATTCAGAAGCTTCTTTTGCTTGGGCTTGAGAATTCAGGAACCAGCACTATATTCAAGCAGGCTAAGTTTCTTTATGGAAATAAGTTCACTTCAGAAGAATTGGAAGAGATTAAGCTTATGATTCAGAGTAATATGTATAGATATCTTAGCGTTCTGCTAGATGCACGAGAACGCTTTGAAGAAGAGGCGGTTTCGAAAGCTTTAGATTCAGATGGAGAGTGCGTTTATTCCATTAACCCGAGGTTGAAGAATTTCTCCAACTGGCTTCTAGATATTATAGCCACGGGAGACCTAGACGCGTTCTTCCCTGGGGCAACACGAGAATACGCACCTCTGGTTGAAGAGGTATGGAAGGATCCCGCCATTCAAGAGACTTATAGAAGAAAAGATGAACTTCACTTTCTTCCTGATGTGGCTGAATACTTCTTAACAAGGGTAATGATCCCATTTCTGATTCATTCCTGATGCATTTGATTTTGATGGTTTTTTCTGTTTCTATTGTGTTGTAGGCAATTGAAATATCGAGTAACGAATATGAGCCTTCCGAACGAGACATACTATACGCAGAAGGTGTCACGCAAAGAAATGGTTTGGCTTTCATGGAGTTCTCCTTAGATGATCATAGCCCAATGTTGGAAACTTACACCGAAAACCAAATGCCACCACTAACAAGGTAAGTAGTAACTGATCATGAATAAATTAAACAAAATTTTGAATCTGATATGATTGTTGTTTTTTCATATATAGGTACCAACTAATCAGGGTAAATGCGAAAGGTATTAACGAGGGATGCAAATGGGTAGAAATGTTTGAAGATGTGGGCGTAGTTATTTTTTGCGTTTCATTGAGCGATTACAATAAAATGTCGCATTCCCCTGAAACCGGGGGTGGTAGTGGATTGCTACTGAGGAACAAGATGATTCAGAGTAGAGAACTATTCGAGGCAGTGATAGGGCATTCATCTTTTAAGAATAGATCTTTTGTGCTTGTACTAAACAAATATGATACATTTGAAGGAAAGGTAAACAAGGTCCCTCTAAGTTGTTGCGAGTGGTTCAATGATTTCAGCCCGGTTACAACCCATCACCAGTCATTGGCTCAACAAGCTTACTATTATGTGGCAACAAAATTCAAAGAGGTTTACGCTACGACGACTGGGAGGAAGCTTTTCGTGTGGCAAGGACGGGCTAGGGATCGAGTGAATGTTGAGGAAGGATTGAAGTATGTAAGAGAGGTTGTTAAATGGGATGAAGAGAAGGAAGATGTTAACTATGGGTTCCAAGATGATTCTTTCTATAGTATAAATACTGATGATATGATCAGCTCTTCGCAATTTGTTAACTTGTAGACAAAGAGTTGAGAAAAGTGTTATGTTTGAAATAGCATTAAATATTCAATTTTTCCTTTTTTTTCTTATCAAATTTAATCTAAACTGGCTTAATCTATACATTGAGGATCACATATTTTAAATAGATAGAGATGAAATTAGTATGATTCAAATTTAAGTTGGGATCATAATAGAAAGGAGGGAAGAGAATGACGTGACGCAATTTGATTAGTTAAAATTTTCTTAATTTCAACTGGTAGTCATTTTCTCTTCTATAGTCCTCTTTAATTTGAATGGTTTACCCTGATTGATTGATCCTATCTTCCATACTAAGAAGAAGTAAAGTAATATCGGTGTGAAAGACAGTTTGCTGCTTTATTCCGTCACCCGAGATCCAAGTCAGCACATGCAACGATTACTTTATTCTTCGCGGCTAGACCGATTTAGAAGCACAAAAGTAAATGACCTAGGTGAAGCATTTCGTTTAGTGAATGCGAAGATAAAAGTTGCTATTGATGCAATTATGCTTTTCGCTTTGATCCTCGAACAAATGTGACTCGAGGGCCTATGTTTTCCACAGGAGGCTTGGAATGTAAGGACAATCCCTCGTCAATGAAAGTGAGTGAATGGCGAAAAAGAAGAGCTTAAATTTATTCATAAAAAAAAAAATCATTGTTAAACAATGCAATTATATATCAATTTATTTTTTTAAATAATAATAAATTTTGTAATTAATTTAGAAAAAATATTTTTTATTTTACAAAAATAATAAATAAAGGAAAAGACTTGAAACTATTATGATTGGCTGGTTCCCCCAATTACATAATTCGAAGGGAATTTATTATTAATTATAATCCAAGTAAAGTTACGGTGACCCGAAGAAGGGGCTATAAAAAGAGGGTTTTCTTTTGCAAGGGGCTTTGATTTGATTATTTGGTGGGTTTGGTTTGTTGAAGTGCTTTGATCAGCCATGGCCGCTTTGCAGTACTTGGAGTCTCTTAGCAGTGCTCATCCGGAGCTTGCAGATTGGTACAGTGCGCTCGCAGATCTTTATCAGAAGAAGCTATGGCACCAGCTCACTCAAAAGCTCGAGCAATTCGTCGCTCTTACCGTCTTTCAGGTCTCTCTACCTTCCCTTCTTTCTTTACCTTGTCCATTTTCCTATTCTTATTATATCTATGTATACATATATAGAATTGATGTTTTGTCCTCATCGAATGTTGTTGTGAGATTTATTTAGGGTTCTTTGATTAAGTTGTCAGCTTACTAGTGGGGGGTTTTGGGTCTTTAGATTTCTTGACATAAATGACAGTCCTAGGGTTTTTAGTGTAGTGTTTTTATTATTGTCACAAAGGTGGGTGCTTGGCCTCTGGGAAAACTGGAGATCTCATTGGAAGCTATGGATTTCTCAAGCTTCATTTGTTGCATTATAAATAAATGATCCTGGATCACATTTAACTTTGAGGGGCTTAGTGATTTTGGGTTATGTAAGGGTGTATGACCTGCTCTTAGAGGAGCCATGACAGTAGCTAGCATAATAGTTAGGATAATGGATATATCCTGAATTGTAGGGTGGGATTGGATTTATTGCATGTTAAGAACACTTTGTTGATCTGTTCTTGACTACTTGTAATTGATTAGGGGACATCATCTGAGTAATATGCATTTGGGTCTCTTTTGGAAGTCAGACATCTAAAAACTAGACATTAAAGGTTACTTCCTCAAGGCATGTAAACTTGCTGCTTTATCACATTGAGAATATATCTTCCCCTCATGGATCTATTGAATTTAGAGCCGGAGATGCTCTAGAGGCAGCTTGACTTTGATAGTGCTTTTCACCTGAGTCACATCAATTATGGACTTGAGGTCTGTCTGTCTTTTTTAAGACCAAAGTTTTTCCCTGGCAGGCTAGCATAGCATCCCACCCCACTTCATTCTAGGTGCTTTTAGTGAGAATTGAAATTGAAACCCTCAACCTCTTAAGCTCAAAACTCTTACTACTTGAGCTACCCTGGGTAGGTAGTATGTTGTTGTTGACCTCCCCGGGGTGAACTAGGAATGAATTGGGTCATAGGGTTAGGACAGGAGTCCATGCTTTACATACTATTTTTCTTTATTATGTTGATTGGTCATGTGCTTGCCTCCTGTAGACAGCTTGTGTGTTTTATTTCAGATTTGGATGTCTGATCAAATATATTGCTCTATTTTGCACTAAATGCTGCTTCTTCAATAAGTGTTCTTTTGTTTACTCCTTTTAGGCGGGAGATGCACTTATTCAGTTCTACCATAATTTCATCACCGACTTTGAAACAAAGATCAATCTTCTCAAGCTTGCTCATTTTGCAACCGTAGTCTCCCAGCAGTATTCAGAGAAGGCAGCTGCCATTAGTTATCTGGAAGGGGTAATTGAAAAGCTTCGTGCTACCAGGGAGATGCGAATTGAGGAGCCCATCGTATACATTATGATGCAAATAGCGCTCTTCAAGCTTGAACAGTGTGACCAAAAAGAAAGCAAGAAAATACTAGATGATGGGAAAAGTACACTTGACAGTTTGACTGACATTGATCCATCTGTTCATGCTAGCTATTATTGGGCCTCATCGCAATACTATAAATCATGCCAAGAATTTGCTGAATTCTACAAAAGTGCTTTACTCTATTTGGCATACATATCTGTGGAGTCATTGTCCACGTCATTCAAGCTGGTAACCAACTTGTCTTTTTTTCTTATGTTACTACAATCCGTCTCGTCATAGTAATATCAATACTTCATTAATAGTTTTGATGCTAATTAATTTCGATTACTCATACAACGATCTTTAGTTGATGTATCTATTTTCGTGGAGGTCAAATGCACTACATGCTGTGTGTATTAAACTAAATTCCCATTTTGTTATCATATTTCTAGGATTTGGCATTTGATTTATCCCTTGCGGCCTTGCTCGGAGATAACATCTACAATTTTGGTGAACTCCTTGCACATCCGATAGTAAGTTCTTTTTTTATAGGCACTACTTTGTTTGGATTTTGAGCAGCTTTGTACTCATGATGGTGCTAACCAACTTCTAGTAAGCTTATGAATTCTATAAATTGATTTTTTTTTTCATTTAGTATAAAGATTTTTTTTCTAGGTCATGATCACATTATATTTTTGCTCATGCAATAGATTATTTTTAGATCATTATAGTTTTGGGCAAACACAGCAAAGGTAGATTTTCTTGGATAATGATTAACATGAAAAAATGGTATACCATAATATCCCAATATATGCAGATTTGTCACAGATTTGCAAAATTTATAATTGTGTCACTTTTTTTAATTCTAAACGTTGGACCCCTGTTATCTAGGGTTTGAATTGGCTTTTCATGCTCTTTCTCTGAGGATTCTTTAAAGTAGTAGTATACATCCATCTGGAAGTGCCTAACCTTATGTGGGGGTAGCCTTCAGTTAGTTTACTTTTTATGGGAAGTTTTGTGTAACTGTTTTTCGCATTTGGCTTAGATGACGTCTCTCATTGGAACAAAGGTTGAATGGCTATACCATATTCTTGATGCATTCAACTCCGGAAATTTAGCATATTATCAAGAACTGTGTAGTTTGCACACAGCTGAACTTAGTGCCCAACCTGCACTTGTGAAGAATGAAAAGAATCTGCTTGAGAAGATAAACATCCTTTGCCTTATGGAAATTATTTTTAGGTACACACTTTTTCTTCTAATGTTTATTATGTAATGTAGTAGTAATTTAATTGAATGCGAATATTCAATTTGTATGCAGCCGACCAGCTGAAGACAGAACCATTCCTCTGAGCGTCATAGCCGAGCATACCAAACTTAATGTTGAGGATGTGGAGCACCTTCTGATGAAAAGCCTATCAGTAAGTGATGAATAACTTTTTCTTTGATCGCTAAAAATTTCAGTTTGGTTACTTATTATGACAGATACAAGTAATATTGTTTCCTGAATGACTGTATAGTAGTATATATATTCACTAAGGCCATGTTTGATGTCTTATTTGAGATTATTTCCAGACAACACATTATCCAATAAACCATCACTCAAATCAACTAAACTACCCTTATAACAATTTTGAACATTATATATTAAGGATATTTTGGAGCTTGTTTGATGTAGTGTTTTTTTCAAGTAATCAGATTTATTTGGAAAAAAAGTATTTTTTTGATGAAAATTACATAAATTGGGTTAAATGACTAAAATATCCTTTGACTTTAATATTTTAATATGTTACAAAAGTGATGTAAGGTTATTTTAGTATTTTTGTTGATGATTTGATTAATGAATTGATTGATGATGGGAATTGGCAAGGCCTTGGTTATTTATCCAAATAACCTACATTTATATAACCAAAGATCGAAAAAGATCTAAATTTCTAAGAAAATTTTGGCATTATTATTTCAGGTTCATCTGATAGAGGGGATTGTTGATCAGGTTGAGGGAGTTGTCCATGTTTCCTGGGTGCAACCGAGAGTTCTGGGAGTCCCACAAATCAAGTCTCTTCGTGATCGCCTTGACAACTGGATAACTAAAGTACACTCCACTCTGTTGTCCGTTGAGGCAGAAACTCCAGACTTGGTGGCAGCATGATCATATTTTCCTCGCATGGTTTCCTTTCGCTATTCCTTGCTCCATTCTTTTGAGGGGATTGATTGATTGGCTGCTGCTGCTTATTTGTAAAGAGGAAGAAGAGGGTGGGTGCAAGGACTGATTCCATTCCATGGCTGGCTAAACTAAAACTTGTGTTTTTTTCTTTAAAATTATATGTTTTACAAATACTTAATAACCCGACATTTCTCGTTTTATATTTTGTTTTTTCGAACTTTACTTGTTTTTTTATATATGCTCAGATTCTGAATTGGTTATCTTGAAATTGTAAATGTTGCCCATATTCTCTGCTCTAACCAGATTATGAGAGTATGCATGGCCATAACTTCCTTCCTTACTTCTAGTAAAGAAGATGAAGTTGGATGACATTATTGATTAATAGATGATAGGCATATCTCCTCCACTCATCATACACTGTCTGACCCTCCTCATCTTCATCCAGCCAATTGTGTGTTGCCATGTGGCATGTCAAATATCCAAACTGCAAAGAATGACCACCAACCGTCTCCCATTCTCATATTCATCACAATGCTCCCCCATCTCTTTCACATCATAGGCAATTCTTTTTTTTTTTGGCTGGGTTTTCTTTTTCTTCTCATCAAAAACCCATTTCCTTCCATAAATAAGAACACCCATATCTACTAACCATCTCTGTTTCTTCTCCCTTCCCGGGTAGAGAGAAATCCCCAAAAAGGAAAATGGCAGTCAGCACAGTGTACACCATCCAGTCTTCACTCCACTATAGCTGTTCAATTTCCACACCCGGTAAAACCCAGTTGGGATTTCAGCAGAAACAGGTGGTTTTATACAGCTCCGGCAAGAAAACCGGCAGAAGAGGCAGCATAACATGTGGTGCTGAGGACAAAACAATAGTAATTGGACTGGCAGCAGACTCAGGGTGTGGAAAGAGTACATTCATGAGGAGACTTACAAGTGTGTTTGGAGGAGCAGCTGAACCACCGAAAGGAGGAAACCCAGATTCCAACACTTTGATCAGTGACACTACCACTGTGATATGTTTGGATGATTACCATTCTTTAGACAGGACAGGAAGGAAAGAGAAAGGTGTTACTGCTTTAGATCCGAGAGCAAACGATTTTGATCTAATGTATGAACAGGTTAAGGCTATTAAGGAAGGAATTGCAGTTGATAAACCCATTTATAATCATGTCACCGGTCTTCTTGACCCTCCTGAGGTTATCAAACCACCCAAGATTCTAGTCATTGAAGGTCTTCATCCAATGTAAGTATAAAAACACTTCAATTTGTTTGTTGGATACATTATTGTCATTCATGTTCCTTGTGTTATTGAATGACAAGGGATTAGCTAGCACATGTAGATTATTGTTAACCGCAAACATTTTATCCTTTGTCATCATCGTCTGTAGGTATGATTCACGTGTGAGAGATCTGTTGGACTTCAGTATCTATTTAGACATAAGTAACGATGTTAAATTTGCTTGGAAGATTCAGGTCCGTCATCGGTGGTCGAATTAATATGATTAAAATCCTTAGCTCCTCTCAAATGATTAAATAAATTTTTGCAGAGAGACATGGCAGAAAGAGGACATAGCCTTGAAAGTATTAAGGCCAGTATTGAAGCCCGTAAACCCGACTTTGATGCTTACATTGGTATAAATATATAAATGATTCTTTATCAATAAAAACAACAATAACAATAATCATAATTAATGATGTAATTATATATTGAAATGAATGAATGGCAGACCCACAAAAGCAGTATGCAGATGCAGTGATAGAAGTGTTACCAACCAATCTGATTCCAGATGACAATGGAGGAAAGATATTAAGAGTAAGACTCATAATGAAAGAAGGTGTAAAGAATTTCAGTCCAGTTTATCTCTTTGATGAAGGCTCCACCATTTCTTGGATTCCCTGCGGAAGAAAACTCACCTGTTCATACCCTGGCATCAATTTCTCTTACGGCCCCGATTCTTACTACGGCCAAGAGGTAAGCGTCGCTAAATACGTCGCTAAATACACATCCCCCGTCGCTTAAACTATCATTAGCGACGTTTTTGTGTTTGTAGGATATTTCTGATTGATTAATTTGGTCCTTTATTATTTATTAGGTATCTGTCCTAGAGATGGATGGTCAATTTGACAGGCTAGATGAGCTAATCTATGTTGAGAGTCATCTGAGCAACCTTTCGTCGAAATTCTACGGAGAGGTTACTCAACAGATGCTCAAGCATGCCGATTTCCCTGGAAGCAACAATGGAACCGGTTTCTTCCAGACTATTGTCGGCTTAAAGATCAGAGACCTTTACGAACAAATTGTCGCCACAAGGGCATCCGCATCTCTAGTCCAAGCCAAGGCCTGAAAAATATATAGCAAGTTTCCTTTGTCAAGACCAAATTCTCAATTCTCTTTTCTTTCTTTGTCAAAACCAAATTCAAAATATCAAATAATGATTCAAAGAATAGGGTAGGGAGACAGTTCTGCTTTAATGAAAAAAATCAAATTCCTAAGATGGTCCTGATCTGGTCCGGGGGATGCCTGGCTAGGGACTTGGGATCGGGATACTGATTCCTAGGATCTGTTATGGCCTTATAAATAAGTTCATAAGCTTCCGCTAGGGACCTCGCTACTTGGACAGAAGTCTCGGACCTCAACTTAGGTACCTGCATTTGCTCAAACTCTGGCAATGAGTTCTCACTTCCCAAAACAAGACCGAACATAACCTTAAGACATTCTGAAAGTGATGCTGGTGATGTATCCTCAATCTCTGCTAATGGTGAATCAGTATTGTCAGATGAATTGTTGAAGAATGACATCTTGTTTAACAACCCGCATTTGCTCAGAATCGCGTCTACCTCTTCTCTCACCAGACTATGTATCTGACTGTCGATCATTGCTCCAAGTTTCTTCACGTATGCAGATGCTGCTTCGCTTCCCAATATTGGTTGTTCAATTGCGCACAAACAGTTCACCAGGAATATCTTCGAATGGGTTTCTCTGGGCTGCAAATCATTAATATATAATCACCACACATGATAGAGATTAAAGTACTAAGATTGGACAAAGTACAAATATGATAATACTGCTTAATTTCAAAAAACAAAAACATACCTGATCCGAGGTTGAGTTGGAATTGCTATGAGTCAAAATAGCATCAACAGATGATTTAGTGAATTGGCCAGGGTCAGAACTGGTTCTGATTTTCCTAGACGACTGGAAGCTGCCTTTTGACTTGTGTGCATCTGCAGCTTGTTCACACATCTGCAAATATTTCAAATAGATCAAACAAACAAACAAAATGAACAAAAATATCATTTAAAGAGGATTAATATAAAAACAGGTTCATAATACTTATTTAAAATACTTATAATTAATACCTGAATAATGGGATCAAGTAAAGCAGATATTACAGGATCAAAAGGAGGCTTCTTTCTTGAAGCAGGAAACATCATATTGTCATATGTCTCTATAATTTCAAGCAACAAAGATACACCTTCCCTAACCGCCATTGGTGGAGAAAGATCAACGGCAACAAGGGCGGGATATCTTAAGAGCTTTTCTCCTCGAGTTTTTAAAATCTCAAAGAATGTTTTCTGAGAAGCATCTTTAAGTGCCCAGAGTGAATTACATAAAGCAGTATCTCTTCCAAGCAAATCTGAGATCTATAAAAGAGGGTGGTGGTTAAAATAAATTCAAAAAAAGCTCATTTATAATCAAATATATATAGAACTATTCAAACTCACAGTAAAGCTGTAAAACTCCAGCGTGTTGCTGAGTTTATATGATATAATTATACTTGGTTGTGACTGAAGAACTTGTTCAACTCTCACTTTAAATGGCCGGCAGATTCCTTCAAATATTCTGTCAAGAACAAACGTCAAGTCAAGTTCTGTTTTTCCCAAATCACCCTCCAACCCCCCTTTGGCAAATTTCCTGGCAGTTGGTCCAATATCAGAAATTGCGTCTGGATCCAGTAATGCAAGAACAAGTTCTCTTTCTGATGCTAAGGCCTGGAAGAGATAAATGCAACTTATTGATTTCCAAACCTATAAAAAGTTGGAACGAATATGCAAACGAATATAACCTGATGCAGCCACCCCAACATGTCACCCACATATCTCAAGGGATCGTGAGCATGTACTTCGATAGGTCTAGGCATTCCACCCGGTCCTCCACGAGTGAGAGCACTTATAAACCTCCTAAATAGTGCATTATGCCTCATGTTTGCAACCTTCATGAGAAAAATAAAAAACGTGAAAATCAAATTTTCGGCTGCAGAATTAAGGGATTTGACAATTACCTCTTCAGCACAATACTTGAGGAGGACAGGTCGTTCTTTAAGGCATCTGACTGCTGTTCTTAGAAGCTCACCAACTTCAGGATTATCGGTATCACCCAGTCTCCTACACTCCGCCTGCACCCACCTAGACAGGCAATGTCTAGAAATTTAGTTTAGAGGAAGATTTTATTGTACTACTTTGAATTTTACCAAGACATAAATAAATTCCAACTTAAATTGGGACATAAAGAAAAATCATAGAAAACTAACTAAGAAATAATATAGTCTAACTATAGTAAACAACATATTTTCCACACAAAATATCACAGAAGACAAATATAATGATGAGTTACACACTGTTGCAGAGTCGCAAGAAAAGAAGCACCACCTGCACAACCGTTCATATGCCCCTTCTTGGTAGACAGACATCATATCCATTAGTTCCAGACCTGCCCGCTGCAAAAACTCCTCAAGTCAATAAGAGCTTGTTTGATGTAGGAATTCTTTTTCTGGAATAATCTGACTTTTGGGGGGAAATCTTGTTTAATCATTTGCACGACACTACGACTGGTAAGAATTAGACAGCATAATGTTGTGATTACCTGATGATGAGTACGAAGCAAAACTTTGCAGTTGGCATGAATTTCTTGAACATGAGATAATGCGTTAAAAAAGTTGTCACAAAGATCATCCTCCCTCAATGCATTTATCTATCAAAGAATATCATATTCAAGATACTGTATATTTGACAATGCAAAGAAAAACAAGGAATGGATATAAACCTCTTCAATAGAAAGCTGATAATCACTAAGGAAACATGAAACAATCTCTTGTCTCTGTGTTGTGATTTCAAGTTCATGTTTAAGCCGTTCTGTGGTACTGATTATATCTCCAGTTCTAGAGCTACAGCTATTCAAAGTCTTAGCTATCCTGCAATGGTAAAGGTTTACTTCTATGAATGGAACAGTAAATTGTTTACAGCATAAATTGTCTTGTAAGTAATTTATATTTAATAGATTGCACCGGATTAGAAAATCAGAATCATTCAAGGCTTTGTTAGCTTACTTATCACAGCACTCAGCCAGAGCATTAACCTCCGCTTCCACACTATCCAAGGCCTAATAACATACATTCCAAATACAATTACTGATACAGAGGAGAAAACCGATAGGGAGTATAAAGAAAATGGGGGAGGATGGACACCTGTTGAGCGGCATCCGAAGCTTGAAGAAACTCTTGATTGATGAAGAGAGCACGTTTCTCAATGGTGGATCGGAGGTTTCGGCGATCATTGGAAGAGTTTTCAGTGTAAAATGCGGAAAGAGTGTTAAGAGACGAGAGAAGATCTGGACTGTCCGTCCTCGTTTCCAGAACCTTCTTCAGCTTCCTCGAGAGCCCCGGCGCCAGAGCGGTGGCGGTCGCCATTGTTGTACCTCCGTTCTCAGGTTATAGGTTATGTGAGATTTTAGCAAGCATTGATATGAACAAATTCTCAGTTCTCAGGTTATAGGTTATAGGTTATGATCATGGCCAGTTTCTGTTCCTCTCATTCTCTTATACTGCCAATCTCTCCTTGATGCCGTTTATCCTGTTATTGAATAACCTCAAAATGCGGAAGTATATATATATATATATATATATATATATATATATATATATATATATATATATATATATATATATATATATATATATTAGGAGAAATATACATAAATAAAATTAAATTAAATTAAAACACACATCTCCCCCTTTTAAATTCTTAAATTTTTGTTATCACGATAAAATCAATTTTTTATTCTAAAATTCAAACATCTTATTAATAATTTAATTATCAATTTAAATACCAAAATTATTGAACAGCCCCATTTATTAAATTAAAGAAAACATTTCTAGTATTTTTTTAAAATAAATAGAATTAGCCTAGTGGTTTATTATGTAAACAAAAATATTTTATCTGGTCATGAGTTTTAACCTCACCAAAAACCTTTTTTTTATCATTTTTTTAGTTGTCAAAATTGACGTTTTTTAGGCTGGAGCAACCAAAACTCGGGGCCGACAATGTTCTCAACTCAAGAGTAAATTAGTCTTAAAATTTTAAAAACTAGTTTTTCCTAGTTTTTATCAAACAAAGGTTTTTAGGAGAAAACTCAGGTAAAACTCACTTCCTCAAACAAGCCTAAGTCATTCCCCCTTTCTCTATTACACCCTCTTCCTACCGCCCTTGCTCAGCTCTCGCGATTATCTTCGTTCTGCTTTAGTTGCCCGCTCAAACCCTAACAGACTACATTCTTTCTTTCTCAAACCCTAGCCCGTTTTCGTTCTCTGTTCTGTTCACTTCATATTAGTAAACTCATCATTCTTTAATTCAGTGCGACAATATAGTCTAACTTTCGACTCTGTGATTTTAGAATTCAGATAAACAAATAATCACATATGATGTTTCTTCTACAAATGTAAAGAAAAACGAATCCAAGAAGAAGACAGTTTCGCAAGTTGAAATGTAGCAACTTATGATTTCTCTCAATGTTATAATTTTATATTAAAGTTAATATTGGAATCTCTTTTGTTTACACTATTAGAGTATATAAGAAAAAATAGTGAAGAGGAAGTCTAACAAGGTTCAAAAGTAACAAATTTCGTTGTCATATTTTTAAATATGCGTTATCATATTATTAATTTGATATGCGTTGTCATATTTAACTGAGTTTTCATATTTATAATACTGCGTTGTCAAGAAATCTAACAAAAGAAAGTCTGACAAGATTCAAAGGTAACAAACTTCGTTGTCATACTTTTAAATATGCGTTGTCATATTAATTGATATGCGGTACTGTTATATTTTTCTAACTGAGTTGTCATATTATATAAAATGTGTTGTCATATTTATAATAATGTGTTGTCATATTTTATTACAACATTATAAATATAACAACACAGTATTATAAATATGACAACGCAGTTTATAAAATATGACAACTCAGCTAGAAAAATATGACAACACATATCAAATAATATGACGCATATTTAAAAATATGACAACGAAGTTTATTACCTTTGAACCTTGTCAGACTTCCTCGGGTTATATTCATTGACAACGTTGTATTAAAATATTACAACACAGTATTATAAATATGACAACTCAGTTAGAAAAATAAGACAACACATATTAAAAAATATGACAACGAAGTTTGTTACCTTGTCAGACTTTCTCTTGTTAGATTATTTGATAACGCTTTAATAAAATATAACAATGCAGTTAGAAAAATATGAAAATGCATTTAGAAAAATATTTTAACGCAGTTATCTTTCAACATTGTCCAACTTCCTCTTCACTGTCTTCCTCTTATATATACCTTAACGCTGCAAACAATACAAATTTCAAAATTCAATTTAATACAAAATCATAACATTAAGAGGAATCATAAGTTGATACCTTTCAACTTGCGAAACTGTCTCTTCTTCACTGTCTTTTTTTTATTCGTTTTTCTTTGCATTTACAGAAACTTTGTTTTTCTCATCATCATAGATTTGTTTATCTGAATCCTAAAATCACGGAGTCGGAAGTTAGACTACAATGTCGCAATGAATTGTAGGTTATCAACACTAAAGTAAGAATGACGAGTTTACCATTTTGAAGTGCACGAAATGGAGAACGGAAACGAGTTAGGGTTTAAGGAAGAAGTAATGTAGTTTGTTAGGGTTTGAGCGGGCAGCTGAAAATGAATGGAATGACTGAAGGTGATAGAACGAAGATAATGGAGAGGGCTAAGCAGATGAGCCGAGGCTAGGAATTAATTTAAAAAAGATTAATTTTTTCTTCCATTCTAATATGTTAGATTTTTAATAGTATGAGAATAATTTTAAAAAATATTAATTTTAAATATTATATAGAAAATAAAAATATGTTTATTTAAACTAATTATAAATAGAAAAGAGAAAAAGAGACGAGGGTAAAGTATGAAAAGAGAAAGAAAAATTGTTATGTTTTCAGCGAATCAGACTACATGTCATTTTCTCTCCTAATTTTATATATCAAATTATATAATTACATATATATATATATATATAAATTTTATCATAAAGTATTCTATTAATGAGATGTATTATTTTTTTAAAAAGAAATTGCCTCACTGTATCATTTTCATATAACGCGGTTAAGCTATAATTCTTATAACTTTTATTTATTTATTTATATGTATGAATGAATTGATTGAAAAAAATATTAAAAGAAAACGTAATATAAATCCAATTTCCCTAAAATTAACTTTTGTGACATTGAAGCGCACTCTCTCTCTCTCCCCTTGATTAAACTGAATCAATCATCTCATCTTCTTCTTCAACCACTGCACCAACCGTCTTTGTAGGTCTGAGCTGAACAGCGAGGATGATGCCGGCGGCAGGAGGATCTGGAGGGGAAATATGGAAAGCTCATGCTGCAATGGTGCTGGTTCAGCTCTGCTATGGAGGCTACCATGTTATCACTAAAGTTGCTCTCAACGTCGGAGTCAACCAGTTCGTCTTTTGCGTTTACCGCGACCTAATTGCGCTCTCTATCCTCGCTCCGATCGCCTTTATTCGAGAAAAGTTGGTACCATTCTTTTCAACTGATCATATACATTGATAGAATCCAAATTGAATTGTGGAGAACGCTAGTGTAGTCACAATCTTTTCTCAGCTAGTATGATTACATGATGAATTGCAGTGTCAAGAACATTGAAATTCTGCTTCAGCATTTTCAAACTTTGACCTAAAACTTTGATACTGTTCTGCAGAAGAATTAGGCCTCCATTGACTCGAGGTCTTCTTGTATCATTTTTCATTCTAGGGTTAACAGGGTGAGTTTTCAATGTTAAGCACACTTAGGTTAGGTTCACTTTTGTCTCTCCTAACCTAGACTTAATGCTTCCTTTCTTGAAATTGAGAATAGGATATTCGGAAACCAGCTTCTGTTTCTCCTTGGTCTTGGCTACACGAACCCAACTTATGCTGCAGCTGTACAACCTGCAATTCCGGTTTTCACATTCATATTTGCAGCAATTATGGGGTCAGTTTATCTTAAAACAATCTATCTGTTCTTGATCCTAATTGACACGAAAAAAATGTACACATTCTTAATGCAGTACAGAAACAGTGAGGTTGTTAACTACAGAAGGTCAAGCTAAGATTGGAGGTACTTTTGTTTGTGTCTCTGGTGCCCTATTGATGGTTCTGTTTCAAGGTCCAGCTGTGATTGGCAATACAAACACGGAATTCACTTCACAAAGTGAAATAAGTGCGAGAGGTCAACCGGAACCTTCTGGTTGGTTAACTTCCACTTTAATGGAGGTTGGGTTTGACCACTGGCATCTTGGTGTTCTTTGCTTAATATCTAACTGTATGTGTATGGCAGCTTATTTAGCCATTCAGGTAAACCGACTATTGAGGAAACTGGAACTCAACTCTTCTATACATCATTTTTAGTAAAGAGTATAATTGTTTTTGCAATTTCAGGCACCACTTCTCGTAAAGTATCCTGCAAGTTTATCTGTGACTGCATATTCATACTTGTTCGGTACTATTCTTATGGTGGTGACAGCAGCATTTATGAGTGGGGAGTCGGCTGATTGGAGTTTGACGAAGTCTGAGCTTTTTGCAGTGATCTATGCGGTAAAAAAGAGCCCATTTGGAAACACTTTCTAGATCTAGATGAGAAATCGTCAATAGATTCATGAGTCTTTTCCAAATGGGCCCATTTTTCTAATGTATTTTTGTTTCACTTTGAAACATAGAAATCTGAAGAAAAGTTTTTGATGTTTTTATATTAGGGAGTGGTTGCATCTGCCCTTAACTATGGACTGTTGACATGGTCTAATAAAATGATAGGACCTGCTCTAGTTGCACTATACAATCCACTTCAACCTGCTGCATCTACACTACTCTCATTGATATTCCTTGGAAGCCCAGTTTATTTGGGAAGGTAGTTATTCTTCTTCTGAACCATATATAACTTTTCTCGACTGCATATTTTACTAATTGTGTCGAGTGTTGTCTGGCAGCATTTTGGGTGGATCCTTAATTATTGTGGGGCTTTATCTGGTGACATGGGCTTCTTATAGTGAAAGACAAGCTTCTTCTATGGGAATTATAACTCATGTTCCTCGAGAAGTTGATCCCCTTATCCAAAGGGATTCGCCAGCTCTATTAGGGAAGATGCCATACCAGAGGCTCTCTGCAACATCACCAAAGTTGATATCGGATTGATTTGTTGAACATACACATTACCATTCAGTTGAAAGTAAATTACACCCGGTATAATTTGGAGGCTTGTTTCTATTTTATTTTTTTTTATCTTGAAAGGATAAAAAGAAGAAGAGAGGATAGTACTTAGTGATAGGTTCTTGTCATTGATTTTGGAAGAATGAATCATTTTATTATTAAGTGTGATCTTGATTAAAGATTTTGTTCTTAATATTGTTTTGCATTCTACTTACATACTCATTACAGAGGAATCTATAGTTCATCCATCACTATAAACAAATGAGACTTGATTGGGACAAACAGTTACAGATAAGACTTACATACAAGGCTATAGCAAAACCCTATTCTCGAGGATTTTCAACTTCAAGTTGAGTTGAAACTCGAGTGTAGCTAGAATATATATGGAATCATTACATGTAGTGATCTTTACTGGCACAAGCACATTTAAGCTCATCAAGCAATGTTTCATCAGGTTCCAAACCAACAGCCTTCATTTCGTAAACAATCTTGATAGCTTCAACCACCAATCCTTCTTCTACATATCCCATAATCATAGCATTCCAGCAATCCAAATTTCTCTCATCTCCAAGCATCTCAAAAGCTTTCCTTGAACATTCCAATAACCTGCATTTCGCGTACATCTCAACTAATCCACTCTGAACAAAACCGTTCACTATTCCAATCTTCACTGCTTTCGCATGCACCTGCTGACCACAAAACCCGCCGTTTTCCATTCTCCCACATGCTTTAAGAACATTATAGAATGTACAAGCATTGCACCTCACACCACTTCTGTTCATTTCATTGAAGATACTAAAAACTTCTTTGAAATGTTCTTGTCTACAGTTGTTGACAAGTTTAGTCATCCAAATAATGTTGTTCTTGGAAGGCATGTTATCAAAGGTGAAGTCAATCCCTTCTGAACAATCAAGTTTCCCATAAAGATTGATAAATAAAGAGGTGAGAAATGAACTCTTTCCATACCCAAGCTTCAGAAGCCAACCATGGATCTGCTTCCCAAGATCCAACTCTTGGACTCGTCCACATGCAGTGATTATCCGGACAACCACCCAAAAGACAGGGAAGGAGAGCAAGGAGTCGTCGTCTTCGCCGGTGTTGTTTTTGTCTCTTCTCCGACCAATACGCATCTCTACAAATAAGGATATGGCCTCCCAATAATCTTCCATGTCCATATAAGCAGAAATCATTGCTGCCCATGACTTGTTATCCCTAACAGGCATTTTGTCGAACACTTGGCGTGCATCTTCAAATAACTCGCAGGATAAGTACATGACCAAGATGCGATTCATGAGCGGCAAATCAAGGCGGATACGGCTGTTTCTAATGTGGTCGTGCAGTTCGATGGCGGCGCAAGTGTCTTGGCGAAGTGTGCATTCTTTAAGAAGAGAAGCGTATATGTCTGCGGACACTGGAAGTCCAAGGACATCCATCAAGTGAAGAATGTCGGAGGCGGTGGTGGGATTGGAAAGTGTTCGCCGTCTCTTTATGGTCTTGGGTGGAGTGAGCTGAGGCGTTATGGGTGGAAGGCGGAGGAAGTCTCTGTTCAAGGGTTTCTGTAGAGGTAATTGAAAATGAAGAGGAGGAGGAGGAGAGGGAGAGAGAAGAGCAGTATTTACAGAGGTAGATCCGTTGGTTGATTTCATAGCTACTGGAGGATGGAGAAATGAGATAGCCATTTTTTCTTCCTAAGAAAGAAGGGAGCTTGAACCAGAAAGAAGCGGGAGGAAGAAACAGGTTGTTGGCGCCTTATATTAGGGGGAAAATTTGAGGAAATGACCCTCGGCCCTAATTATAGATGGTGTGCCATAATTTTAATAACGCCGGTGATCCTCTATTTTTAATGATAATTATATTTTTGATTCTTTTTTTTTTTTTTATTTTTTTTTCCGTCTCGAGGTTGCGTGACGCAACTGGGGCATTTTCGTCTAAAAAATGTCATAATTAAAATTTTTTGAAAAATAAAAAAATAAAAAATTGCGTCACGCAACTTGAGAATGCGTGACGCAATTGGGACATTTTCGTCAGAAAAAAAAAGTCACCCGCTATTAAAATTATGGCCCGCACCATCTGTAATTAGGCTCCTCTTGACGATCATTTCCCTATATTAGGAATATGCTTGATTATATATATATATAGAGAGAGAAATGATTAGGTGAGGGAATTTTGTGAGGGAATGACGTGGCATTATCTTATTCGCTGAAAAAATTAAATAATTTCTCTCTTTTCTCTCTTTCCTTCCAATTTTACATTTTCCAACCAATGAAGGTGATGCCACGTCATACCCTCACCAAATTCCCTCATTAAATTCCCTCACTCTATCACTACTCATATATATATTTAAAAAATAAAAATTCTCAATAGATTAAATTATTAAACTAAATTAAGAATTATATTTAATAAATTAATAAATAATAATAATAATAAAACAAAATTTAATATTTTAGATATTAAATTGTATAAATAATTTTATAAATAATTTTTTTAATTAAAAATATTTAAGTACTATATAATTGATGGATTAGACTTGACAAGCATTATAAAAACGAACTTATTAAATGAAGTGTTAAAATAGAGTGTCAAAAAATCTATGGCCTTCAAATAAAATTATTCAAATAAAATAGAATGAGTTTATTTAAAATTATTTTTTTAAATAATTTATTTGTTTAATAATTCTCAAACTAACTTAA
This sequence comes from Impatiens glandulifera, assembly GCF_907164915.1. Classification (NCBI taxonomy): domain Eukaryota; kingdom Viridiplantae; phylum Streptophyta; class Magnoliopsida; order Ericales; family Balsaminaceae; genus Impatiens; species Impatiens glandulifera. The sequence goes on from NC_061864.1 coordinate 2,391,495, forward strand.
ATTACTTTTTAAACTTAATTTTTTTTTAACTTATTATTAAATATATCTTAAATTTAATATATATATATATATATATATATATATATATTATTATTATTTTTATAATTTTATTAGTGTCAAACACTTATATTTTTTTTAAAATAAAAATATAATATTATCTCTAATTTCTTAAATTTTTTCAATTTAATTTTATATTATTATATAATTCCTAAACAAAATTGATAAAACTCATCTTTATCCATTAGTTTTATCGATAATTTTTTTCTATTATATTTTTTATATTCACTCAATTATTTTTTTCAAAACTATTCCAACTCAGATTCTTATATTTGTTTGTCTACTATCATTAAATTTAAAAATAATTTTAAAAATAAAAGAGAGTAATCATCCCTTGTAGTCGGATTTCAAGTAATATTGGCATCAATTATTCCATGTTAATATTTTGTCTCGTTCCAAATTTTCTTTTGACAGTGAATATGTTTCTAAATTAAAAGGTGCCACAAGTTCAATAAAATAATTTTAAATGATTTGAATTTAAATTTAAAAACTAGTATATGGAGAGACTAAGTTGAACAAGAAAAATAGTGTCAAACAAATACCAATTACCAAATATACAATCAAAATCTTAAAAGAAAATACTAAGAATAAGAAATCTCAATTACAAATAGAGATGTCAAAACTTAAATTAGGAGACTATTCTTAGGCCGACTCCTAAATAATGTTGGCCTTTCAAAGAGTTGAAGGAGGTTTTTTTTTTTTTTTTTTTTTTTTTGACTATTTTTTAAATTGGTTTCTTGATGTAGGTTATAATTTATTTATTTTGTTGTATTTGGTTCAATATTTAATTTTATTTAACAAATAAAATATAAATACTTATATTATTATATTTGATAATTATTATAATATTTTTCATTAAAATTGCACATAAATTATAAGACTTGATAAAAATATTATAAAATTCATATATATATATATATATATATATATATATATATATATATATATAGAGCACCCTTATACACAACACATTCATACAGCACCTACCTCATTTGATAAAAATAGAAAATATATCTTAAAAAAAATATAAGAGAGAGAAAAATATTTTATCTTTCTTATCAAATGAGATAGATACGCTTATCAAATGAGATAGATACGGTACATATCATTACTCATATATATATATATATATATATATATATATATATATATATATATATATAATAATTTAAAAGGTAACACTACTCACCAAAGTTACCCCTCATATTTTTTTAATGGACAATTAAATCATATTCATATAAATGAACCTTTTGAAGTTACATGATGTCTCAAAAAAACATTTATGTGAAAAATGAGACTTGATAACGGTAAGAACCTAGTAAAAAGACAACATTTAATGTGAAAAACTAGCCAAATGATAAAAGATTTCATCAGCTTTAAATAATCCATTTCTTCAAAGAAAAAGAGCCTAATTTCATTATGGTCTACATTTAAGTGATATTTTTAGCAGACGATCTTGCTAATTCTTTATTAAATTTCTATTGGGCAGTCATTGAAGATCTAATTAACCCTGCATTTTGATTTTTCTAAGGACCAAAATTAACTAAAGTCTATCTAATGTGGTTTTAAGTAGGGTTATTAATTGCTCTTTATGTACAAATTACTACTAATCCATAGAGCATTCAGCCGCAATATTAAGCCTCTGTATAGTACTCGTACAAAGTGATCTCATAGTCAATCGAAAAGGTCATGTTAATAATACAAACAACATGACCAAATCGACGCATTACAATCTCATAATCCTATTACCACATTCAAGAAACTCGAGTTTGTATCAAGTATGACACTTCTTAATATATATATATATATATATTTCTTACCAAAAACAAGCCTAACCTAACCAACTTTGAGTCTATCTTTATTCCCGAGTGATTTCCAAGACAATTCCAGTTGCACCAAATGCAATTTCTCCACAAATGGTTCAAGAACTTCCGCCTCTTCCTCTGGGGCAAACGCCATGCAGATGCTAAGCTCTTGCACTGCCTTCTTATAGTCCCTGAACAGAAACCAAAAAAATAAAACAGTTTATGAACAACAACAACAACAACAACAACAATAGAGGGACCAAGGACCAAACCGGCTAGTTGGATCTCAAACCTGCTATAGTACAACATCATCCCATGATCTCTTCTCAAAGACCAATTATGTGGCTGTAGAATCAATAATCTTTCTGAAGCCATGATAGCCAGCCTAAAAATATATATAAGTTTTAATATACCATGTATAGTTTCCACGGGTACTCATTAAAAGGACTAGTAAATGCAAACATTAAGAACAGGTAAATAGATAGAAATATTGCAAAATGGATATAGACCACGCTATCAATACTTCTTAAGACATACCCATACTGATAAAAACAATAGGTACTAAAATATATGCAATTTGAAATAAAAGGAAAGATAATGACTAGTTGTTACTTAAGACTAAATCTGCAATTCAAGTAAAATAAATTTACTATTTTTAGATGCATTCCCTTCAAGTGGAGTTACCCGAGAAGAAGACTAAGTTCAGTTTCAACTCATTTTGATCCACATCCAGATGAGAAATCTAACAAGTGTCCCTAATTGATCGAGTAATTTAACTTCATGGTTGAGTTTTTCAATGAACAACATTTAAAGAAGTTCCTTTTTTTCCTTAAATATTATCTCCACAAGTCTGTATAAGAACGTGTGGTCCCCAAATTGAAACTACTTGGGGATGTAGATGAATCATAAAGTTAGTGCACTATAATTGCTATAGAAACTAGTTGCATTAATTCTCCCCTTTATCTCATGCCAACTTGCAAAATTAGCATCTTGAACCTGTAGGGAAACAACACAAAACCGCCCTCACAATCGGAAGAGATTTTAATTTCTTTTTGCAGCAAAACTTAACAATCACAATTTAAACATAAAGTGGGTGAGTTACCTTAGATCTTGAGGCCGTACCAAAGGAACTTTTGGGCCGTCTATTGTATTGTGTGTTTCCTTTTGCTCATGAATTGGTCTAAGTGGAGATGTTAGCATCAGTCCATGGTTCTTTCTCGATGCCCGTTTCCAGTGAAGTCTCTGCACACCTCATATTTTCACTTCAATTTTCCTATTATGATATCAAACAAATAAGAAGTTCAGAACATACAATTAAATTTGCGAGAGCAATCCCAATAATGTCTCGGTTTGTGGCAATTTCAAGTCCGGAGAGCGAACTGCTATTTAAATCTGATGCCTTTGATCTTGGGTCATCCACACATCTTCCATTAACAACACCAACCAGACTGTGCCCTGAAGTTACCTTGAAAAGTTCCTAAAATTGAAAACAAAACCTGGTTAGTTTAGCAGGACTATCTTACTTTCTCAAGTAACAAACATCCTTCTTCTTCGACAAACCTCGGGATTTCCCATTTGGGGCCAAATAAAAAATTCTTCCCCAACTCGAGATCCCACAATAGTCAGATTAAGTCTTCGACAAACCTCAATATATATTATGCTAAGTATAATTGCTGCAAAGAAGATTATATATTGTCTCAATCAGAACAACTGCCTAGTTCTAATGGAATTTGATGCATTAACAGAGTAATCAAGTTTTTACCACTTCCACATCCAGAGCTCAAAACAGAGTGCAAGTACGAGTACTTTGGATCAACAAGAACGGGCGACCTTTTAAAACCCCTTGACTCGAAAAGGACTAAATTCACAGCTTCCAATACTTCGACGAAATGACAACCAATTTCTCGCGAAACTAGCTCAGCCTGAACCTCTTTGGCGATAGAATCTAGCTCAGTCAGACAATCATTGATCCTCCTTCCACCTAATAATGGCATTGTCTCGAGATTCTCCCATTCTTGGATTTCAGATGGAATGTGCACGTCCTTCCTCTCGTTATGAAAGAATTGAGCATCCATTTCTCGATTGAAAGCCATGAATGATTCATCTTCAGCTGCAATATACAGCAACGCCTGCCATTTTTTTAACGAAAAAGGTTAATGACTCATCGATATCGATCGGATAATGACAGAAATTACCTTCGCGAGAGAAATATCTCTTTCTATAGACTCAAAAGATATCTCCTGTGTAAACTTTTGCCTAGCCAACTTCATAACCTGGAAAGAAGTCAAATCAATCGGTAACGCATGCCAAGGATTACATAAATTAGAGATTACGTGAATCAAATGAAGTTATAAAAACCTCCTGATAATGATCAGAACGGGATGAATGATTTGTGGAGTCTAGAGAAGAATTAGCCCTAGGAGACAAACGTAAGCTCTTCTTCTGTCTCCATATTGCTGTAATCAAGGTAGAATCATTCTTCTTCGTCTTCTTATCCTCAGTCCGATAACGAAGAAGATAATCGTACCTGACGATCGTCATACATAACAATTCATCTTCAACTCTCTAATGTAATGCATGCATATATGTATATATAAGGAAATAAAACGAAGACGAAGCTGATTTCATCGAAAATTCATTTCACGATTCGTATGAAAAGTCCAATTAAGATCATCAGCTTACTTGAGTACCTGAAACACCGAGGATGACAGTCGCGAACTGTCAATGAAACCGCCATTCCGGCTGCTGTCGCTGTTAATGAAGACATAGTAGGAGTAATTGAAGTCGGCTGATTATGATACCATCCAATCAATGATGCAATCTGCATTCAAGTAGTCACGGGGGGAGAGAGAGAGAGAGAGAGAGAGAACAACAGTGGAAGAGAATCAAAAGTATAGTTGAGAGAGAGAGAACAACATAAATCCAATATGAAATGAAGAAGAAATGGAATCATTATTGTTAAGATCCATGCCGTTTGGCGCTCTGACGAAGTCCCTATCGGTTACATCAGCAGAGCGGTTCTCAGCTTAATTACCTAATCAATGAATCCTTGTACTATTATCAAAATCTGTGATATGCATTCAGTTCAGTTGTTCATTAATTGGTACATAATTAGAAATCAATGAATGAATCATAGATAGATTGTATTTAGATGAAAGGTTAGGTTCCTTCCTTCCATCCTTTTCCATGGAAATTGCGTGAACTGTGAAGTGCGAGCTGTCACAGAGAAGAACAAGCAGCCAAATACTGACACGGAGAAGAAATGGACTTCTCCCTTTCTCTCTCCTCTACTTCACTTTTGGCTGCCCAAACCTTTTCTCATAATATTTTAATTACTATTTATAAATATTATTTGTTTAATCAATTAATTAATTTCATTATGAGATTACTCGAATTAAATAAGTAAATATTATTATTATTTTATTTTAAAATTATTTTAATAAAATAAAGTAATAATATTTTAATTAAAACAGGTTAAATAAAGTGATAATTTGTCGGACTCTAAATTATTTTAAATATCATTTATTATTACAAAATTATTTTTAAATAAATATATTTAGTTGAAGTTTGAAAGCTAGTTTAGTGTGTATGATAAATTTGTTCGTTCAAACTTATTTTTATTATTTGTTTCAGATTATATAACTTATTTGTTGAAAACTGTTAATTTATTCAATAAAACTACTTTCAAAGCCTAGGAATTTATTCATAAGTTGAATCAAACTGGCCTTTAAATAATATAATTATAGTGAAATAATTAGAACAACACCAAACCAACTCTTTTAGGAAATCTATGAAGAAATATTTTTGATAACTTTATAATGGTAAATGTTTGTACTTTCTAGTGATTTTTTTTAGATTTAATTATTAAAATATCAATTATGCCAACAATTTAAAAACTGAACTAAACATTATTGAGAAATTCAACAATAATCCGTTTTTTTTTAACTAAATGAACAATAATCCACTTATTAAAAAAAAACTCATCTAAATAGACCAATTATTATTATTTAAGGGTGGAGTCATATTTATCCATTAGAATTAAAACCCACAAATATAATAACTTAGTCCTTGTTCGATTTTGGTAGACAAAATCAACATCACGTTACTTTCCTCTTATTCATCACATTGCTTTATTCATTAACCAAAATATTAAAATATCTTATATTTTAAATTATTATTTTTTATTTTATTTATATATATCAAATATCCGAACAAAACCTTATTAATTAATGGTTTAGTTTTGGGTTATTCTAATAATCCAAAAAAAAATCAAACATCACTTCACTCCCTTTCATATATCAAATCAATTAACTCATTAGCTAAAATACTAAAATACTCTATATTTTAAATTATTTTTTATTTTATTTATATATATATATATATATACTCTTTAAAAAAAAATTATATAAAAAAAAAGCATTCTCGTCTCCTTAAAATTATTACCAATTATATTTTTTTCCTCTCTAAATTATTTCAATATCATTAACCGACCATTGCATTAATACAAATATATTAAAATAAATATGGTGAAATGTTAGAAAATGGGAGCATCAACCATGACTATAATATTATTAATTATTAAATATAATAAAGCCATTTTGAGTAAACAATCAATAATAGGAAGACTGACCACAAACATGTCATAATGAAGTGTTTTCGGATAAGCTTGAGAGAGTCCCATCATATCTACTTACCAATTACTATGGTCGTTTGATTCGGCATCATAGTTGTCTAGTATTTATACATATTTAAAGGAAATCAAATTGTCTCATTTTAAATTATGCTTATTGTTATATGAAAACAATATTTTGAATAATTCTTCATTTAATTGAGGACAATATTCCTCAAAATGTTACACATTCATTATTTTGGTTATAAGATTAAAATAATATATTAGATAATTCAATCCAACTAAAATAATTTAAATGACAAAGTAATTTAAAAAAAAATTAAAAGTCATAAATTCAATTATCATTAAAAACATTTTTAATCAAAATATCACGACATTTGAATTCTCCTATAAAATTATTTTTCATTTAATTGAGGACAATATGTTTCAAAATGTTGCACGTTAAAAATCTTCACCTTATATGATAATTTAAAAATATTAATCTCAACTTGATCTTATTAGTAGTAATAATTATTAATTTTTTTATCAAACTGTTAAACTTAAATTCATTTTTGCATTGTCAATTATTAAACTTATTTTTTATAAAAATATTTAAATTAGGTGATAAATATATTTTTGTTTTCTTAAAAAAAAAATAAATTAATTGGGAGTAAAAATATATTTTTTGAATTTGAGTTATTCAAACTGAAGCAATGCCCAAACCACAAAACTCTTTTTTATTTTGTTGTTATATTTTAAAATCTAAATTTTAATGTGATTTCATTCTTTACTACTATAATAATTAATATTGAGAGTAATACTAATAATGAAAGAGAATTATAGAATAATTGTTAAAATGAGAATAAAGAGGTAAATAAATAAGTAATTATATGTTTTTTAATTTTTAAAGAAGAGGGTAATCGAGTTAAATCAGATTATCAACATAATCACTAACAAAACCAAACAAGCCTTAAAGTGTTCCTAGCTTGCAGCCAAAGATGAGGTTCAGATGGTGGCCCACATTCGATGTTTTGCGTGTATATCTGACGGTGGTGCATTCATGATTGTCTTATTATTATTATTGTTGTTATTATAGCTCAATGAAATTAAATGATTGAAGGGCATGAGATACTCACTATCAATAATTTATTATTTTAAACTTAATATATCAACAACTTTAGTAAATTATGTTAAACTTACAACTTTGGTTTAAGTTTATTCTAATAAATTTAATTTAATTAAAATATATATAATTATAAAATAATTTATTTATTGTTTAAATAAAAAATATTTTGATTAATTAATTAATTTATAAGAATATAATGAAATAATAATTAATTTATAAGAATATAATGAAATAATAATTAATTTATGCTTGAATTTTTTTAAAACAACCCAACTAAACAAGCTTAATAATAGTTTAATTGATAATACTTTTCTGTAAAAAAAATTAATAATAAATCTCTTTTTTTTTTTGTTTCTTTAAAGATTTTATTCAAGAAAAAAATGGTTTGATAAAAAGATAAAAGTAAGTTATTTGTGGTTGTAATTATTAAAATATTTTTTATTTATTTAAAATTTAATAAAAATAAAGCAAAAATATTTTAATCGATTAATTAAGCATTTTGATGATTTTAACTATAAAAATAAAAATTTATAAAAAAAACTATATGAAATCCAACCAAAAAAATACTCATCAACTTAGCTAAGGCCAGCAAAAATGGTTGATTTATACCTAATAAAAAAAATCTCATTTATTAAAAAATAATAATAAATACATATAAATTATGAAAGAAAGATCATGAAAAGACAATGAGAAAATAATAATAATAATAATAATTTTGTTTTTAAAATTGGGTCTTACCTATAACCACCCTACCCCAAAATGACTTCTAAAAAAAATTAAAAAATAATAATGGAATCGGTACCAGTTTCATTTTATTGATTAATCAGTTTTATCGAATTTGGTTAATCGACTTTTTATCGGTAAACGGTTCAATTATTATTAAATTGGTAATAATTTAATTACATATTTATATGTTATAATTTATAATTATTTGTAAATATCATGTATATATATATATATATTATAATATTTAATAATAACAATTATTATTTTATAAATATTAAATATATTATAATATTAAAATAATTTATATATATAATAGCAAAATATAAATAATAGTACAACAATAATAATTAATATATACAATAGTAAAATATGAATAATAGTACAACAATAAAGAATTAAAAAAAATATAGAGTTTGTCTCTTAGAATTTGTGTTCAATCTAAAAAAAAAAAAAAAAGGGATAGTTGATAATTTTGAAAGGGTTATAATTATTTTTGATAATAAATAAAATAAAAAATAATAATTTAAAATAAAGTGTATTTTAGTATTTTTATTAATGAAGTGAGTGATATAATTACTGAGAAACTATTGATTAAAAAATTAAGACTTTAGTATTTTTTTTAATTTCATTTAAATTATTTCTTTTTTTACCATTTATCATTGTGGACTTGTCCAATCAATAATTTTTTAAATAAATTTAATAATAATTTTTAAAAATTGAAATTCAAACCAGTAAAACTGGTATCAATATCCAATGGTTAACAGATTTATAAAATAAAGAGCAAAATTGGACTTAACTGAAACTTAAGTAAACGATGAGTTAAACAACCTAGCAACAATTTTTATCCATTTTATAATAGTTATACAATAATTTGTTTATTTGAGTTTACATATAAATTTATAAATATGACTAAATTATGTTTGAAAATATTATCTAAAATTCTTTTATAATTTTAGCAAAATAAACTATTGATTTTAAATTATTTTTAATTTATATTCAAAACTCAATTATACCATTCACTTTATTAATTAGATTCATTTTATTCGTCCACTAAAATATTAAAATATTTTTATTTTATTATTATAAAATTTAAATAAAAAATATTATAATCATTTAATCAAATAAAAATTCAAATAAATTATTTTTGAGAAAATAATATCAATCTTATATCTAGATGATGTAAATATGTTAGAATTTGTTAGGATATCCATGTTCAGGGCCATGAACTCAAGGACTTCCCTGCTTCGCTCGACTTTCATTAATAAAAGCTTCACTATTTATTATGTCAATATTTCCAGGCGATTGATTGATCAATCTTAAATAAGATTATTTGTAACCTGAATAATATCATGTTTCATACATACATTAAAGGATTACTTACTTTGCAACTTGTCTGACCTCGTATTCGTGTGAAATCGAAAGAGGAGATTGTGCAGAAACAGGCCTGTTTTCAGACCAAAGCTCTAAGTTAACAGTCCCAGTTCCCCAATGAATCAGACATTTAAAGACCTCTTTTACATCGAAGAAGTTCACTAAAGCCAAGCCCAGACATCTATCAACCAGCATCCATTCACCTATACATTATTATTATTATTATACAAGTAATTAGATAATATATGTTCTGAAAAATGTTCATTTTGTTTGTGCTTGCCAGTTTGAGAAATTACCATTGGGACGAAAATCGCCTTCAAAGGATTGCTCGCCAGATTCTGGCCAAACTTCTTTTTTCAACCCATTCAGTGATGTAAACGATACATAAGTTTCTGTAGGGTGTAAAAGTGAAAACGAAGGATGCACCCTCAAGCAAACAAGCCTGTATAATCATAATAATAATAAGAATAATGCAGGCTAAATCCAAACCCCATAATTAGAAATAACACAGAAATCAGATGTACCTGGAAAATCCACCTGAACCGGCACCCATGTTACGTGCTAGAATGGCCGAGTCAATTCTGAAAACTTGCGCTTTATCTTTTGGGAAAGAAATCTCCCTTTCGATGATCAATCCACCGCCAATATCACCTTCCAACTTAAGAATCTTTTCCTCTCCCGCTTGATCAAGTTTTTGTCTAAAACAGAGAAAATGATCAATCAATCAATCTACTTTAAAAATAAATTTAACAAACCGCAGCTCGCTACAGAATTAGGAATCTCACTCGATAACATTGTATTCCTCGAAACATCCAGCAGACTGGTACTCAACACAACTATACTCTTCATATCCATCAACTTCAATACTACTATGGAGCCATTGAGTACCTTTCACATGCACAATATATAAATGAACAACAAGTCCATGCTCATAATAACCAAGTTACCCTCCATTGTATACCTACCTGAAGGAATATGCGACATGGAAATAATTCTACCGCCAATCCAAGGAACAACCTTAAGAGACCAAACATTGTTTTTCAGCTCAACCGGGATCTTAGACAGCTCTACTCCTTTATTCCCTGGATTTTCCTCAACATCTGGAATACACCTTGTATTTTCTGTTGTAAAATGAAATAATGGCAAATCTTATGGAATAATAGACTATTTGTTAAGATAATACAATTAGCATCTTTATCAACAGATTGTTCCAAATAAAATCTTGCTTTCAGAATGTAGACACATCTCTTTTTTTCCCCCACCTCAATTGGGATTTCAAATAATTTCTTTGAAAACTTGGAATTTTTAGTTTTAGGAGCAGAAGTATTTACCTAGGCGAGACCTGTACTGTGACTCACTTGCAGATATTAAACTGGATACTTCATTTTCTGAAGGCATCCTTATTTCAAGTACCTCTCCATCAGTGCCCCAAGCATCAAGCTGTTGGATTTTATTTTATTTTTTTAAAGAAAAAAGGGAAGAACTTGTAGAAAGAAATGAATTCGGAGAAAGAGTGTGATAACTATTATGAATTGTAAGGGTGGTACATACTTTTGCACATTTTCCGAGTAACAATTGCACGTGTAAACGGCGCTTTGGCCTCTTAAGTAAACCTTCCGAGTCAGAGATTCGCACAGTAACAACTGAAGATACACGTTCTGCAACATATGTTGTCAAAAGATATCCACCCGATTTGAATTCATATCCATCCCCCTCATCTTCAAAAATCACCCCTGTTGCTTTACCTGCCAATTCAGTCATAAACTTTCAACATATGAATATGAAATAAGAAAACTGACTGTCAAAACACTCCTATATAACAATATATTAAAAAGTTACAAGTTACCATCTTCATCTAAAGCCACAAGCAGTGTCAAATCATCAGTTGGATTAGCTTCCCCAACATGCTGATGGGGAGGGCTCAAAGGAATTATACATCCACCTTGTAAATACAGTGCAGGTAAATCCTGAATAATAGACATGCATATACATTAAAAAATAAAAAATAAACGTTGAGAAGAAATAGATTTAGGATGAAGGATTTTATGTTAATGGATACCGGATGCGAATCATCAAAATCAAACTCCAGCCAGATTCCTTTGGGCATCACATGCTGCACTTGACCTATCCCAAGATCTCTCCTTGTGCTGTTGGTTTGAAGAATAGCTTATTAATAGGAAAAACTGGAAGAATCAAACTGAGTGTGAATGATAAACACAAAAGTAAAAGGCGGCAAAAAGAGAGAAGAAAACCTTGTACTTATTAGAAGTGTCCCAAGTAGAAAGGATGTCTCTATTTTCCTTAATTTTGGATCTTTTGGATCTGCATCAAAAAAATTACCCAACACTACTTGAGTGTTTAAAATACTAATTTAATTAACATATTATGTTAGTTAATTCAACAGAACGAGCACCCACCAGCAAAGAAAGTAGGAGTTGACACAGGAACACCCCTTGTATGTGCAATATAGAAAAGAGAGTATATGTGAGGTAAAAGGCGATAGCGTCGCTTTAACGCCAGACGACATACTTCCTCACACTGGAAAATATCAATTGGAGATTCCAGAGAACAGTATGTTATGATTTTAAACATAATGTAGCAAATATTCATCAAAGAACAGTAGATGAATTTCTAAGCTATCCTGCAAATTGGGTAGCTGATAGATAAGTTTAAATTTAAAATAAAAAGGAAACAAGAACAAAACAAAAAGGGTGCCTTTTCATCTTATTGTCTCAGCTGAAGAATAAAAATTAGGTTTCATCGTCTCAAACCTCTTTCCCAAATGACCAAGGTTCATGGTCAATCGTGCCAGCTTCTGAGTGTCCGCGACAAAATGGAAACATGGCTCCTATGCCCATCCACCTTCCAAATAGTTTAGGTGTTGCATTGCCAACAAAACCTCCTATATCTGGTCCTGAAAGAGGCTGACCACTTAGCCCCTAGAAAGTGAAATTTTCATTAGAAACATGCATTTTTAAACATAATCATACAAAAAGCTCAATTTCCTTACCAGCTGAAGTGTCATTGAGAGACTCATATGTAGGTGCTCCCACGTTGAAAGGTTGTCTCCAGTCCAAGTTGCAGCATACCTTTGGCTTCCCAAAAACCCTGCTCTGGTAAGAACGAAAGGTCGCTTATTTTCATTGGCCAGCTTCATTCCTTCATAGGTTGATCTTGCCATTAGTGTGCCATAAACCTGAGATGGAAAAATCATCTGGGTCAGTTGCAACCTTCAATGCAGATTTTCGGATGGTAAAATTCTCAAACTTTTGAGCTAACTGGCTTCTAGCATTTTCATGTAAATTCTATCTTTGGTTATTCAGTTATCCTGCTTTGGTTTTTCAGCAGATTTAAAGTAGAAGCCCTAACAGTTATATACATTTTTTTTAATTTGTTACAAAAACATACAATATTTTTTTTAGAAAGGAACAAGAACATACAATATTATTATACAAATAGCACATATATACATTACATTGATTGAAAAGATAAGTCGAGAGTTTAGGGTTCATACATTGTGATAGTGAGAATGGTTTTGACAGCCGCCAAGTTCAGTATCTCCCTTATGAATATTACTCTCAGGCATCGTCTTTGTTAAAGTCTGCCACAAAAACAAAAGTGAGACTATAAGGCATCAAAAGATAAAAAGCAAAAGTTTTGATCAATACATTGAAAACTGCTGGCTCGTTCATGTCATTCCATATTCCATCAACACCATTAGAGACAAATTCTTTAACAAGACCAGACCACCATAAACGAGTTTTTGACTGTGTAAAGTCTGGAAAAACACAAGGGCCAGGCCATACATCCCCTGCAAAGAATAAAGAGTTAAAATCTGCCAAGTATCTTAATTTTCTTAATATTCAGATTGCTGGATTGATATGTATACCAACAAAAGGCTCTCCTAATGCAGTTTGAATCCAGAGGTCCTCTTTAGTGCCACTATCATAAACAAAATAACCTTCTTCATGTTTAATACCAGGATCAAGCATCCAGATTGCTTTGAATCCCGTATCATGAAGATCTTTTGCCAAGGAAATTGGATCAGCGAAACGTTCCTGTTCATATTGAGCAACAAGGATAGGAATCATGTTTTGAACTAAGAATATATATTTGTGGTAAAGCAAGAATTCATCTTAAAAAGTTTCATATAAAATAATGGACCATAAGTAAACAAACCAACTAAAAGGGTTGGTATATCCACCTTGTCAAAAGTGAAACAACGGAAACCATCCATGTAATCTATATCCATCCATATGACGTCACATGGTATATCCTTCTGCCGAAACGTCCTGGCAACCTGAAAGCATGAATGCTCAATCATTTGTGGAGATGCACAAAACAAAATTCCAGAAGGTGTAGATGTAGCTAATAAAGAATGTGTGTGATTGCTACAAATTAATATATCTGTTTATTAAAGTATATCACCAAATATCAGATTATAAAATATATATTAAAAGCTGAATATTTGGTAAAATGTTCTTACTTCATCCTAATTTTCATCCTTGGAGGTTATCAGGTCTCTTAGTAGAGGCCTCCTCCTTTTTGTTTGCTCATTTTAAGTATTCAAAGTTGAATATCATTTCTCCTCCCCCCACCCCCATAAAGAGTAAGCCATAAGGATTTGGCCACTCAAAATTTTGGTTTTGATTGACAGGAAATTCAGAACTAATTGATGGTACTGACCTCAAGAACTCGTCCATCAGACATATAGCTATAGCGACATTGATGATAACCTAATGACCACTTTGGGGGCATGGATACAGTTCCTAGTGCAGAAAAAAGAAGTTAAACTTTTTGACAATTTGGACATGACTCATGAGAAACACAATCTTCTTATTCTAAAAATTAAATTGTGTGCAAGTTTTCACAAAGGCAATATCATCCACATTTTATCTGCTTTGAAGTTCAAACAATTGAAGCCAACATGTTAAACAGAAAATCTAAGATCATGTCATTGTTGTAACTGGGAGACAAGAACAACAAAGACCCTTACCAATTGCATGCGACAAAGATACCAGGACGGCAGTTGGTGAATCAAATGGTCCAAATGTAATAACAGGATAGGATGGTGGAGCTATAAATTTGATAGCAGATTCATTCCTCAAATCCACCTGCAACAAACAACAATAAATCGATTGAGAATATTAACTAAAAAAAAAGTAAAAATATTTAACTGGGTCGGACTTCATGAACATGTACCTCACAGCGGTTGGTGGTGTCAGCGAGAACTCCTAGTGCTTGTCCACTAGGAAGCACTGCAAGCACCCAAGGATGTGATTGGTACAAGGGTGTTGTTTCGGAACCATAACCCCATGCATCCGTGTTCCATGTAAAAATCTGAATGAGAAAGTAATATCAATGATTGGCAAAACCAAGTGTAGTATTTCCAATCAAACAGATCACAATTGGCTTACTCTCTTCCCAGTTCGCTCAAGCTGCCCGCTGACCTCTCCAGTCCCATAGAATGAGGTACCATCAGGGAGCTAGTAACATTCATCAATTTAAAAACATAGAAAATAAATTCAAACCTAAGGGAGACAAAAGAAATGAACTAACCTTAAGCTGAACAACTTGCTGTCCCAGGACAGATTCAAAACTAGGAGTAAATGAAGGGACATTGTGACTACTACCCATAATTGGTGTGTCCCTTTTATTAGAATCCACAAAACTAAGACTTGTAAATGCTGAATTTCTAGCATCTTCTGAACAATCAAATCTTAGGACACCATCCTCCAGTATAGGCTGAAAAACCATATTTCCGGACTTTACATCAGAATTAGAAGCAACCTTCTCTATGATGTCACTTGCCATCCCAGACACCACCAACAATTTGTTACTGTTAAAGAACCTGATTACAAAGAAAGTGGGCTTCGGCTCACTATCACAACAGCTCCTACAGCAGCCACTCTAGGTCACCCTACGTTTCAGCAAGGAAAATAGAAGTTTTAGAATAAAATCAAGATCCTTGACTTTATGCTACTAATTTAATTTATTTCCTTAATTCTATACTACCTTGTTGGTTGACTCTCTATATCATGCATGAGATACAACAGGCAGATTATTGATTTTGACTTTTACACTAAAACCTACAGCAACATTAGTCTAGGTTCTTCCTTCTTCTATATCTCTTCTATTAATTCTTTCTGTTACTAAATGTCTTTTTTCTGCATACCAATATTTGTAGCAAATGTTCATATATATATCAACATAAGCTGACCAAGAACAACAAAGCACCCTAAAATTCAAAACAGAAGCTACACAAATCATTGAAATTATTTTAGCATTTTGGAAAAAAATTATGTATAAAAGGCAAGCTTTACTAATTTACCAAATATATAGAACTTCGATCAAAACACAGATAATAATTACTCGAACTGATGCGAATGAACAAGAATTCTCTAGGAAAGAAAGAACATTAACATGTGAAAAGGAGATGACGGTGGAAGGTCAATTGATCGGATGTGAGGCATCGCATTAATCAAATGGGGGCTAGTTCGCAATACAGTCAACGGTACACTTACTTTATGGCATCCGATATGAACAGAAACAGAGAGATTTACATCATTTTCAAATAAATATTTTAGACTATCATAATTATACATTTATTTTAACAAGGACTGCACATGGGGCTGCACTCTTTATATACAATTCAAAGAAATCTTTTAGACTATTATAATTATAAATTTATTCTAACAAGAAGAGACACATGGGACTGCACTCTTCATATACAATTCAAGGAAAATTTCAAACTATTATGATTAAAGATTTATTCTAACAGGAAGAGACTGCACGTGGGACTGCACTCTTTATATACAATTCAAAGAAATCTTTCAAAGAAATCTTTTAGACTATTATAATTATATATATATATATATTCCTATACTCAGCCTCAGAAGACCTTGAGACAGTTGTTTGATTCTTTGTCTCATAAGACACCAAAAATTCACCTAGGAACATGCAGAATGGTGTTAAAGATCTTCTAGTATCAGCACAAAAGGCTCAATCAACATCTGAATAGCATATCAGATTAACTGAACTGTTTCCTGAATAGAAGAGTCCATGAGAAGGAAAACTGTAGATATTTCACTAGTCGTAGTGCAACACCCCAATGTAGACAAAGAGATTCGGGCATAAAATTCCAAATTTTTTTCACAAAAACGGGAGATTCCATTTTACTACCTTCTGAAATAATCAATTTGACACATTTTTCCATAGGTGTCTTGGAAGCTTGACACCTATCAAACCTACATCATATAATGTCAAGAACATATTAACGTTGATAGACATAGATTCCCCCTTAGTTTTGGCAATTTCCAGTCCCAAAAAAGTATTTGGTAATACTCATGTCCTTGTTTTGAACAACCAATTCCCATAATAAATCTTGAACGTCCAACACATGGGTTCCAGCTACAAGAACATCAACATAGATTTAACACAAACACTGTGAAAGTAGAATAATTTGCCTCATTTCCATATATTGTATGAAAAGGAGATTTCCATTGTAAGATATGTGTAAGCAAAAGATTGACAAGATGTACACATTTTATACAACTAAAGACCATCTATCTATCTATCTATCTATGACAATGAACTTGTATAAGGAACGTGTCGTTTGTTTCAGAAATCAAGAAATACTGAGACTTCTCGCGATATGCGGACATGGGTTCCACCACTTGGGACTGCGTCGATATTTGGCTTCAGATTAGTGCCAACTGCCCCTTATGTAGAACAAGCATCTCCCGTCGTCGAAAGAGATGCCCGAAGGATCTGATCGTTCGTGACACCCATTTCCTCGCCGAGAGATCGATGCCCATATTGAAAGACAGACGCCGCCCTGCACTAATCGCCGCAACCTTTGTTTCCTCTTCCATAGCTTCCAAGTTCCATCTTTACCAATTTCCCCGTATCTTCATTCATGCATCACATGTACAGAAAACCCATTTCAGTTCTTGCATCATCTTGGTCGAAAATGGATGGATTAGGTCTAAGAAAATATATATATATTTATCGCTAATGTAACGGTTACTTATAGAGAGCTTTAAAACATATATCATTATTAAAAGAATATTAGATTTATGAATGAGGTCGCGTTATTTTTTTAATTTATCTACTATTTCTATCTACCACTTATTTTAATTAAATTAACCATTATTTTTTAAATTATAAATTTTTTACAATAATTATATATAATTTATTTATATTTATAAAATAAATAATTTTAAATACAATATTTTTAATATGTTATTTTTAAACTTTATAATAAATTATATATATATATATATATATATATATTAAAAATGTAGAATGTTTAAAAGTTAATATGGGAATTTAAGAAATCTATGAAATTACAAAAATCTTACCACTAATTCTAATTTTTATATTGAGTGATAATTTAAATGTTAAATTTTGTTAATCTTGTTGTATAATAATATAATTTTATAATTATATCTAACTCTTTTTATTTAAATTATTTTAAACTTTTTAATATTATTTTTGTTAGATAAAAGAGTTATAAAAGTTATATTAAAGAGTTATAAAAAAATAATAAATAAGAGAGGTATTAATAATTATAATTATAAAATTATATTATTTTTTATTTTTTTAAATTATTAAAAATAATAAAATAAACATGACAAAGTACGAGATGGAAAATAAAATAATAATAATAAAAATATGAAATATATATATATATATAATACGCTTTGGCTATATTGTTTTAAATTTTATCAATTTAATATTAAATCTTGTTAAAAAAAAATATTTTATAAAAAAAATAATTATTACATATATATTAACTTTCAAACATTCTAATTTTTTTAAAATATATAAATTTATTAAAGATATGACTGTGATGATGAATAAATTTAATAAATAATATCCCAAATCTCATTAAGTAAAATATTTGTCCCTTGTCGCAGAAGTTGACAACTTTAATGGGGTTGTTTGCTGTTGTAGATGATCTTACAAATTTCAAGGGCACTTGCTCCACCACCTGTCTTTGTATGATCCAAAAAAAGATCACATTTCAAGCAAGTTTATAGCAGAATTATCAATTATTACTTCAAAAAGATAGATTAGATTCGTCGATAAAAATGAAAAATGGAGAAGGCTGTACTGTTGTGCTCGAGTAACAGATGCCATAAATTAAATTTGTCGCCGACTGTTGTATTGCGGACAAAACCCCATTTGATTTATGCGATCCCACCGACCCATTTCACAACTTCGGATAAAAAAGCAGCAGCAGCAGCAGCCTTTCCTCTGTTCCGATCGATTGTTCTTCCGTCCTCATCTCCTTTTCACATGTTAGCGTTCTTCCTTTCCTCCTCAATTGTTCTTCATTCGCATCAGTTCGAGTTATTCTCATCTGGGTTTTTTTATCCAACTTATATATTGGGATTTGGGAAGAACTAATAAACGTTTGCCTTTTATGCATAAATTTCTACCAAAGTGGTAAAATATATGCACATGCTAGTGAGAATTGTTGTTCATTCGCATCAGTTCGAGTAGTTATCATATGGGTATTGATCGAACTTATATATATATTGGGAAGAATTAGCTTTTATGCATCAATTTCTCCCAAAATGACTGTTTGCTTCTGTTAGGGATTTTAGGGTTCCTTGTTCTGCTTGTTAAGTTTATGTTGACATGTTTAAGAATTTGCTGTAAATATTGGAATGCAGAAAAAAAAGGTTTAGTAACAGGTTGATGGTGTCTGGGATGGCAAGTGACATCGAAGAAACTGCTGCTAATTCGGATGTAAAGTCCGGCACTATGGTTTTTGAGCCTATACTGGAGGACGGTGTCATAAGATTTGATTGTTCAGCAGATGCTAGAAATTCAGCATTTCCAAGTCTTAGTTTTGTTGATTCTAAGAAAAGGGACACACCAATCATGGATAGTAGTTACAATAATGTCCCTTCATTTACTCCTAATTTTGAATCTGTCCTGGGACAGCAAGTTGTTCAACTTAAGGTTAGTTCATTTCTTTTCGTTTGTTTCGTGTTTTTCTATGTTTTAATTGATGAGTGTTATTATCAGCTCCCTGATGGTACCTCATTCTATGGGACTGGAGAGGTCAGCGGACAGCTTGAGCGAACCGGGAAGAGAGTAAGCCAGTTGTTGTGGTTAGAAATATTACACTTGCTTCTGCCACTATGTTATTGATAATTTCTCATGCAGATTTTTACATGGAATACGGATGCATGGGGTTATGGTCCCGAAACAACATCTTTGTACCAATCACATCCTTGGGTTCTTGCAGTGCTTCCTACTGGAGAGGCACTAGGAGTTCTTGCTGACACCACCAACCGCTGTGAGGTATATATTCATGAAGTCCGAGCCAGTTTATTTATTTTTAGTTAATATTTTCAATCGTTTTATTATTGTCTGTTGCAGGTAGATTTGAGGAATGAATCTATTATCAAATTTGTTGCTCCATCATCCTATCCTGTTATTACATTTGGACCATTTGATTCACCAACTGCCGTTCTGGTATCTTTGTCGCGTGCAATTGGTAAGGAAATAGTTGCATGGTCTTATATTGTGGTTAAACATTTTGGCGGCAATGCTTTGAACTTCAAAGGAGATAAAATTTTGATGATGTTTCCTTTGTGAAAACTTGGACTAAATATAATTTGTAATAAGAAGATTGTGTTTCTCATTAGTCATATCAAAATTGTCAAAAGGTTTTCCAGCCCATAACCGAAAAACAAGTAATTTGTCCTAGGAATTATTTCAAAATTGTTATTGTTTTGCAGACTTCAAAGAATAAAGTTTTTTTTTTCTGCACTAGGAACTGTATCCATGCCCCCAAAGTGGTCATTAGGTTATCATCAATGCCGCTGGAGCTATATGTCCGATGCACGAGTTCTTGAGGTCGGTATCATCAGTTAGTTCTGAATTTCCTCTGCCACTTCCCTCTCTCTCAAAATCAGTTTTTGTACTGGCCAAACCCACTCTATATGGGGATAATTATTGAGCATTCATCATACTTTTTCAGGTTGCCAGGACATTTCGGCAGAAGGATATACCATGTGATGTCATATGGATGGATATAGATTACATGGATGGTTTCCGTTGTTTTACTTTTGACAAGGTGTGTATAACCCTAATAGTGGGTTTACTTATGGTCAATTATCTGATGTGAACTTTTTTAGGATAAATTTTTGAACTTCCAAAAATATATTGTTAGGTCCAATCATGATTCCTATCCTTTGTTGCTCAATATGGACAGGAGCATTTCTCTGATCCAGTTTCCTTGGCAAAAGATCTTCATGATACGGGATTCAAAGCAATCTGGATGCTTGATCCTGGTATTAAACGCGAAGAAGGTTATTTTGTTTATGATAGTGGCACCAAAAACGATGTATGGATTCAAACTGCAGAAGGAAAGCCTTTCGTTGGTATACACATCAATCCAGGAATTGAATATTAAAAAAATTAAAATGACTTGAGAGTTTTTAACTCTTTATTCTTTGTAGGGGATGTTTGGCCTGGTCCTTGTGTTTTTCCGGACTTTACACAGTCCAAAACTCGTTTATGGTGGTCTAGTCTTGTTAAAGAATTTGTCTCTAATGGTGTTGATGGAATATGGAACGACATGAATGAACCAGCAGTTTTCAAAGTATTGATCAAAACTCTTGTTTCTTCTTCTTCTTTTTTTCTAATCTTTTGATGTCTCATAGCAGCACTTTTTTTTTGTGGCAGACTGTAACAAAAACGATGCCTGAGAGTAATATTCATAAGGGAGATACTGAACTTGGTGGCTGTCAAAAACATTCACACTATCACAATGTATGAATCCTAAACACTGAACTTATCTATTTCAATCTATGTAAATTATACATATGCTATCTTTTGTTCTTGTTTTTTAATTCATTATTAGATATCTTTTGTTCTTGTAATTGTATTAAACTTGTAACTGCTGGGGCTGTTGCTTTAACTCTGTTGAAATACTTAGATTCTTTTTATGTGCAAATGCATTCCCTTTGTTTAATAAATAAAAGTCCAATGGCACTTACAAGTGGAAAAGGGCAAAAGAAAATGTTAGCTAATTATCTATACGGAGTCAAATGTGAAATCAAAGCAGCATAATTGCATCACCAAAGATAGCATCTACATGAGAATGCTAGAACCCAGTTAGCTTGATAGTTTGAGAACTTTACCTCAAAATGATGCAGCAGACCGTGATGGCTTTTTATTGCAGGTTTATGGAATGCTAATGGCAAGATCAACCTATGAAGGAATGAAGTTGGCTAATGAAAATAAGCGACCTTTCGTTCTTACTAGAGCTGGGTTTTTGGGAAGCCAAAGGTATGCTGCAACTTGGACTGGAGACAACCTTTCAACATGGGAGCACCTTCATATGAGTCTCTCAATGGCACTTCAACTGGTAAGAAAGATTGAACATTTTGTGTTGTCTGACCATCCGTCATCACTTTACAAACTCAATATTTAACATCTTTATAAGTGTATGATTATGTTTAAAAATGCATGGCTCTAATGAAGATTTGGCTTTCCAGGGGCTAAGTGGCCAGCCTCTTTCAGGACCTGATATAGGAGGTTTTGCTGGCAATGCAACACCTAGACTATTTGGAAGGTGGATGGGCATAGGAGCCATGTTTCCATTTTGTCGCGGACACTCAGAAGCTGGCACTACTGATCATGAACCTTGGTCATTTGGGAAAGAGGTTTGATATGATGAAACCTGTTTTTAATTTTTTTTAATCTTTGAGGATTCAAAGCTGGTTCTATCATCAGAGACAATAAGACAAAAAAAAAGCACCCCTTTTTTATTTTGATCTTGTTTCCTTTTTATTTGAGACATTTAGTATTAAATTTAAACTAATCTTTCAGTTTCCCAATTTGTAGGGTAGCTTAGAATTTCATCTACTGTTCTTTGATGAACAGTTACTACAACATTATGTTTAAAATCATAGCTTACAGTTCTCTTGAATCTCCAATTGATATATTTCAGTGTGAGGAAGTGTGTCGTCTGGCTTTAAAGCGACGTTATCGTCTTTTACTTCACATATACACACTGTTCTATATTGCACATACAAAGGGTATTCCTGTGTCAACTCCTACTTTCTTTGCTGGTGGGTGCACATTCTATTGAATAAACTAACATAATATGCTGATTAAATTAGTGTTTTAAACACCCAAGTAGTGTTGAGTAAATTGTTTTTACACAGATCCAAAAGATCCAAAATTAAGGAAAATAGAGACATCCTTTCTACTTGGGACACTTCTAATAAGTGCAAGGTTTTCTTCTCTCTTTTTGCCGCCTTTTACTTTTGTTTTACCATTCACACACAGTTTGCTTCTTCCAGTTTTTCCTATTAATAAGCTATTCTTCAAACCAACAGCACAAGGAGAGATCTTGGGTTAGGTCAAGTGCAGCATGTGTTGCCCAAAGGCATCTGGTTGGAGTTCGATTTTGATGATTCGCATCCGGTATCCATTAACATAAAATATTTCATCCTAATCTTCTCAACGTTTTTTTATTTTTTAACGTATATGCATGTCTATAATTCAGGATTTACCTGCACTGTATTTACAAGGTGGATCTATAATTCCTTTGAGCCTTCCGCATCAGCATGTTGGGGAAGCTAATCCAACCGATGATTTGACACTCCTTGTGGCCTTAGATGAACAGGGTAACTTGATCATTTTTAATCTATTATTATATAGGTGTATTTTGACAGTGTGTTTTGTCAATTTCCTATTCAAATGTTGAACCTATGAATGAATGAATTGGAAGGTAAATCAACGGGGGTGCTTTTTGAAGATGAGGGGGATGGATATGAATTCAAATCAGGTGGATATCTTTTGACAACATATGTTGCTGAACGTGTATCTTCAGTTGTTACTGTGCGAATCTCTCACTCGGAAGGTTTTGTCAAGAGGCCAAACCGCCGTTTACATGTGCAATTGTTACTCGGAAAATGTGCAAAAGTATGTACCACCCTTAGAATTCATATTAGTTCACACACTCTTTCCCCGAATTCATATCTTTCTATAACATCCGTCTTTTTTTCTGAAAAACTTCAACAGCTTGATGCTTGGGGCACTGATGGAGAGGTACTTGAAATAGAGATGCCTTCAGAAAATGAAGTTTCCAGTTTATTGTCTGCAAGTGAGATTAAGTACACGACTCGCCTGGGTAAATATGTCTTTTCCTATTTTCCTCTGTTGATTTTTTTGGGAAATTTCAACTTTTGTATAACTCAGATTTTCGAGTGTCTACAATTAGAAAGCAAGATCCTTATTTATTATTTAGTAATAATCTGTTACGTGAATGAATTATATCAATAGACTTTTCGTAGTATAAATGCTAACTGAATGATCTTGAATAAATAGTGTTATTATTCATTTCCCAACAGAAATTGCAAGGTGTATTCCAGATGTTGAGGAGGGTCCAGGGACTAAAGGAGGAGAGCTGTCTAGGAGCCCAGTTGAGCTGCAAAACGGTGTTTGGGCTCTTAAGATTGTTCCTTGGATTGGCGGTAGAATTATTTCCATGTCGCATATTCCTTCAGGTAGGTATACAATGAGGGTAACTTCATTATTATGAACATGGACTTGTTGTTCATTTCTATATTGTGCATGTAAAAGGTACTCAATGGCTCCATAGTAGGATTGAAGTTGATGGATATGAAGAGTATAGTGGTGTTGAGTACCGGTCTGCTGGATGTTCCGAGGAATACAATGTTATCGAGTAAGATCCCTAATTCTTTAGCGAGCGGCGGTTTGTTAAAGTTATTTTTAAAGTCGATTGAATGATTGATCATTTTCTCTGTTTTAGACGAAATCTTGAGCAAGCAGGAGAGGTGGAGTCTCTTAAGATGGAGGGTGATGTTGGTGGTGGATTGGTTCTTGAAAGGGAGATCTCTTTCCCAAAAGATAAAACCCAAGTTTTCAGAATTGACTCGGCCATTCTAGCACGTAATGTGGGTGCTGGTTCTGGAGGATTTTCCAGGTACATCTCATTTCTTTATGTTAGCTTAAGCGGCTAGCTTGTTGTTTATCTGTGTATTATTATTATGCAGGCTTGTTTGCTTGAGGGTGCATCCTTCGTTTTCACTTTTACACCCTACTGAAACTTATGTTTCGTTTACATCACTGAATGGGTTGAAAAAAGAAGTTTGGCCAGAATCTGGCGAGCAATACTTTGAAGGCGATCTTCGTCCCAATGGTAACTTCTCTAACTGGCAAGCACACACAAAATGAACATTTTTCAGAACATATATTATCTAATTACTTGTATAATAATAATAATAATGTATAGGTGAATGGATGCTGGTTGATAGATGTCTGGGCTTGGCTTTAGTGAACTTCTTCGATATAAAAGAGGTCTTTAAATGTCTGATTCATTGGGGAACTGGGACTGTTAATTTAGAGCTTTGGTCTGAAAACAGGCCTGTTTCTGCACAATCTCCTCTTTCGATTTCACACGAATACGAGGTCAGACAAGTTGCAAAGTAAGTAATCCTTTAATAAACTCTCAAACTATTATATATGTATGTATGAAACATGATATTATTCAGGTTACAAATAATCTTATTTAAGATTGATCAATCAATCGCCTGGAAATATTGACATATGTATATATACATAATAAATGATAAATAGTGAAGCTTTTTTTATCAATGAAAGTCGAGCGGAGCAGGGAAGTCTTTGAGTTCATGGCCCTGAACATGGATATCCTAAGAAGAATCAAACAAGGAAAGATTTAGAAAACCAATTTATATATGTATTATGTATGTATGTGTGTATAAGCTTCAGAGAATTAATTACTAACCGCAGCAAAGTGGTTTGTATCGCGATGATGACACTCATCTGCTCTAATCACCACGACCACATCCCTGAGGGTAGCATCTGCTGGGAGGCGCCAATAGTCTATTGCAATAGCCGGCGCGGGAATATTCTCAAACTTTCCATTATCAATGTCCTTGAGGAACTCGGTGTAGGAGTTAACTGCCTCTTCTTCTAGATAACCCGCAATCCGATGTGCGATCTTTGGGGAGGCTAAGTAAGTCACGAAGTAGGCGTTGAAGAAAACACCTTGGGCGGCGAAAACCAATGCCCGCTCGTACCACTTAGGTTTGGAGAGTTCGATGAACGTCATGAGGTGCATCCTCTCGTTCTCAGCCTCTTCTAAGAGAGCTTTGATCCATCCGCCGCTATGCTCGAACCTCCGAAGTGATTTGCAGTGGAGGAGCATTCCTCCCACCATTCCTGGGACGGCTGCCACCGTCTCCAGCAACAAGGCGTGGCACATGTGTCGTCTCTGTCGATTTAACAAATAAGAACTAAATTTTGAAAATTAACAAGATCGGAATCGAGATAAGTATAGAAATCCTACCTGAAAGAATAAGTAAGTTGGGTATTTGGCGACTTGAACGGCCCAGTAAGCAAATTTGTCAGTGAAATTGTCGGCAGAGTGGTGCTTCTTCACGTCAATGGAGACGTCTGGATTGTAAGATTCCCATGGCTGTATAAAAGAATGATTGATTGATTGATTAGTGGTTATGAATAAATCCAAAAAAGAATGCTTTTTTATTTCATACCCTGAAACAGTTCCATTTCCATGGGGAGCCGTCTTCTTTGGTCATCTTGGGTGGAGCAATGCCCCAGTAACTGGATATGACTTTTCCGTCCGTCTTCTTCTGTTCATCATCTTTCCCGTCGGCCGGAGTTCCGCCGGAGCTGCTGAAGCTCCGAGAACCTAGAACAGTTATCCTTGTAGCAGGTATGGATGAAGACTTGTTGGCGGCGCCGCCGACAAGAGCAATTGTGGGATTGGAGGAGAATTGTCTGCTGATCAGCTGCTGCCGGAGAAGTAATCCCGACAGCTTGTTTATGGCGTTGCGGTTGTTGGCCAACATTTTAGTAAATTAATGAATCGGAAAAAGAAAATGATAATTTGAATTTGATGAATGATTTCAGAGCCTTTGTTTATATTTATATTTATATATATTTATTTATTTATTTATTGTGAGAGAAGGACTTTTTTGACTTTGAAAAGTAAAAGAAGATAATTGACTTTTCCTTCCAAATTCTATATGACCATAGAACTAACCTCGGTTCCACTAGAAAGCTCCTTTCTAATGATCGAAAAAATAAATTTTATATTAAACAAATCAAAAAATATTTATAATTTATATCATAATTCTATAAAAAAAAAAAATACATTAAAAAATAACTACAAATTTTAATCTTAATAATTTTTATTATATATAGGGCAATTGTTATTTGAACCACAAAATTGGATGGTTTTCACTCAAAGAGGTTTTTGATGTATTTTTTTAAATTGAGTATTGTTTTTAAGATTTATGCATTTTAAGTTGTTAAAATTGATTTAAATGACTGCAAAAATGTGTAATTTAACGAAGGATTTGAAAAATTTTAAATACATATAAATTTTGTATTTATTTTTCAAATAACTTTATAAAAATATAATATTATTTATTATCAATTTAGATATATTTATATTTGTGTTTTAAATTTAATATTTTTTTTTTTAAATATCAATATTTTTTGAATTCTTTAAAAAATATATTAAAAATTAGAGAATTTAATATTTTATTTGTACATATATAATTAATTAATTAAGAAAATAAAAGTGTCAGGTAAGAAAAACTTTTATTTATTTTTTTAGAAAGTCTTAAATTATTAAAATTATAATAATTAAAACATTATATTACCATTTAAAGTACTAACCCTAATATATAAAAATTACAAATTTGAGACTCATGCCGTCATTGCGTATATAATTTGAGAGAAAAGGGAAGGAAAAGAAGATAATTGACTTTTTCCTTACTTTCTATACGAGTATAAAACTAGACTTCACCAGAAAGTTCCTTCAAAATTTAGTCCTATAAAATAATCTCTATTATGTTAATAAATAAATCTCATATAAGATTTAAAGAATTAATTTTATATTAAACAAATAAAAAAAATATTTTTAATTTATAACATAATTCTATAAAAAAAATATTTACAAATTTTAATCTTAATAATTTTTTATGAGATAACATTTATGTTGAAAGTTGTAATCAGCTGGTTAGGAGGAGAGTTATTTGAATAAATGGAAGATTTATTTAAATTTGGTATAATTTTTTTAAGGGTGAATATCTTGAATTAAAAATAATTTAAAAAGTTATTAATATAATAAATAACTAAAAATTTAAAGAAAATAAAAATATTTTAATTAATTATACACTACTGATTAAAATAATAATAATAATAATAATTTATTTAAATAAATTAAACACAACAGAAAGAAAAAAAAAAAAAGTGACTTATCAAATAAATGTTAAGGCGGTTATTATGATTGTGACTAAGACGTGTTCAATTTGGATTTGTGTATATATATATATATATATATATATAATATATAATGTGTGTCCTCCAAGTAAAAATGAGATAGGATCATATAATAATATTCATTCACACGTCCCCACCAAACCTAACCACGTTGACTTTTCAAATATTTGTTTTGAAGTGATTTTATTTGTTTTTTTTCTTTATTTTTTTTCAGATTTTAATTGTTATTGAGAGAAACGTTTACGAGGAATTGTTTTATATAATACCTTTTTAAAAAATAAAATAAAAACTCAGGATCATAAATCTATTAAAAAATTAAAATAACTGATAAAGAGTTTTGTCAAGGAAAGAGTGGAGAATCATAGCAGAAACTTCTGAATTCCTCAAAATAAAATAAAAAATTGCATACAAAAATTATAAAAATAATAGTTATGGATTAAATAATAATACTATCTGGGTTCCAATTTTTTGATCTACTATAATTTTGAAGAAGAGATAATAAAAAGCCTTAAAATATATTAGTATATTATAATGAAAAATATGTGTTTTTTT
This sequence comes from Impatiens glandulifera, assembly GCF_907164915.1. Taxonomy (NCBI): domain Eukaryota; kingdom Viridiplantae; phylum Streptophyta; class Magnoliopsida; order Ericales; family Balsaminaceae; genus Impatiens; species Impatiens glandulifera. The sequence continues at coordinate 2,420,074 of NC_061864.1, forward strand.
AATATTATGACTAATATATTAAGTAATATTATTGACGCGAGTCAATAAAATGATGTTTTTACAAGACCTAAGATGTAAGTTTTGTTAGACGTTCATGACAATAGAAAGTTTTAACCCAATAAACATAGAGAAGTGTTATAACACAATAATACTCATCTAGCAAATGCAATCCCACAACTTACAGTCGACATTTTGTTGATCAACTCGTCTTAACAACAACAACAAATGCATCAAACCCGAAAGTAACGTTTGTTTTATTTCATAAGCTACAAACCTCTTACCAGTCTAAGTTTTCTGCTTCCTTCACCCATCTGCATTATCAATATATTACCAAATCAACAATGATGCAAAGAAGATTTAAGTAAAATAATTCTTCTATTGAGTGTTTTTTTTTCTGACTAACCATTTGGAGAGGAATTCCTGGTAGAGATCTCAGATGAAGTTTCCGGTCCAGAGATTGACAGGCGAGTGTTGGAGAAGGAGCTTTTGTTATTGTTGTACCATAAACCTTTATTACCAGCAGTTGTTGCCCCCTCATCGAGGAAATCCCTCATAGCATAATGATGATGCTCTTCCTCCTCTTTCCCCAGTGAGGAGGTAATGTCGCTCCTGAAAAGGATATGTTGTTGTTGCTGCAAACTAATTGGCTCATAATCTGAACGCATGTATAGTTCACGGGTTTCATTCTGCAAAGAAGAACCACCATATCTCAAATTTGAATGGTTCACATTCTGTGAAGGCATTAGTCGCCATGTATCATCAACAACATTAGCAGCCCTTGCACTGCCCCCGTCGGGAGATAAGTTTTGTTCATAAGCTTCTGACGACTTCACTCCTTGGAAATACCTGCTTTTCATGTTAGAATTATTTTAGCTCTCAAATCCCTTCATCAATTAATATCACGTTGATTGACAGATAGAAAACATAGATTTCATAGACATGGGAAAGAAAATGAAATACTCTTCTAAGCAGATCCTGCATATAGTATAATGAATACAAATCAATGTTTAAGAGACAATGTGAAAGGAGAATAGAAAATGAGAATAAATTCTCAACTTGAAAAAGCATGATACTTAATCTGAACCAAAGGATAAAGAGTTAACTAAAGGAAGATGGTTTGAAAAAATTGTTCATAGTCGACATAAATTCAACTTATAGCTAGCTAGCATTCCTTGGAAAGCTCATGACAAAATATAAGGTGAGTAATTTAAATTGGTTGAAGATGATTCATGTACATTGTCCAGAGGTGAAAATGAAACACTTGGGCATCTTCTATCTAAATGCACTTAAATAAATGTATGGAGATTAATGATGCTTCTAAAAATGAAACAATATCAAGGAATGGATGATTCTAAGAACTAGGGCAAAAGTTCCTTTTCAAATCTATACAAGTGTACGATTTATAGCTTGCATTTATGAAATTTGGAAGAAAGTAATACAATTATATTTGGGAACAAGAATAGAAGCAATGAAAAAATATAGAAGAGGTACAAAAATGTGTTATTGTTCAAAGTGGAACCTCAAGCAAAGAAGCAAAATCTTTAAAAAATGAGTTACTATTCTATGAATGAGGTTCTAATCCTTCAAAATGATGGTGAACTAGTTGATCTGAAGAATGAAGTAATGTTCAATACAAAGTCTTTGTGGATGTAAGTAGAAGTGTAATAGTTCCATGTTCATGTGTTTCATAAACGTTTGCTATTGGCAATTTTAATAAAAGGGACTTTATTTTCTCAAAAATAAAAACAACACGTCTTTGGTGATGAACCAAACAACAGCTTGTATCCAGATCAAGACAAGAAACAACCCATCAATTTTTGAATCTGTATCTTAGGTTAAGTTTAGTTTTCAAACATAATCTCATCGAGATACGTTTATGGATCCATAATTTTGTATCCAGATGTTTTCAGAGAAAACCTTCTTCTTTAACTTTCTCATTCGTGTGTATTCATTTATTTCCTGAGAAATGAGAGATGGTTTAGCCAATAAGATAAACTGTTTTTTGAGGGTTAAAAAAAGGATATTACCTAAACTCCTTATCAGTGGAGTGAGTGGAGTCATCATCATAAGGGGAAGGATCCACCTGCAATTTCAACAAATGATTTCTAAACAATGAAGAGCCTTCTTGGTTAGCAGCAATGGAATGGAAAGGAAGACTCTGAAAACTTCCACTTCCTCCTCCATTGCTCCCAGAAAAGCTTGATATCACAGTTGTTGACGATGACGAAGACTGAGAGCTCGATTGAGATTCCACAAGCTTTCTTGAACGGTTACGGCCCCTATGCATGTGCCGCTCACAGTATTTGGAGTCTGGATATGCATCTTTCGAGCACCTCCACTTCTTTCCATCAGTCCTTCTACACCTACCTGGCTCCGGATCAATCTTCTTCCCATAGTAGGAACAATATCCCACTACAATCATGAAACATTAACCAATTTCAGTTTCTCAATCTCATTACCTAACCTAAACTATACTTGTTCGTATATCAAACACTAGATCCAAATTAGGACAAGCAAATCATTCATCGTCCAATTAAAATTACAAATCTCAAGAAATATCTTATTAGGTTAATCTAGGTGTATTACTTAGAAATCATTAATTCGCAAAATTAGGTAAGGAATTAGGAAATGAATCTTCTCTCTTACAAGAGGAGTGATGAAAGAACCTCGCCGAGAGCGATTCCAAGCTCCGTCGGATCGGAAGAAGAAGGTCAGGTGGAACAGGTAGTCCAGCCACTAAATACTTATATATCAAAGCTTGATGCTCCAGTTCCTGCCATTGCGCTGCCGTGAACGGCGGACGCAAATCCACAACGCCGACTGCCGCCACTGACGACGTACTACTAGTCATTTCTATGTAAGCAATCAATCGACGCGCTCTCCTCTCGTCTAGTCTCGTCCTAGACCTGTTAAAGTTGAGTTGAGGTATCAAACCTGCAAGAAAATGACGATAAACTGTCAATCAGTGTAAAGAGGATGATATAGTATAGAACAGGAGAGCAGAGGTTACCTCGTGGGGGAACAGGTATAGGGTTCGGCCGCAGAAGAGCAAGCAGCGGAAGGAGAGAGAGAGAGAAGAGAGAAGAGAGAGAGCCTTTGAAGGCGCACATAAGTGTGGGGGCCTCCTCCTCTCAGTTCGATGCTTTCTACTTCTCCGCCATTACTACTGCAACGATAACTCCGCCTTAACGGCTTATTTAACTAATTAATTACAGTTTCTTATTCTTAAGCAACCGCCCCAACAATAATAATAATAATATACTTTCTTTTTTAAAATATTAAATTTTTACATATCAAACAAACAAATTCATTAATTATCATTATTGTTTTCTTGCACTTTAATTCGTCCTCTCTCTCTCTTTATAATAATTATATATATATATATATATATATATATATATATATATATATATATATATATATATATATATATATACAGAATGTCTTCAATGTTACTTCTTCTCATCATCCTTTTACTTTTTTCACTTGTACTCACATATACTTTCTTCTAAAGTTTATATCAGTGGTCCTTATTATAATCATTATTCTTTTTTTACTTAACTTCATAAATTCGTATAGATGTAACTAAGTTTGAAATATATTTCTATCTATCATTTTATTTGAAATTGTTTTTATATATTTATTTTTTTGTCTAAATTTATGCCTTAAATATATAAAATCAATTAAAATGTTATAAGATTTTAATTTGTGTTGAAAATATAAAAAAAAAAATCTCTTACACGAAGTATATATATATTTTAAGTTATATTGCGGTGGGGAGCGACTTTTCAACCTCATTCTCAAACGACAATACATTTGTTTTGTTTCATTTCAAGACAATAATGTTGCAAACTAAAGCGACGACGAGATTGTTTCTCATTCCTATTTAAATATTGTGTGTTTGTGTTGTATCCCATAAATTATTTCTAAGTAATAACAAATATTGGTTTTGAATGAGAGGAAGATGTCTGGTATTAATATAGTTAAAATGTAAATAATATGATAGAGATTACGAAATATAAAATATGATATCGTAATACAAAAATCGAAATATGTTTGAATCAGGCGGCTATACGTGACTTACACTGAACTATCATCTTAATGAAATAAATGGAGAATGAGAATGAATGTAATTTGATTTGAAGACGAAACGAGTTTATTAGTCAAAAATAAGTTTCAATTTAAATATGGGAAACACAATCTGGTTAAAATTTGTGGCCGATCGATAATTTTAAATTAGTTATCAAGATGTTCAAATTTCGACCATAGAATAAGAATGGTTGTTATTATGAGTTAGGTTTTTATTTTGTACTACTTGAAATAGCTTGATTATTTTAATAAAAAAATAAATGTAAAATGGGTAAATTTCAAACAAAATCAAGTAGTTTTAATTAAATGTAAGGGAAGCATTATACATGTTATTATTATTTTTTACCTGGCTATAATCTTGAGGGATCTTTTAAATCACAGAATTCTCAGTGAAATAGAACATAATTTTTTTATATATATTAGGTGATGTTTTCATTTAAAGTATTTTTAAGTACCTAACTAGACAGATTCTTAAACTAAATCAAACTAAACTATTTTTTTTTTTTTATGTTTTCAAATAATCATGTTTATTTTGAGTGGAGGTGGTGATATTGATAATATACATATATATAGCGAAGCTCTGCTGTGATGTATGCCCACTAATCATCCAAAAAAATTGCTACTTTCAGAAGTTAAAAGATGATTGGTCCCCCCATGGTAGTAAATCTTTTACATTGTTTTTGCTGATGTATGGTTATTTTTTACCATTTTTTACAGCTCATGGAGTCAAGTTCAAGGATGATGTAGAGAGATAGAGAAGAATGGTCCCTTGTAATTTAAATTACTTCAACAAATAAAATTAAAAAAATCCTTACTTGTTAAATGATCAAATAAGAACCAAAATTAGTTATGAACCTAATTTTTTTTAATTATAATTTCAGTTTAAATTAAACTTCGACAACAATCATATTTAGTGGACAAAATAATTATAATACTTTATAGAGAAAAGAGAAAAAATAAAGTAGGTATAAAATAGGTAAATAAGATTAAAAACATCAATGATTTTTTTTTTTTTTTTTTTTTTTTACAAAAAGACACTTTTTCTCTCTCTAGTTTTTATTTTTTAGAAGGTCATTTATATAAATTTAATTGAATGAAATTTAATTTCTTATAAATGTTAAGAGAAAGAAAAAAAAAAATGGAATTGATAATATGCTCAAACAATTAAAATAATGAAAAGTTTAATTATTTAATAAAAAATATTAATATTTAACATAAAAATAAATATTAAAAAAATAATAATAATTTAGTTATTAATTTAGGGGATAATTGATATTCTTACCTATTATGTACTAATTATAATATTGATCCCTATGTATTTTTTTAGTAGGAATAATTTATATTTTTATGAATTATTTAATTCCAAAAATGTTACAGAATGTTTAACACTAAAATTTGTCATTTGTATCTCAAAGTGCAATTACTATGATGTTGGCTGAAGGAAATCCATTAAATCTGAGGGAGACCTGATTGTTTATTGAAATTTAGGATTTATTTATTAGTGAGTTATTTAAAAATAATGATTTGTGACTGTTTTGAGTAAGTATAGAATTTTATTTTATTTTTGATAAAAATCTTAATTTGTTTTATTATATAAAGATAAAAATAATTTTACTTTTTAAAATAAATGATATTTTAATATTTTATTAATGAATTATGTGATGAATAAAAAAATGTGAAATTATAATTTTCTTATTATATTGAGATTATTTAAATAATAATTAACCAAGGCTTAAGAGACATTTAAATCCTATGAGAGATACCTTTATATTTTTTTTTTTTTTATATATATATATATATATATATGGTTAATACATGATCATTTTAGTATTTTAATAAATAAAAAGAATGTTATAGATGAAAGGATAGTTAAATTTTAGATTAAAATTCTTAAAATAACAATATATATATATATATATATATATATATATTGTTTGATATATATATATATATATATATATATATATATATATATATATATATATATATATATATATATATATATATATATATATATATATCAAACAATATATATATATATATATATATATATCAAACAAGATCTAATGGTTGTTTTCATCTCATTTACTTTCTCCTTTTTGTCAAATATATATATATACCAAAAGTGAAATTATATAAAGTGCCTTAATTACATACTTTGAAGACTTTGTTTGGATTTTTTTTTATAAATAACTCATAAGATTATTTAAATAACATTATTTGGATGGAAATACTAAAAAATTTTATTTATATTGGTAAAAATATTAATATATAATGAATAAGTTATTTTTAATAAATAAAAAATATTTGAACTGATTAATTAAGTTATATAATTAATAAGAGAATAAACTATTTAAATAATTCAAGTCCTTGCTACTTGCTGGGCCTTAATTAGGTTGATTCAATTCCGCTTGTATGAATCAAAGACTTTGCATTTACTTTTATTTTCTAGATTTTGTACACATGACAAATTGACATCAATTCATAAATATCCATTATTTTAAATAGACCAATTCCTAAGAGCATTAATTATCTTCATGTTTAAGCTTGAGTTAGACTACCATAATTTAAGAGCATTGAGAAAATAAGTAAGTGGTCAAGTGTTTATTTTCCCCAAAGTTTTTTTTTACTTGTTCACGTTTTAATTTTAATTTTAATGTTTTATAACTATTTTTATTTTATACAATCGTAAACATCTATCAGCGAACTGTCAATTTTGAAATAAACTTACTCAATATAGATTCAATAATATATTTTTTCGCCCAAATATCCAAAAGCTTCAGTATAAAGAATTCTGAATTGAAATTGTAACGGCAAATTTCATAAGATAACCAAGATATTACCAAACCAATATCTCTATCATCTCTAATTTTTTAATTAACAAACTTTCAACTCTGTATTAAAAAATATCAATTTTCAAATAGATATTTATATAATCTATATATATATAATGATGCTTAATTTTTAAAGTGTCCGGATTGGCGGGTCGAGAGCTGTGGTTAATTTGGATACTTGGGTCGGATTGTGGGTTGACCCGTTTTTAAATTTAAAACGGTTAAAAATAAAATTAAAAATACTAGATGTATGTTTCGAACTTGCAACTTAACAAAACAAGTACAACTCTTTAACCAACTAGGCTATAAAGACTTTATATTTTAAATTCAACACCAAATTTGATAAACGCGGGACGTTTTAATATTAATATAAGTTCAACTTTTTAAATAACTAATCTATATATATAATGATGCTTAATTTTTAAAGTGTCCGGATTGGCGGGTCGAGAGTTGTGGTTAATTTGGATACTTGGGTCGGATTGTGGGTTGACCCGTTTTTAAATTTAAAACGGTTAAAAATAAAATTAAAAATGCTAGAGGTATGTTTCGAACTTGCAACCTAACAAAACAAGTACAACTCTTTAACCATACGATGAGAAGAGAGACTGTTTCACCCTACGATGAAGAACAGTATAGATTGACAAAGATGAGAAAAGAGATGAGCAACTGCTCGTTCATTCAGAAAATACTTGATATCCATCTAAAGAGAGATTACTGATTATATATACTCAGCCTTTCTCTTTAGGGTTAGACAGCTGGCCTAACTAACTGGGTCAGAATTTAAGAAAGACATAAGTTCAAGGGCAGAAATAAAGAAATATTAAAACAGAAAAGACAATAAAAAGAAAAGGAAAAACAAATGATATTCTTCATCAGGTTGCTGTGATGTCGCCACGTGTCTCCATAGTCTCCGTCGGATCCTTTATAGTTACAGTTCGTATCAGTTTCGAACTTGCAACCTAACAAAACAAGTACAACTCTTTAACCAACTAGGCTAAAAAGACTTTATATTTTAAATTCAACACCAAATTTGATAAACGCGGGACATTTTAATATTAATATAAGTTCAACTTTTTAACTAACTAATCTATATAGGTGTTGAGTAAATGGATACTTGGGTCGGATTGTGGGTTGACCAATCCATAAACTTAAAACGGTTAAAAATAAAATAAAAAATGTTATCCGTAATTTTTTTTCACGATTTTTATATTAATACTCGTGCAATTGCTAGTTTAAAATAGATTCATTTAGAGTTAATCTAAATAAACCCTTTTTACTTACAAATTTCATTCTCAATAGACTAGTAAAATAAAATATCAATTTTTTTATAATATTTTAAATATAAAAGAAAAAAGAATTTATTTATTTTATTCTAAATAAATCAAATTTTCCATTATGTGTTTTTTTGAATTTAAATATTTTTTTTATAAATCATTCCTCTATCCACTCAAACTACTATTTTAAACTATTATTTTAAACTATTGTACCAATAATTTAATTAATTAAAATACTAAAATATCTTATATTTTATTCAAACACTATAATATCTTTATAAAATAAAAAACTCTCAAATAACCAAGATCTTATTTTTTTTATTTGATAGATTTGAGAAAAATCTTTGTTTGACTTAAATTTTTTTAAATCTTATTTTTTAAATAGATGAGATAAAAATATGTTAGAGAATATAATAAATAAATGATATTTTGATAGATAAAATGAGTGACGAGATAAATTAAATCAAAGGAGAAAAAATATTAAATTTTGGATAAAAATCTCCCTAAAAACAAAAACAATATCAAACAAAGTTCAAGAACTCACCCCTTCTTCTAGTCTAGTAAATAAGAAGAGCGGGATATTCCCAGTCTCTCTGACATCCTATATTCAAGCCTGTCAGACAAATTTTGCGCATCGTTAAATGTGTTTGCGAGTTATGTGTTTAATTTGCGAGAATTAATCGCACTCCAAAGAGGAAACAGAACTCAACATTCTAAAAATAAATAAATAAATATCGTTAAGTGTATTTACGAGCTATATGTTTAACCTGCGGGAATTAGTCGCACAAAGGGAAAACGGAACTCAACGTTCTAAAAATAAATAAATATCGTTAAATGTGTTTGCGAGCTAGGATTAGTCACATTTCAAAGGGGAAATATAACTCAACGTTCTAAAAATAAATAAATAAATAAAAGTTTAAGAAAGTGTTTATTTTTTTTCCTAAAACCTGTTTGATAAATTTTTTTGGAAACCTATTTCTTTTTAGGTTAATATACCAACATATAAATAAAAAAAATGATTAGATAAATGGAATGATACTTAGGGGGTGCTTGGTTCAAATAAAGGAATGGGAATAGGATTGGGATTGATAGATGTGTGGAATGGGAATGGGTATGATTGATAGAAGTGTAGTGTTTGGTTAAGAGTTTTAATCATTCCCATTACCATTGATAACGTTTGGATTTCCAAAAGAGAAGTTATAAATATAATTTTGTTATTAAAATTATGATTAATTTTAATTTTATTTTATTAAATTAAAAATATAAAATATTATTATTTTTATAACATAATTGTTTAAAATATATAAAATATTTAAGTCGCATAATTTAATAAAATATAAACATCTCATATTTTTTTATATTAATTATATTTTCTCAAAATAAAAATACTTATAACAAAAAAAATATTGAATGTCTCAATTTTTTACTAATTATAAATAAATAATTATTTATTAAATATAAATAATATAAGACAAAGTCTTTCAAATATTATATAAATTAAATATAATATTTTATTTAATAATATATTATAACATGGTATAATTTTTTTAATAATAATTTTTATTAAAATATTTCATATTTAATTTTTTAATATTTTTTATATAAAATTGTTATTTTATTTTTAGTTTTATATTTTAATTAATTTATTTTAATTTTATTATTAATAAATGATATTTAAAATTAATTATATAAAATTAATTTATTATTATTAGTTATTTTAATTATTATTAAAATTTTATTTTAAACGATTCCTTAATATTATTTAAATAATTGAAATTATTTATTTATAAATAAATAAAATTTATTATTATGTTAATTATAAAATAACGTATAATATAATTATAAAATATATAAGATATTATAATTATAATTATAATTATAAGAGAGAAAATAGGAGAGTGGAGATAGTGGGAGAGAAAATGTATGGCTCCGGAATGGGATTCATTCCTCCCAATTTATAGAGGATTGGATGATTCCTGAGTATCCGGGAATCAAATCAATATCCTGGAATCAAAACCACCAACCAAACATCTCATTTCATTCCCTTTCCCATTCCAGAGTACAAAAACCACGTACCAAGCATGCCCTTAGGTTTTAATTAAAAATTAAAAAAAAGAAAAAAGTTGGAAATGAAAAGAAAATTTTCAAATAAACCCTACACATCAAGAATTTACAAGTGTATACGTGTGCTTGTTTCGTTACACCCACCGCACAAGAAAGAAGCTAAAAATTCATTCAGTCTTTGGACGTGGCCCATGTTCTTTTGTGTGAGGATATTTTATTACGCCATATCCCATATACAAGAAAAGAAGAAGAAGAAGAATAATGGATTTCCCTTTCAACGCCGGCCTAGTCTCTTCTTCCTCGCGTCGCATTCTCGGGTGATCGCCGGCTCAATTTTCAGTCTTTCTTTCTCTCTCTCTGTGCGACTGATGAGTGTTGTGTACGAGCTTTGACATTCACAACACACAGATTAAAGGAGATCGTGAAAAGGACAAAAAAAAAGGAGGCCAAAATGAATGCAAGACAAATTCGATTCTCTCTCTCTAATTCTATTTGAAATTTTTGTGATCCCACAGTTGCTTTTTGTACTGCCGTGCCCTTTCATCTCTCTCTCACTTCCTTGACCAATTTACAGTGTAGTTATTTCGGGAAAATACCCCGTGTGTGAATCTCTATGCATCTGATATGAGTTATACATGAGTGTTTGTATATATGCATGTGTTCTGCAGCTCTATTTGTGTAATCCTAGCACAATTCGGTTGTTTATCAATGCTCTTGACAAGATTCATTGATTGATTGATCGCATCGAGGTCGGTCCGAAATTCCGAATAGAAGAGTTTTTTTTTTTTTTACTACAAATCAGTCAATTTGTTTGTTCGGATGTGAATCGTCTATCTTACGCAGCAGCGTGATTTGAAAGTTTAGTCAATTGGGTGATAACAGATTCAATCACAACTAGGTTTTGATCGACATTGCGAGAACTGACGATTACCATCCGTTGGATTGTCTGTCCACCATGTCGAAGGTGGTTTACGAAGGGTGGATGGTGAGACATGGTAGAAGGAAGATCGGGCGATCGTTTATTCACATGAGGTACTTCGTTCTCGAGACTCGACTTCTTGCTTATTACAAGCGGAAGCCTCAGGGCAATGTGGTAAGCACTTCAATTTGAATTCTCCAGTTTGAATGAACATTTGGTTACTTTTCTACTCTTATAGCAGCAGTATGATGATGCTCTAGGTTCCCGTAAAGACCCTGCTTATTGATGGGAATTGTAGGGTTGAGGATCAAGGCTTAAAGACACATCACGGACATGTGAGTTTTTAACTGTTTCTGTATGCACCATCCATACTCTCCTGTCTCTTCCTTCAATTGTAAGAAGTAGTCAAATAAACTGGTTCAAAACTAAAATCCATCCACAGAAGAGCATAATCCATCAGATAACCATGATAGAGATTATGTCCAATTCTTATCAAGAACAAATCCCTCTTCTGTATGCAGCCTTGAGGACCCAATTGCAGTAACACTATCCTATGCTCTTTATTGAACTTATAGTTTTCTCTTCTTATTTTTGATAGTTGAATTCTCTACATTATCATGTTCTTTTATGGTCAATATTTTGAAGTTTATATGGTGGTATTCTTATTTGATGACATGCTTAAGAAGAAATGATTTAATATTGTGAGTACATGTTGTATGTGCCTTTCTTGTGAGGAAAAAATGTCTCATTTGCTTCTGCACTGCCTATTTGTCAAAGAGTTATGAGATTTATTACGCAGCCTTCTCAACCTTAGTTAGGTTATACCTTATTGAGTTACGAATTTGGGAATTTTGAACTGATTTGAGTATCACCTCGTGGATGTTACCATTGTCACGTTTGAAGAGCAATTTCCACTTCCATTGACAAGGTGTATGCAATCTCCTTGATGTTGGATATTTTGGACTCAATTGAGAGCATTAGACAGGGACTTTGTCTTCGGTTTGAATTTTTGTTGTGTGCTGGCCTTTTTGTTTCTTTCCTTGCATTTGCTTTGCTTATACTGTCTTTTTGTCTCCTTCTCATTGCCTTTTTATGAAATTGAACTATTTACAATATATAGCTGTCAAAATCATAGTTCTTGGATATTTCAAGTTTGTCAAAATCATGTCATTTATGGTATAATTGAAAGCTGACATCTAAAACTCATTTTTTTGTTTGTTTTTCTTTGCTTACACAGAGGCTTTATGTTTTGTCCGTCTACAACAAGAAAGACAAGCCTCATCCAATAATGGTGGTGATATATGGCTTCACTCAACTAATTCTGTCAGATTTATCTGTGTGCTTCTGATAGCATAATGAGAAAATGTACACAGATTTAATAAACTAATCTCCTCCCATTGTCTCAGATGGCAGCATTCAATGTGCAGGAAGCACATGCATGGAAAGAAAAGATAGAGTTTGTCATTGATCAGGTTATGATACATTCATTGTCTTCTAAATGAGTTGGCACAAATGGCTTGACAACTTTTTTGACAGTTGCACTATTAAACTAATATTGCAGCACCAAGGATCACAAGTAGCTTCCAATGGCAAGAAGTACATCTCTTTTGAATATAAGCCTGGAATGGATAATGGGAGGAAATCCTCTTCATCAGATCAGGAAAGTCAGTAAGTGATTAAGTCAGATTTCATTTCAATGGACAAATGCCAATAGGAAATTCAAAGTTCATAAATAGATAAACTTTTGATTGAAGCACTTGAAGGTTATAGTTCTGATCTGAATAGCTTCATAAATCTCCTTTAACTAAAAGGAACTCTTCAATGGTTCTTAATACCATTTTGCAATTTTGTGTCAAACCATCGGAGTTCGATAACAATTCTAGATATTAAGTGCTTATTTGAATTAAGTTCATTTAATAATTCTTATCTAGAGTCACTTAATTATTTAGATTCAACTCAAATTAAGCTAAAAAAATGACTTAATTTGGTGATTGAATGACTCAACCGGGTAAGAGTGTCCAAAGGACAACTTTTAATCCTTGGAAATGAATCAAGTTACGTCCTTATATGGTTAAAATAGTCTTTAATTGCTTTTCCGACATTAATTTCACATTTTATCAAATCAAATTACACACTAAATACTTAAAATGTTGATATTTTCAATTGGTTTATTCCCATCATTTATTTTTTAGTGACTTAACTCATTCAACATTGTCCATATTTGAAAACACTTTTATTTCTTAATATGGATTTGGCTGAGAAACAACCAATGCATTTCTACATACAGATCCAAATACGTTTGGTGTGAAAGGTATGGCTAGATAGCTGCCAATGATTGCATCAACTTCTGATGCTAATGTTGTATCTTGTAGGGTAGCTATCTAAACCCACTATGCTGGTTCTGGATTTCTTTGCTTACATAAGCCTTTTGTTTATGTCTAGATTTAGTGCCCCTGATGATGAGGATGACTCTAATCATGATTTGTTAAGGAGGACAACAATAGGAAATGGTTGCTATTCTATCCTTTTTTTTTATCCTCATATGTTTTATGTTTTAGCTTTTATTTTGGTGTTAAGTACTCCTTTGTTGTAGGACTTCCTGAGTCAGTACTTGACTGGACAGCACAAGTAGATTCAGACTTGTCAAATGAGAATTCCGATGAGCAAACATTCTCTAGAAAACATTGGCGCCTTCTTCAATGCCAAAATGGTTAGCTATGTCTTTTCTCATGTTCCCAGTTGACGAAGTTGATTCTCACCTGTTTCTTTTTATTCGCAGGACTTCGCATTTTTGAAGAGCTCATTGAAGTTGATTTTCTTGTATGTTGTTTTCCTTTTTTTCGATCTAAAGAAGTTTTGTAGACAATGTGTCTAGAAACTTTCTAGACGTACCTGTTAAAATGTGTAGTTTTCTTTATGCAGCCAAAAAGTTATAGTAGAGCAATGAAAGCTGTAGGGGTGGTGGATGCTTCTTGTGAGGAGATATTTGAGCTTATTATGAGCATGGATGCAACACGGTTCGAGTATGTGCTTTCTTTGGCACCACTTTTTTTCTTGTATTTCTTCCTTAATTCTTCCAATCCATTGATTTCAAGTCTTTATTTCTTATGTTTAATTTATTGTTTATGCAGGTGGGACTGCACATTCCAGTATGGTAGCTTGGTTGAAGATGTAGATGGACATACAGCAATACTGTATGAGAGATTACAGCTGGATTGGTTTCCAATGTAATTCTTTCCCCAGATAATTTTAGTTTTTCAGATTTTGTCAACAAATCTCCTAATAAATGAAAAATGATAGAACTACAATATTTTTTGCTAATACTTGTCTCAAATATGCATTATTATTGCAGGTTAGTGTGGCCACGTGACCTCTGTTATGTACGCTATTGGCGCCGGAATGATGATGGAAGTTATGGTATATATTCCCAGCCACCATTTGATTTGTTGCAAATTTTATTTTCTTACTTAATGTGCTTTCTCTCGGGTTTTCTACAGTTGTGTTATTTCGATCTAGGGAGCATGATAATTGTGGAACCCAACCAGGGTTTGTCCGAGCTCACATTGAGAGTAATTTTCATGTCCATTGATCTTTTTGGTTTTGTTATATTTAAGAATTACTTCTTTTTCTGTAGCTTTAATATTGAAGCTGTATTAAAAATGACTATGTTTTTGATTTTCTCAGGCGGAGGGTTCAATATATCTCCTCTAAAACCTCGGAATGGGAGACCGAGGACACAGGTGCAACACCTCATGCAAATTGATCTTAGAGGGTGGGGAGTCGGTTATATTTCATCTTTTCAACAACATTGCCTCCTCCAAATGCTAAATCGTGTTGCTGGTGAGTTCTAAATTTGATTGACTTGCCATAATTTACTTTGGCCAATGACCCTCCTAGTGTAACTCGAGTGGTAACAGCCTTAAATTAAGAGGCTCAGGTTAATCTTGATTATGACTGAAAACACCTTGATCCATTTTTGTATTCTATGAACTAATGACCTCCACTTAGGAAGCAGACACTCTAACCAATGAGCTATACTATGTTAACAACATTCTTTTATTGTTTGTTTGTTTGTTTGTTATGTTTGATGTTAACATTTGATTGCAGGACTTCGTGAATGGTTTTCACAAACAGATGAAAAGATTGCTCCTCCGAGAGTCCCAGTAATGGTCAACATGTCTTCTGCATCTGTTGCATTAAGAAAGAGTCAACCGCAGTCCTCTGTTCACATTCGTACTTCTTCTTATGATGATACAAACATATCGAGTAAAAGTACCATAATGGCGTACGAATATTCTGACGAGGAAGATGAAAACCAAGTATCGGAGCGAGCAGTAAGTCTATTATAGCTACAGTATGAACTTTTTTTTCACCGTTTTCTGAACTTGTGATGTACAAAATCTCCAGGTATTAGCTTCCATACACGAGAATGAAGAAAGGAAACCAGGTAGGTAGATCAATGACATCACTGCATTCATTTGCCTTGCATATGGACACTCTTATAACATTGTTGATTTGCATGTACAGAAGAACCCTCTGGTCAGCTTGATTTGTCATGTTTCTCGGGAAATCTACGACGCAATGATCTTGATAATGCTCGAAACTGCTGGAGGATTTCAGAAGGAAACAACTTTAGAGTTCGTAGTAAGAACTTCTGTTATGACAAATCCAAGGTTTGTTTTAATCATTTGATTTACATTTTCTGCGTTTTTGTATGCATAAGTTCTATCATTTGCTGTTACAATTTTGTTTCTTTTCTTTTTAGGTTCCTGCTGGTAAGCATCTAATGGATATAGTTGCTGTCGATTGGTTTAAAGATACAAGACGCATGGATCATGTTGCAAGGCGTCGTGGTTGTGCAGCCCAGGTATGTTTCCGTGGCATGTTCTTTCCAAGCATTCTGTTTGGTAGCTTGAATCTCATATCCGATTATTAATGTGTTTTCTCTTAACAGATTGCATCAGAAAAAGGGTATTTCTCCATAGTCATAAACGTGCAAGTAAGTTTTTTCATTTAAGGTCTTCTTTGTATGTTCATATTTATAATCTAGAAACTTGGAAGTGAAAAATTATGATGTTTTTCAAGGTACCCGGTTCGACACATTATAGTATGGTTTTCTATTTCGTAACCAAGGAGCTAGTACCCGGAACTCTCTTGCAACAGTTTGTTGATGGTGACGATGAATTTCGTAACAGTAGACTAAAGTTGATCCCATCAGTTCCAAAGGTAGGTTAATTTCATTGTTTTATTACTTCCTTTCTTATGCAGAGTTCATGAGTGGAAAGTTAATTAGTTCTTTGCTTATGGTAAAAAGGGTTCTTGGATTGTTCGCCAAAGTGTCGGAAGCACTCCTTGCTTATTGGGAAAAGCAGTGGATTGCAATTATATCCGTGGCCCAAAATACTTGGAAGTAATAAATAACCACCTCTTGTTTCTTCTTATATCATTATAAGTGCTTGTTGTCTATCTTATTATAATTTTCTGCCGTCTTTTTTTCGTAGGTTGACGTGGACATTGGATCGTCAACCGTCGCCAATGGAGTTCTAGGGCTTGTTATCGGGGTTATTACTTCACTGGTGGTTGACATGGCTTTTCTTATACAGGTAACTACTGATTTCTCAACCTAAGACAACATCATATATATGCGGTTTTGTTTGTTTCATTTTCATTTTTTGGGGGGGCAGGCAAATACCAGGGATGAATTGCCAGAGCGGTTGATAGGTGCTGTTCGAATGTCACACATAGAGTTGTCATCTGCCATAGTTCCAAATCTTGAACAAGAAACATCCAACACTTCTTAATATTTGCTAATTATATTGGTTGAAATGGCATTTGGTCGAGTCATGTTTCATCCATTATGAAGACTTGACCGAACACATTTCTTTTTCTTTAATTTGACGAACACAACAAGTTTCGGAAGGGGGAGATATTGACTCCGGTGGTTTTTTCCGAATTTCTTGAGATTTCTGACCACACAAAATTGTTGATCGATGTATATTTATAGATCGATTGTGCCTATTTGAAACCAACAAATTGTTTTTTTCTTTCTATTTTTCATCTGGATATAGACTATGTACATCATTACATGACTAACTGGATGACAAAAATTTGTTAACTTTTCAACTATGATATATTTATATTACAATAACAAAATTAAAATTTTTAACATGCAATCTTATTCTTCATGACAAAATCCCCAAAACCATCCAACGCAGCCATCGAACTTGATGGAAATCTTCCGTCGAATTGTCGTGCCAAGGTTGCAGCCCGAGCTCGTAACTCCTCGTCGTTCATAAGCATCTCGATCCCTTTTAGAATATTGTCTTTCTTCACCATTTCCGATGGACCACCATAAGATACCCTGTGCCCCACCTTGAGATGGCTAACCACCAGCTTGGCATTAAACATTTGGTCACCCCTAATTGGCCAAGCCAAGATTGGGACTCCCCTAGCCATAGCCTCTGTGGTCGAGTTCCATCCACAATGGGATAGAAATCCAGCAGTTGACCCGTGGCACAAAATCGTCAACTGTGGGGCCCATCCGCGGATTATCAGACCGTTATCCCCTACTTTCTCGTCCAAACCGTTTGGGTAGTAATCTTCTTGCGGTTGACCCGGTCCCGGTCTCGGGCCTGGTTTGATGTTTGAGAAGGGTGGATGCGGCCCGGGTCTTCCTACACCACTTTTAGTCACCCAAATAAATGGCCGCCCCGATTCGGTTAAGGCATCCGCCAACTCAACATATTCTTCGGTCGTGGGACCGACTTCGGTCCCGAACGACACGTAGAGAACTGACTTAGGTGGCTTAGAATCGAGCCATTTGAGCACCTCGTCTTCGGTGTAGTTTGACCGGCAGCTTGGTCGAATGTCTCGGTCATGTAGTAGAACCGAGTTAGCTGATTCCCAATACTGTTTGGGCAATAAAGGGCCCACTCCCCAAACCGGTATTCCCACTTGATCACCTATGAATGTAAGAAACTGACCCTCTAGCTCGTCACAAGTGTTGATCAACAAGGCAATCGATTCTCGGACTTCATCTATCCAAGGTGGTGGCCGGGGAGAACTCTGCATAGGATGACGTGGCGGCGGCGGTTGAGAAATATCGGGACCATGATGATGCGGTCCTCCCGGTGGCGGCAATAGTTCAATATCCGAAACTGTAACCGCCATGTTCTCAGGTAACCCGGGAAGTACCCGAACTTGACCCGGTTTAACATCGTAAGCTCCAGCCTTAAATATTCCGTACTCCATGGCGGCTGAGCATGCGCCTGATGTGAAGAAAGCCACCACCGGAATCCCAAACTTCCTGAAGACCCACCGGACTGAACCCATCATCATTACATCAATAACAGCTATGGAGACAATGCTGGTTCCGATTTGGGATAGGAGTGATTCGATCTCTCTGCCCATCTCCTGGTTGCAGTGCCCTGGTGGCGGCGGTCCTCCGCCGCCAGCAACAGCGCCACCCTCTGGTGGCGGTGGTGGTGGCCCTGGTGGGAAAGGGCTGCCGACAGCATCGGACAAGGTAAGGATATGAAAGAGAGGGTATTGATGGAGGGAAGTGGCTGCCGGAATGGAGGAAGAAAGGTGGGAAGGAATAATGAGTTTGGTATTGAAGTTTCTAGATGAGAGTTGCTTGCATAGTTCCACAGATGGGATTAGATGCCCTTGCCCGAAGAAGGGAACTACAAAAATTTCACCATTAATCACGTCCATTTTCTTTAGTATCTACATACCTTTGTGATGTATGTGCATATTTATATATATAATTATATATCATGTGATGTGAAAACAGAGACTGTTAGATATAATAATAATAATATCTTAGGGACTAAGGAAGATCGAGAGACGTAGGTCGGTGAAATCGCGTGAGAGATTTCGAGTTGCTTGACTTACACGGCATAAAAACATTCTAAACTGGTAAAAAGGATTTTTTTGGTAATCTCGTTTGGTTGGACACTTTTCTACTGACTGATAGTTTTGACAATTTAACAAAGTGAAAGTGAATAGTGTTTGACTGGTAGCTTAATTATAACCGATCTCATCAAAGAATGGAGCTGTTTGTACCTCAAGCAAGAGTACATTCAAATTTAGAATAATAATATTAGTATTATTAATATATAATTAATTATATATTTTAAATTGCATATTATTGGTATTTTTTCAAAACTTAGAAATAGAAAAAAAATAATGTTCGGTAATAACGGTAAGGAAGTAATTATTAGTTTTGATAAAAAACTTAAAAATATATTAATATATATATATATAAATAAAATAAAAAAATAATAATTTAAAATAAAATGTATTTTAGTATTTTGGTTAATGAAATAAGTGATTATTATTTTAAAAATTCATAAACAAAATATTAACAAATAAATAACATTATCTTATTAAATAAAATCTCAAAAACAAATTCTAAACAAAATTTTAGATTTTATTTTTTAATTTATATATTTCACCTTATTTTTATTTATTATATTTAAAATAATATAATATTATTTTTAAAATCAATTAATTATAATTTTTTAGAAAACAATATATTAACAAATAAATATCATACTCTTATACTATTAAACAAAATCTAAAAAAAACAAACACTAAATTAATTTTTAAATATAATTTTAATTAAAATTTAATATTATATATTAATTAAAAAAATTATTATAAATCATAATATTAATATAATTTAATTTAAGAAAGACTATTTATTAATTTAAACAATTCATTAATATTTAAAATTAAATTTGTTAAATTTAAATAATTTTTTAATATTTAAAATTAAGTTAATAGAAAATATATATATTTAAATATATATATATATATATATATATATATATATATATATATATATATATATATATTTAAATATAATATTAATTGTATAAGCTGAATCAAACCTACACCTCCATCAAAATAAATTGAATAATAAGTTAAATTCAAACTTATTAATGGACTTGTGATCACATCGGTTCTTATCCTTGGACTTTAAACAATAGTAGAAAGACCAAATTCATATTATATACTTTAAAGAATAATTTTAAAATTGAGACAAAGTTAAAGAGAAAAAGGTTGCAATTATTAATGAACTTGGAGAATTTAGTTATGTGCAACACTTATGTGTAAGTTGTTACATGAGTAAAATGGTGTGAAATTAGAGTTATAGTTACAACAACAGTTCCCAAAAAAGAGACTAAATGGCGACAAATTAGCAATAACTTTTATCATTGAAATTCGAAACCAATGAATTAAGTTTTAAAGCTAAATGAATGCAAAGAATTATCAAAGCTGTTGCACCTCATCAGTGGGCCTTGTCTGATGTGCAAATTTAGGTGGCAGCTTCATCAATGGAGAATTCCCACCAATTTTTTGGATGGCCATGCCTAGCCCATATCCCAAAGCACGCGAAACGTTAACAGCTACAGCGTTTCCCACTTGACGATACCTGCAGCTCTCATAGAGTTCATACATTTAGACTTGGCGAGTTTCAACCATTGAAAACCTGAAACATACATGTATTATGATGTATTCGTACCTTTCTTTAATTGTCCCACTAAACCTGTAAAAATCAGGAAAACCTTGAAGTCTTGCATATTCTCTGGTAGTAAGTGGTCGGTCTTGTTCTGGATGCAAAGCTACCTACACAAGAAAGTTTGCCCCACCACCAGCAAAGGTTTATGATATAGTTCTATCATTGATTCGTATTGTTTTACTAGAAAGACATGTACCTGACTCCGGTTATCGGGGAAAGTAACCACAGTGGGTACTGTCTCATCCCACCATAATCTTCCAAAAGGTCTAGTAACATGAACACAAAAGACATGTATATAGTCAGTCTGGTGGTGTAAGATAAATTAAGTCTTCAAGAAAACACAAGTTAAACCTTTTAGATTTTCCATCTTCAAAGGTAAAGACATAATCAGGTACCTACATGTGGAAAAAAGGGTGAAAGATAAAATTAATTGTTCAAACAAGTAATAACATTAATTTTGTTTTAAATAGTTCAAAAAAATGGTCCTTTGCTTACGAGTGGATTTCCCGATGGCAGTTTTATGATATCTTTTGTGGGATCCCGATAAACCACATTGTTATGCCCAACAAGCACACCAGGGAAGTCCCGGAAATTTGCTCCCTGAGATGTATGCATTATTAGAAACAGCAATTGGGTAGAGGGTAAAAAGATATAAATTGTGTACCTTTTTATGAGGTATTTGACAAATTCGCAAATAATTATCTTCGGATACAAGATAATTCTGATGATCATATAACAGAGATTTGGTAGCATTCTCTAATCCACTTGGAGTACAGCCTACCATCTCTATACAAATAAAGATAGGAAAATAGATGAGCCAACACCTAAACTGCAAATCTTCCAAAGTAATAAAGCAAAAGAAATAAAAATACAGAATTTTAAATGTCCAGTCTTGTGGAAAATAAATATTAGATAAACCAAATGAAAATATTGAAACTTTTGTATGTAAGTTGATTAGATAAAGTGTGAAACTAATGTCAGGAAAGTATTTTACCCTTCTAATAACATTATTTAATTGATTTTTAAATAACAGTTAAGAAATAAACTTGATTCAAGTAAACAATTAACCATTTAGACTAAACTCCGTAGTGTTTCAGATGCAGCTATATTTAATCCTAGACAGTAAAGTACGTTTACTTTTATATATATGTGTGTGTGTGTGCATTTAAGAGATAATATCGATCATTACCATCTTTGGTTAACCTTATAAATTTCTGGAACTCTGATTCTGGAGGCTTTACATAACTCATCTGTTCAGACATTTCTTTGGCTGAGACCTGAAGAGTATAGATTGCAGTAAGAACATCATAAAAAAAATCATATAACAATAATTTGACCAAACTAAGAATGAGGAATAATACAGATGGAAGATCAGAGATAGCATCACGAAGAACAAGGGCTTCTTCAAGGTCAGGATGTTCGCCTTCATTGTAAGCAACAGTATTTTGCTGCAATATTGAAATTTATCAGTGAGTCACATAAGACTGAGATACATAAATTTACTATCTGTCTGAATCAATACCTGAAACTCAGTTGGTGGCCAATATCTAACAATAACATCATGAGTAGGGAGTGGGAATTGAGGTAATTTCTGCAAACCAAAAGTAGTTGGTCAAAACTCTGCTTTGAACAAAAGACTAGAGAAAAATAGAACCTGTAACTGCATAATGAGAATTCATTCACCTCAGTAAGAAGAGCACCCCAGAAGAAAACACGTAGCCGAAATTGTGGAAGCCCATAACAACCGGCAGCCATGGTTCCCATCCTTGCTTGGTAGTTCATATGCACCAAACGACTTAATGCGTATCTTGCAAGAGAAGCTTTATCAAACTTCAATATATCAGTCACATTTTCCATCAAGACATATTTAGGCTTTAAGAATTTCACTATGTCCATAAAAACAATAATTTGACGATTTCTTTCATCCTCCAGTGGGGAAGTTGTATTTCTGAAACGATTATAACCACTAATCCCCTGGCATGGGGGACCTCCACAGAGCACATCAACATCACCCTGAAAACTCATCCAGTAACAACAAAATTACACAAATTCTCATGTTGTTTCATGAGCAGGAATGGATGAATGAAAATGTTTAGAAATTGGAACATGTCATACCGGAAGGGGCAATAGTTTTGATTTAAATCCACATCTTACAAACTCCTCTAAGCATTCTAAGCAATTCCTAAGAAGAAGGAAAAAAGAACATTATATACTTGTTATTCTCTTAAGAATTTTCTAAATTATTGTTAATATCATTGACGCAAATACCTACCCCAGTCCTTCAATAGGCTCCCATGTATCATCACTTGAACTGTATCCCTTCCACCGCACCTAACCAAAAAGCCACTACAAAAGATAAATATCCTAATTTGAATAAATTTGAACTACAACTCATTATATTCCATATCAAAAGAGGACAAGAGACAAACTGGTTCAACTAAGTGATATTCTCATGAAAAATTATAAGATGACAAGATAACAAGAAGAAGGAAATACTTAAAAAACGATTAGATTTCATGTACTTCATGGAGCACCTTAAATTTCACTCCTTGTTTGCCTGTTTCATAGGGATCTCCATAGCAAATATCAACTATGTGTAGAACTTCATATTCCCCTGCAGATGTCTTATTGACCATTGGCAATTCGTCATCCACTATTTTCCTCTCTTCCAGTATAGATCCATCTGTGCTATTTGAACTATTGAATACATACTTGCCGCAAAGTTTTTCCCATTCCTTTAGAAGCTCTAGAAAATCCTCAGCATTTTCATGTCTTACCTATATAATACACCACAGAATAATGATAGAGTGACACAGAATTACAGATAATTTAATCCACATGTTGGCTTAAGTCGAGCAAGCAATTCTCACCTGTGCTTCTGGATGGTTCATTTTCAAGCTATCACATGCAGATCTACTACCATCAACCGCCCATTTCTGATTAGTTTTGTAAATTATAAGATGACAATTTTCTTTTCAAAACAAACCAAATATTTGGCACCAAACTGATAGACTGGTAAACAAAATCATCTAGTAGGAAATTACCGTAACAAGATTAACCCTTGAAAGTTTGGCACCAAGGCACAACCCAGTTGACATTCCTCCGCAACCAGAGTAAAGATCTAATAATGCAAACTCATCTTTAAGAGGTTCACAAGTAAGAATATTCTCCAAAGAACTATGGGTCATCATATTTCCAAATGCCTCCACTTTATCATCTGACGAAAGTTCATACTTATCCAAAGGATTATCTGAAAGGATGAGAAAAATGTAGTGAATGTAGCGCATTAAGTTTAACTAGTCATATTAAAGAAAGAGGATTCACATCAATACAATAATATTTGTACAAAAGAACCAGTCCACATAGAGTTGATAGAACTCCAAAGTGACAAGATACACATACATGGGTGCATATATACACATACATGGGTGCATATATACACATTTTATATTTCGTATTGTTCAACACAAATGTATACATGCATCAAGAAATATATTTCAGGATGAAAGAAGTGTCAGTTTGGAATTTTTTATTGTCCTTATCATGATGGGTGAAAAGTGAATTTTATAGATAAGATTTTGCGTTCGACGACTAAGTTTTTAGTTATTGTAAATGTAAGTTGTAGGGTTTTATTAGAGCTCTCGATGATCAGACATGGTGATCCGTTGTCTCATTTTCCATTCGTCAACGTCATATAAGCTCGCTAAAAAATGATGGGTATTTTAAAAAAATACGGGACTTACTTGTGGAGTGTACTGGGGGGCAATAAAGACTCCGTCCTCCATATCACATATGTTTTATTTTACCTATGACTCGCTCTACATGATTCATGCCACTTTTAAAAATTTTAAGAATTCGGCATTGACTCCCGTCTCCAAGTTAATCTTGATAAATATGTTATATAACTTTGTTTTGTCGAGGAGTAAAACGAGGCTGGCCAATGTTTTGGGTTTCGTCATTCGTGTCCTTCCGTCCTCGTACATTGGAAATGTAATTGGGTGTTAAGGCTCGTTCTAAGACCTCTTGGAACCGACCATCACTAAGATGGAAGGTAAGTTATATTTGGAAAAACAAAATGATATCGGTTGTAATCAAAGGTAAGTTATATTTGGAAAAACAAAATGATATCGGTTGTAATCAAAAGTGTTTTGGTTTTTATGTTTACTTATATGATATCTTTATTTGGAAAAACAAAATGATATTGGTTGTAATCAAGAGTGTTTTGGTTTTTATGTTTACTTATATGGCATATAAATCTTTATTTGTTCTTCCAAATGTGTGTCGATAGAAATTTGCATGGGAGCCGGATAGTCTTTGGATTTTGATTATCAGATTTAAGTATGATTTGGATGCTTCACTACAAACTCTCCAATCGTCTCGTGGGTTGTAACATATGGAGTTGAATCTATTCCATGTGAAAGAGTTTACGCGATATGGAGTTGAATCTATTCCATGTGAAAGAGTTTACGCGATATGGAGTTGAATCAATTCCATGTGAAAGTTTACGCGATATGGAGTGGAATCTATTCCATTTGAAAGAGTTTACGTGAGAAGTCTAGACTCATTGTGGGATTGGGGCCTCGGTCAGCTTCTACGATGATGTCTAATGCGGGGTTAACTGTAGCGTTTTCTGAGCTCGTATCTAGCCGCATCAGATATAGAAGAAGGTTGAACACCATTCTCATGCTAGTATATTGATCCTAGTGGGGGCGTAAGGAGGTGACATCGTCTAAGCCAGATATTATGCATGTATTGTTTAATGCGGGGCATTTTTTATAACATGTTTACTGAGTTATCTACGTACGACTTATGTTGAGAGAAACTTCGGGAGTCTAAGATTTCTTAAAAGTTTTATTCCAGGGTAGAATTTTGACCAACAATTATGAATAAAAAGAGATGTGTTATGTTGTCAAATGTGCCTGAATCAATTGTCCTGGGATGGAGGTCTTAGCAGGTTTAATTGAGTTTCAGTGGTTGATATATGAATCTCACGATAGTTGTTGGAAAGTTTGAATTGAGTGTCAAATACGACGATAGTTTAATTATATTTAAACTACTCTTATTTTTCATAATAAATAAATTATTTTAAAAAATAAACGCCTTGTAGTATTCATAAATAAAACAATATTGTATTTGGAGGAGAGAAATTAGAATTAAAATTTGAGTTAGAATTCTAATTTTAATACCAAATTTGTAAGAATTGAATTACTATATTCTTAAGAGATTTTTTTCGGCTTCCATCCGAAAAGATATAAACCCTTCATCCGACAATCAAAACATTTGGAGGATTCTATCTCGTCTCTCAACGGCCGATAGCACGAGGGTTGACTTACTTAGAGCTCTGTTGATCCACGACTCCTTAAATCTCATCGGCTCTCCAAAGAGCCAAACTTCGAAGGTCAGTCACATTCATTTTTCCCTCAACAACATCAATCCATCTTCTTTCCCTTGGAAGGACTTATGGAAAATTAAGTTACCGTCGAAAATCACGTTCTGCTCATGGAAAGTCATTCACAGTGGCATCCTTACACAAGAAAAACTCAAGAATAAGGGATTCTTGAGTTGATAAATAGATGTGTTCTTTGTGAAAGTTCCGAGACCATCTTATCTTGGATTGTCATATGGCAAGGAAATTTGGTCTCTTATCCAAAATCTCTTTAATCTTCAATGGGAGATGCCATTAACTATGGGGAATGTTGGGGAAAATGGAATGACTGAAGCACTCCAAATAATATTGATACAAGTTGGAAGCCAATCGTCCCAATCTTGTGGTGGTCTATTTGAAAAGAAAAGAATCGTAGATTCTTTCAAGGGAAAAAACATGACATTGCTAAGATCAAAGGTTTCATTCATCAACACTCGTAGCTATCAAAAGAAAGGAATATACAATGGAAGAGACTTCTTTGAGCTTATTGAATCTAATTTTCTTTGATTTTATTTGTTCTTTTAGTTTGTTCTTGAATGTTTCTAGCATTCACAACAAATTTTTCTTTAATAAAAAGTTTATCCTTTATTAAAAAAAAATGAGATTTGTTTGATTTTCTTCTTTTTCTTTTTTACTTAATATTTAAATAAAAAATATATACTTGTTTGAATTCAAATTCTAAATCCAAAACTTTATTTATAAATTCTTAAACAAACATCACAACTGGATACAATTCCAATCTCAATGTCAATTTACTTCTAAAGAAGCACACCTTACAAGAATCAAATATCAGATCTCAAAATCTCTTGGGCCTGAGAGTTTTGAGAATCACTCACACACAACTTCTATTGAACTTCTATAATTTTGGAATCAACCTTAACATATAAAACAAAGAAAAAGCTTCCTTAAAATGAAAAAAGACTCAGTCTCAGGACATACCTATGCATGCTTGAGAACTTGAAAAAATAGACTAATGAAGTCATAAGAGATTCAGGACCATTTATCCTTTTGTCTAGCATATATCAGAGGCTATTCAGCAGTACTACAAGTTTGCTATCCTTGTGTGTAACCTTTTTTTTTAGACGAAAATTGTGTAGCTTAACACTTCTAATTACCAATACCAAGATTTTGAAGAAAATTTGGATATACTTGATAAAACCTTATTCTCTTATTGAACAAAATTGGTGATATTACTCCTCCATTGATCAAGAAATTTTTTTTTGGGAGGTATCGTGATCATCCAATAAGAAGGGTTTCCAATTTTTCAAATGAAGGATTTGAAGACCTATTGATCTTTTGTTGAATCTTTTTCATGGCTCGATAGATAATTTGATAAGCCAATAACATATTTGATTAGCCAATAACAAATCGTCTATCTAGATTGTGTTACAATTAGTAATCGCTTCTTACCAGATAATGTGCGAAATGTTGAGTATTCAACAGAATATTCCATGTCATAGTAAAAGTCCGATGGTGAAAGAGACATTGGTTTTATGCCTAGCTGAAAATGCAAGTTTGTGAATGGTATAACTTTGTCAGACAAGTTTACAAGAACAAACAGAAAAATGACTTCCAGAAAGCCTCATAAGAAGAAAAGAAGGAAATGAAGTATAGCCCAGTAAGAAGCAAAGACAAGTACATACCGCTAGAGGTTGTTGAACAACGTTGACTTTCGATATAATGCAATCTAATGGATTGTCATTCATTACAGTAGAACTAAACAAACGTTTTTTGTTATGGAAAGAAGCTTGTTGCTTCATAACCTATATTTGAAGTAAAAAAAGGAAAATTGTGAAAGCTGCATAACAAATAATGCATGCTGAAAGAATGATGAAAACTCTTACTGTATCTTCTGCTCTAAAAAACCATTGAACCCTGAAATAGTCATCTCCATCTGTTGTTTGAAAAAATTCCATGATCCTTCCAATATGTTTCTGTTTTCCATCACCCTACAC
Source organism: Impatiens glandulifera (assembly GCF_907164915.1). NCBI lineage: Eukaryota > Viridiplantae > Streptophyta > Magnoliopsida > Ericales > Balsaminaceae > Impatiens > Impatiens glandulifera. The sequence continues at coordinate 2,448,163 of NC_061864.1, forward strand.
AAATGACTAACAAGTAAGTATTTCTTTACAGAATATGTCACATAACGAGCATAATTATTTCCACGTAAATTCCATGCAAAACACAAGGGATTTGCAACGAAGCATTTCACCTTAATGTATGCACAATCTCCAGGATTGAAGATGTTTCTACCAACTTTAGCTTGAGCATAATGGCAGCGTACATTCAGAATTATCTCATCCTCTTCATCAGCACTACAATGATGAAGATGATTATGTCCAGAATTTAAAGCAAGAGAAGTCATAGAGTAATATACTGAACTACTGCAAACAAGAAAGCATACTAAATAATAGACACATTTACAATCACTCACTTCAATTTCCAGCTTTGGTCCTTGGATCTCTGACTCTGCAAACTCTAACATATTCATACTGAGAATTGAACTGTACTTATGATAGATGAAAGAACATGTGGAAAAATGAAGATAACAGAGAAAATAAAAGGGAAAAATGAAAACAGGCTAGCACTGCAATAGGGTATCCAAACTAAAATCTTTGATTGGATGTAACTTTATTCTTTTAAAGCATTATATTGGCAACAACAACTTCAAATTCTCATAATCTCATAAAGAAGTGTCTTCCCTTGAAGATTTTTTCCTTAGGCCTTGGGAAATTGAATTGAGAAGTTAAAAAGCATCACTCTGTCTGGCAAACAAAACTAGGACAATAGAAAGAGATAAAGAATTGTTGTACCTTGAGTTCATATCGCCAGCGCCACCTTTCTCGAGCTTCCTCTTCGGGGATTGGTTCACCAACAAAGAAAGATACAGACTTGTATCTCTTTTTTGTCTCCATGTGTTCTTCTTGAACTATTTCAGATGAATTCCTGCCTCTACGCATCTTTGTCTGGTCCCCATTTCCATGATTGGTTGATGAGCCTGCCGAAGTGTTTCGGGATCTCAAACGTCCTTGGATCGGAGATGTTGCCAGCAAATCAGATTTGACATCAGATGACAGTAGTCTCGGAGACCTTCGAGCTATTTTAGAACAACACGGCTCAATTGAATAAGAACGACTACCAGACCTCAATCTTTTCTCTCTAGTAAACTCCTCCGAAGAGTGTCGTTGTTCAGGCGCCATTTCATCACTGGAATTCCAAGAAAGCGGCCTTCCTCCTCCGTTGCTTTCCGCCGACGGAGAAAAAGATTGGTGAATTGAAGCTCCGAGTACTACGGCTGGATCGTTTTGTTCATTTTCAGGCTGGCTGGTCACATGCAACTCCGGAGCCAATGACGAGACGGGATCCAGTGGAGAGGCAGGAGACTCCATGCAAATCTGGAAGAAAATAGGGAGATCTATCTATCTATCTATCTATCTATAAGAAGAAGCTTTGAGGAGCGCGGAATTCGAGAGAAGAAGAAGAAGAAGACGACTCGAGCTGAATTCAGACTCAGCCGTCGATTCAAGCAACCTCCTTTGGCTTCTTGATTTCTTTCCTCCCCAATTAATACCTAGTTTGATTTCCAAAACTCAATCCATACTATGCCCGAGAATTCGCCCTAGTGTTTTCTGCTACAATCCAAACGAGCCCCCCTAGAGCGGTTTCAGCACTTTTACTTCTTTATGCGGGGGTCCCGCAATCCACGAATTAAGTAAGTTTGGTTGTTTTTATTTATTCCAAATAAATTATCGACATTTCTAGATTCAGACTATTTGTTCGATATAAGATAAAAAAAAATATTAAAGTTATTTGATATATATAATATTTTGAAACATTATATATATATATTAGGTTAATATTTTAATTAATAATTTAAATGATAAAATTAAGTAAATTATTAATTAGATAGTGATTTATTCTTAAAATATTCTCAGATAATTAAAACATTAAACACATAATCATAACATAATTAAATTTAACAATTCTTCTATAAATATTTATTTTATTTTAGGTAAGAAGTTAGGACACTCACAAATATAATGTGAACTAATCTTTAACACTTTACCTATTTAGTGATAAATATTAATTTATTAACTAAATATATATATATATATATATATATATTTATTTAAAGTTCACTATATTAAAAATGAAAAGATTTTTCTTTTAAATGAAACGAAAAAACATTATAGGAAGAAAAAAAATTAATCAATAAAAAATTAACTAAAATAATAAACACTAATGTACATAAATACATTACTTCTTTAGGTTAAAAAAATGGTACAATATAAAATATAAAACACTTAACTATAAAATATTAATTAATTACAAGTCTCTTCATTTCTTTAATGGATCAAATTAATTACATAAACAGATTGAACCATTAACCTGAGTAGAATTTATAATATTTGTAACAAAATTAAAGGATAATTCAGTAATAATAATTGTTTTAAAAAAAATCAAAATGTCAAAAATTTGATTTTCATTGATAACACAGAGTTTGTAATAATACATTTTTAAATTTAAAAAAAAAAAAAATGCTGAGTGATAACTACTTTATGTGATGTTTAATAATAAAATGGGCTAAGCCCATACAAAAAGTAGGCTTGAAAAAAGGCCCACACACATCTACATGATTTAAATTGAAAATGTAAAAAGAAAACAAAAATTGAGAAAAGGACAAAAAGAAAAAGAAAAAACTGAAATTGACAACGGTCGTACTACACAGCTGTTGCGTTCTTCAGCCCGCCATTAGCATATTCTCTCTCCGCGACCTTTCAAATCCATGACTGTTTAGAAAAAGAGATCGAGCAAGGTCGGCCATGGAAGATCGTAGCTCAGCCAAGCTCGCAATGAAGTAATCTCTCTGTTCTACTAACTACAACAAGGTGAACTATCTGTTCTGATCATTTCCTCAACTTCTGTTTCTTCAATGAAGTTTATAATGTTTTGCATTTTCTTCTTTTGATTTGCTGTCTCTTGTTCTTCCTTATGGCAGTAAATTAGATGTATGTATTTCATCTAGTTAGGCTAACAGAATGGATGCAATTCAAAAATCAAACGGATCTAGACTCATTTAGATGAATCGTGTTGAGAGATTGCAAAGGAGGTTGAAATTTAGGTGTTTACTTGAGAATCTTAACCTGAATAATCTTTTGGCATATGAATCCAACTTTTAGGGACTTTCATAGCATGGAGATATTAAAAGCATGAAAAAGTACTTGATTGTGACGAATCTGACAAAAATACTGGAATCAATTATTATGATTATTGTGAACAGGAGGAGGAAGAAGAAGAAGTAATTATTATGATTGAGAAACGAGGACTGCAGCAGTTGAGAAATACTACAGGTCCTAGAATCTCAATTCTAGATTAATACAATTTGTATCTTCAATATGTGGAGAAAGATTTTGTTTGCAATCATATAGATTGATACAATATTTTTCTTTCAGGGGATCAGGAGTGGCAAAAAGGTATACACCGTGCAAAGAGAAGTAGATTTGTTTACCTTCCATCCGAGTCCAGACCTTCCGAGTTTGCTATCTTCTGTCCAGAGCCTTTTCAGATTCCATCTTCAAAGTATCAAACTGGAAATTGCTCTATTCAGACAAGTGGGGGTTGTTGTTCAATTGAAGATGTCTCTACTTCTTCAGATGGAATGAACCCATGTTCAGGTTTGTTATAATATTAATCAATGTTTCTTTGAATTTTGATCAGTTCGCTTGATTATCCTTATACTGATAAGTTGTATTATAAACACTTTAGATAAGAATGATGAACAGAAGTTGAAGAAGGAATCTAATAATCTGAGAGATGTAACTCTGACAGTAGAAAGACATTACCTAGAACAGAAAGTTCCTTTGGTTTCCTTAACTAGTGGATTGAACTTATCTGCAATCATAGGGCACCCAATTGAAGTAGATGCTTTAGATGATGATGGGAGGAGAATGTTTTGGCCAATATGGAAAACCTCTAGAAGAACTCGCGTCTGTTATGTCCAACAAACTCATCATCGTCATCAAATCGCAAGGAACAAGCCATTGAAGAAACCACAAAGTATGTCCATAGACAAAATGAGACAATATTCAATTGGCATTGCAGAAGGCAATATTGAGATAAAGAAAACGAAGAATGATGTCCCTGCGAGAGTGACTTGCATCCCGGTGAAGGTAGCTTTCAGTAGATTATCGGTTGCGGTTGGTAGTTAGTTAGTTAGGTTTTTGTGTTATAACTAACTAAAGAAGAATAGGCTGAAGAGAAGTTCTCATTATATATATATTGTAGTTATTATTATGTATGTTCACTGGTTCAATGTTATATATCCTTTAATTTCTTACACCTGAAAATTCATTATGCAGTAAACAAGCAATCACATTTGAAATACATGATAAATAATAGTTTAATGGAAAATTTTAAAATTAACAAATATTTGCATGCTTGTTATATACTGTTAATATTTAATAATATTCAATGAAAAGATTGGTGATCATGTAACATTATATAAAGATAATGCAGGTATCAAAACTGGTTTGGTTATGTCATGTCAGATCAATTAATTCATCTTAATTTTAGATAGTTTTAATAAACAAACCATTTTAAATTAAGACATCATTATTATTTATTTTTAAATATATTTAATTAATAGATTGATTATTAAGACAAGATAAATTAGTTGAGAAGGGATCCGAGTGATGATGTTGAAAAAAAAAATCTTACTGGGATTTTATGGGTTTTATTATAAAAAAATATTGTCTGATACAACAATAGATTACTTGAGATTTGTTTATATATATATATATATATATATATATATTAATTTAATAAAAATAAAATGATAATATTTTAATTAATAAATTAAGTTATTAAAATAAATAAATAAAAAGTTAAAAAAATATAAATTAATTCAAAGAAAACCAATAACAAAATAATTGGTCCAGTTCTTAATGCTGACAAACTATATTTGATTTTGGGCCTAATTTTTTTTTGAAACTCAAAATTTGGGTCATTTTATGGAATAAGATTCAACTTTAAAAGTTTTTTTTTATACCTAAAACAAATCCGTCGTATATTATATTAGGTTAACGTATTATTTTTATTTTTTAATTAATTTATTATATTTTTAAATTAAATGAAATTTAAAAACGTTTTGAATATAGTTTTTTTTTTAAAATTGAGTAATTATTTTTAATTTATCGAAATTGGTTTGGGTTATTAAAAAATAAGTAATCTAAAGAAATATTTAATTTTTTTAATATAAATAGATAGATTATTTTTTTAAAAAAATTTCGTAACAAATTAGTGTATCATTCTATAAATATGAACTTAATGACATTTTAAATTGAGTATTTTTTTTTAGATACACGCATTTAAAACATTTGAATATTATTTGAAAGTTATAAAAAAATATATAATATGTCAAGATAATTTAAAAAAAAAAAATAAGAAAAATGTTATCACATTACAAATGTGATAAAATAATTCAAAAAAGAAAAAGAAAATATGTTTGTTCATTTATAAAAATTCTGAAATGACTAAATTGTGATAATTGAAGTCTAATACGTACAAATTAAAATATGACACTCATCTAATAAAAACAACCAAAGTTCGAGTTTTAAATAATAATTGATCTTTTTTTATATGACTTTTGAGTCAAGATCAAATCCATACAAAAGGAGGGTATTTATTTATTTATTTATTTATTTATTATTATTATTATTACTATTAATCTAAACATTTATTTGGATAATTGCATTAAAAAAAAGTGTTCAATTTTTTTGATAAGTTTATTGATAATTAATTTGTTATCAAATAGATAAATTTATTTGTCAAATAAAAACATCATCACTTTTTGTTGGTAACATAATAAAAAAATGTCAATGGCAAATATGTTATTAGTAATTTCTTGGAAATTGTACTCATTTTTTTTTTCTTCTGAATACTCCATTATTATTCACTTCTTGGAATTGTACTCAATTTTGTTTATTTGACTTGTTTGAGCATTAGAAGATATTTTTTTTGAACATTCACAAACGTGACAAAACCACGTTTCAAAGGACTTGTTTGAGGTTTGTTTGAGGAACTGGTCATTTGAATATTATTTGGATTTTCTTTCAACTAACTTGTTTGATATGAAATTAGAAAAAAAAAAAATGGGTTTTTTTAATTTTTATTACCATTAATATCTCTCTCATAGTTCATAATACATTTTTAAAATAAATTAATTTAATTTATATTAAAATAAAATTTAAAATATAATATAATAAAATAAATATTAAAAAACTATAAATATATTAATATTAACTTTTATTAATACATAAATAAAAATTTAAATGAATAATAATTTTATAAATAACCACTATTATAATTTAGATATTATATAAGATAATATAGTATATTATAATTTTATTTATATTGTGTATTTAATTTTATTTAATATAATTAATATAAAAATTTTACATGAAATAATTTATAAGATAATAACCATTTAAAGTTAGTTTATACTTTAAAAAATTGAATAATTTTCTTATAAATATTTAATTTAGATGAGATATATTTATAAATTAATTAATATTTTATTTAAATATATTTAATTTTATTTTCTAGTATAATTATTTATTTAAATTATTTAAAATTTAAATGGTATATTAGATAATATAGTATGTTATAATTTTATTTATTTTTATTTAATATATTTTTTAAATTAAATAATTTAGTAATTTAATTTATATGAAAATAAATTTTATAATGTAATAAAATAAATATAATATATATAATATTATTTTTTAATAATATAAATTAAAATATTTAAATAAAAATTAATTTATGTATTTTAATTAGTAAAATGATTGACTATATTGGTGACGTCATTATTAAATTTTGAGATAAAACTCCCGATAATCCAAAAATCAAACAACTTCATTCTCAGCTAACAATTTCATCAATTATATATAATTTAAATTAATTGTAATTTATTTATTTATTTATATAAAGCAGAACTATTAAATAAAGTACTTTTTTTTAAAAAAAAAAAAAATTCCAAAATCAAGATTATCTTTAAAAGACACCTACATCAAACAAGCTATTAGTTAGAAATTGTACAAAAATAAATTCAACGATTGTTAACAAATCAATAACTCGTTTCCCATCAAAATTTTGCCAAAATTAATATTTATTTATTATTCTATCTATGTTTATTCTTTATTCTCTTTTTTAGTCTAGTGGTTACATATTAAATATTAAAAAAGTTTAATTATATATTTATTTATTTTTATTTTAATAATCTTAATATGTGATTACAATGTTCTGTGATAAATTTTAAGTGAGATTTATTTGCTGAATAATACTTAAATGGCAGATCTACTTTATTTTACAAAGTTGAGGACAAATATGTTATTAGTCAAATAAATAACTTCCTTCCTGGAAATTGAACTCCATTTATTTATTTATTTATTTTTGCTGAAATATTTATTTCACTTATTTGAGGATTAGAAGGTGTTTCTGTCAACGCCCAAATCCCCCCACATCTCTAATTAGGCCTTGTTTGATAACCTAATTTTCATTCATCAAATTTCAAATTATCTCTAGTCATTGCTTTATTCTTTTATAAAACTGAAATATTAAATACAAAATATATTTAAGTCATTTAACTCAAATAATCTATTTTATATCCAATAATATATTTTCCAAATAAAAAAACTACACCAGATAAGCTAATATATATTAGTTATAAATTGTACAAAAATAAGTTTTGAACTATTTATTGACAAGTCAACAACTCGTTTATCTTAAAAATATATATAAATAAAAGTCCCTTTTATCTTTATGGCTAGCTATCAATAATTTAACTAATAAAAATGAATATTTTATGTATTCATTTATATTCTGTTTGTGTACTCCCATTAAATAATTTCAAGGAAATCAATCCCATTTCACATTGACCATTAAATGAACATGAACCTATACTTAAATATTAGAAAGAATACAAAAAAATCAACTATTGATCTCGTAAGCAAGCAACCAAATCTGCCCAGACTCCATCCTTAAATATCTTCATCTTCTCTCAAAAAACAAAAAGGCTCACCAAAACCTATGTTATAATTAAGGTCATGAGGAGTTACGTTGTCGGTATTTTTGCCTTATTAATTGTGCTGGTGGTCATATTGTGCCTCACTTGTCGCTATTGTAGACGGAAAAGACGAAAAGATATGTTATTGATCAAACGACTAAAAGGTAAATTGTACATTTTTCTGGTTTGATCAGTTGATCGATTCTGGTTGCTGAGATAGATTATTAATGATCAATTTAGATGAAGCTGAGCAGGCCAAGAAGAAGAATAAGAAAACAATGAAGAAAGAGGAGAAGAAGAAGAAAAAAGAGGAAACAAAGAACAAGAAGAAAAAAGGCGAGGAAATGAAATTGACAACTAAGAAGTCGGAGATGGATAGTGCTAATAGTAGGGAAGAGGAGGAGAAAAAACGTGACATTGAGCTTGGGCTCGAAGATATTGTAGGATGTATCGACAACAATACTAATGTTGTTGAAGTATTTAGTTTTGAGATCATTGTGGCCTCAACTAACAATTTCTCGTCTGAGAGTAAGCTTGGTGAAGGCGGATTTGGACCTGTTTATAAGGTGAGTACAACTAAATATAACTTGAAAAGAAAGTCTTTGGTTATTTACTATGTTTTAATCAGGGGATACTACCGGGAGAAGGTAAGGAAGTGGCGGTGAAGCGACTCTCGAGTAAGTCCGGACAAGGATTAGTAGAGTTCAAGAATGAACTAAACTTAATAGCCAAGCTCCAACATGTGAACCTAGTGCAACTCTTAGGCTATTGCATTCAAGATGGTGAAAGGATGTTGGTTTATGAATATATGCCTAACAAGAGCTTGGATTACTTTCTCTTTGGTAAGTTGTCAATTTTGAAGTTATCTTTGACTAACATCTTGAAGTTAGCTTCTAAAAAGTGTTAAACATGCTACTATAGATTCAAGGATGAAAGAGCTATTGTCATGGGATAGGAGATTGCACATTATAGAAGGAATTGCACAAGGCTTACTTTACCTTCACAAATACTCAAGATTGAGAATAATTCATAGGGATTTGAAAGTTAGCAATATATTGTTAGACGCGAATATGAATCCTAAAATTTCCGACTTTGGGATGGCTAGAATCATGGAGCTAACCGATGATATAGCAACAAATACCAAGAGGGTTGTTGGAACCTAGTACGTCACTATGTTGTATGCATTTTTCATTAATGTTTGAGGATCAATAATAATTTTTCTTTTGTTAGTGGTTATATGTCTCCAGAATACGCGATGGAAGGAAAATTTTCTATCAAGTCAGACGTTTTCAGCTTTGGAGTTGTAATGCTTGAAATTGTGAGCGGTCGTAGAAATAACAGTTTCTATTTCAGCGACGAGGCACTCAACTTAGTAGGATATGTAAGTCTCATATTATAAATCGGTGAAAACCTAATATATTAATTAAATAAGTAACATTTTACTCATTTTGGTGTTTCTAGGCGTGGACTTTGTGGAACAGGGGAGATTGGTTAGAACTTGTTGATTCGACATTCTTTAAAACAAGTTATTGCGATGGAAATGCATTGAAAAGATGCATTCATGTGGCTTTGTTGTGCGTAGAGGAGCGTGCCTCAGACAGGCCTACCATGACCGATGTCATTTCCATGTTAAGAAACAACAACCACGACTTGCCTACTCCAAAGAAGGCAGCGTTTTCCACTGGATCCGAACAAGTTGAGCAAGTTTCGAATTCAAACCATTCAGTAAATAAAATAACAATATCTATTCTCGAACCAAGATAGGTTCTTATATGTTCTTACTAGATATATACTAAGAGATTTTTTATAAATAGATTGTAATATGTACAAACTTTGATTGAAATACTGCTCTCTTGTTGATGGGAAGAAAACCTATTGAGAGACTCAATTGAATTGTCTTCATCAATCCAACATAAAAAAGGGGTTTTGAACTATTAAAATAATACAACAAAAACAAAAAGTATAGGAGTTTGAAATCCTAATCACAAAAATGTTCAAAGTGTTTACTTTTCTACCAACTTTACTTTTATATAAAATAACATTAGAAAATTTAAATATATACTTATTTTTGTTATAAAACAATTACACCACTATCAAGATGCACATCAATATATCATTCAAAATAAAATATGATTAATATGCAACAAAGTCTCTTTTAATAAAGATAATATATGGCTGCCCTAAGCCAAATTTTATTTTCTTAAAAAAAATATCAATAAAAGAGTTAAAATAATCTCTTATAATATATCAAGATTATATTGTATTCTAAACCTAATCAAGGTAAAAAAATGCAAAATGCACAGATTTATTATAATATTTTTATTTTCATTTCAATAAAAATAATTGTTAATCTTAAACATTGACCAAGTATTTTGAAATGTTAGCAAAATAAATAATACTTAATAGATGAAAAAAAACTGAAGATGATTGTTTCTAATCAATACTAATATTGAATTTTAGAATAAATATATCTCAACTAGGGTTTGAAATGATTGCGAATGAGAAGATAGATGAAATTTCATTCAAATATGGGATGGGAATGCAAATGTGTGTAACCGATACAAAACATTCTTGGGGGTCAAAATTACATTCCAACCCTTTAACTATATCTAAAATTGGAAATTTGAACATGATTTGTTTGAATATTTCTATTTTTTATTCGAATTGTCCTACTGTTTTTTCCAGTTTAATTGATAGTTTAAGGTAGATGAGGTGAGATGGTATTTTGTGTATGATTTCATTTTCATTTTACTAAAAATATTTATAAATAAAATTAAATATATAACATCTTTAATATATATATATTTTTTTATATTTTAAAATTTTTAAGTTGATTTTTTATAATAATATAAAATTTCAATATATTATAATATATTTAATATTAAAAAGTTATTTATAAAGAAAATTATTTATAGAAAATATGTCAACAGTGTCACCCGGTGTCAAAGGGACAGTAAAAAAATTACAAAATAGAATTGAAGGTATGGTAAACTTATTTTCCATACCATCAGTAAATATGACAGAAAAATTAACTTTACTTTAAATATAAAAATGTTTAAGGAATGTTATCAAAATCCAAAATAATTTAAGATTATGTTTGTTACAATAATTTTTTACTTTCTTTAATTAAGTTTTTTATTTGGTATCTATTGCCTAATATAACTTAATTATTAGATTAACTTAAATTTAAAATTTAAGTTAATTCACCAATTTATTTAATTTATTTTTCATATTTAAAAAAAAAGTTAAGTTTATTTTTTATAATAATATAATTTTTTAATATATTATAATATATTTAATATTAAAAAGTTATTTATAAAATTTATAAAAAAAAAAATTATATTTAAAGAATATAATAACAGTGTTACTCGGTGTCGTGATAGTAAAAAAATTCCAAAATGAAGGTATGGTAGACTTATTTTCCACACTATCAATAAATATGACAGAAAAATTAAAATACTTTAAATATAAAATTGTTTAAGCACCGTTATTAAAATCCAAAATAATTTAAGGTTGTGTTTTGATACTATAATTTATCCCCTTCTTCAATTAAAATTTTTATTTGATATCTATTACCTAATATAACTTAATTATTAGATTAACTTAAATTCAAAAATTAAGTTAAAAAATCTATTTTGATTATTACCTAACTTTGAACTTAGTCCAACATCTAAAAAAACTAACGATAAAAATAAATAAGTTATTATATATAAAAATCAAAATAATTTTAAAATACATTCTCAACATTAATTTTACAGATTATTATTCAATTTATATCTCAAATATTTTAGAAATTTTTTTGTCTAAATTATTTATATTTTATTTATTCAACTTAATTTTTATTAATACGATTTGGAAATGGACGCGTTTTGGTTAAGCGATGATCGCTATAAATACAAACCAAAATAACGAAAACGCATAAGCCCTAGGATTCTTACTGAAGTGAAGAAGAGCGTTAGGAGAAAAGACAAAGACATGGCGTCATTCTACACCAGAGTGTTTGGGGCTGGCCGCACAGTGCTGATGGCAGCCGCAGAGAGCGCCGCGGCCGCAAAGATCCCTACTTCGGGCGCCGCGGCTGCGGTGGAACGCCGTCCTTTGGGTATAATGAAGCCGATGCAAGTCTCTCCTGCGCTCAACGATTTCCTTGGCGTTCCAGAAGCGGCGCGTTCTGATGTTATGAAGAAGGTCTGGGACTACATCAAGCTGCACAATCTCCAGGTATCTCTTTCTCATTTCTTTAGTTTCTGTCTTAAACCTATTAATCGCTTGACCCGATAATTACATCCATTTTCTGCCTTCAGTTTTCATTAGTCTTATATGAACATTGCTGTTTGTTATGTAACTTTCATTTCTGTATTATGGGCTAATGTTGATACATATGAAGTTGGATTAGTTCAGCTATTATGACTTAGGTTTTCAATTTGACTAGATTGGCTGTCATTTTGTATTGTAAATATCATCTTCATTATAATACAGTATTGGGCACAATCCAAATCCACCTAGAAAACCTTGCATAATGAAGTCCCCTGAATAGATTTATGAACATAATTTCTGATATGTTTGTTGTAGTCTTCACTTGATATTCCACAGCCAAATATCCATGATTTCCTCTTGTGAATCTTCTTTCTTCTCCATCAAATGATGCTTTCTGATATTATGAGTTGATAATACTCTACTTAAATGGTTTGTTTTCTTCAATCAAAATGCTAATACATTGCTTTAACATATGATTGTTCGACCTTTGTAGAACCCTAGTAACAGGAGGGAGATACTCTGCGACGATAAGCTAAAGACAATTTTCGATGGAAAGGAGAAAGTTGGGATGCTAGAAATTGCAAAACTGTTGTCTCCACACTTCATCAAACAATAACTGGTCTGCTTTGGTTAGCTCCATGTATCTCATGGCTAGGTTTTGGAAAAATTAGGATTAAAAACACTTGTTTTTTTATGGGTGATGATTGTGGTCTTATTATGTACTGAAAATGTTATCTTTCTAAACCTGTTTTGTTGGGATTATAAGGATGATGCTTCTTTTACATTTTGTCGAAACCTTGTCACTTTCTACTACTGTGATTGATGTTGGGTCATATTCTAGATTTTAGAATTGCAATAGTCTGTTGATGTTCTTGTCTTGGTTTTTTTCAAAAGAATTGCAATACAGAGATAAACAAACAGAGCATAGTACACTGTGCAATATAGAATAATGCATTTTTAAGTTATAACCCACATCAAACAAGGCATAGAAAACATGAAATAAGCCAAAATAAAGATCCTTATTTGAAATGGATGAACATCTTCTGATGATGCATAGTTCCAAACAAATGGATCTTCCAAAAACACCATCAAATGTCTATTTCTCTGTCTGTCTTCCCTTTGCCATAAGGCGTCTATAACGAAATCAAATATTAGTTTGTCAGCATACAGAACAGGACCAACTATGCGGTTCAATGTGTTCTCCGAAAGAGAATTTTGGGCCATTGTTGCTGTAGTTGTAGTTTGCCTTCTCACCCTTCTCTTAAGATGGTGGAAGACCGAATTGGCTAGAAAACATGAAGTGGATTTGTCTTCTAAGAAACCGTCTGTGAAAGAAATATTAGCTGCTCCCGAGCAGAATAGTCCTGTTTTGAGGGGGAAATGTTGCTTGGACGTTGTTATGACGAGGACTTTTGGGGTGGAGGAGGTGAGGGCGGCCACAAAGAACTATCGAATTCGGATTGGTGTGGGGGCGACATCATACGTGTACCTGGCGGAGCTTGAGGGCGGTAGGCTGGCGGCGGTTAAGCGGGTGATGGAGGAGAAAGGTGGGAGTAAGAAGGTGTTCTTGGATGAGGTATCGGTCTTGCTCAGGATTTCTCATCCCAATTTGGTGGCCATGTTGGGTTTCTGCTTTGACAAAGGAGAGCAATTGTTGGTGTTGGAATATATGCCCAACAAGAGCCTGTTTGATCGGATGCACACCAAATACGGTCAGTCTAGGGGAGTGTTGTCGTGGTCCAACCGCATGACCATCGCTCTAGACGTTGCTCGAGCCCTCGATTACCTCCACTCTGTCGCGGATCCCCCGGTTATCCACCGCGATGTTAAGTCCTCCAACGTGCTGCTTGTGGATGATTCTCGAGCCAAACTCGCAGACTTCGGTTTGTGTAAACTTGGCCACGACCCCCAAACCGCTCAAACACCTACCATCATCAAGGGCTCCTTCGGTTACCTTGATAACAACTATCTCAATACTGGACGAGTATCTCCTAAGAGCGATGTTTATAGTTTTGGAGTTCTCCTTCTCGAATTAATCACAGGTTAATCAAGTCCTCATTTTCTTATTTTATTTTAAAACAAACCGGTTACACCACCTAGTCTGGCCATCTTTTATAGGGCTCAGGTCAACTCAAGGATCGACGACACTAGCCGAGTGGACGCAGGAGCGGAGGATAAGGAGCGATGACCCGGAGATTTTGGCGGGGCTGTTGGACCCAAAACTGAAGGGGGATGCAAATTTGGAACAATTGAAGGTATTAATAGACATTGTAAACTTGGCTCTTATTGACATTTCTGGAGCAAGGCCGGATATGAGTTATATTACAAGTAGAATCTCAAATTGTTTGGAATCATCCAACCATTTTGAGATTAATCAAGACTTGTCTGTCTCTAGTTAGTTAACTCTTAGATTTTATTTTTAATTCTTCACTTATATAAAGTACAGTACTTGTATATATACTTATTAGTGTTTATGTGGTTTTTAAGAATTTTAACTTGGAACAAAACTATGATAAATAAATGAAAAGGGTTGAGTTGCATTGAAAATTTCAAAAAATAAGAAATGCAATTAACTAATTTAAAGGGAGTCTAATCTATTAGTTCATTTATTTGTTTGATGTTGGGTTATTTGTAATTTTGTTTAATTAAAAAATATGTTTTTTAGGTTTTAGTTGGTACAATTAATATAATATATTTAAATTTTATAAAATTAAATTAAAATAATGAATTAGATTAGAGAGAACAAATGAGATATACATGGTGTTAAAAGTTAAAAAAAGAAGATAATTATTAAAAAATATTTAAATTGTTATATATTTAAATTGTTATATAATCAATGGATTAAATTATTTGAGATGATTGCTTTCTCATTCTTAAATTAAATGGAGCATAAAATGGTTTATGGGCTGGTGCACATCCATTAATCCGAATCTTGAATTGGGTATCTGTCTCTATTCTTTTTAAATTGTGATTTGTATTCGATCCGGTATCCGATCATTATCAAATTCGAAAACATCGGATCAGCCAGCCGGATTAGTTACTAATCGATCCGATTTTTTTTCATATTTCTAATTTTTTTTTATAATTAATTATTTAATAATATTTTTGTTTGGATAAACAAATAATTATTTTAATTGACGAAGTTGTTTATCGAAAATTATCTAATACCATTTTAAACTAATAATAAAAGTAGCATAATTATTCTTAATGCCATTAGTTTTTGTAATTTTTATAAATATGTTATTTTATTTTAAAATTATAAAACTTATCGAATAGGCTTCGGGTATCCGAATTCTTTTTTGTCCGATTCGTATTCGATTCGAAAATTCGGTAAAAATATTTGATTTAATCGATATCCAAATTCGATCCATCGGATTCAAATTTTTTCCGATCGAATCGACCGGGTTGACGAATCAAATCTTTCTTATCGAAAATTTTTCCCACTTAGTGCATAGGAACCGTGGCATTTTGTACATTGCCCTTCTTTCTTGTCACGTGTTCATTTGAGATTAAAGTGTTATTTGGTTTGAGATTTTTCTTTTAAATTAATTAGTTTTGATAATTAATATTTTAACACAACTAAGTATTATTGACCTATTAATTTCACAATAAACCAAAATGATCTAGAATCAAAATTCCACAAGTTTTTTTAGTCAAATTATTATTGAGATTATAATACAAACCAAACAAATCCTTATCTTCTTAAATCCTAAATATATGTTTTTGTCACATTGTACCTCTTCAAAATAAGCTGCCACCTCTCTCATGAACAAACAAACCCGATCCATATCCAAGTCCAACTCAAATAAATTTCATCACAAATAAGCAAAATTTAATATTGATTTGTTTGTTTAAGAAAATATAAACTGTAATTTTGTTTTGTTTTTTATTTTATTTTATAAAGTTATTAAGCCATTAATAAAAAAAATGAAACTTCAACTTAAGACAGTTAACAAGAATTTGAACATTAAACTTCAGATAACTAAGATAACTCAGTCAAAAAAAATAAATTATAATTATAATTTATTATTTTTAGTTCTTATAAAATAAGTTAAGTTTTATTAAATTCATTAATTTTCCAATCACGACTTTGACTTATATAAACACCTTTTTAGTTTTATTAAATTTTCATTTTGCTAAAAAAACAGGATGTTAAACTTATTTACTTTTTTTTATCAAAATAAAATTTATTTACAATAATAATTAAAAAAATATGATAATTATAATATTTTGAAAAAAGGTCCATGATGAGTTTCTTAGCTTATCTTTCATTATAAATAATAAATGGCAAGGATAAAAGAAAGAGATGTATCTTGCAAAAATAAAATAAAAATAAGAAATACATGTTGATGGAGTTCACAAGCATAATAATAATAAGGGCCACCGTTTTTGTGATGTTCTTCTTCTTCTTCTTCTTGACCTTCTTCCTCAATCATTTCCTTCTCAAGTTGAGCCGTCGCCGGAAACTTCCACTCCCGCCCGGGACTCTCGGCTGGCCGTACATCGGCGAGACTTTCCAGCTTTACTCGCAGAACCCAAATCTCTTCTTTGCCGACAAAATTAAAAAGTTTGTATCTTGATCAAATTAAGTACTCTGTTTTTCTATTATGTGACTTTTGATTTTGATTTTGATTGATAGATTTGGACCCATATTCAAGAGTCACGTATTGAAATGCCCATGCGTGATGATATCTAGTCCTGAGGCGGTGAAGAAGGTGCTGGTGTCGAGAGCTCATCTCTTCAAACCGACATTTCCGACAACAAAAATGAAGATTATGGGAGAACAGGGCCTGTTTTTTCATCAGGGTGATTATCATTCCAAGCTCAAGAAGCTTTTACTAAGAGCTTTCATGCCGGACGCTATTAGAACCATGATCCCTTCTATCGAATCTATTGCACTAAACTCTCTTCAAACATGGCCAACTCAACTCACTCTCCACACCTTTCACGAGATGAAGACTGTAAGTAATTATATAAACTTGTAAGCAAATTGAAAGTTGAAAACATTCTATAAACCCTAACTCAATCAACATTCTATTACTGTAAGTACGCATTCAATGTCTCGTTGCTGTCAATATTTGGAAAAGAAGAGATCATCGACCGAGAGAAGTTCAAGAAATATTACTATTCCATGGAAAAGGGTTACAATTCTATGCCAATAAATCTACCAGGAACATTATTCAGCAAGTCCATGAATGCCCGGAAGAAGCTAGCACATTCCTTAACCGAGATCATCGCCCGTAGAAGAGAGACCATTCTCTTAGGTGGCCACAAAGATTTGCTAGGAACCTTCATGGAGGATAAAATGGACATAACCGACCAACAAATTTCCGATAATATTATCGGACTAATCTTCGCTGCCCGCGACACCACCGCAACCGTACTCACATGGGTCATCAAGTACCTCTCCGACAACCCTATCATCCTTCGAGCAGTCGTGGTAAGCCAAATCAACGCCTCATTTTTTTGAAAATTCTTTTGTGGGTAACTAATTAATGTTTGTTTGTGTAGGATGAACAAGTGGCTATAAGGAAGGACAAATTGGAGGAGAATCTGACTTGGGAAGACACTAAAAAAATGTCAATTACTAATAGAGTAATTCAAGAAACATTAAGGGTGGCTTCTGTTTTGTCATTCACTTTTAGAGAAGCTATTGAAGATGTTGAATTTGAAGGTACAATAATATTTTTGTACAAATAATATTGACAAATATATAATATATCTTACTTTCAGGTTATCTTATACCCAAAGGATGGAAAGTCATGCCGTTATTCAGAAATATTCATCACAACCCACAAAATTTCCCGAATCCTGATAAGTTTGACCCTTCCAGATTTGAGGTAGTACTTAATTTGAAGTAGTAAAAAAGTAATAATTAAATTAATAATAGTTATGTAATTAATTAGGTGGCTCAGAAGGCCAATACATTCCTGCCATTTGGAAATGGGGTGCACTCATGCCCAGGAAATGAGTTGGCTAAACTGGAGATGTTGGTCATCCTACATCATTTGACTACAAAATACAAGTAGGTGATCATCATAGATCTCTCTTGTAAATTAATTTAATATCATTAAAATTCAAATTGAAAAAGAAAAGAATCATTGATTGAATGAATGTACATATATATATAGGTGGTGTTCAATCGGGCAAGGAAGTGGGATTGAGTATGGGCCATTTGTTCTTCCCCAAGATGGTCTGCCCATCAGTGTCTCTCTCAGGCTCTAGCAGTTAGTTCATGCTCATTACTATACTTAAGTCATAAGACATAACATTCTAATCTTCATCTTTCTATCAACTTTAATTTCTCCATTTATGTTATAATGTTTCTTTGTCTTTTCTTCCACCAACTTTTGACAAAAATTTACATTTCTTAATATTTATTCTTTGCATTTTGTAAAATAGGTCAAGAGTTAATATATTTATTTTAAAATATATATGTTCTCTATTGAGAATAATTCAACTACTAGCTTTCTGAAGTATATATATATATATATATATATATATAATATTATTTTAACTATATTTATAATGTCAATGTATATCAATATTTCATTTTTCTATTAATTTAAATAAAATTTAATTGATTATATTAATTTAATTTGAAGAAAGATAAATAAAATACTATTCATAATGATTTTTGGAACTTATTTTTGTAGAATGATTAAAAGATAAATTATGAAAAACAATTGTGGTAAAAAATACTCTACAAAATATAAATAACTTTATAAATGCAAATAAATCAAAAAAATTTCGTGATAATTTTTTTTGATAAATAAATTTAACATGTATTAATATATAATAGTAAAAATAATTAAAAAAATAAATAAATAATATTTTAATTATTGAATTAAGTAACGTGATTAATGAGAAAAAAAAAATTATGGATAAAAATTGTAAACAGTCCTGCAGTTTTTTTATCTAAAACCAAACTGATATAGAAAGAGATGATATTTGTATCTCCTTCTCTAAGTTTACTCAAACTCGGTCATAATTACTAATAAATATAATTGAATATATAACATTATTAATATATTTAATTATTTTAAATATTTTAAATTTATTTTTTATAATAATATAAATTTTCAATATATTACTATATATATATATAATATTAAAATATTTGTTTCATATAGTTTTATTAAATAACTTTTTTATATTTTTTTAATAATATGGTATAGCTGTGTCTGTGGAGATTATTCAAAACGAATTTATAATAAAAAAATCTCTGAAGTGGGGCTGATCTTCTCTATTGTCATCCTAAGAAAAATGCTGAGACAATGTTTTATTAGGAAATTTTACAAATAAAGAAAAAACAACTAAACAAGTTCCAACACTATAAATAATTTTAGTTAAAAAAATTAAAATTAAAATAATAAATAATATTTAATAATTAAATTAACAAAATAATTTCATAATATGTTATTATAATAATTTTCAAAATTAGATCGGGAAATTAGTTAATTCGATTGGAATTCACACTGAACTCGTAGAAGAATTTTGAGTTAATTTATATGAATTATTATTAAATTATTAAAAATAAACAAAATTAAACATAGAATATTATAAAAAAATATATGTTCGGATGTTCGTGTAGTAAATAACCTGAAATCAAGGTCATATAATAATAAATAATAATAATAATAATAATAATATATCACATTGAACTCGTAGAAGAATTTTGAGTTAATTTATATGAATTATTATTAAATTATTAAAAATAAACAAAATTAAACATAGAATATTATAAAAAAATATATGTTCCGATGTTCTTGTAGTAAATAACCTGAAATCAAGGTCATATAATAATAATAATAATAATAATAATAATAATAATATATTACATTGAACTTCTTCATAAGAATTTTGAGTTAATTTATATGAATTATTATTAAATTATTAAAAATAAACAAAATTAAACATAGAATATTATAAAAAAAATATATGTTCCGATGTTCGTGTAGTAAATAACCTGAAATTAAGGTCATATTGTAAAAATGTTGTTACGTAATAATAATAATAATAATAATAATAATAATAATAATAATAATAATAATAATAATAATAATAATAATAATAATAATAATAATAATAATATATCAATTTTCATTTACTGAAGAAGTGGTATAAACAATGGAATATTTTTGGATGGAGTTGCCCTATGTTGACACGTGTCTTAATTCGTGGCTACGTAGGAAAAGCGATGTGCACAAAGGCCGCCACGTATGATCTCAAATCCACGTGTCACCATCATCTTCCCCACACTCCGCCTCTACCTTCTTCTTCTTCTTCTATCTCTTTCAGTTCGGTTACGGGCAGCTACTGCCCGTTCCCGCGCACTACTCTGACCCGAGGCGGCCGGAAACTTTCTCTCTCTAAACAATCTTCAGTTCACGATCATCTCCCTTCAATTCCAGGTTTGTCATCTCTTTTATTTATTAGTATCGCATCTGTTCTTTCATCATGATCCAATTGTTTATTACGCGACCAGATTCGATATAAGTTTTAGAAACTATTCTTATTTCCACGTCTCGAATTTCGCAAATCGCTACTTCAGATCTAAGTTCCTATATGTGATGATCTTTAATAGAATACCTTGATTTTGGGTTTGAATGATGGTGGGTTTTTTGTTTACAGTGATCGATGGATCTAATGGGACAATTTCAAGATTTACTATCCGTCTTTACTGTTTTAGCAACACAGCCTCTTAAAATGTTTAAAGAATCTTGCATCTTTGGAATCAGGACCTTCTACATTGTTGTTTTAACATGGATGGAGGTCCTCAGGTCGTCTGTAAATCTCCATCGAACCCTAATTTGTAGGTCTGCAGTCTGGTTCTATGCAATCATATCGTTTCCAGTAAGAGTATTGACTGCACTTCAGAGGGAAAAACAGGTTCATTTATAAATTCATCCTTTTCATATTGTCATATAATTACTATGATTAATTGAATATTGCTGATTTCTTTCTTTCTTTCTTTGATATCATCACACTTCCAGATGCAAATGCATTTGTATGATATGCAGATGGCATTGGATCATTTCGCATCGAATGACAAACAACTTCGCCAACATTTGAATAGACTATCCAGAAAGTGTAGAGCCATGGAACAAATCATAGAAGAATTTGACGATGAATACGACAAAGCTATCTCAAACATCCAAATACTCCAACACCAGGTTAGAGCTTGCTATATAGTACTTGTGTTCCATCCAACATCAAACATTGGCTTATAATCATTCACTCCTTAATATTCTGTCTTATTAAACCAGCTTCAAAATGCAAAGAACAAGGAAATTCAAGATACAAAAGCATCATCTGATAATAAGCATATTCAAATTGAAGATGTTGAAAAGCATGAAGATGATAATTTAGCAAACCAAAACATGAAATGGGAAGCGGAGATATGTCAAATGAGGGAGGGGGCACTTCGGCAAACCATATTTGGTGCATTAATGTGTCCATTAGTGGGGATGATAATATGGGAGTCTGAGGATCCTTGTATGCCTCTTGTGGTGGCTCTTTATGCGGTTGTCGGCATGTCTTTAAGCAGTGTGATTCAATTGTTCTTGACAGTAGACAAGATGAAGCCAGCAGCATTGGCATCAGATGCTGTGGCTATGTTGAGTTTTAATTGCTTTATATTGGGAACTTTGACATACCCTACTTTGCCTAGGATTGCTCCTTACTTGACTCCACTTGCTATGAAACTTTTGGAAACAACAGGGTTGGCCTGAATCTTGTTCAAACTATTCCACTCCTTTTTGTACATAATTTTCTTATTCACATGATTTTTTACTTTTACTGCTAGCTGTGAAATATGTATAAATTATTAACAGTTTTGTTCATAAGGATTTAAAGTAGAGGATGATTGGCCATTACAGTTTTATAAAGTATGTAAATTTTGACACTGCTTGGTTTATGAATAAGTTTAAGGAATTATTTGTCAGGGTATATTTGGTGTTTTTCATATACTCTAGGGATGAAAACATTCTGCTTTCTTTGACCAAGTTCATGTTGGTTATTTACCTATGTTTATTTATTTTTCCTATTTTATAAAAAAAAAATTCTTTTTTTATATATTTAAATTTATTTATTACAATATCACAAAGTTTAATATTAGAGGTCATTCACCCTCCATTTTAGGATTTTCTAGAAGACTTCCAAGGATAAAATAAAAAATCAAATATATATAATTAACTAATATACTAAAAATAAGGAAATATTTTTAAATAACAAATTATTTCAATTTAATTTATCATCACCCATTCTATTATAAATATACATCCCTCTCTTAGTCTATCATTAATTCATTTCAACTTTTAACTATCATATTCTTATCTAACATCATCATGAATAAGAAACAACAACATCCGGTACAAGGTCGTCTCACCCCAGAAATATTACTAATAAGTTATCTTGCAAATGAAATAATGGGAAATCCTCGACCAAGAGAAGGCTATGTTATAAAGGAGATGGACATTTACGGAGATAAAGAACCATGGCAATTATTTGAGGAGAATAAGGGATCTATTACTGGATTTGACTGCGACAAAGGAGATTGCTTAATTTTTTACACAAGGCTAACCAAAAGATCCCATCGTGGAAAGAATTTTCGGCGTAACATTGCGGGATCCAAGAATGGAGGACATTGGAAGGGACAAAACCATGGAGTTCCCATTTTTGACCGACAAGGACAATTGATCGGGACAAAGAAAGATTTCTCCTACGCTGTGAAATCAACACATCCACTTGAATCGAATGTTATTAATGAGCACAACTGGATAATGAAAGAATTTAGTATCGATGGTCACTTGGCCAAACAACTAGAGAAGGAATGCAAATATAGAAACGTGATTATTTCTCCAAATATTTTGGAGTCCCATGTCGCGGTTGTTATTAAAAGAAAAAGACCACCAATATATAATACTTTGAAGAGACAAAGATTAATTCAAATGATGATGACCGTTCAAGAAGAAAAAGAAGATGAGGCGACTTCAAATATTGTCAAACGACAATGCATCACCAATTCATGCAATGATTCTATCCAAGTAAATGAAGTAGTAGCACACGTGAACAGATCTAACTTATTTAGTTGGAACGGTGGGGAAATACTTGATCGTAATAATGTAGAAGATCATCATCATCATGTAAACACTCTTCCTAATATTTTTCTTTATTATTATAATAATAATAGTATTATTATTATTAATAGTTATATATAATTTGATACAACAGGAAAATGAAGACCTAGTTATTCTTGATGATAATTTGCATGATCGCGGGGAGTTATTTGATACGGAAGAACATGTAAACAAGTTTAATGGTGAATTCTTTGAGGAAAACAAAATTATGTTGGAGGATAATCAAATGGATATGTATCAAGAAATATTTAATAAATTCTTGAAAGGTTAATTTACTATTTGTCACTATAATGTCGCTATCAATCATCTGTATAACAATTAGATTAGTTTTATTTATTTCGACAGACCGATCATCTAGATTTGTGGATAGACGGCTAATTAAATTTCTTATAATATAATTTTTAATATAAATATGGAAATGTTAGTAAATTCTTATTCTTATTTTAATTTGTTCTAATTCATGTACAAATCTTTATCTACGTAAAGTTTTGATTTTTTTCTTGCTGTTATATATAATTTTATAAAGTATGTAAATTTTGACACTCCTTGGTTTATGAATAAGTTTAAGGAATTATTTGAGGGTATATTTGGTGTTTTTCATATACTCAAGGGATGAAAACATTCTTCTTTCTTTGACCAAGTTCATGTTAGTTCTTTTTTAAGGTTTTTTTTTTTTTTATAACAAAAATTGAAATAAAAATATTTTATTATTTTAATTAAGTATAAAAAAGAGATATATGAGATAAAAAATATAGCATACCACATACCAGACTGGGTTCTGATCATAATTAAATATGTAACATTACCTAGGTTTATTTTTTTATTTTCTATATATATTTATAAATTTATTTATTTTAAATATGTATATACAATGTCATAATTATTTCTCCATCCATTTAGGGATTTTTCTAGAAGACTTCCAAAGATAAAATAAAAAATCAAATATATATAATTAACTAATAGACTAAAAATAAGGAAACATTTTTTTGAATAACAAACTATTTCATCATTCATCCTATTATAAATATACATTTCTTCATAATCTTTCATTAATTCATTTACAACTTTTTAACTTCTTATCTAACATCATAATGAATAAGAAACAACAACATCCAATCATTGGTCGTCTCACCCAAAAATATTACTAATAAGTTATCTTGCAAATGAAATAATGGGAGATCCTCAACAAAGAGAAGACTACGTCATAGAGGAGGTGGACATTTACGGAGACAAAGAACCATGACAATTCTTTGAGAAGAGTAAGGGATCCATTACTGGAATCGATTGCGATATAGGAAATTACTTAATTTTCTACATAAAACTAAATAAAAGATCCCAACGTAGAAAGAACTTTCGTCGTAATATTGCGGGATCCAAGAATGAAGGACATTGGAAGGGACAAACCGATGGGGTTCCCATTTTTGACCAACAACAAGGTCATTTGATCAGGAAAAAGAAAGATTTCTCCTACGCGGCTTCGCCATGAAATCAACACATCCACTTGAATCGAATGTTATTAATGAACACAACTGGATAATAAAAGAATTCAGTATCAATGGTCACTTGGCCAAACAACTAGAGAAGGAATGTAAAGATATAAACAAAATTATTCCTCCAAATATTTTTGAGTCGCATATTGCGGTTGTTATTAGAAGGAAAAGAGAAGATGAAGTGACTTCAAATTAAATGTCAAAACGAGAATGCATCACAAATTCATGCAAGTGGAGGAATACTTGATGATCGAACTAATGTAGAAAATCATCATGTAACCACTCTTCATAATATTTCTCTTTATAGTAATAATGATAATAATAATTATAATTTGATATAACAGGAAAATGAAGACCTAATTATTCTTGACGACAATTTGCATGATCGCGGGGAGTTATTTGATACAGAAGAACAAATGAACAAGTTTATTGATGATTTCTTCAAGGACAGCAAAATTATTTTGTTGGATAATCAAATGGATATATGTATCAAGAAATATTTGATGAATTCTTAAAATGCAAGGATTTATCTAATTAATCAAAAATATTAATTAACTATTTATAATGTCGGTATCATATGTATATCAATTAGACTAGTTTTATTTATTTCGTTTAAATATTGTCCAACACAGAGGTATATTGAGAGACGACTAAATTACATATAATATGGAAATATTAGTAAATTCTGATTCTTATTTTAATTTGTTCTGATTCATGTACAAATCTTTATATAATTAAAGTTTTGATTTTTTCTTGTTGTTATAATACTTATAACATTTATAATTTTTGTTTTCAAATAAAATATTTTAAAAAATAAATAAAATTAAATTCTAAATAAGCACACATTTCAGATACAAGATATTATTTGAGCTAAAAATATATTTTTTTAAGAAAAAATATGAGAGGGAGAGGAGTGGTATTTTAATTTATTTATCTAGATATATTAGTTTAAAGTTTTTTTTAACATAGTTGTTTAATTGCAATAATTTTTTTAATTAAGTGTTTTAAAATTACGTACTTATTTATTAATGTGTGATAGTAATAGCGTAATTTATTAAAATATTTGTTTATCAAATAAAAAAAATATGTAAAAGAGTGAGTTAGTTTAATAATTACATTAAAATTTGAAGAATAACATAGAACCTTGTTTGATTTGGTTTTCCAAATAACTTAACAAAATAAAATATCATTTCACTCCCTCTCTTACTCATCAAATTAGTCAATTTATTAACAAAAAAAAATACCTTCTATTCTAAATTATTATTATTTATTTTATTTATATATATCAAAATTCTTTAATTTTTTTTACCAAAAAAAATTATTATAAACTCCTTAAAATTATAATCAACAATTATTTTTTTCTCTTTCCAATAACATAAACCATGAACCGAACTAATAACAAATAAAAGCAATGAAATAGAGGAAAAGAAATAATATTATCTTATGACTGATTAAATACTTGAGAGTATAAATTAAAACATTAAAAAGTTGAGGGACTGTATTGTTTTTTCAGAATTCATTCACGGCCAGGCCAGGGTAACAGAAAACAGAAGGATTAGGGCGGCTCCGATGTTCTTGTTTCTATCAGAGAAAAAGAGTGGTGATTCGTTGATTTTCAGGTAAATCAACTTTAGGGTTTTTATTGAAGAAGTGGATCACAGATGGGTTTGTTGCGATTTGGGCGTTCGACTGGAAAAGATGGCGGCGATTCAAGTCCTAACCTTTATGTTGCGAATTGTGGACCGGGTGTTGGACTTTCATTCGACACAATTGCATCAGTCTTTGGCACCTTCGGAGAAGTGAGGGGAGTCTATGCTGCTGATGATAGTGGAACTCGTGTTGTTGTTTCATTCGCTGAAGAGAAAAGTGCGCAAACCGCATTAGGAGCTCTAAATGGACGCCCCTGCCCTGAACTTCAAGGCCGCTTTCTGCATATACAGTATTCTATCCTTCAGCCACCAGGAAAGGTAATCAATCAGAACAACAGTTAGCCCATCTATTTTTCAATATTCATCCAATAAATAATTGATTTTTGTGTCGTCTTGTCCCTTACCTTTTGAAGGTTCAAATCGATAGCTCGGTACCAGTATCTTTACAAGCTTCAGAGACCAACATACCAGGCCTCTACTTGTGGCATGATTTTATTTCTACCAGAGAAGAAGAGGTAGGTGCTTGATTAGTAGGAGCAGTTTTTGTTAATATCTTGCTATTTATTTGTTAATTGATTTTTATTTCTTCTTCTTTTAAGGACATGCTTACTGCCGTGGATGACAATCCCTGGAAAACTCTTGCCAAAAGAAGGGTTCAACATTACGGCTACGAGTTTCTATACGATGTAAGTGCTGCTGGTATCATCCATATTCAAACGGAGGAGGAGGGTTCTTCTCTTATTATATAACCTTTCTATTGTTTTCATGTCAAAAAAGAGATTAAATTGTTTCTTTTTGTATCATTCATTCTTGACAACAGAAAAGAAATGTTGACACAGGAGTATGCATGGGAGAACTACCATCATTTTTTTCTCCTGTACTCGAAAGAATCAGAGGCATATCCGATCTCAATGATGCTGCAAATATAAGATTGGATCAACTTACGGTATGTGAACCAAAAGCAAAGTTATTTGTTGATTCAATGTTGATTTGTGGTCATATTTGTAGGGTGATTGGTTTACAGGTGAATGAATACCCTTCCGGTGTGGGGTTGTCCCCTCATATAGATACTCATTCTGCATTTGAGGGATTGATTTTCAGCCTTTCTTTGGCTGGACCCTGTATAATGGAATTCAGAAGATATTCCGAAGGTGTTTGGAATGCCAAACATGGAAATTCTGATGATGGTGGCATAAACTGTAGTCGAAAATCTATTTACCTTCCACCAAGATCATTGCTTCTGTTATCAGGAGAGGCACGTTATGCTTGGCATCATTACATTCCGCACCATAAGGTAATTATTATTTTTTGTTTTTTTCATTATCCTCTTCTGCGCTCCATTTGAACTTGTGTAACGATATTTTTCATAGATTGACCATGTGAACGGTAGCCAAATTAGACGGGCCTCAAGGAGGGTTTCCTTTACCATTCGCAAGGTAAGTAGAACAAGAGATTTTTTTCAACTGTTCATTAAAGTGAAATGATGTTGTAATTCAGCATAGAGCTCAAGGGTTTTATCTCATTCCTCCTGTAGGTCAGGGAAGGGCCTTGTAAGTGTGAATATTCTCAATATTGTGACTCCCAATCCCAGAAATAAACAAGGGTAGTTATAACTAATATGTCATTTGGTCCCTGATCAAGGTAGAGATACTTTCTCAGATCTGGATCAAAGGTATTCAATATTTGCAATTTTGATATGAAGTTATTCGATAAATGTCTCAACTTTGTCATGTTTTTATTTATGATTTTATCGTTTATGCGGAAACAAGACATCTTGTTCATTCATCCATACACTTGAAATAGTAGACATGTTTAGTTACTACTCATATACTACTAAAACTTACAAATATCTACATATCACATATAACTGGTCATTGAGATTGCATAAACTATGAACCAGTGAGATTCATTTGCTCTTAGGATGTTGTGCTGCTGCAGAGTGTTTCCAATAGATTACACTCCCAGTCTCTATCCTCCCTTTAGCTGTAGCAGCAGCAGGCCATTGCCCACAGCTAATAGCCATGTCCCTTAGGTTTTGGAGAGCTTCGAGAGCCTCAACAATGGCAGGCATCTTTGGCCTGTCTTTAGGGTTTAGACTAACACATTGCAGTGCTAGGAGAGCCATTTCTTTAGCTGCTTTGACCGAGTATTGTCCAGCGAGTCTTGGGTCCACTATACAACGCAGTCTTCGGCTGCTAGTCAGGTAGGGCCTTGACCAGTCCACCAAATTCTGCTCTGCCTTTGCCCGGGTCTTGTCTGTTGCCCTCCTCCCGGTTAGTAGTTCTAGCAGCACTACTCCGAAACTATATACATCGCTCTTTGTCGTCAGGTGCCCTTCCATATCAGTGGCAATTTAGTAAATCAAATTCAATAAGTTTTGAAGTTAGTTGTCAATAAAATAAAAGTTTTACCTGTACTGACATATTCAGGAGCAGCATATCCATATGTACCCATGACCCTAGTTGTTACATGAGACTTTGATCCTTCAGGTCCCATTTTGGCAAGTCCAAAATCTGACAGTTTAGCATTGAAATCCTAGGGAGAACAAGAAACAAGAATAATATCATATTTTTTGGTGGGGACAACCTCAAACGTCACAAAAAGAAAGGCTCATACCGAATCCAACAAGATGTTGGATGTCTTGAAATCACGATATATGACAGGTGTCTCTGCCCCGTGCAAAAAGGCCAGGCCTTTAGCTGCCCCTAACGCTATCTTCAATCTCGTCCCCCACGGGAGTGAAACCGAGAGTAGCCCTACGATCAGTTCATTAGAGAAAAATGAGTTTTGAAATAGGATGGTTAATTTATGATTAGCTTAATTAATTACTCTTGAATAAGTGGTTTTCGAGGCTGCCTCTGGACATGAACTCGTAAACAAGAAGCCTATCTTCATCTTCGCAGCAATATCCAATCAGCTTTACCAAGTTTGAATGTCTAAGCTGCCCCAAGAATATAACCTCCGCCTAAATATTATTCATTTCACATGCATAATATTATTATTAGATATATTAAAGAATATATATAATTAAAGGATGTGATCATATATGTCGTAACTTACGAGCCATTCGCGGTGGCCTTGCAAGCCTTGGATATCAAGTAACTTGACGGCTACAGCTTGAGACTTGAGCCCGGGCCTCAAGTTATCGTCTACATAGCCTTTATGTACAGTGCCAAAACCTCCTTCTCCTAGCAAGAAATGGCCAGAGAAATTCTGTGTTATGGCACGAAGTTCACTCAACTGAAAATCGAACAAGTCCGGGCCGAAGGAATGGGCCAAGTCCTCGGCGATACGGGCGGAGGAAGAGTGGCTGAGGTCGGAGAAGGAGAGGCGTCGGAAGGAGGGCAGAGGGCCGATACTCTTGGAGGAATTAGTAGTAGAAGTACTGCGACATCGGGTGAAGTTGCCACCGAAGATGGTCTGATCCTCGGCGGAGCAACAGTACTTGGCCGTCAATGGCCTCCAGCCTCCTCCTCCTCCTGATACCACCTTTGAGGATTCCTTCATGATTGATTGATTATTAGATGAGTGGAGTGGATTATGTGTACTAACCCACAAAGGGGGTACTACTGATTATATATTTAGAGGGAGGCTTTCTTTCACAAATGACAAAATAAAATTCTTCTTCCAACTGCTCCTCCAACCACTCTACTACCCAATAATATGCTAATCATATCGAATTTCCTTGCTTTCTTGCAGATTTGTTTATGTTTCTCCATTTGGTAGCCTATGTCACTGTCTTCCTGCACAAATTCCATATGTTTTTTTAATTAATTTTATCAAAGAGATTGTTTTAGTAACCAAGACCGAACAGGATAAGCACAGCAAGCTCTGAGACTAGGCTAGAGCAACTCACTCCTCAGATCAACATATTTACTAAAATATTACAATATTTGGTTAAATTTATTGTTCTTTTAAACATACAAGGTTAATGATTCAAGATAAAAATTTAAAATTTTATTAGGTTATAGGTTTAAATTTCACTAGAAATAATTTATTTTTATAATTCTGTAAACTAGACCTATGACAACCAAAAAAATAAAGTCAAAACTCAGGCCGCCGACTTTAATAGTAACAACAATAAGATAGATAATTCACCTAATATTATAGTTCGTGTTATTTATGAACTTATTATGTTCGATTTCGCTAAGAGCATTGGAGTTAAATTAAGGAAGACAACTGCCTATCGAATGATTAGCTTAGTTTTGATTTGGGTTACAAAGGTGGAAGATAATAATAATAATAATAATGTTTAATTGGTGAGGGATGAAATTAAATTCTTTGTTTGTAATAAAAATCATTTTTAATAATTATATATATCCAAAGTGCACGTAAAAGATAGAGTAGGTGAGAGAGAGAGAGAGTGATGATGACGAAACTCTCTTTCCTGCTCCACCCCCATTCATTTCATATTTGTCAACAACCGTCTCTTTGGATCGATCTCTTTAGTCTCACCTAAAGAATTTAATTAATTCCCATATTATTAAATTATTCAAATTAATTAATTAATTAATTGTATGTTTTAAGAAGTTAACGTTTTCCAGATATTTTTTTGTATTGTAAACTTTATCATCCGTACCCCAGTACTCATCCATCCCTCCAAAATCAATCAAATTATTAACAAGTCAATAATTCAAAAGTATCATATAATAATAATAATAATCAAGAAAATAATGGTCACTTTACTTCAATTCAATATCATAGTAATCATCTCTAAAACATCAATTCTTGCTCATTATTTTTTTTTAGAGTGCAAAAGTACCAAACAAAAAATTGCCAATTTCCATTTAAAAAAAAATAAATTAGTGATGCCTAGAAGTTGCGAGGAATGAGAGATTTTCCAACTCAAGACCTCCTTAAACCTTTGATTGGACTTTTGACGGCTTTGCTTTGACACGATGGATCCAGGGTGACTGAACTAGCTGGCTTAAAAAAGCGTTGTTACCCATCTTGAAAATAACAAAAAATAAATAAGAAAGAACAATACTTAAAATGTTATTGAATTCGTAAATTTTCGAAAAGAACAAAAAAGTGCGACAGGAGGACTTCTCCGAGGTCGCCGATCCTAGTACTACACTCGTCCAAACACGCTTAACTACACGCAGTTAAATGATGATGGATGATAATTAATGTGGGCTTTAACTTGATTCTCTTTTCTGATATGTAATGGGCCCATTTTCTCTTTTCTTATCATATATAGTTTTTGCTTATCAACCATATTATTAGAGATGTCCAAAAACAAATATCATAGAAGCACTCTTTTGAATATAAAAATATACCATACCAAATTACTCTAAAAGATTATATATATTGCTTGGTGTACAAAAATTCTATTATTAAAGATATTAGAGATCCTTATCAAATTGTGATCGAGTATAATTTCGATTTCCAATAGCACCCAAAATAATTATTGAGGATATTAGAGTATATTTTTTTATATTTTTTCTTATTGATGAGAATTTATTTTATTACAAACTTATATTTGAAGGATAAGAGAGCAAGTCTCAAATAAGAAGTTGAATAGATTCAAAACTCAAATTAAATATATGAGACATATATTTTTTCTTAGTGTGACATGTAAATGGAGTTGTTGCAACAAAAATATCAAATTTCATAATTTTGGAATATCAAAACTATCCTTGAAATAGATTGAATAAATTATATGTTATTTGGTCATTGTTTATCAAATAAATTATTTGAAAAAAAAAAAAACTATTCGGAACACGTAAAGGACATGCGACCCTTATGGTGATGATAGGCGTATTATATATTAATATGCATAATAATTTGAGACATTTTACAAGTGTAAGGGTGTATTTGACCTTGAGTTATAAGTTAAAGGGCTTTTATTTTATTTTGTGGTTAAAGGCGGCTCCAAAAAGACGCTCCGGTGGGCCCACCTATGGCAAATAAATGCCGGAAAGAATTATTTAGCCGTTACATAAATTGCTCTCTGTTTTCTCTTCTCATTTCTTCTTCTGAAAAATTAAACGATTCATTCATCTGCATAAACCCTAATCATCAATCTCTCTCTCTCTGTTTGGTTCTCTGCTGCTGCTGCTCTGTCTTCTGCTAT
Organism: Impatiens glandulifera; assembly: GCF_907164915.1. Classification (NCBI taxonomy): domain Eukaryota; kingdom Viridiplantae; phylum Streptophyta; class Magnoliopsida; order Ericales; family Balsaminaceae; genus Impatiens; species Impatiens glandulifera. The sequence goes on from NC_061864.1 coordinate 2,480,740, forward strand.
GGCGGATTTTTCATCATTTTCAGACAGTGATGAGGAGAGAGCAGTAGAAGAGATCCTTGGCCAAGCAATGGACAGCTGCGTCCTCGAACAGGTGGCTGCCGTCAATTGTGCCGGCTTCGATCCCGACTCGGTTCTTCCAACCCACCTCGAGACTCGCTTCCGCAAACTCAAATCGTTCCCTGCCCCTTCTTCCGGTTCAAATCTCAAGCTTTCTTCAACAAAATCTATGGGAAGATCCACTCATCATCAGTCAAATGATAATGATGATGATGATGAAGAGAACAAGAAGCCAGAGCAGAATAATGGGTATGTTTCTTCTCCATCATCTAATTCATCGAATTTCTCGCCAATGAAGGAAACCCTGAGCGGCGGCGGTGGAAAAAGGGTTCTTAAATCCAAGGCAAAATCTAGGTCAATAATTTCTCCAAAGTATGAGTCTTCTTCTTCGTCTCCTTCGCCGCCTAAGAAAATGGGTTGCTTCTGGTGCTCCCCGAAGAAGGATTCTTCGTCGAAGAAGAAGAAGAGCAGCAGCAGCAAGGAAAGGGGAAGGAAAATTCCGGCGACATTTGTGTCGGAATGGGGAAGCGACGGCGACGAGGAATTGTTCAACGACTTGAATATGTTTTCGAAGAAGGAGGAGCGGGAGAAAGTGTTGAAGAAAGCTATGAAGGAGGAAGAGAAAATTAATCGCGAAGCAGAGAAAATTGTCAAGTGGGCAAAACAGGTTTCAGGCAGAATCAAGATCAAAGATGATCATGGTTCTCATCGAAAATGATTGAATGAATGAATGAATATATGATGCATCTATTAAGAATATACAAAAGACAAATATATATATTATGGGTTATAGTTTCTTGATCTATTTGGGGTTTGTTTCCATACAGCTTCTATATCAAAACATTCTCCACAGCAAGAGGAGTATATATTAGTACTGTGTGTGTGGGATATATATTGGTTTTGCTTTACTTCAGGGAAACATTCTTTTGATCTGTTTTCTTCTTTTATATATATATATATATATATATTTGTTGTATTGTTTTTTAATGTCCCAAAATTCATACTTCAATAATTCTGAAAACAAAAAATAACACTCCAACCAAACCACTTGTTACTGCCCCTCCCTATCCATGTAAGTGGTTTTCGATTTGAATTGCTCCTTTTGGGTGGGTTATTTTCAGGTTTGATCGGTAGTTCTAGGGATAGAGTTTCGATTTGAATTACTCTTTTCTTTTTTGGGCAGTTATTTATATATATATATATATATATATGTATAAATATATATATATATATATATATATATATATTTTAATGAATATGATATAAACTACTTCTATATCCGCCTAGTTTATTAGCCCACTCTAATTAGGATTCAGGTCCTCAAAATTTTCAATCATAGTTTAATTTACAGTGGTTAGGACACTTGAAGTGATTCATGTGACAATTTGTTCAATGGGGATTCAAGAAGTGTTTTCCATCATACTTTATTTTTACTATCGATCTGTTCTAGTACCATTTATAATGTCCGGAACTCGGGTATTGTTACCTGTGAGAAAAATCTACTTGAAATATCTTCAAACAAATTACTGGACCACACCAATCTAAGCTTTAAGTTACTCATAAAAATATATATTAGCCTATTAGTATATTTCTTAAGTTTTCATTTATAGTCTTAGTCTAATACTTCCTGATTACCTTTTGAGCTTTAATTGTAGTTACCAATTATTTGATTTTGGGTACTTACAGTTTTCTTTCTGGTCGTGTATAGATATTTTTTTCAGGAATTTTGGGTCATGTGTTTGTATGGTTTTCTCCTTATTGTCTATAAATTGGTGAGAAGCAGGATAGAAGAGTCATCAAGTTCTTGGAGGTGGTGGTAGGGGATTTTTTCCTTTTGAATGCTTTGTTGTTATAAACTTGTAAACACACTTCCTTATTTGGGTTCATATTCAACCAGAGTCTTCGACATTGTTTCGAATGAGTAGGGTTCGATTAGAACACCTGGGTTATACTCTACTTGCAATAAATTTGTTACAGTAAATACCATATTCAAAGAAAAATGAGTTCTTTATGAAATTTGTTTGAAGCTAAAGATGATCATGATGGTCCCTGATACAACCCACAATCAGTTCTCTTAAAAGAGACTTCTCCATTAAGAAGATCAAAACCAATCAAATAATCCATCTGTAACAAATTCCCCCATATTCCCGTAAAACCACCAGGCACAAATCCCAAACAAATCACATCCTTATTCGCAGCAAAAAAGGTAGCATTCTGCGCCATTTCCAAATCAACCCCCCCTGAGAAATGAGCAGTCATCCTCGGAGCCTTAAAATTCTTACGATTCTTATAACAAACCTTATATTCCGAATTCTTAACTTGTTTATCAGGAGTCTGTCTCTTTACAGCCGCCTCTAGTTTATAATAAACATGATTTGGCAATAAAGTAAGCGTTGTCCCTGAATCAACTATTAAATTAACACCATCCTTAAAAAAGAAAGAAGACGCCGATATTTCCGTATCCCCGACTCTTAAACTTATCAGTTTTATGTAATAAAACGTCGCCGGATATTGAGGAACCAACGGGATCTTCACCACACCCGGCCCTGAAACCACCGCGTGTTTTCCGAAACTGATCTTGCTTGTCAAATTCTTGTCTGGCGGCTTGGAGAAATCGTGAAAAGCTAAACAATGCGAGAACATGTTGTCGATCGAATTGCTGATTTGTCCGACCAGAGAAAGAGACCCACCTCCTAGTCCGACAATTCCAGCCGACATCTTAGAAAAGGCCGTAAATTGATTATTGTGACCGCAGCCGTAAGCGATCTTATGGAGCGACGTTTTCCCGACGGTTATGGTTTCCGACGCTAATTCTCCGTTGCTGTAAGAAGTGTCGCCGTAAGATGTGTTGTAAGTACACTTGCTCACTCTGTGAAAGAATAACGGTTACGGTTAGTGACTATAGATGATTAATTATATATAATAAATAAATAAATAAAAGTTTTTTAAAATAATTGATCATTATCTTTGATCTACCGCATAAACTATCCTCGGGGGATAGTAATTTACAAGGTTGAGAATTGCACGACAAAACCTTAAAAGTTGAAGATTTTTTGGGATCGAAAATCGGGCTTTCTTGCTTGAAACATTTATGGCATGGGCTGCATTGTGTCCATATGAGATCGCTGCCTGTATCCGCGAAAGCCAGTTGCTTGACAGGTGGTGTGCCGATAGATATTTCCATTAGGTAACCTCCGTTGTCCGAAGACATAGCCACCCCATGGATATCATCCGCGACATGTTTTGGATTCTTTAGGATCGAGTTGATGTAGGAAAGGCGGGCCATGGATCTTCGAATGATTTGGTTGCTCGGGGTAGCCGAGGGATCGTATAAGGGAGAGGCGGGTGAATCTTGATGGATGAGATCGATTGTGAAACCTAGTGATTTTTCAGCTACATTTGTGTAAGTGAGAGCTGAAAATTGTATCATCATCAAATATAAGATTATTGGGGACATTTTGAGAGAGTGTGATTAGATTTGTGTAAAAGGGTGAAGGTGATGGTGTTATAATGATATTGAATATTGATTAGGAAGATATATTGGTCAAATGGAAAATTTTGTTAAAATAATAAATGGAGTTCATTTATAGACATGTTTGATCATTATTTGTTAAAGTATTTTATGGATACTAATTTTTAAAGTAAGAAATCAATTAATTTATTGTTTTGATAAAACTGAAAAAGTAATTTTTTTTTATAAGTATGGTAGATTTTTATATTAAAAAATATTTAAACTGACCAAAAAGTATTTTTTTTATAAATACGGTGTAGACTTTTATATTAAAAAATATTTAAATTGTATTTGTAAATTAACTTTTTAATTGTATATCAATTTGAAATTTGATATGTTTCTAAATAATAATGAACTAGTTTCCATAAATAAGTGATTAATCTTTTTATAAAATAATTCTCCAAATCATATACATAACTTAAGGTAACTTATTATTCTTATTCGAGTCTTCACACTCATTAATTTGATTGACTTAATACTCCATTTTTATAAATTATATAACATCTTTTAATATTTTGCAAAAGAAAAAGTTCAAAATGGGTTTGTATAATTTACAAATAAATTTTAGAAATAATTATTAAAAATAGTAAAATGGTTATCTTTAATTGATTTATAAGTTATCTTTTACAATATAAACTAATTTATTGTAGTCCATCAACATATATTTCAGATATTAACTTGAATATTTTCAAATCTTGACTATGTACATAATATATATATATATATATATATATCAACAAAATATAAATTTCAGATCTTAAAAAGGTTTTGAATCTTCAATGATGGCTTCTTCAACAAACCAAGACATTAGTAAGATTATTTCGGGTTTTGCCCAGAATTGATATTTGTAATAATTATCTGATCCAGTAGGGTCGGATTTATCAGGTATCCGACGGGTCGGAGGGGGCCTAGCCCATTTAGCAGAGACTGTAAAACAAAAAATATAAAACATCTAATATCCTATTTAAAATTTTATATTTTATCCTAATTTCTATGGAACTCACTGAAAAATCATCAAATCTAAATTAAAAGTAATTAACTTTTAGTTTGATATATGATCTTTTCTAAATAATAATTTAATTATGTTTTGAATTATGATTTCACAATAAGAAGATAAAAACTTGGAATATGTTGGATTTTATATGTTACACAAAGGAAGGCAACATTAGCTATTTTATTTTCTAGTAATAGAAAATGTCAGTATGTTGATTGAAAAAAAATAACTATATGATAAATGATAATTATATCAGTCAAGAGAATGATACTGTCACAATATATATATATATATAGAAAAAGAAAGAAGCTGCTTCATTTTTTGTTGAGACTAATAATGTTGTAATTTGATGACACATTTATCCAATAAACTTCTCACGTATACACTTTTTCAATAGCAGAAATTGGGGAACTCAACCGCATCAATGGAGGGAAGGGAGAAAGGAGGGGATCCTCGTTTTTTTTTTGGAAAAAAATAATGTAGTAGGAAATAGATTCGGGTGGGGGGAGTATTCACATACGACAATCTCCATGGCTATTATTACGCTACGTATCAATCAATAATCAATCAATCAATCAATCGGAACTAGAATCGTAGAACTCACTGGGGCACGGAGTCATGACCTCTGATTCAAGAATTTGAACAACCCTGTGCATTGTAGGCCGATCCTCTGGGACAGACGACACACACTGAATGGAAATCGAGAGAAGTGCATCCAAGCTTTCTGCCTCAACTCCTATACAATTCGGGTCAACCAGATCCTGTGGTCTGTTCTCAGTAACTAAATAATTCAACTGCCAATAAACAACAGAATACAGGTTCAGAAACAAATAAATATATATCAGCCTATTTGGAAATACTTTCTGGATTGGGGTCTAAATGACAAACAGTCTCAAGAAGAAGATGTACCCATCCAACAATATTAAGGCCCTTCTCGATGAAAGTTGCATCAGTGGGGCGCTTCCGACTTACTACTTCTAGCATCAAAACACCAAAACTATATACATCCGTCTTCTCAGTTGCTCTACCACTCTGCATATACTCTGAAAATGCATAAATACCACACCTCAGGAAAAATATATATACTCTTGAGTTCCGAATGTTAATATTATCTTTTAAACTTTAAGCTTTTTTCTTTGGAAGAGGCTAAACATAGGCATTCCAACTTCAATCAAGGTTAAAAGTTAAAAACTAGCTGCATACTAATCACTACCTGGAGCCAAATATCCAAAAGTTCCAGCAACAATGGTTGTAATATGAGATTCCTCATCCTCCAACAGTTTGGCAAGGCCAAAGTCAGAAACTCGAGCTTCCATATTTTGGTCGAGCAAGATGTTGCTTGATTTAATGTCACGGTGTATAATTCGTGGAGAACAGTCGTGATGCAAGTAGGCAAGTCCTTTAGCAGCTCCCATTATAATGTTTAATCTTGCATCCCAGTTCAGTTGTTGTTCAGACCTTTCAGCTGCACAAAACCAATAAAAATTATTTAGGTTCTTTTGTATGTGTCTTCTTCATGCTTATTATGAGTATATAGTAGCCCCATTTGAAAACACTTTATATTAAATATTAGATTCGGTATTTTTGTGGCTGTTTCTCATCTGGATCCGAAACCAGATACAAAAACATAAACTATGAGTGTTATCAAATGGAGTCGATGTCACTTACCATGAAGAACTTCGTCTAGGCTGCCACCGGATAAGAAATCATATATTAATAAATTTGACGTCGAAGAATTGCAATATCCCCGCAAGTTCACAAGGTATCTATGCTTTATGCATCCCAGAATCTCAAGCTCTCTCTCGAAAAAACGATCAAATACTTCGTTCATCTTCACGATTCTTTTCAAGGCAAATATATTTCCATCCTCCATTTCAAGACGGTAAACTGTACCAAAGCCGCCAGATCCGATTATATGATCACCGTTCAGAGTCTCCAATTTCTTAATGATGTCTTTTGAAGAGTATGGGAGGTCTCCATGAAACATAACAATTGATGCACCTGTAAATGATAAAATGTGAGGCCATAATATGTATGATTGATGAAATAAAAAGTAAAAAAGGCTGGTTTGGCAGGCTTACCTCCAATAACATCCATAGCCAGACTTCTTCCATCATTCTTACCAAGTTTCTTGTAAAGAAAACAACCCCAAAAGCACATAAGTGCAACCAAAAGTAAGGCACCCACTGTTGCAGATGCACTTACAAGGAGTCGTCCAGAATTTTTCCTCACAGATTGATGTTCTGTTCAAATAGCATAAGGCCTCGCACAAATCAGGTCAACAAGGGAAATTCAACTAGGAAGAATATATTTGAACATACATGTTAAATATATACATACATGACTAAGCATAATGAAACCTTTTAGCTTCTGACAACTAGAACATGATTCTTTTATACTTTTCCTTCTGACAACTAGAACTTTTTATTTTTATCAAACTCTCCTTCTCAGCGACAACCTTATGTATCCATGCAAGGACGTCTCGAATGTTAGGATCCCTACTAAGATTGCCTACTGTGTCTGGGAAGCTATTCACATAGAGGTTCCTAATCTTGAAAAACTCAAATGGAAATGTTTAGGATTGGCTAATAGATGTTGCCTTAGCGAGACTAATTTGAGGAGAGACAATGCATCTTATCCTTCTTCATTGCTCACTCGCTTCTCACATATGAAATCTGTTCTGGAATATCCTCAATATTCAATAGAACCGTGCTTCTTACAATTCGGACTGTTGGCACAATGGATAGGTTGGTGCACATCCACTAGGGACAGCACAAAATGGATAATCATTCGTCGTATCATATGGTGGAACAACACAAGAAAGTTCTAAGGGAAAGGTTTAGGAGCATTAGGATAAAGGGTGGTTTTCTCCTACACTTTTTAGCTTCACTTAGAAAAGGAGGGACCTGCACAGGATGAGGTTTCTCCAAGCTGCATGGGATCTGTTAGTATCTTTTTGGGTTTCTTTCTTTCGCTTGTAACTTTGTGTGCATTTCGCGTTCACACAATCAAACCTTTTAATGATATGAAAGTTAACATTATTTTATAATAAAAAACATGACCACAAGCATGTTTTGTAGGTAAGCAATCTTGCATTGTGCAAACATGGATTAATCTTGACATTGGATAACATAACGTTTCTAGAGTGACGCATAATCTGGCTTGAAGGATAAGATGAAACTTCATAAGAGAACTGCATTCAATTATTTTACCACCAGAACCTAATTTTAACATTATTTTTAATGTAGGATGCTAGCATAACTCTCTACAGCCATGACATCCACTTCAACTTAAGGCGTTCTAAGTGGGAATTGAACCCGTGACATTTGGTCTCTTCAGAACCACTCTTGCCAGGTTGACCTAATCTTTAACATGTTCATTCAGTACCCATAGTAATCAAGTTGCATTAGCAACCAAAAAAATTGCTAAATGTTGAGCTATGAAACCTTACCATCAATGGGATGATTATGGCCATCTGCATCATTTTTGCAGATGTTACTGATTTGTTTTCCACATAAATTCTGATTCCCAAGAAAGCTGCAAAATAACTCATCAATATGAACTGTGGGATATAAAAAAATAAAACTAACTGGTGTTTTCATGCATACTACTGAAAGTGTTTCCACAGATTAATATAATGGAAAATATGTAACCAATATATAAGAAAGATATATATAGAGCATAATCAACAACAGCATATACTTTGCAAGTACGAAAAAGATCCCCCTTTCAATATATATAGCTACTCTGATATAAAATGATAAATACTTATTTCCACTGCTGAAATAGATGGTAAAGCAAGATTGCTCGTGGAAAAGAAAATCAAAATATGCATCGTAGGCTCATACTTACCAACTCTCGTTGAACTTGGTGAGCACTCCATAAGATGGTATTTCCCCAACCAGGAAGTTGCTTGAAACATTTCTTTAAACAATAATGAAATTGTAGTCAATAGAATTTTACTAGACTCTGAATTTGATAGTAGAGACAATTTATCCAGAAAAAATAAAACAAATAAACAACTTATAATGATAATTTACTTACAGAGTTGTGAGCTTTTGCAAATCTCCAAGGGATTGTGGAATAGCTCCACTCAGAAGGTTACTAGAAAAATCCCTATGAAACAGACAGCAGAAAACAAGTTAAGAATAATGATATAGCACCAAAAATTAGACAGAAGAAATTGGAGTATTTATTTTTTTCAATTCATGAAGATTGTTGGTTTATGGTTAACTTATTATTTCCTCCCTCTCAAAACAAACCATGTCATATTTTCTCATTTATTTATTTTTTGTAACAATTGTCTAAAACAAACACTACAAAAAGGGATCTAATCCTCATAAAACTGGAGACAGTCCTACAGCTGGAAAATGCATAAGAATAATATACTTCTCAATCAATAATCAATTTCTATAGAGCTTACAGATTTTCAAGCACTGAAAGATTTCCCAGCTCACTAGGAATTAATCCACTAACGTAGTTATATTGCAAGTACCTGTCAATCAAAATAGATTAAGAGTTTATTCAAAGGTAACAAAGTTCTCAGGAATATGAACAAAAGATACATATGTATTAAAAGTCCAGCTTGCCAAAGGTGAAACAGTACACTCAGAGGTTGACCATGCTATATTTTCTTTCATCGTAGAGGGGGAAAGAGAAGAGAATATTAACATCATATGTACAGAACCAAATGATTAAGGGTGAAATGGATGTATGGAAGGCAAAAATACATTAAAGAATTGCAGAATGTAGAACTTCTCTATCTAAAGCTTTTGACTTAACTTCAAAGCTATAAAAATTGTTGAAACACCCTTTACAATTGGTAATAATAATAGAAACAGGGACATGTACCAGAAGAACTTACAATGCTCTCAGTTTTGTACAATTTGCCAACTGTGAAGGCATTGTCCCATAAAGATGATTGTTATGGAGAGCTCTAAAATTCATGACAAGTTAAAGTCATCAGCCTCAGCAACATATGTCCTAGACATACAGAGAAATGAAAGACATTAATTACATACAGAAACTGTAGTTGCTCTAATTTCCCAAGGTCCGGTGATATAGGTCCCCTCAGTTGGTGGTAGGCAAGATTCCTGCCAAAACAAAATGGAGAGAGTGAAGGCATTACTCAAGCACTGATGTTCATGTAACTTACCCATCTTAAAATAATTTATGAAAGATAACATGCATTGTATGGTACATATAAAAAAACTAAAGAGAAATTGTATAATTGAAAATATATGTTTTATAGATCACAAGACAATATAAAAACAGGAGAAAATACATATACTACTCAATTGGTAGCTTGGTTCACTCATGAATCGTAAACTAAGAAAACACCATCGGCCTGCAGATGCAAGCATTACAATGAGAAGACAACTAAATTTCAAGAATAAGATACCTAATAATATATGATGTTGTTACCTATTTTGGCAAGCATTTATGATAACTCAATGATTTGTACATCTACTAAATACATTTCCGAGATTCATTCAGTAAGAAGGGCTGTTTGTAACTCACAAGGATATCACTCTCTTGGTTATTGGATCACATAGTACTCCTTTCCACAAACATGGATCGGCATCTTCTGGTCTCCACTGGAGTAGAATACCATCTGAACCCACAATTGAGGCTCTAAAATTTACAAGTGCCTCACCTGCATATTAAAAATCAACATTTGGTGGATAAAAACTGTAGTTCAACTACAAGGCACAGAAAAAGTTGACAATAGAGTAAATTACACAGGTTCTAAATGTTAGGAAGTTATAAAAACATTACTAGGGTACCATATTAATATATGTTTTAACTACTTAGACAACAAGTTGAACATCAAAAGAGTTGGATGCTTATTGTGCCAGTAAAAGGGTAAAATATGTATAAATATGTTAGATAAACGTCAAAACAGCAACCTTCTTAAGAGAAGAAACTTAACTTAGATAGTGGATAATTTGTAGTGATTCTTTTAAGATTTAATTTTCCTGACAATTTGTGATGCTTAGTAGTTGACCGGCCATTCCATATGTTTTTTTTTCATGTTAAAAGGGTCTTAAATGTGTAATAATTTGGATCACACTTCATTGTTCAAATTTCAAATATAGCTTAGCCCTGCTAAAAAATTAATACCCATTTATATGTTGAAGAATCATCTCTGTGTTCAACATTTTACATAAAAAAAACTTAAATGCAATGTGACCTCTATATATGTATAATGTAAATGGACAATTACACAATTCCTTCATAATTCATCCAGGCTGCAATGCAAACTTTTTAATGAGATTTTCTTTTCAAAAATAAAAGTTTGTCAGGAAGCAAATTACAAACTCATAAGTAGCTTGTAGTCACCTCTCCTTATCTAGATGCAAGAAAATCAAACATATACAAATAAAATCACTATAAAAAGGGAGGTAAAATTTATTAAATCACCAAAAGAATATGTAATGCTAATTAGAAACAGAGGGAGAGCAGGCAGCATACCATCAGGACTGAGAGCTCCTGCTTTCTTTGTGATGAATGAAAGCCAAAAGAAGTAGAGGATTGTCAGGAATAGGATAGGCACAGAGAAAATGCCCATCATGGGCCTGATCAAGAGCACTAGAAAGCTACAGCATGTTTTTTTAGTTTCAAAATGCAATTATTTGTTTAGTGGTTCTATCCAACAGCTGAAGCATCAAAACGGAAGATCAAGTTTCCTGGAAAAAGGAAAAAAAAAATGTGAGAAAATGTCCCCCAAATATAATGTTGCAGACTCAAGATACGAATAAAGTTCCAACACAACCTAAGAACAAACAGTAAGCTTAATACACAACACAAGTTTGCTCTACGATATGTTACTCTTAACAGAAAACAGGAAAGCTCCACTATGTTCAAAAACAATACAAACCTACAGCTCAATTGTATGCACTGACATAAAGCTCAGATGAAAAGTAATAGATAATATTTTCCCCCAAGGCTGATTACAAGAATGAGAGAAACATTCACAGAATCTTGGTAATAATAAAATTAATGAACTCTGAAAAGCAAGAAAAGGCAATCTGGTGCAAAAGACAACATATATATATTCATTTTTACAAAGATGAAATTCACTTATAATTCAATGCTCAATGCTATTCATTAAGCATTGAAGATCTCTTCTTATCGTATATTTAACTTGTAAGCATAAGGCAATCCTCAGAATCTCAATTGCATATCAATCGTTCAAGCGTAACCGCCAAATTCATTGACAGAAGAAGAATCAAGCTAATGCAGCGTCTAACAAGTACACGAAAACTATTGAAACAAACAGAAAGCAGTGCAGGATATATATAAGAGTGTTAATGAAACTACGGATGGAGAAATAACAAAAGTAGAGTTGTTCTTGTTGAAATTACATGATGTAATTGGATGCATTTGCAGGAAATCGTGAGAAAAAGGAAGGTAAAGTTGATCTGCAACAATCAGGATGCACAAGTGGAAGTTTAGCTGTAAAGCGATTAGCAGTAACAGAGAATAAGCACGAGAATATTACTACTATTGTAAGATTTGATGATGATGATGATGATTATGCTGAGCATGGATAGATAGATAGATAGAGAGAGAAATAGCAGCGCCGTGAGTGATAACACAAACCAACCAATGATAAGAAATGGCCGCCGCGCGTGAAAACGGCGACAACAGCGTACGCGCCAACTACGACCGACGTTTTAGAAAAGACTTCTCTCTCCTCTCTCCTCTCTCCTCTCTCCTCTCTCCTCTCTCTCTCTCTCTAAAATATATATAAATCTAAATTAATACAGTCCATCATCCAGCACAAAAGTCCACCAGTTCCCACTAGGACTTCTTTCTTGTAATGACGGAACTACCCTCTAAGCACTTTCCAATTAACCTCTCTCCTATGTGGGTCCCCCTATTATCGCACCGAATATTTTTGCCTGACCACACAAAATAAGATATATAGGGGCAAAATTGGAATTTAGTGTAGAATTAATGAACTTTTTTTAATGCGGTTATAAACGTAAATTAATTATTGTGTTACGTTACAAAAAAAATTAACTTTTGTTAAAAGTGAGCGTTCTTCAAGTTTAATTGTATAATTTTTTTTTTAACAGTTTCACTTTTTAAAAAATAAATTTACTGAATTGAATGACACTAACTTGATTCTTTTAAATTTTTTATTTTTTTATTTTTTTAATTAAGAAAAACTAATATGGTATTATATTCAGTTTGGTTTACAATTTAATTGGACATATAATTAAAATAATTTACTTATATAAAATTGATAATTATAATGGAACTATAAATTCTATAATCAAATTTGTTAATGGGTTAAATGTTTACTTAATAGATTATTTATTGAATAAATGGTTGTAATTTTTTTTATAAAAAATTTTAAATTTTTTTTTTAACATAAATACATACAATAGTAAGAATATTAACTTAATTTTAAAGAAACTTTAATTTAATATTAATAATATAATTTGATTTTTTTATTAAAACAATTTCAGCTTATTTTAAAATATTATGGTAAAACCACCTCAATTTATCTTTATTAATTTGATTAAGGAATTCTTTTTATTAGGTTTTTTTTTATTTATTTGTTTTTTTTAAAAAAAAATTATAAATTCAAAGGTTACCTATATAAAAAAATCTAAACAGCTAATAAAAATTTATACGTTAAATAATATTATATTTGTAATTATTTATATTATAATATCGAAGATCGAACGTCTTATAATTTTGCAAGCCAAAAAAATTAATTAAATGTTGTTAGAAGAAAAATATTATGAGTAAAAGTGAAAATTGTCTTTAATGAGGGTTGGTAAAAACATTGAACAAGATTTTGTAATTCTGCTAAATAATGTGATAACTGAATATATATAAAAAAAAATGAGAAAGTCATAAAAACAATGGGAAGATATATGTAAGAGGGTCTTCAACTGAAAGATTTGTTGCACCGACTCTTTATTGGAAAAATAAAAACAATTTCAGTCTGATAATTCGAGAATAATCACTATTTTTTTATTTTAATATATTATTTTTTATTTTTTATTTTTTAATTAAAACAAACAATATAAAATGTATAAAAGTGACTTCTTTTTTTTTTATTAGTATTAGATTTTGTGAGATAAAATATTATAATAAAACTATTCTATATCAATATTGGACTGCATTCACTTGTGTTTATAATAGGTATCAATTTTAACTGATTTAGTCCGGTTTAATAGTCAAACACGCCTACTTAATATATGAAAGAAATAATAATAAAAAGTAAAACGGTTATATTATATATATATAATAATTTTAAATCGGCAAATCCCAATAAAAAAAAGTTTACAATCCAAAAAGATGTTTAATAAAATAAATAAAATAAAACAATCTTAAAAACATTAAAGAAAATTTATTTTTAATACAAAGATCTTGTTTGAAAATATCTGAAATTGGAGTTTGAATTAACAAATGTTATTAAATTTGTTAATAATTTAATATATATATATATAATTAAAATATATTTTAAAACACTATTTCATTTAAATAAACACTTATAATAAAATATCAAAAATAAATTAAGTAAATTAAAAAAAATAAATTGCTCAAACCCAGCTCCATAACTAGGTGTTTCCAAATTATAGGGTATAATATAAGAATTAAAGTCATATATAAGTAAAAATATATTTGTTGTTGAAAAAGTATTTAATTATAGAATGAGTTAATAAAGCAAGAAGAAAGAGACATTTGAGGACCAATTTTCCTTAAACATTTATTTCTTTATTTAAGGTGAGGTAATAAAGTTGCTTTCTTACAAGAAAAATAAGGAGTATATAGGCAAGTAAAATGAGGGGTATAGGCAAATTAGAGCATGCATGCCAAAATTTGATATGAGATCAGATATTATCTTTTGAATCCATATGGCATATATTAATTTGTTTGATTTATTTTCAACATATAATTATGTTTTGTGTTGTGAATTATACAACCAATTTTATAATACCATTACATCAACAAACAGTTTTAAAAAAACTCATCTAAGTAAGTACGTATCCCATGCATAGAATCATGCTTCAACTTCTTCTAGGACATATTCTCTAATTTAGGTCATTTTCTAATTGAGGCCAAGAAGTGAAGTTTCTTAAATCTAAAAATAGAGATGAATCAAGAATTGGTGATGATGGGATGATATCATTTTATGGGCTCGTGTTTTTTTGTATTTTTTTTTATCCAGAGATATCATGGTAAGCTTGTTCACATATATAATACACTCATCTTGTATATTTTAAAATTTTACTGAGATTCTTATTTAGGTCCTTCTATATATTATCCTATACATTCACATAAGATCGTATCATATTATTATATAATGACATGTCATTTTTTTTTAATTGACCTTTTTTGTCGTAAGACAATTAATACAGTCTTAAACATTTGTATCGTGTTATTTTTATCTCATTCAAATTGGAACCCAAATATTCAATTGTATTTTCTCATATGTGAGTGTTGAGGATAGTCACAACAATCTCATTAGGAATTAATTAGCTTCAATTTAAGGTGCAATACCTCAACAATGGTGGTGGTATAACAGTCATGTCTCGTTAACCAAACTAGCTATAATAAAGAATTTAAGATTAAAACCTTATAAGTTATGGTTTTTTTAAATCTAAAAAATAATCAAACATTATTTCAATTATACTCTCATCAATTAATTCATTTAAAAAAATATATTTTGTCATATATTAATAGTTTTTAAGTTTTTTTTTACCAAAAAATCAACTTATTTTATCAAAATTAACACCGATGTTTAAAAAAATAAATAATCTAAGTTTATTTAAATAATTACGAGTGGTTTGTAGTGATTATGATTTATGACATAATTTTCTAAGATTCCATAAAGCAGACAGTTTGTGCATATTTGACTGATCACAACTTACGTAACTTACGTACCTACCCTTGTTGAAATTGAATAGTAACACGTAAAGGTCGTCAAATGTGATTAATTATATCATGTTTTCCATGACCAGTCTTTTCTCAAACCGGGTCAAAAGTACTACAGGTTTACAAGGACCTATTTAGGGCCGGATCTAGGTTTAACTTCACCTAAAAAAATCAAAATAAAATAAACTTTCTCTTAAATACATATTCGGTGGTCACTGAGCAGATACACGTCATGATTTTTTATTTTATTTTTTAGAAAAAAATAATCCTTCTTTAATTAATATAAAATGAGAAATGATATGGTGAAATATTTTGAAAAGTGCAATGGAAACAAAATCTCTTGCCCAGACTCATAAAAAAAAAATTATTTCTCTGTTCTCTCTCCAAATTATTTGATCTCCTATCACTTCTTTATTAATAACAATACTGTGAGTATGTTAAATAAAGCATTACTTATTATATAAAATAAAATTAGTTAAAGATATTTTCACAACAAAACAAAGACTCAATAATAAAGGGAGATGAGCCATTCCAACCGAACTTAGGAACTTTTTAAAACGTACGCATTGATCATCGAATACAATATTAAAAATACTATCATTTTTATTCAACCAAATAATTCATTACAAAAAAATAATAATAATAATAATAATAATAATAATAATAATAAATAATTGAGATACTTACCCAACTATTAATCCAACTATATGATTCAGACCATATTTACTTTTTTCGATTCCGACAATGCAGAGCTAGGCAAGTAAAAAATGACCAATCTTTTTGCTAACCAAATTCTATTTCCGGTTCAGGTTCAGTCATTCTAGGCAATACATGAACCGACATAGCTCGATAACCAGGCGGTGTCTCCACCACCCAGGTTCTAATTTCCGCCGCCGCCACATCCACCACCAAAATCTCGCCGCCGGTACACACAACACATACCCTTCCTCCGCCGGCAGCCATCTGATTTGCCCTCTTCAACCTCTCCTCTCCCCAAACATCTACCCAAATTCCATCGTCATACTTCCTCAAAACACCTTCTTCCTCGTCAAGCACGTACAACGTCTCCCCATCCATAGTCGCCGCCGGTCCCTTCCACCCGCAGATCATACCCGCCGGCATTTCCACCCAATCATCATTCACCGCATCATAACCAACCCCCTCTTTCGGCCCACTCCCCTTCACATTAACCATCCAAAGTCTCCCTTTCCAACTAACCAATTCAGTCCCTTCTCTACAAAAATTCCCATTTCTCATTTCCCCCAACATCTCCCAATTATCACCATTCATTCTATCCCATTTCTCCACCGATCGCGCGATTCTGGAGTTATAATAACTCCCCATACCACTTGCAACGTATATAACACCACCTGATTCACCAGCAGCACACCACCGGCGAGGGGCGGCAAGCTGCGGTCCAAAAGTCCATTTTCTAGAAATTGGGTTGAAGACAAGCGGGCGGGGCAGAGCAGGGAGGAAATGTTCAGCCGTGGCAGCTAGTAGAACAAGACTGCCGGCGGCGGTGGAGATGGATTGAACAGATAGATCACGTGATAAGAAAGATGGATGACGGTGGAGGAGACAGAGGTCTGGTGGAATGGGTAACTGTTGCCAGTCACAAGAAACAGGATCGTAAGAGAAAAAACATCCTGAATCTAAATATTGGGTTCGATCGGGGAAGTTCTTAGGTAATAGGAGAGTGTAGAGAGAAAGAAAAGAAGGGAAAGAAGGAGAGTAGATTAGTTGACGCCATGAACGACAAACATTGAAGAGAGTCGAAGGAGGAACTCTTGATAGACATAAGTGTGCGACGTGGTCGGGTAAACCAGGAAGCAGAGGGTGGTGGTGGTCGGGAAATCTTTGTCTCTTGTAATAAGTAACTCCGGCGGGGGCAGCGGGGGCGTCGTTGGTGGCGGCCATATATATATGACTTCAATTAATTAATGGTTAGAAAGTGGTTGAAGTTGTAATGTATATTTATAAATGATATTGGTACGGTAGGTGAAGAAAGGAAGGATAGCATATTTTAAAAAGAAATTGATTTGTAAGAGAGAAGACTTGGCGATTTATATATATAGACGATTATTACATTAAAAGGCAAATTTTGGACCATGCAAATGCCTCCTTATCGCGTTTAACACGTCTATCTAAATAATAAAGAAACTTCAAAACTGACAAGTTGACCAAAGATTATACAGTTACATAAATATATATGACCACACATGATAATAATAAATTAATAATTAGAGAAGAAGAACAAGTATATGTTAATATAAAACACTGAAATCGCCCAACAATTTGTATGTTATAGATTAAATGAAGTCGTGATATCCGAATATAATAGACCTTGCAAATTTAAGCAAAAAGAGGTCGATATCCATTACCTCCTTAAAGTCTTGAGTTCGAGCCTTTCAAACGACAAATTTGTACCTGGTCAAATAGTTAAATATGTTTGCGACTATGTGCTTAACCCGCGAAAATTAGTCGCACTCTTAAGAACTTAAGAAACGAAAATAGAAAACAGGAAAGAACAGGGCCGGATTAGGCGCTGACAGCGGCGATGGATGAGACTAAGAGAGATATGGGCACGTGGGAAATTAAGAAGAGAAGAAAAGTGTCAAAGTGCAGACGTCGGCTCTTGAGCTCCACAAACTGTAAAAATATGGACTTCAGCAATTATGAGCCGTAGACTTTTACACTTCCCTTGGCAATGAGAAAAAGATAAGTTGTTTTTTTTAGATAAAATAAAAATCATTATTCTACTATCAAAATTTAAATGTTAAGAAAAAAAAAAGTAATACAGTTTGTTTTATTTTGATTTATTTAAAAAATGATATTAATATAAGAAATCATTAGTACCCCTATGAATGAATAATTGATCTCAATTTGGGAGCAAGAACCTATAATAAATACAAAAACATTCATTTTGTTTGAATAAAATGCATTGCATTTTTTGGTCAATTTTTAGATATTTCCATTCATTCCCTTTGTGTCTATCTTCCCCCTATTTCTTTCCATTATGCTAATCATTGTTCCGTCTGTAGACAATTAGTAAATCTAGATCAACTAATTGTTCTAGAATATTATCCAATTCAATATAGATCTCTCGATTTCGAAATGTATTAAAGTATGTGTAGTAAAAAAGATGATGCTATATTTTAATTAATGAATTTTATATTCGAATTAATCTCTTAATCGTATAAAAAAATATGTTTTTTTAAAATATGGACCTAGTAAAAGAAAAATTGGGATATGATCTTATAAATCCTACTTTTTCATATCTCGGACATGAAAGTTTTTTTTATCGGGTCAAGTAGATACACGAAACAAATATATAGATAAATAAGGAAATAAGTACACAAAATAAATATAGCAAAAGAGGAAAATACTTTAAATATATAATAATAAAATAAAATAAATTTTATTTTATTTTATTTTATTTAAAATATATAGTATTTTAGTGATTTGATTAATGAATTAAATAATATGCATGATTGATGAGACAGTGTGTAAAATAATATTTTATAATGGTTAAACTAAAAAAACAACAAGTTTTAAAGATTGTTTAATTGATGTTGGGTTATTTGTGATTTAAAAAAAAATAATTGAATGAAAAATAAGTAATAAAAGATGAATACTTACCATGATGTCGTCGTATCCTTAATCCTTTGTCATATTTTTTATATATTTAATAATAAGAAAACCCTAACCATACATACAAATGAAAAATATCACAATTTTATTAATATATATATATATATATATATATTTAATTATTACATAAAGTTTTTTTTTTTAAATATTATTCTGACAAGAGACAAATGGCCTCTTTTTTTACTTTTGAATATAATTTTTATTTTATTATTTCACTATAAATAGATAAAGAAAAATGATGGGGAGCACGACATTAGGGGAGCTACTCGTACAGCGAAAGTGACATCGTTATTATACGAAAATGACATTGCTAATATACAAAAGAGACCTCGTTGTTATACAAAAAGGACGAGGTCACTTTCGCTGTACGAGTCGCACTTTCGCTGTACGAGTCGCTCTCCAAAATCATGCTTCCTATCATTCCTCGTAGATAAATATGAAATTATAAGAAGTTAATGTCGATTTTATTTAATAAAATGCAATAGATATTCTTTATCGGCACTTTATTTAATATGTTTACAATAAAAATTAAATCTCGTCGTATCAACATTCCAAATAAATACTACATTCTGATTATAACTACCCTCTTCCAAACGGAGCAGTCTTCTTAGGATGCAATTTGTTGGTACTGCAAACAATTAAAAACACAAACATGAGTTAATTTATAACAAACAACCATCTAATTAATCATAATTAAGACTCCAATATTTATTTATTATTTCATTAATCATACCTGCAATTCTGTGGAACACTCCAAGGTGAAAATGGTGGTGAAGCTTGACGATGATGTTGATATTATTTATATTCAAATGGAGATGACAAATAATTTCTCCAATCCTCAAGCAAAATCTTCATATCATGAACTTTATTGTCTAACCCAAAACAACATTCACATGCATTGTACACACTTTATCCAAATCCTTACTCGGTTCACAAAACCCTCCAAAGTATTTCGTGTCCAGAAATTTCATTCTCAAACCGATAATCCACCTTAAATAAAAACTTCCTTTGATCTTATTTAGCACGTCTTGATCATGCTTACCCGGATAAGTTTCCCTAGAACCATACCAAAACTTGTAAAACTTTATGGTGCGCTCGTTCGATTTCACGTATTTGAATCCCCCATTCGGTTCTTTAAGCAAATAGTTGTCACAAGCTATTTGAAAATCCACGTTGGGATAAAATTGGTGAAAAGGGTTGCGAAACCATGTTATATCTGCATCCTAAAAACAACATAATAGTATTAAATATAATCAAACCAAACCAACAAAAACTATATGATAGACTTCATAGTAATTCATACCGTGAAAACAAAGTCATATCCCAACTCAAGAACAATATGAAGAAAGCCGATTCTTTTCCACATCATCTCCAAGTAATTTGAGGTCATAAAGTAGGCCTCGCCGGAGAGATTTTTGCTATTAATAATGGGTATAAAAGGGTACGTAACAAAGAGTGTGTACGTTTAAACAACGCAAATATGCTTTATGGTCCAAAGCAATCACGACCAAATGGTTTAAAAGTTCCTTTGTGTTGTTCCCAATTTTGAAGCTTTCTAGAAAGATGTCAAAAATTGAGTTTGGAGATGCCCATGCCTCGTTTAGGGTTGTTAAAATCACTGTTTTATTGTCCTTCATTGTTACTTGTCTTAATACCATATCCAACCTTTCTTGTTCCTTGGGCTGAAATTCAATATGATAAAATTTATATGAAAAAAATTCATTATATTATTATCTAATAGAAAAAATGTCATAATTTTTCAAAAGATCATTGGGGGCAAAAGAAATTATTTATATAATCCCATATGTATATATAATTAAGTAAAGATAAATATAAATTTTATGTTATTTAAATAAAATTGACCTTTTTTTTCAAAAGTTTGTATACATAAATAAAAACTCATTACTTAAAATAACAATTTTGACTTTTTCATCTAACTTATTGTATAAAATTGGGGAAGAATGCCAATTTTATCACTGAACTATAATGAATATTCACGTATATCACAGAACTAATTTTTGTTCGCTCATACCACTGAAGTTGAGATTAATATTCATCTATGTCACTACTTCACCAAACCTCTAACCCCGTTAAGTTTCTGTTAAATGAGTCGACAAGTGAAATTAACATGTCACCTTTTTTAATTAATATATTGACATGTCATATTTTTTAATTAATATATATTATTTACATTTTTATTTATTTAAAATTCTAAATAATAAAACATTTACAAAGTCATTAATAATTTCCTTCTCCTGCCCTAATTAACTAAACCCACCATTCTTCTTCTTCGATTCTTGTTTTTCAAAGGATTATTGTTCTTGTTCTCTTCCTATATGCTTCCTTATCTTTCAGAGTTTTTAAAAAAATGAATCTATCTGATTGATGAATCTATCTGATTGATTAGGGTTTATATTATCAACGAGAATGCATTATCAGGATATCATTTACTTATCTCTGTTTTAGAAAGGTAAATCTATCTGATTGATTAGGTAAATCAAAGAAGAAGAATGGTGGATTTAGTTAATTATGGTAGGAGAGAGAAATTATTAATGATTTTGTAAATGTTTTATTATTTAGAATTTTAAATAAATAAAAATATATATAATCTATATTAATTAAAAAAGATGACATGTCAATATATTAATATTGAAAAAGATGACATGTTAATTTCATATTTCGCTTTATTTAACATAAACTTAACGGGGTTAGAGGTTTAGTAGAGTAGTGATATAGATGAATATTAATCTCAACTTCAGTGGTATGAGCGAACAAAAATTAGTTCAGTGATATACGTTAATAATCCATTATAGTTCAGTGATAAAATTGACCTTCTTCCCCATAAAATTGATCTTTCTCCTAATAATTAATTAGGATAAAAATCTATATTCAATGTAAATTTGGTTAATTAGGATACAAAGTTGTATTCAATGTAAATTTGGCAATAAATTAATTTAAGCAGATATTTATACAAATAAATTAAACAATGTTTGCAATATTAGATTTTTTTGGTTAATTGTTATTTTTATTTTTTAATTTAAGAAATTAATATATAAGATCTTATAAAAATAATATCAACTTAACTTAAATCCATAATCTTTTATATTGATTTGTTTATTTTGAATTTTCTCATTTATGTTTTTGTTAATATTTGTTTAAACTATTATAAGATGTTTTTCACAAGAAAAACTAATATATAATTTTGTGATGATAATTTACCGTAAAAAAGAAGACCAAAGAATAAATATTTTATTTTTGGGTGGGCTAAACCCTATATAGATCCGTACATGAATTCATATATAGTGCTCTCATTTTATTTATTTAATTATGGGTTATTAATTCCTAACATTATAATAATAAAACATCTTTCGATTTTTTTCTAGATGTAATCTTCCTCGCCTAGTTTTACCATAACCTAATGGGTTATCCAAATATATTTTTAAAATAATAAAAAATTAATATGTTAGAAAATTCATACCAGCAAAGAGAGGCCTGAATGATGATCATATGATTTGGTTAAGAGATAGAGATCTGAGAGAAACACGATGATCATCACCGTTGAAAAAAAGAGAATAACAATCTCATTACAATAATAATAATAATAATAATAATAACCCTTTGCCGCCTTCATGTTCTTGAAGCCCATTACAAAAATGAAATATAAATCTTATAATCTCTGTATAAATTAAGAAGATCAAACTCCATTCAAAAGAAATTAATGCAGTTATTACTCCTCCTTACATGAAAAAGAAAAAGTTTCATTTAATTTAAACACGTCTTTTTGTATGAAAGGAAAATAAAATCATTTTTTATTTTTACTTTTGACCAATAATTATGACAAAATATTATTTTTAAAAAAATGTGGAAGAAAATTAAATACTATTTATTGACATGTGCTATTTTATTGTTGCAACACCAAATTAATTGGATTTTATTTTCCAAATAAAGGTTTTGGATCAAAAACCAGCTGATTGCATGAATATTACTAAGAAATCTAAAATATATATCACATGGATTTCATGAATTTTTGCAACATATGGTCAGCGTTTATAAGCCTTTTAGTAATTTTATCCAATTAAAAGATAGATTTTGAGTTTAAAATTCTTCATTTAATAATAATAATACAATTTGTTGAGGTTATCTTCAGAACAAACTCATTTATTTTTTAAAGAATAAGTGTTGAAAATTGAAATAGAACAAATTAAACACCAATAAAAATATTTACTATAATATTAAAATATTATCTATTTAAAATATATTATTTTATTATTCTTGAATTAAAAAATAAAAAATAAAAAACAACTTTTTCAAAATTACCGCTCATTATTATTATTTTTTAAAATATTTTAAGAATTATTTATAAAAAAAATCTATATTGTAATAAACTTATTTATTTAAAAAAATGTTGAATGGTGATAATTTTAAAAAGTGAGTTTTTAAAAAAAAAATTATTTTAAAAATATTAATATATAATGATATAATAAATTTTATTTTATTTAAATAAAGAATATTTAAATATTTAAATTAATTAATTGAATGAATGTTTAATTATGATTGAAAGATTTTCTAAATACCTCCGATCTGACCAAACGAGTTCACCGCTGCCCGAAAAATATAAAGCTACCTTGTACAAAATTAGACAGTATACATCTTTAATTTATTTATTAATTTAGAATGGGGGTAATAATGAGATTAGACTATATATTATATAAATGTAACCCATTAGTCAAGTGTACAAGTTTTATTAAGAATGTTATAAGTAAGTGAAAGTAAATGATATTGTTAGTTTTCTAAATTAAAGAAGAAGAAAAAAAATCAAATTTAACTTATTTTATTTATTCATATTTCTGATTTTTTTTTTGCCATTTTCTTTAAAGTAACTTGTCATTTACTGGTTCAAACTTAGTATTGATTCCTTCTCAGTGGAGCTGTCATGTTGTGTTGTTGTTGGTATAAATCCCTACATTCCTTATTTCATTCATTCACATCTATTTTTCTCAGCTGATAAATGAACTTTTCACTCAACCCTACTATAATTACTAATTTGCCCTTATTCCAAGAACCCACAAATGACAAGAGTTAGGTAAACTACATTCAGAAAGGAAATCAAAGTGGTGAAAAGGGAAAAAACATATACAAATGCAAGACAAACCAAATATAGCGAATGATGAAACTGGTTGATGAAATAGCTAGCTAGACAAACTCGATATAGCAGACAGATTAGGAAATGTGTTTTAAAATCGAAGTTTCATCGAAATGGATGTAACGAAGAAACTCGTCATTATCTGTAATGACGATATTATTATCTGATTTGTTTGCAGAAAACATCATCTATTATTGCAGCCAAACTTTAACATTTACAAACAGACAAAAGAAGTAAGAAAAGAGAATTGTGATCAGATTCATTAGTAACCAATATCAATTATAACAATGACAGAATTACATCAACAATAACCAAAATTACAAAGCCAAAAAACACCAACTTCATCAACATCCCACCACCTCTCTTTCTTTCTCTCTAGCTATATTAAAAAATTTTAACAAATTATCATCCTTCAATCTCTCCTGATGATGTATCTGTTTCTTCTCCATGTCTTGACGGGGATTGGAGAAGAAGTAGAAGATTACCTCAAATCCAGCGCTTGCGTCCTCCTCCCCGTGAGTTATGAGCTCCTTGAAACCACCTATCCCATCCTACCACTGCTGGACCTTTAGTCCTGCATGCAGTTCAGTTCATTCTCAACACTGTTAATCATCTGCTCTTAACTCTTTCTATAAATCAAACAAATTAACAGCAAATAAAATGTAAAGGGATTGATGAAATTGTACATACACAGGGAGCAGAGGATCAGGGGCATGTTCAATTGTTCGTATTAACCTGCAGCAGAAAAGATAGCATGTAAATACCTAATTTGAATCCAAGAATATCACTTGATCCATGAATTGTTGTCTCCTGATAACTAAACATCCAATTGATTACAACATGTTAGCATTGAAGTTCATAATTTGTGCATACTCGTTACAGACAAAGGATGAGGGACCAAGGGTTTCAAGTTCATCCAACTCTTCCTGCACGGGAAGAGGAAAAGAGAGGTGTTGTTAAGCCTTTGGTGATGAATCGAGGTGATGATGATTGATCGAGAGAATGAATCGGAGAGATTAGGGTTTAGAAGGCACCTGAATGATTTGGATTTGCTGATTGAGGTTAGATATTGCAGCAGCCAGCCTATGTCTACCTATGAAGTTAAGCGGTGGAGTTGCCGATGAAGGCCGTCTGGTTTCCTCCAGCTCGTCTCCTTCTTGTGCTCCCGCCGGAGGAAATCGCGCCGGTTGTCCGTTAGTTTCTCCGGTGACCGACTCCATTACCGATCCACAACAATCAGATGCAAAGACGAGAAAAGAAAGAAACAGGAGAAGAGGGCTATTATTAAAGTGAAGTGATTGGATTGGATGAGATAACTGTTGTATCAATGAATCATTAAATAAATTAATGCACACGATAATTACCGGTCAAATAGGAGGGGCTATTATTTTATTAATACATTTTATTCAACATAAAATTTTATAAATATCAAATAATTGATTAGTTAATTAGAAAAATATACTATGGAGACTTGTTAATTAGAAAAATATACTATGGAGACTTTTGAAAGATCAAAAGATCTCAAACTTGTTGGGAGTTTATTCTTCGTTTTGTTTATTTCACATCTTATTTAGTTGGATTAATTTTTTTGTCTCGATATTTATAATTCGAATAATATTTTCAATCGTCGATGGATTGTTTACTGTTCAGACCCTCCGATTGTGTTGATGATTATTTTTCGGATTCGTATTCGTATTTTTTTTAGCAACAAAGAATATGAAATAATCGGATTTAAAGTTATTTTTCATTTTTTCAATAAAAAATAATTTTATTTGATTGTTCATATGAATAACCTCTTACAATTACAAGTATTATCTCATGGTTGGTTTGTACTTGTATAGATTTATGTATATAGATTTATCGTTAGATGATTCATTTTCATTTTTTCTGACGTTATTTATCAACCGTCGTCCGTCGTCCGTCAACTGATGATAGTTTTAACCATTGTTCAAAATATTTGGTAAAGATTCTTTGTATATCGTTTCATTAGTTCATTCGATTTACTCTACCTCAACATTATCTTTTAGTGACTCAAATGAGTTTGAAGAAATCATTAAAAGAAATAGTTAAATATTTATTAATAGATATTTTTTTTTTAAATTGTATAAATATCAAAATCATCACTTGTTTATTTTACATTTACATGTTATAATTAATCATTTTATTAATTAATTTGGTATGAATAATTTTTAATTTAATGAGGATTAATTTTTTATAAAATAAAATTATATAAAAAGAATAAGGTGATTTATATAATTATTAGAAAGAAAAGAAAAGAGACTGCCCTATAGAAGGAGGAGGAAGAGGAGAAGCATCTATTGTAGTCATGGCGGTTGCAGCTCTTGCCGCAGATGCAGCGAGAAAGCTATTCTTACAAACTCCATTATCTTTCTCATCCGTAAGACCACGTAATTTTCCTCATTTCCGCAGCTTCGCTTCCCTCCGCCCCCGCCGGCCAAATGTATTCTCCCCTACCGTCGCCGCCGCCGCCGGTGGTAGCAGCAAGAGTACTGCAAAGAAGAAGAGCAAATCCATTCCAGAGAAAGTTGATTCTGAATCGTTAAAGAGGCGCACGCGGTCGGTTAAGGAGTTCGACGAGGAAGCGGCTCTCAGGTTTGGTGGTACCACCTCTCATATTCCGGTGATGTTAGGCGAGGTCTTGGAAGTGTTTACTTCAATTCCTCTCAGATCCTTCGTTGATTGTACTCTTGGAGGCGCTGGACATTCTTGCTCTGTTAGTAATCACTCTTTTTAACCTTTTTTTATCATTTACATTACTGGAGTAAATCTGAGTATCAGTTAGATATTGATTGTTCTTTGTCAAATAAGTTTATAATTGAGTTAGCTTAGTTGTTACTTGTTAGGATGAGTTATATATAGGAACATCAGATTTACACTAGCTGTAATGTATTGTATTATCAATTATGCCTATAGGACAAATTTGACTCGTAAAATCTTGATTTCATTGCCAGATGATTCAGGCTCACCCTGAAATGCAAGTATATGTTGGAATTGATGTTGATCCTGTTGCACATGAAAAAGGCCAAGCCATGATAAATTCTCTATTGCATGATGATCTTGGTGGTCCAATTTCAAACCTGAAAGCTTACACTTTTGTGAAGAATTTCAGTAACATTCATCATGTCATAAATGAGATTGATAACAACCTTCTAATTAAAGGAGTTGATGGCATAATGATGGATTTGGGAATGTCATCTATGCAGGTATGAATATGTTGTTGTTGAGACTATTTTTATTTTTATTTTTATTCTCTTGACCCATTTTAAATATGCAAGTGTTCTTAAGCCAATGATTTAGCAATCATAGATTCCCACATTCAGTTGTAATCAGGTCTGTCTCCCTTTTGTTATCCCTTAACAGGTCAATAATGCTGAAAGAGGATTCAGTGTACTCAATGATGGACCTCTTGACATGCGAATGAATCCTAAGGTACTAAATGAAGAGATTATATGGGTTAAATGGTTAAAATAGTCTTTGTATTTAATATTTTTAAATGTATAAAAATAAAGTCTAGGTATTTTTATTTTAGTTGACGAATTAAATGTTTTTTTAATTGAGGATGGGATAAGGGTAATAAAATAAGTCCGAAGAGAGTCTTTCAAATTGTATGTGAATTTTGTAGATGCTAAATACTGTTAATAATTTGTACTTGAAGTCCAATCTAGAAAAAACATAGCTGATTCATTTTGAATGAAATAGTTCTCAATATTTTTTTTCTCAAGTAGCTGATTTGAACAGGGGTATAACAGGCAAGTCTGACAGCAGAAGACATATTGAACACATGGCCAGAAGTTGAATTGGGAAGAATCCTGCGGGATTATGGAGAGGAAAGCAATTGGTATACTCTTCAGAACAAAATCGTCAAAGCTCGTCTAACTGGTGGATTGCACTCAACTCGCCAACTAGTTAATCTCATTCAGAATACATCTTCCAGGACAAGAGGTAACAAACACATTTTGTAGTTTATCCAAAATCTTAAATACTTTGTGTTGATGATAGTTTTTCTGGATCATTCAAATCATCAACTAAAATAAATATTGTTTACACAGGAGGGCGTCAGGGCTGGATTAAAACGGCTACAAGAGTATTCCAAGCTCTGAGGATAGCAGTTAATGATGAACTGAACACTCTGGAATCCTCATTGAAGTCATGTTTCAATTGCCTTGGTCATGGTGGGAGACTTGCTGTCATCTCTTTTCACAGTTTGGAAGACCGAATTGTCAAGAAAACTTTTCTCAATATCATCGAAAGCAGCAGCATAAACAAAGACGATGATGAAGAGGAAAGGTGTTTGGATTCGAGGGAGATTGATGGAAACAATAAGGAAGAAGAAGAAGGATGGATTAAACAACGGGTAAGGGGAATCAATGGGGAAATCCTGACTAAAAGACCCATAACACCAACAGAAGAGGAGGAAAAGTTGAATAGAAGAAGTAGAAGTGCAAAACTTAGGGTTATCCAGAAGTTTTGATGTTTTTATTTATTTGAATGCTCCTGTCTTCTCTTCTCCTTTGCACTTCCCTTTTAGACCTAAAACCATGGAAATTTTTATTTGGATGAGTGATGAAAGGAAAATCTGAGATATTTATTTTTGATCTATAACCATGCTCTCAATAGGATTTCATTTTATAAAGTAGATATGGTTGGTTGGTTCCACCCTGATTTGAATGAAACAGACATGACTAATTTCAAAGGCAAGAGACCTAGTCAAACCACTTAGAATAAAATAATTTAGGATCAAAATGTACAAATCTATAAATAATTTAGTATTTTACAATTTAAATGAAAATAAATAAATTACATATTTCATTATATATTTAAATAAATGAATTTATGTAATTAATTTTGAAAATGTGATTTAATTTTGTGTTGATTATTATTTTTATTTTTTAACTTTTAATCTTTAAAATAAACTATCAAATCAAATATTGAAGATATAAAATCCTTGACCCTCACAATTTTTTTTCATATGTAGACCAAATGTCTCACTTTATTCAATTTCAAATAAAATCTTATCTGAATTCATATCCAGATTAAAAATTTCACAAACATGGTGTTTACAAATTAATCAAATTTCTCTATTTCTTCCCCAACTGCTCACATGATGACCATTCCAATAAGTGGTTAAACTCCAAATTATGGCAACTAGAAAGAAAGATCACTTTCTTTATTCAGCAATACCTAATCCCAAACAAACAAAAGGGAGTTGCTTTTGATGAACAATTATGAAGTAATAACTTAAAATACACATTTGGACTCATGTATGTATCGTATTTTAATATTCTGCTCTCAAGGCCTTTATCCAATCAAGCTCCACCCGAAAGTCGCCAGGGCCAGATGTGGCTCCTGGTACTCCACCCTCTGCGTTAACAGATAGAGACATTCCAACAACCCGGGCTGGATTCATTTCAAGATTCGAGTCTATAACGTTTCCCCTCCATGTGGGCAAATATCGAGCAAGAGGAATCTGAAGAGCACAAAACAAATAACTCTCATCAAAAGCCCAAAAGAAAAAAGTGATCTTCTGTTCTAGCAGATAACCAGTATGTGTCAGTTGAAAAAACATTGACAGTTTAAAATCACCTATGAAAACACTATCGACTCGATTAAGAAGGAAGGAAATATAACTGCATGAAGAAACTTGCCTTGGCGATATACCAATTGCCTTTAGGCACATGAACAAAAGCTTGCCAGGAATTATCTTCCTCCTGGCCTGGTGAATTTACCCAATTCTCTGTATAAATCTGCACAAGTAGTAGAAGTAGGCAAAAGTTTACGACAAGTCGTGTATAGAAGATTGGATGATCATCGAATTAAAAAACATTTTTTATTTCTGAATCTTTTTCTAAACGTTTCTGCATCAGGATCCAGATACATAAACATAAGCAAAAGTGTTTTCAAATGGAGTCATTAATAGATAGATTACTCACAGTAGATATATAACATCTCCCATCACCTCTTAGTTTTAGGGATATAACATCATATCCATCCAAGTCAATAAAACCGTTGAACTGCAGATGGAACCAAGGAAATGAAAGCCAATTAATTAAAATAATAGTTTCCTTTTCCTTTTCCATAATACTACTCCTTTTCAAATAGGCTAATGCAACAAGGACTGTAATAACTAAAAACAACAAGAGCATCCAATTGTTTTATGAAAACAAAAGAAAACAAGAATAATTCACCTTTTTAGACCGCATTCCGCAAAAGCCACCCCTGCTGATATTCCATTTTGAGTTTTCACTTAATTCAAGGGACAAGTTTCCAGAGAAAATGCCTATCAAAGTCAAAGATCTTACTGAATTGAGAGAAGATTATGCTTATAAAGTAGGACTATCAACATCTTATATCGTTTTCAGTTATTAAGGACTTCTTTGATGTGGATTATTGGGATTAATAATAAAAAATCAAACAACCCATCACTTCTTCCTTCAAATCATCTATTACAAATTAAAACAGCTTTTTTTCTAAATACAAATTTTAAAATATCAAATGCTAAGGGTAATAATTTGACCAAAATGATCCACTTTCTCATTAACCAGATTATTTTCAAATTATCTGACTTAATCCAAACAAGTCCTAAGGTTTCCATAAGTCAAATTTTACAAGAAGAAAACTTTCAGAAAACACAATTATTGATAAACGTTTACCTTTTAGTCCATTTTCAACATCCTTGATCTCTAGAGAAGCTGAGGACAGACCTGAAAGCAGATGGACAAAAAAAGGGAAAAGAGGTGTATTGTTGCTTAACTTTACTGTATTTATACAACTCTTTTAGCAGAAACAAAAGAGAAGAATATTATATTAATGTGCACACATTATAACTAGTTCTTCCGTTATAATATGCTTTAATGTGGATGGACATCAGTATTCTCAATCAAACACATGTAATTGCAACAATAAAACAAAGGGATCAAACTGATCACTAGATAGTTGATCTAAAATATGAATTTGTCTATGCTGATTATAATTTGGTTAGACAAGAAAAGATTTGTCCTTCAATGCACATTCATACCTCCATATTCAGAATCAGAATAGAGATGCCACCTTTTTAGCTCCTCCTTTGAGTTAAAACTGAAAATGTTCCTTTCAGCAGGAGGAATCAAGTCCTCCAAATTCCATCTGATAGCTGCAGTAGAAATACGAAAGACACCTATAGTTAGCAGTTCAAAGAAAGTGGATATGCATAAAGACAAATTCATTTTATTTTTTCTGATTATTTATGCTTTTGGGTATCAGTAAGTAGATGTGCAGACACTCAAATTCACATGCTTGCATTTCTCTTCTAGCTTTTTTTTGCTTATCTTGGCCTTTTTGACCTTTTAGTGTAGCATATAGGTTATGATAACATTTTTTAAAATTATAATACCCATGAATGTGATTCACAAATCTAAGCCTTACCTTTACAGACCACATAATCCTTGCAAACATAATCCAAATCATTATGATCATTAAATTAGCATTCGTAGTCAAACGATGCATATCCGAATTGAGCTCTGATATACCTTCTTTAATCTATTCATGTACTTGATTTTCATTATTCCTCGTTTAAATATGACATTAATAACTTAAACCGCATTTTAAATGCTCTCATCTTTTGTTATCTTGAAAGAAGAACACAAATCAACAACAATAACCTTCACCACAGCACCCTCAAATGCTTTCCTACAATTACATATTCAGAGGACTCAAATCCTTCATCCCTCACAAGAGAACCTAGATCATGATAGTTCATATGCTCAATAGACTTTTCTAGATCATAATAGTTTTTTTTTTCTTACAGGACTAGATAATTGTACAGAACAGTTTTCTTAGGGATAGATATTGCAAACTGTAAGAAATCTCTCAAACCGAATCGTGTTACCTCTCTTCGTGACATTTAAAGAAGCTTGCCACATTGCACGGAACCTAGACATCTTAGCTTTTCCTTCAAAGATCCTACAATATAATCATACTCTTAAAAGCCAATAATAGAGTCTAGGAGTAGTAACTAATAAAAGGAAAAAGTAAGTAACAGAGCTATTTAAGCAATACATAGTAGGCATCATGCTCCACCCCATTTCAAACAGTTAACAACTGAAGATCAGGGAGATAAAGAGAAAGACTTTAAACTTGAAAACGACTGTAAATCTCAAGAAAATAGTTTTGATAGGCTATCTTACAAATGAAGGGTAATTCTAGTGTAACTAGTAATAAGTGTATCTTAGATTTTCTACACAAGGCATATCACCATAAAACTATTTGGATAACCCATAGAACGCATTCAAATTCATGTTATACTATAACCAGATCTATTAAAACTCTTTTCTTGAGATTTATAGTCGTTTCAAGTTTAAAGTCTTTCTCTTTATCTCCCATTGAATCAGAGTAGGAGACTTAATCTACAACATTTCAGGTCAGGAGTATAGTAATACTAGAAAGAAGTTGGGTCCAATTCGACATAGCCATTACAGGATAATCATATAAATGAACACATAAAACGTAAGAGATTTGAGTGGAGAAACAAAGAATGCAAATATGTATGATGCTATCAAGCTAGCACCCATCAGAGGCTGCAAATTCTAGAACCTAATAACAAAGAATGCTTAGAAATATAATTCGCTATCTATCTATCTATGACATTCATGACTTTAAACTTTGTTGTTGGAAAACAAGTTCATACGTTTAACAATTATCCCAAGAGTAGCGGCGGAGGAAGAGGAGGAGGTTGCGCTGAGGATAGCTGCGGCGCAGCGGTGACGACTGTGGAGAGGCTGAAGACCGGGTGCGGCTGGGAAGGGGGGCCGTGGTGGGAAGAGGCTAAATATTTTTATTTTATTTAACAAGAATAAAAATAGACTTTTATGTTAAACCATGTATGTCTATGATCAAATAAAAAGTCTTGAAATGAAATTTTAAGTTTTAGATTGTTATCAACTTCTAAGGGAAATTTGATGAAAGGGGAGTAAATAAGCCGGTGATCAGCGCATATAAAATTATGCGTTGGTGACCACCTCATATTTTTTTTGACGAAATTATCCCTATTGTGAAACGCAACTGAATGTCATGTGAAAAGTCCACAATTGGATTGCCGGTTACGTCTCGCGACAATGACAATTTCATAAAAAAAAATAAATAAATAAAGTGATCACCAACGAATTTAAAATTATGCACTGGTGGTCGGCTCATTTACCCTTATTATGAAGGTGATTTCGTAAAATTTCTCACTTCAAATTAAGAATTTAACTTTTAAAAAACTATTATTTTGCCTTCAAATTTTGTCAAAATAAAAAGTAACACGATTTTGTTTGAATTTAATATAGCACAATAAATAAATTAAATAAAAATAAATATTTTTTTTATAAATTGAAATGGCGTGAGAACAAAACCCTACACCCTTGATGCTTAATATCAAATTTAGAATATTCCAAATATCAAATTCAGACAATTTTCTTCCCAATATGATTAATATTTTAAACTAATAAATTTAATAAGATTATAAATGATTTTAAATTTTAGAATATAGTTACAAATGATGAAGCTTTATTAAGATAATCAACTAATTTCTTTCCACTAGATTGGTTAACAATATTTAGCAAAAAATATTTGAAGGTAACAAAATTTGTTGATCATTTATAGAGAACACTTTTTGCCCCCCAAAAAGATAATATATATTGCTGCAAAATAGAATTCTACTTACTAGGGATTAAAAATGATGAATATTAAGAAAGAAGTATAATTCTAATTAATTAAAGAAAAATAGTGTCTGGATAACTTTTGTTGATGATGTGGCAGAAGACACTTCGACGCTGTATGCCAGTTGGCACCACTTTATAATATCCAAGACAAGTCCATTCTCCACCACCATAGCTCTCTATATAGATAGAACTGTAAAGCACCACCTCTAGAAAATTGCCTTCACAGAATAAACTGGCCTCTCTGCCCCCTATAAAAGGATGGGATCCTAGAGACCAACCCAGTACGAGCGACCGCTGCTGTTATGAACCGCAGATGAAGTTGGAGAAGTCACACACCATTCATACCAAACCTGCAATTTAATCGATCATATTATTATTACCGTTGTTGATTCATATCGACTAGAAGGATAAACTTACCTTGGTAGAACATCTACGCCAAAAGTGGACTTCGAAAGGGGATCCTGGAGCTACAAGAACAGGCTGCCTCAACGGGAAAAATATTGGAAACCTGATTAAAGACAGAGTCAATAATATACAAACTGATGTTCAAACTATTCTTTCAACAAAATACAAGCAAGTTATACTGAAATAGGAAAGAGTATATACTATACCAGCTGAACATGTTAGGTGTAGCTGTTGAAGGTTCAATGCCAAGATGGACATCTTTGTACAGCACTGCATCAAAATAACCTGCCAATCCTGTTTCAGATGCAAAGAGGTCAGAATCTAATTGAGTAAAAAAACATATTCATGTCTGAGAAATCCTTTTTTATTTTGAAAGGGTGACCAGTCCTTTTTGAAGGGTTTAAAACAATCAAACAGTGCTTGTTTCCATTTAAAACAAAGGTAGTTGTTGCAAAAACATTTAGGCCTTTTGAAAGTTACTGAAATTAATTCACTACCCAATCATCAGTATACTCATTAATCATATTATTCAAATCATTAACCAAATTGCCCCGCTATTCTCTATAATATATACCCTGATTTGCAATAATCTATATCAAACAAGGTTATCTTGAAATAACCCAAGATCAAACAAGGCATAAATATATATTTTGAATGGCTTCACAATTCTGTAAATATGAAAAAGTAAGTTTACATACCATGAACTAGGGCTGAACCAGTATCAGGGGGTATCTCAAAACGAAGTTTTATGTACCTCTGATTGCTTTTATTAGTTGAGATGTTTGGATGATCAAATGTAAAGACCTATTTAGAATACAAGAAGCAAGGTCAATTGAAGAGACATGAGGAGGGAGCGAATGCTCAAAGCAAAATTGGACCTGGCTCTGAAAAATCTTACAGGCTTTGTAGGAGCAAGCCTAGCAACACGGTGAAGTTTAACAACATATGCAGTTTCAAAGTGAGCAAGATCTTTATGGAGTTTTACCTGCAATTAAGAAACTAAAATAGTTATTTAATTAAATCTTATATTATAAATTGGCATGCTGACATGACAAAAAAAATAGTTTACATCATTGTACAGCTTTGATGTTGTTATTGGTTGGATAAAACTTGTATACCTAAAAAACAGTACAGCCAATGACAGACAGATAAGCAAGTTAGAAAAGGTTGATATTTATACTCTTAAAAGTCAGTAAATACAATGACAGTATCCAAATAAAAGTAAAATGAAAACAAAAATGTCCATGAACACTAAACAAGTTGGGGGGAAGGGGGGAATGTATATAAATAAAAATGTAACACAACGAAAAATTTATGAAGTACCAAATTGAATTAAAAAAAGCAGTTGGAAGGAGTACAAATAAGAAATATTTAAAATATGACAATCAACTAAAAATATATTACTCACGATGAAGGAATTGATATTCCGTCCTCTTTTAAGAATCTTTGTGCCCCATCAAGACACTCTGGTGATAGTTCATTATCACCAAAAGACCCCAGCAATTCACTAACCTACATGAATTGAAAAGTATTACAAACTTAAGCCAAAAGTAATAACAATCAAGTAGTGCCTATTAACGTACCAAAATGTCTGCTTTCTCTGGTGCATTCCAACACCGCATATCACTAGAAACAATAGTTACTAACTTTTCCCAGCCTTCCAACTTGACCAAGCTCTAAGCAATTTTAATTTTGCATCAATACAAATGGGAATAATACTGTCGAATGAGAAATCAACTAACCATAAGCAATATTTAGAATATACAACTTACATGCAGAGTAACAACTGCATTTGGATTTTTTTCCACTGCATAAACTTTCAACTTTCGTCCTGTTTCTTCAGCTGCCTAAATATGAATATCAAGGAAGACAAATCAAGAATAGAACCCTTTACAATTGCAATAGCTACAATAATTAATAACAACAATATAACAACATACAAACATCAATAAAGATACTCTCCTAAAAATTAACATCAAAGGAACAATTTTAATACAACAAAAAAATGCATTCCTCTTAATTTCAAGATGGACACATAATCCCAAAACATTATGTGATTTATCATGCATCATCAACACTTCAATCCATTTCAATAAATCATTGGCGATATCCAACATGGACACAAGAAAGAGACCTGTAATGATGCCCTAACAAGAGGTCCTCGTCCAGCTCCAACAACCATTAGTACCTGACGATGAAGACAGTGAAGGCTGTAATAATATGACAAATATTCTATGCGACATAAGAAAACTACTTGACAGATGCCACCTCATGACATACAGTGTGCCTAATCAAAAGTTAAAGGTAGCATCTTACCGTTGTAACAGTTGATGTGTCTTCATCAGGGACCCTATCCAATAAAGCCTTGGCAACTGCTTTTTGATACTGTCATTATATAAGGGGAAATAAAACATGGCTGGCAAGAAAAAACTGTGATAACCAAGTGCAGATTATATACTCCAAAGAAATCACCTATTAGACAAGATAATAAGCAAACGTAGAATACTGAATAGCATGTTTTTATTTGAATAACTGATAAATAACTGTGATAACCAAGTGCAGATTATAAAAACGTAGGATACTAGTTTTTATTTGAATTAGAAGATAAATATGCTGAATAGCATGTAGATTTCTTATAATTAGTTATTTGCCAAAGTCAAACATAAATAAGCTTTGATAAAGAAAAAGGATATACATACACAATTTGCTACAAAGGATTCAACATACCTGAGTATATTTGACCGTATCTTTTTCAAATGTTTCATATGTTTGTGCCTCCAAATTATCCATAAGAGGCTGCAATGAATAATCCAACATTTTAGCACAATAACAACTGTCTTTCAACAAGTTTTAAATTCAATAAAAATGTATAACATACTTGTAATGGCGACTGCAAAAAATCTCTGTAACCAAGCTGATCAAATGAATTAGAAAGTCAACAAATTGCTAATCATAGAAAGAAACAGAGAAAGCATTTCGTATCAAGGAAATTATACAGTACCTCAAAGCGTTCTTGTTCTGGAATAGGATCCATCTTTTGATACATATAACCTATGTAATCCAAATATGGACGTAAAGGATGTCTTATAGTACCTAGAAAACAAATAGTACATGTGAAAGATGGATAAAATATTAGGCAAAAAGAACACATTAAATGATATGAAGAATCACAAGGAGATTCAATGATTAGAATTTCTTTAACCGCTACACAATACATCAACGAGGAACTTACCAGTGGCTGTGTTAGAGGCTGCCAGTGGAACATCAAGGACAGGATTTCCAGAAATTATTACCTAAGAAGAAATTGAATAAACCAAAAATTATTACCAGTGTGAAATGAAATTAATTATAGAAACTAATTTGCACATACACATAATAATGATGATTTACCTGTATTGAATGGTTGAATAATTCATTGACTAGCTTTTGGTGCCTTTTAGAAAGGCATGGATAACCTTTGGCATTGGTTAGAAAAGACTGAAAATGTATAGCAATTATTGTAAATGTCTGTTTCAGTTACAATAAAATAGAAGTGCAATCTTATTTCAAATTTGACATACATCAGTATGAACAATGGCTGCTTTGACAGGCTCCCCAAACCAACGTTCAACTGAATTTATTGAAGGTAGAGAACTCCTAAAAATGAAAATAAATAAAAACTAGTTATTATACTGTTACTTAAGTTATTAATGTGAAAAGGCACAAGAACCAAACTCACCAGACATCAAGAGCAATTGACAACTGACTGTGATGTTCACAGAGAAGGCGAAATGAATTCCATAATTCCCAAGCATCAACCAATCCTTCAGTCTGGTCAGAAACGCAATGTTAAGAAATCAAATAAACAAACCCACATTTGTATGTAACTCAAAATACTATAATGCTTTGTGATTAAACCTCGTTACTTTTCCTAAACTAACATGAACATAGGGAGATCTTCAAATCAACACAACTTAAAATGAAAAGGGATAATCACAAATCCCTCAATGCCAGTCGTCTTCAAATCAAGATAATTTACAATTTCATATCTTATGTGCTGCATTAGAGCAACAAGAGAACATAAGCATTTAAATTAAACTATATGAAGCAGTAGGAATAACACTACTCACCGTATGATTAGAATTTGAATCCCCGGCATCTTCGTCAGATTTCTCAAGTGGTATTCTGAGCCATAGCTTTAAAATATGAGAGAATAAGAGCAAATAAGAAATGGATAATCCAAGCAAAGAAATGGAAAAAAAAAATTCTGCATGAAAAAAGGAGGATAAGTTTTTCAATAATGAACCTGCATAGTATTGAGATTCTGTAATATCTCATTAACACATCTTGCATAATTAGCACATGATACTCCTTTAGGGGTAGGAAGAAGACATGCCTGTGAGAAAAAAAGGCAAAAAGAAAGACATCATTCTATGACTCTCAACTATGGGTAAATTGGACTCTTTAGTAAATAAGTTAATACTTTAGGGAAAAAAATAGGCATTGTAATCATACCTGCAAAGACAGATGTGAGGCCCATGCTATTTCCTGTTTAATTGTGATTTCAGAGTCACTTCGAAGTGTCTCATCTTCTGAATCCAAATCAATCCATGAGCTAATTTTTCCTAGACAAAGAAAAAATTTGGGTAATAGCTTGCTTGGTTTAAAACATATAATCAACAAAAAAATGTTCAGTGTTTCAGGGAAGTCCTGTATACAAAATAAATATAGACATTGGTTTAAATGATACATGATAACAAACTAAAATCACATAAGCATTACCACAAAAACAAAATATAAAATCACTCTTACTATTGGTGTATGGTCAGTGAAAGAATGAAAGCACTATATTACAAATAAGTCAATCAATGAGCAAAGAAAGTAGAGTTTTGTACCAACAACATGACCGCTCCACTGAGAAGGACTCAAGACTAAGTCTGAACCAGCAAATGGTGGAACAGGGATCCCATTGGTACAGTCCATTAAGCTAGGCCTATAACTGGGATCCATCTGCACAGAAGTATGGAAAGAAATAAGAGAAGTGTGACAATAGAACGAGAAAGTAGTAAAATTATAATAAATGAAGCACCATAATTTTGCTTTCAGAACAACTAGATAAAAAAATTTGAACAAAGTTTCATATCATTAAAACAAATGAAAGAATAGTTATGTACAGATAAAAAAATCAAAATAAAGAATGGCAGGACAAAACACCAAAAATAAATTAAAAGAACGATGAAAAAAAACAGAGCTAGATAATAATATGTACAACATGTAAAAGTTACATTGAAAGAAATTATACATAAAATAAAATAAAGTGTGCATGTATAAGGCTATATTTGTGTAGTGCATCAAAAACCAAATCCCATCCTAGTCCACCACTAATACTCCTTAAAATAAGAACATGTTTTATGGCGGCATGTTGCACAAAATAATTCTGAAACAATAAATAAAATTAATTTTTTGTGAAAAAATTTAAAATAAAATTTATAAAATCCATTAAGATAAAGAGTATACAAATTTATAATATCATACATAAACTAATTCAGTTAAAATACTATTGGTGAATAAGTTGATCAATTTTAGCAAAGCATAAAAAATACTAGATTGAATGACATAATAATCAGCTTTCTTTGATATTGTCTTAATAAGACTATTTTCTTTCAACATACAATTGTCAGACTTTAATTATGAGACTTTTTATTTAAGAAACCATACAACATGTACACTAACAATAAGTTATTCTACATGGAAAAGTAAAATAACTTTCATTTATGTTTAAAATTCTCATACATTAAATTCAACACAATAATTTATATTATTGTGTAACTAGTTTGATTTTTATGTTCTATTTCTTTAAAGAATAAAAATTAAATATTTTAAATGGACTCTATTTTATAATAGGGCTAAGATTAATTCAATCACAATTCAACTATATTTTATTGCAGCAACCTCTGAGAAATATGCTGACCAAATTGTATAGAATAGCTAATATCATGGCTAAATTACAGATTGTGATGCATTTTTGATTTTTTTGGTCCTCAATCCCTCTTTAAAACAACTAATTGACATGGGTATGCTAGAATGTTCTTGTCCTAATGCACCTAGTCAACATTCTATGACAAATGGTATCTTTATAAAAAAAATTATCTAGGTCATAGTCTATTGGAAGTAATGTTCCACAACTCAAAAAGGCACCAACCCTTCCCTGTAGGTGAGCTTACTGACCATTCACAAAGAAATGTAGTGTGACTGGCTAATTAGCCACCAAATGAATATTGAAAATTTAATACTTTAGTGGAGTTAACATGTCAAATGTAGGTCATAGCCTATTGGTGGAACTTATGTTCCACACCTCAATAAGGCACCAACTCTTCTCTGTAGGTGATCTTACTGACCATGCACACAGAAATTTAGCCATTGACTAGAGTGTGACTGGCTAATTAGCCACCAAATGAATATGTAAAATTTTATACTTTAGTGTAATTAACATGTCAAATGTAGGTCATAGGCTCGTAGCCTATTGGTGGAACTTATGTTCCACAACTCAATAAGGCATCAACTCTTCCATGTAGGTGATCTTACTGACCATGCACACAGAAATGTAGCCATTGACTAGAGTGTGACTGGCTAATTAGCCACCAAATGAATATGTAAAATTTTAGACTTGAATGGAGCTAACATGTCAAATGTAGGTCATAGCCTATTGGAGGAACTTAAGCTCCACAGATCAATAAGGCACCAACCCTACCCTGTAGGTGATCTTACTGACCATGCACACAGAAATGTAGCCATTGACTAGAGTGTGACTGGCTAATTAGCCACCAAATGAATATGTAAAATTTTAGACTTGAATGGAGCTAACATGTCAAATGTAGGTCATAGCCTATTGGTGGAACTTAAGCTCCACAGATCAATAAGGCACCAACCCTTCCCTGTAGGTGAGCTTACTGACCATTCACACAGAAATGTAGCCATTGGCTAGAGTGTGACTGGCTAATTAGCCACCAAATGAATTTGTAAAAACATTAAACCTAAATGGAGCTAGCATATCAAATGTAGGTAATAGCCTATTGGAGGAAGTTTAGTTCCACAACTCAAAAGGCACCAACCCTTCCCTTTAGGTGAGATTACTGACCATTCACACAGAAATGTAGCCATTGGCTAGAGTGTGACTGGCTAATTATACACCAAATGAATTTGTAAAAAATGTATACCTAAATGGAGCTAACATATCAAATGTAGGTAATAACCTATTGGTGGAAGTTTAGTTCCACAACTCAAAAGGCACAAACCCTTCTCTGTAGGTGAGCTTACTGACCATTCACACAGAAATGTAGAGTGCGACTGGCTAATTAGCCACCAATTGAATATGTAAAATTTTGATACCTAGATGGAGCTTAACATGTCAAATGTAGGTAATAGCCTATTTGTGTAATTTAAGTTCCATAACTCAAAATGGCACCAACCCATCTATGTAGGTGAGCTTACTGACCATTCACACAGAACTGTAGCCATTGGCTAGAGTGTGACTGGCTAATTAGACACCAAATGAATGTATACCTGAATGGAGCTAAAATGTCAAATAGAAGGAAAAAAGGCAGGTTAAATAAAAGACTTGTCCACCTAAATCCACAACCCATCAAGAAACTGCACACACAATTAAGAAATTACTGAATTCAACGTGCTAGCATAAACTATTGTACAAACAGCTTAGGGACAAAGGGTGTTAGGAGTTCGAGTCAAATGTAGTTGTCGGCCTAACGAGTGAGTGAACAAAGACTCACTCTTATCAGAAGGCTTGAAATCATTTA
Source organism: Impatiens glandulifera (assembly GCF_907164915.1). Taxonomy (NCBI): domain Eukaryota; kingdom Viridiplantae; phylum Streptophyta; class Magnoliopsida; order Ericales; family Balsaminaceae; genus Impatiens; species Impatiens glandulifera. The sequence goes on from NC_061864.1 coordinate 2,522,897, forward strand.
CTTTAGGTAACATACTGACCATTCACACAAAAGGCAGCAGTAGAGCTGATACGTGATTGGCTAATTGGTCACCAGAATATCCTAGTAAATTTAGTTAAAATTCATTGCTTTAGAGAAGTTACATTGAGAACAAAAATTTGCTCAGGATCTCAGAAAGGCAAATATACATCATAGGCGTATCAAGCAACTAATCGCATGGGTAGGAAATGAAAACAGATCTGATGTTAGCAGAAACTGGAATGAAAGAGAAGATGTAAATTAGTTGGTGTCAAGGAGCATGTATATAATGCGTCATACTCACCAAGGGAGCAGCAACAAAGTCGAAACCTCCATTTATATTGATATATAGAAGTTGAGGCATGTTATCCATGAATTCTGCCTCGACTCCGCAGTAGCGCGAGTCACTCTTGTCCCCTACCATTTCCCCGAGCGGCATTTTTTCCACTGAGAGAGAGGGATGCGATTCGGCTAGGGTTTAAGGGGAGTGAGCACTGAAGAAGGAGGAGATAGGAGTTTAAATTGAGAGAAGGGTTCAAGCAGCTAACTAGGGTTTTAGAGTGTTGAATGAGGATGAATCATTTCCTGTTCAGACTTCTTCAGACAAACATTTGGGCGGGTGAAAGAGAATACAATTGATTGCTGCGGGCTTAAGTAGATAATAGGTATTATTATTATTGGGCCCCCAAATTTTGTGGTCCGGCAGATCCTTGCCTAAAATATTTTTCTTTTATTTATTTTTTTGCAATACTAAAAAAAAATTATTTAGTTTTTTTTTTTTAAATTAAAGTTTAAACTTTTTTTTAGTGAGGATTATATCTTAAACATTTAGTGCCGAAGCTTAGGGTAACAGTAGAATTTTTTTTTTATTTAACTTGATATATTTAACTTTTATTAAAAAATATAATAGTTTATAACAATTTTGTATTTTAGTTAATCAAAATTAATTTAATCTAGTTTCTTAAGTAATATTGCGGCTTCAAATCATGTAGAGGATATTTTTAGGGGCAAGAGAGATGGGTACGTAGCTCTAGATCTTCACACCTAGGGTGTCTCATGTAAACATTTAATCTCTTAAATAATTTTGGGACATATATATATATTCTCACCAGCCGTCTAGTTATATCCCAAAATTCAAAATTAAGAAAAATTATACATTTTTATATGTAAGATCCATAATAATTATAAAATAAACTAAATTTTAAAGTGTGATGTAGAATATGACTGCTTGTCAGACAGAATAGATCTATTCTCCAATATCAGGAGTAAGGGCGAAGCCAAGTACAAGCCGGCCCGAGTTGTAGCCCGGGTAGCTTTAAATATCATTATGTATTTATCAATAACGATGGTAAATTCGATATTTCTTGTCGCTAAAAGACAATAATGACAGTAAACTTAATTTATTTTGTTTGTTTATTTGATATTATTATAAAACTAACCCGGATAGATTTTTTTTTATAAGAAATTATCCCGGGTAGGTTTTAAATCCTGGCTCCGCTCCTGATCAGGAGTACAACAATATCAACCCACAATACAATCTAAAAATTAAGGATGATAATTTGAAACCGCCCCGCAAAATCAAACCGAATTATCCCGTTTGAGAGGGTTTTCCCCTGAAACTGAACGGAGATAGGGCGGAGATGATATTTGTGTCCTCCGTCCTGACCCGCCCCGATCTCAACTCGATTTTACCCCGAACACTATAAACATAATTAAATATATATTAAAACACCAATATATTTAAGAGTAATGATAGGGAATGCGAATCTGGGGCCGCGAAAGTCCGAGAAAATAGAATATTCCCTTTACACACCTCTCCTCTCATTAATTAATTTATAACTCTATCTCTACTAACTAATTTATCCCTATTCTTTCGATTAATTATTTCACTTATTTCTGTAATATTTATTATCTCTCATTTAACTTTAACTTTAACTAGTAAAATAAAACATAATGTTGTATTTATTAATTAATTTTTTTCGCTAAACCCTAATATTTAACTCTTAAACCCTAAATTCTAAGGCATAAATCTTAAACTCTAAATTTTAAATCCTAAACCCTAAATCATAAATCCTAAATTCTTTTTTTATTTATTCTTTATGCTCTCTTTTTTCTTTTTTTTATTATTTTTTTCTTGACTTATTAATATTTTGCTTAGTTTTATTACTTATAAATGTTTATCTAATATTTATATTCTCATGATTAATTATTTTTTAATAAATTCATAATTCAATTAAATAAAAATAAGAGCTATTATTTAGGGTTTAAAATTTAGGGTTTAGAATTTAGGGTTTAGAGTTTATAATTTAAATAAATTAATTAGAGATGAGAGATAAATTAATTAATTAGTGAGAGGGAAAGAGAGATAAATTAATTAATTAGTATAGACATAGAGATAAATTAATTAATAAGAGTAGAGAGAATATTCGGTGTTTTAAAGGAATATTCTTTCTTTCTCGGCCCTAAATTTCCCTATCATTACTCTATATTTAATAAGTTTATTTTTTATAATTATATAAAATTTTAATATATTATAGTATATATCATATTAAAAATCTGTTTATATAATTTTTATGTATAATTGTTTTATTTTTTCTTAAAAATATTTTATTAATGATATTACACAGGAATTCTCTAAAACCGAATAGAACGGGAATGGTATTAAAAAATCCCTGAAATAAAAACGGGATGAGATTGATAAATGCATTCCCGCTCCGAACGGCCCCATTGTCAACCCTAATAAAAATATAATGATGATATTCATCTAGTTAAAAAACATATGAGCATGCATAATTTACTTTACATAAACAATCCAAGACAATAGGTTCAATGGTATCATTGAAACAAATACAATTTTATATGGGGTTAATAGTATAATGTATCGTTATACATTAAACTAAATATTAAATATATCTCTATATACATGATCTTGTTTTAAATTAATATATATATATATATATATATTTATTTTTGTTTGAAATTACTTATTATTACATTTATTTTGTTTGAATTTTTACCATAAATATCTAAAACCATTTAAAATGTTATAAACTTGTTAGTTTGTGTTTAAAATAGACGCAAAATTATCTTATACGTGCTATATCAATTTTTATTTTTCTAAATCATATTGTGAGCAAAGTTTTCGCTTTCGTCTTGAGATGACTTCTTCAACTCAATTTTCAAACAACTGCGCATCTACTATTTTTTTCCACACAAAGAGATTATTACTCATCCGTCTTATACATATTTAAATATCGTGTGTTTGTGATATGCCCCCCAAATCATCTAATCGAGAAAGAATATTGATGTTGAAGGAGAGAAATATGTACGATAATTAAAATATAAATAATATGATAAACATTGCGAGATATAAAATATGATATCACAATAGTTGAATCGGCTAGCTAGTTACACCAAGAGGGCGACTATCCCTTTTGTGAGAATGAATTTTATTTTATTTGAAGACAAAATTAATTTATTAGTTAAAATAAGTTATAATCTAAATCTAAAAAACGCAACCTAGTTGAACCTTAAGCGATCAATGGTTTGAAATTAGTTATTAAGAATGTTCAAATTTCGACAATATAAAAATAATTATTTATACTTTGAGTTAGGTTCTTCAGATTCAAACTATTTAAAAAAAAAAATGTACAAGGAGAAATTTCAAACAAAAATAAATATATAAAGAATAATTTCAAACAAAATAATGTATAGAGAGATATTTCAAACTTAATTAAATATATAGAGAGCTTTATACTAATTAACCATTTTCCATAAGAAATGTTGTTTGGTGATTGTTAAAGTGTCTAAACAAAGTTATCACAACATTGTTTATTAACCTATTACACCATCTCCAACCTATGTATATGCACATTCTAAAACTCAAAATCAAAATGTAAATATCATGTCAAACAATAATTAATCTCTAACTCAAAAATTTATTTTTAATCTCAAAATAATATTTTAAAAATATTCCTTTTTACATCAACTTATTAATTATTTTAATAATTACATATATATTATCAACTTTACAAATTAACCCCAATATTTTTTCAAACACATGCCCATTAAATAAAATTATGATAAGAAGTACATTTTTGTAATATTTCAACAAGAGAAATGATTGGGAGAAATAATTTGAGAGGAAGAATTTTAAAGAGAATGACATGGCGCAATCTGATTGGCCGAAAAAAATAACAAAATTTATCTTTCTTCTCACTCTTCTCACCTTTTATCATTTTTCAAACAAGTGATATAGTGTCACATCATTCTCCCTCATTCTTTCTCCCAAATTCTCTCTATATCCCTTCTCTTTTAACAATATTGAAGGAACTAGTCTTAATTACCAGATTATTAATCATATTTTATTAATTTTTATTATTTGTGTTGTAAATTTAATTATTGTGTAAAATGTAATTTTTATTTTTGACTATTAATTTAGTAACTTAATTGTCTTTTTTCAATTTGTAGCTTGTAATTGATTATTATTTATTATTTTTCCTAATTGTTTTTATGCATTAAGGGGAGAAATCTCTCTCTATATAATGATACTTAATTTTTAACGTGTCCGGATTGTCGGGTCGAGAGCTGTGGTTAATTTGGATATATATGTGAGAGTAAATGGATACTTGAGTCGGATTGTGGGTTGACCTGCCCAAAAACTTAAAACGGTTTAAAATAAAATTAAAAATGTTATATGTATGTTTTGAACTGGTAACCTAATAAAACATGTACAACCCTTACCAACTAACCCTTACCAACTAAGTTAATAACACTTTATATTTTAAATTCAACAACAAATTAGATGAACGCGAGACATTTTAACAATATAAGTTCAACTTTTTAACTAACTAATCTATCTATGCTTAGTTTTTAAAGTGTCCGGATTTCCGGGTCGAGAACTATGGTTAATTTGGATATATATGTGAGAGTAAATGGATACTTAGGTCGGATTGTGGTTAACCCGCCCATAAAACGGTTTAAAATAAAATTAAAAATGTTATAGGTATGTTTCTAAAGTGTTCGGATTGTCGGGTCGAGAGATGTGATTAATTTGGATATATGTGTGAGAGTAAATGAATACTTAGGTCGGATTGTGTGTTGATCCGTCCATAAATTTAAAACGGTTTAAAATAAAATAAAAAATGTTACAAATATATTTCAAATTAAAAAGGTTATCCTATTTTTACCGTAATTTTTTTCCATTGTTTTTTATATTATTATTCTAGCAAATGCTATATGTGAATTGAAATAAGGAAGCTGGAAAGAATGTTTGAATCTAACTATGTTTTTATATTCTCACTTGTGAATGGTAGATCAGATTAGAAAGTTGATGACTGTACGTAACTCACTTGTTGCTTATACTTATATTCTCTCACGTGACGTGAATGGTAGTTCAAGTACCTAAATAATATAGCATTTAAAAAAAATATGACTTTGTTTGGAAATAGGTAACTCAACTTGTTACATGATGTGTGATTGGGGGCAGTTAGGCCGAGTTCTTGATTGGTTTTATTAGTTTGTTTGATTTCGAGTTTAATTAAGATTTTTTTTAATTATTATATGCAATTTTATTATTAATATTTTAGTCATAATTTTATAATGTTATTCAAATTCAATTCAATAGAAAGTTATCACGTTTATTATTTATTTAATTTTTTTTAGAGATATAAATATTATTTTTTTAGATCCTATGTTAATAATAAAATATGAACCATAAATTTATATGTTGTTAAAAACTGTCTTTAAAATTTAATTTATAATAAAGTGTTATTGTTACCGTTAATTTTTTTATTTATTATTTTTTGTATATAAAGATCTTATTTTTATAATTGAATTTTGATAATAAATTTATTAAATAAAATTATACAACGAGTTATTTGGTTTCTTATAAAAAAAATTTGAATAGAGTTATCTACACAATACACTATTTATTGAGAATGACTCTTAAAATATTTTAAAAAAATAATATATTTTAAAGTATTGTCATGATTTTTTTATTGTAATTAATTGTAAAAAAATAATTTATAGTTTTTTATTTTATTTTATTTTATTTTAATTAGATTGATCTTTTTTTTTTCTTTTAGTTTCATCAATTTAATATATTTAGTTCAAATTTGTTTATTTTATTGATATAAATAAAATAGAAATAATATAACAAATATAAAATTAATATACATCAATCAAGATTAAAAATAAAATTTGTAAATTAAAAATTAGTTTTTCGTTATACTTAACCAAAAATGTAATTTATTTTTTCGATTTTTCTTTACCCAGACGTAGGGGTGTTCAACCGACCGGTTAACCGGTTAAACGGTTCCGATTAAGACCGATTTTGTCTTTTATTTTACAAACCGATTAACCAACCGTTAATGGTATCGGTTTTACCGGTTCTACCGGTTTTGGTCGGTTCCGGTCGTTTAACCGGGTTTAACCAAAAACCGATAATTCAATTTTTTAAATTAAGTAATAAATTTTGAAATGATTTTTTTTAATTATTGTTTGGACTTTCCTATTATATTATTCTCAATCATTTTTTTTCTATATTATAATATATTTTATTAATATATTTAAAAATATATTATAATATTTTATTTTATTGTAACAATATAATATATTTTATAGTTATTTTGTTTAACTATTTTGATTTTGTTAACTTATAATTTTAAGCTATTGCATCGTTATAAAAACAATTTTACATATTTTAATGAAATTATTTAAGTTTGTTTTTAATTTATTTTGTAAATTTACTATATAAATTATAGCAATATTTCAATAAAAATTATAATTTAAAAAAAAAAGTTTATAAATTATTAAATATTATTTATAAAATAACTAATACAAATTATAAAATATATAATTAAATTATTACCGGTTAAACAGTTAGAAAAATAGGTAAACCAAACCGTTTAACCGGTAAAAACCGCTTAACCGAAACCGCTACACCGATTAACCAATAAATCGTTAAAATAAAATCGGTTAACTATCGGTTTGGTTGGGTTATCGGTTTTCCAATTTTTTTTGAACAAACCTACCCAGACCGCAACTCAATCTCCAAACCCATATATGCTTCCAACTTTTTTTTTTAATTTGAAAATTAACACAATCTTACTTTTCAAACTCATAATATGTTGTATTTTATACGGATTAAATCCTACAAACTACTTTTTTGAGTTAATGGTAATATAATTAATGAAATTTCATGTTCGTATTATTTGATACTTTTCAATAAGACGTGCAAGTAATACAACTTGTTATCAACAAAATAATGAGAAAATAATTTTATCAATAACAACTGGGAGTAGTCAATGTGTCATAGTGATATCAACTATGAAGTGTCAACTTAAATAGATATAGGTGAAAATATGTCAATAGATGATAGAACACCGGTTAAATATATATATTTTTTTGAAATTGAATTTGACTATTTTGAGAATATCAATTTGAAGTTTTGAGTTTTTATTTTATTAAATTCCGTTTAAATATTTAAAATATTTCATCACAATTTATGTGATTTGTTCGTGAGTTAATATCAATAATTATTTTCATAAAAATATCATTAAAGGATAAAACAAAAATATAATTAAGAATAAATGTGTAGGCAATAGGAAAAAAAATGGTGTTTGCAATTACAACGAAAATATGGAGTTTGTAAAACTTATCAAGATAACAAAAACTTATTAATCTCATGCTTAGAAGGTAGACCATGTTTAAGCAACTTACAGTGCCCAACAGGCCAAGACACATAGTAGGTGTGAAAATATAAATTATAATTATTTTAGCAAAATAACTTAGTTACATAAGTCCTGTACTTATGAATGCAACTGCCCTTCATTAGTCCATATGTGTTGCTAGAATTGGATTATGGCTTCCATTATTTTGGAAAAAAAAAAAGACAATAATAAATTTTAGCAAATTATCCCAGGGGTTGAAAATAGAAGAAATGTAGTCTGTTTATTTATTTAAGATTCAAAAGTTATTAAAATATGAAAGTGGGATTGTCCAACAATAGATAAACATAACAGAAAAATAATTGAAGAATTGAATTGATTAATTAATTTCACTTTTTTCATCCTCTAATTTTAAAATTTCAGTTAATAAATGACATTTAAATTAAAAAATTTCATTGTTACAAGATCAAATGGGTAGGGTGGATTTTTTTACACTAGAAAAACATAACAAAAAAAATATTTCGAATTTAATTAATGAACTAATTTCACATTTTTTCATCTCTAATTTTAAAGTGTTAATTATTTACATTTTTTAAAATTAACTTGTTAGCAAGTAAATAATATTTAAATAAATAATGATATTATCAAAAAAAAAATTAAGGGTTTTTCTCTTTGAAATTTTTAAAAAATCCAATCCAAATTAATTTTTCAATCAATCACTTCTCAACCATCACATCACTCATTTCATTAATTAAAATATCAAAATATCCTCTATTTTAAATTATTATTTATTATTTTATTTATATATATTAATAACTGTAAGTCTTTTTACCAAAAAATAATTATTATCTCCTTAAAATCATAACCAATTATTGTTTTTTTCTACTTCTAGGTTTTTAAAAAAACCCAAATCCGAACAAGGCCTAAAGGAATAACGTCAACTTTTTTTACACTAAAAAACTCTAACAAAAAAAAAATTGAAATATTGAATTGATTAACTAATTCACTTTTTTTTATCTTTTAATTAGAAAGTTTTAATTATTTATATTATTTTAAAAATAATTTGTCATGTCAATAAATGATATTTAAGAAAAATAATTACTTCCTTTTTACTAATTTATGCATTCGCATTTCAATCCATATCAACATTTAATTTTTAATTTTTAATTTTGAACTGTCAAATCATTCTGTCAAAAAAAAAAAAAAAAATCCAAATTAAAAGTTTACATCATCAAGTCAGTGTGTACCTGAATGTGCTTAGATTTTTATTTTTTATATTTCTTGAGACTTGACTTGAGAACTTATTATATGCTTTTGTAAATTAATGTATTAATCAAATATTTTTATTCCTTTCAATTTTTTTTACAACGTAAGTGCCAAGCTTTAATAGCAGATAACGACAACTTGCACAGTAATTAATATTGTAAGATTGTGAGAATTTTATTGTTAAAATAGTTAATTATTAAATAATTTACTAGAAAAAAAGTAAAAAAGTTTTAAAGTTGGTGATATATTTATTTTCATTTTAAAATGGGTAAACCTCATACGTAGGGCCGAGTCCGGCCCGAATAATGACTCGGGTTCAATTGAGATCGTTCCAGAATCGAATCCTTATATATAAAGGCTAGAGCACCGAAAGGGGTTTTCATTAGGCAGTCTCCTCCCTCTCTCTTCTTCTTCTTCTTCCTATAAACTTAGAACCAGAGAACGAAAAGAACAGCGGCCGGAGGGGCGCAAACTCCTTTTCTCTCTCTCTATCTTCTTTCTATCTCCTCTGTTTGCTATATGGACGCCGCCATGGATCAAACCGCAGCCGCTGGAGATACTGCTCCGACAAATTCACCACCGCCGGCTCCAACATCGGCGGAACAAGAGGAGCAGGAATCGACTACTGAAGAAGACAAGTTATTCGTCAAAGCGCAGGAGCTCATGGACAAGATCACCGCTTCCTCTGATAACCCTAATCCTAATGTTCTTCACGCCCTCGCCTCCATGTTGGAAACGCAAGAATCCAGGTTCATGTCGCGCCTCTACTTTTTATACGCTCTCTTATCTTTTTATACGTCTTGAGTACAATTACACAACCATACAACCAATATAAAAGACCGTTGATGAACTTTGCGATTGATCATCATTTCATTTCTCTTAATTGTTGTCTTAGTTGTGTAATTATTTTCATATGTGTTAATATGACATCATCGTTTGACACTCGTCGCAGTTAAGATACTACTTGCAACGATTCATTAAAGAGTTACTTCATTTTGTTAGTTATTTTGTCAATGACGTTTTTAATGTTGAAAAACTACTGCCTTTTTGGTTTTCGACATTTACCTACTTTCTGGTGGTTGCACGTGGATGAGAAATGATTACTGAATTAGAGGGTTGATTCTGGAAGTATCACGTTTTCAAGGAGATAAATGTCTGCCTCACTCCCTCTAGGAAAGAAGATACAATGAATTAGAAAATGTATATCCGTCATATGTTTTATTACAAGTAAGAGACATTGCCTGATACTTTGCGGAAGCCGGAATCTGTTTTTGTATTGCAATCCATTGCAATGTTGATTCCAACTCTGAAATGAGACATTGTTAGTATTAGAAACAAGTAGTTATAGTTTGAAAACAGCTGTGAAGTAGGGAATGTAGGCCGGCAGGCATATCAACAACAGTACAATCTTTATGTGTCTGTGCTATTTCTTTGTTTTTCTCCTTTTATTTTGATGTGGGGTGGGTTGTGGTTGGTTGCATTTGTATGTGGATGTGTGTTTTAATTTCAGGGTTGTCTGCCAATCAAATACCTTACCTATGTACATCTCGTTTTAGTAACTGGACTCTAATCTAGCTTTGGGACTTTACTAAATTAGGTATACTATACCCATGTAGTATAGTTAGTCACATGAAAATATCAATGCTGTATTCATTGTTCCACTTGTGTGACTCTGGCACAAGTATTACACTAGCAAGAAAGTTTGATTGCTTCATGGATTTCATAGCATGTTAACAAATTATTCAATGCGCATGTTTTTGTTTATTTACATGTGTTCTTTATTCGATCTCAGCTGAATCTAGAATTACATTTTTATATAGTGGCAACAATTGACATGTATTATTTGTTTATGTATGTCCTGCTGCATCTTGCAAGTATAGGTATATGGAAAAGACAGGCCATTCTTCTTTGAACAATGCCAGAGCTTCTCACACTGTTGGAAAGTTGGGGAACTTAATTCGGGTAATTTGTTTTGATTTAAGTATGCTTCATTCCCTAATACGTCATTATAGTAGAATTATGCGTGCTTCTGAATTTTGATTGAGATAAATGAAGGCACCAATCATACCTTTTCTTCTCATTCATTCCCTATGAACAGGAAAATGACGAATTCTTCGAGTTGATTTCTCTTAAGTTTCTTTCAGAAACTAGATATCCGGTGTCTGTTCAGGCTGCTACTGCAAGGCTCCTTTTTAGCTGTTCACTCACTTGGATGGTAAGTTAGTTATTGGCTTCATCTATTCAATGAAAAACTACCTATATATTTGGTAAATTGATTGAGTCCAAATGTTGTACAGTATCCACATGCATTTGAAGATAATGTTCTGGACAAATTTAAAAGCTGGGTAATGGATGATATCTCTAGATTTTCTGCTGAAGATCACAACTCAAAGTACGAGACAGGTACAAAGAGGCCCTCACACTCTGAGATATTAAAGGCCTTCTCTACTGGTCTTTTGGCTGTGTGCTTGACAGGGTATGCTCCTTGAGGATCAATATTATTGCAATTTATTTGCTATACTGAGATTGACCATATTTGTGGTTTGTGCAACAGGGGTGGTCATATAGTGGAAGATGCTTTAACGTCAGGCTTGTCAGCCAAATTGATGAGGTATCTCCGCATTAGGACTCTAGGTGAGATAAGTACTAGCCAAAAAGACTCTAACGTTATTGCGGAGAGCAAACCTTCTGCTTCTTGTACAAGAGGAAGAGAAGAAAACAAAACTAGATTACGTCAAGCATCTGAGATATCTATCAGTGATGCTCCTAGGATTGTTGAAGAAGGGACTTTAAACGATCAAGGTGCTGAAAGAGATTCTGAAAGACGTCATGCAGTCGTAGACAAACATCATCTTGATACTGGAGAACCACCAGATAACATGGCTGAAGACCTCGACACATGTGATGATCTGGATGGAGATGGTGAAAATAGACGGCATGGTCGAGAATCACGTGATGGGAGGATAAGGATTATTGATAAGAATACTCAATCCAGATCTACACGTGAAGAAGATATTGATGAAAGTTCTAGAGACGAGCTTTCAAGGCGCAGGACAAATCGTTCCTCTACAAAATCTAGAGGAAAGGCTAGATCTGGTGATGACGTTCTGGAAAATGAACAAGCCTTGACCTCTCCAGCTTCTGGAAGTAGATTTGGAAGTCAAATGAAGAACACCAAAGACAGAAGCATTAACAAAACCCTAGATCTTAAAAGGCCTGCAGATTCTAAAATAGCAATTGGAAGATTCACTTCGGATGGTTTTGTAATAGAAAGAGATGAAAATGATGAGTGCTTCCAAGGTTGTAAATTTGGCTGTAGGGATATCACTGATCTTGTGAGGAAAGCTGTCCGTTCTGCAGAAGCCGAAGCTAGAGCAGCCAATGCACCTGCAGAAGCCACCAAAGCAGCTGGTGATGCTGCAGCTGAAGTTGTAAAAAGTGCTGCTTTAGAGGTTACCACACTTTCTCCTTCATGATGCTTTTGCCCAGTAGGGAACAACTAGAAATTGAATAACTAGTTATTTAAATTTTATGTGTCACTGAAGTTCTATTAATTTGTATGTTCACAGGAACTGGAAAAAAGTAATGATGAAGAGGCTGCCTATATGGCTGCTTCAAGAGTTGCATCTACTGTTATTGATGCTGCTAGTGCTGTTGAATTCTCTAGGTTAGTTATCACGTTTCTTGTGCTGTACTTGTGAATATGAATAATATAGTCAGATGCTTTAACTTGTATTTACACTTTCTTACTATCTGGCATGTTGTAGGATCTCAAAGGGGGTTGTTGCTGATACGACTATTGGGAACAGCACTGAACCAGAAAAAGTAGAAGAAGATGAAGAATTTTTTATTATCGACTATGACTCCCTTGCGAAACTTAGAGAAAAGTTCTGCATACAGTGTCTGGTTGCACTAGGAGAGTATGTAGAGGTTCTAGGCCCTGTACTGCATGAAAAAGGGGTGGACGTGTGTCTCGCCTTACTACAACGGAGTTTGAAATATAAAGAGGCATCAAAGATTGCAGATCTCTTACCTGATGTGTTGAAGCTGATCTGTAATTTGGTTGCACATAGAAAATTTGCTGCTTTGTTTCTTGACCGCAATGGGATGCAAAAACTGCTCGGTGTACCAAGAGTTATGCAGACTTTTGTTGGTCTGTCATCTTGTTTATTTACCATCAGTTCTATTCAGGTAGTACTTTATTACTGTTTATCTAGACAATTAATTTTGTTAATAACACTTGTTACTCATTTCATATTTGTGACATGATCTTTCAGGGAATAATGGAACGCCTATGTGCTCTTCCTACAGATATTGTTCAACTAGTCGTGGCACTAGTTCTTGAACTTCTACATTGTCCCCAGGACCAGGCCAGAAAAAATGCAGCCTTAACCTTTTCAAATGCTTTTGTTTTTAGAGCAGTTTTGGATGCATTTGACAGCCAGGAAGGGTTACAAAAATGTTTGAGTCTTTTACAAGATGCTGCTTCTGTAAGATCTGGTGTTACGGGTGCTTTAGGATCTTCCTCGGGATCGCTTCGCAATGAGCGGTCTCCTGCAGATGTGCTGACATCCTCAGAGAAGCAAATAGCTTATCATACTTGTGTTGCATTGCGACAGTATTTCAGGGCACATCTTCTTCTCCTTGTGGATTCAATTCGTCCTTATAAAGGCAGCCGGAGTGGGGCAAGGAACTTTCCAGGTGTTAGGGCAGGATATAAGCCACTTGATCTAAGTAATGAAGCTATGGACGCTACATTTCTTCAGATACAGAAGGACAGGAAACTTGGTCCTGCATTTGTGAGAGCTCGCTGGCCTGCAGTAGACAAGTTTTTGGCTTCTAATGGGCATGTAATTTTGCTAGAGTTATGTCAGGTATTTGACTTTATGGATTGGTGTGGTTGCTTGTTGCAGTTTTTGCTACTTCCCTTCCTTTTAATTTACTTGTGCTTTTTGCAGGCTCCAACTGTGGATCGTTATTTGCATGACTTGTTGCAATATGCATTGGGTATTCTGCACATAGTTACACTTGTTCCATATAGCCGTAAACAAATTGTGAGTGCCACTGTAAGCAATGATCGACTAGGCATAGCTGTTATTTTGGATGCTGCCAATGGCGCTGGTTTTATGGATCCGGAGGTAGACAATTTATTTATGCTTGTTGCCATTTGGACACACTTATGTTTCGAATGTTTCCAGATTCAATTTTATTTTTGTCTCTGTCTATGACTAAAGTTTGTTTCCATATAATATAAACAATCGTGTGGCAAATGAGGGTATTAATGTACTTGTTCTTGTGTTTGTATTTTGCTTCAATTGTTATATCTGCTATTTGTACATTTTTTTTGCAGATAATTCAACCCGCATTGAATGTCCTTGTGAATCTTGTTTGCCCACCACCTTCTATAAGTAATAAACCACTTGTTGCTGCACAAGGTCAGCCTTTGTGTCGAGATGGGCCTCCTATGGAGTCTAGAAATTCCGAAAGGAATGTCCAGGATAAAGCTATTAACTTGCCTGGCCAGAATGAGCCTAAGGACCAAAATGGAGAGTCTAATGTGCAAGATCAAGGAGGCTCTGCAGTACGTGCCACTTCAGGTGCTGGTGGAACTTCACAAACACCTGTAGCTTCAGGATTAGTTGGGGACCGTAGAATATCTTTGGGTGCTGGATCTGGTTGTGCTGGTTTAGCTGCACAACTTGAACAATGGTTCCGTCAAGCAAGAGAAGCTGTTCGCGCCAACAATGGTATAAAGGTTCTGCTTCAACTACTCCAGCCACGGATAGTTACACCGTCTGCTGCTCTTGACTGCCTTCGTGCTCTTGCATGTCGGGTCCTTCTTGGTTTGGCTAGAGATGATGCTATTGCACACATATTAACAAAACTCCAGGTAAAAAATATTAATGATTATTGGTGTCCTACAATTGCTAGGGTTTTGCATGTAGGAAGATTCCATTAGAATTTCATGTTTAGTGATATTTATATTCCTTAAACCTATTTGGCATAACTTTTTTTTAGTATGGCATATAACAAATTTTAATTCCTTGAATTATTTCTATTTGGACTAGATATTTTTCATTCCCTTTTATTGTACAATATAAATGTACAGAGTACAAGTTATCATGATAAATTTTCTTATACATGCAACAACCTATTGTGGAGCCGGAGCTTCTGTGCATTATTCATTGCATCTGATGCTTATACTGTAGCAGTACTTGAATTGATCCTATTGAATAAATGCCTCTTATCTCAGCTCAACCATGACCCATTTGGAAACACTTTCTGGGCCTGGATCTGGATCTATGAGAAATGGTCAATAAATTAAAACACTTTTTTCAATTAAGTATCTCATTTGATGTGGATCCTGATGAGATCCTGTGTGGAAACAGTACTTAGCTACACATAACCAAAGTATTATTACAGTTTCTCATCTAAATCCGGATCCAGTTCTAGTTCTAGATCCAAAATGTTTTTCAAATGGGCACGATCTTCTAGTTTTTCTTGCATGGTTTTCTTGTGCATTGAAAACAGAAACTTATCAGTCTTTTTCACTGCTGTGTGTGATCTATGATGTAAATTGTTATTTCCAGTTGTCCAGATTGCTCAGTTGTGGTGGCCTGCATGTTCTGTATTTTCTTCTTTTTCTTTTTCTGTCATTCACCCTTACAGCGAATCCGCAACTTTCAAATATACCTAACCGCAGTTTAGTAATGCTGTCGCATAATGAATATTTGTATCCAAAATAAAAATCTCAAAAGGTTTATCATGAACTCTTGTCTGCTCTCTTCATATTTATCAGGATGGAGGGAAAAAATCACATTAATTGACGTGCTTATAAATTTTCTTCCTTTGTTAATGTTTTGTCCTTTGTTCTTCATTTGAATGTGGATGAATATGGTACATCATCTGTGGTGTGTTCATACTGATGAATTGTACATGCTTGACAGGTGGGTAAAAAACTGTCGGAACTGATTCGAGATTCAGGCAGTCATGCATCTGGATCAGAACAGAGTAGATGGCAAGCGGAACTTGCACAGGTGGCCATTGAACTAATTGCGGTGAGCTTCTTCCTTTCTTTAGTAGAGTAACATCTTCTAAAGGCTTAGAACTTTTGTTTTCGTTTCATTAATCTTTTTATTTGTTCGTCATGCCACATAATTTTGTAGAATATCTACTAGATTTTGTAGAAGATACAAATCTCCATTTGGAAGCAATTTTTAAACCCAACAGAAATAAGTTTAGTTTCCAAACTGTTTCTGTATCCATGTCCAAAATAAAAGTGTTTGCAAATGGGGATGCATGAAACCTTTGATATAATAGCGATCTGCAGAATACAAAACTTATTGGGATACTGTGTTACAGGTTGTAACTAATTCTGGACGGGCAAGTACATTAGCAGCTACCGATGCAGCTACATCTACTCTGAGACGTATTGAACGAGCTGCTATAGCTGCGGCCACGCCAATCACTTACCATTCTGGGTAGATTTTGACTCCCATGGATTTTCCATTCTTTCTATTATATATATATATATATATATATATATTTCTTTCTGTTTTCGTGATTGGTGTTTATTATTATTATGGTACTTGCAGAGAACTCCTACAACTTATACATGAACACTTACTGGCCTCTGGTATGGCAACAGCTGCAGCTGCATTACTCAAGGAGGCTCAGTTGACTCCTCTACCTCTTTCAGCAACATCATCGTCGTCGTCTGTCGTGCATCAATCACTTACTCAAGATACACTTCCTATCCAAATTCACTGGCCATCTGGTCGTACTCCAAGTGGTTTCTTGTCTAATAAATTGGAAACTCCAATTCAGGACGAAGACTCCAGGATGAAGTGTGAGCCCGATACATCTTCAAAGAAGAAATCTATTGTATTCTCGCCCAGCCTCAGTTTTCCATCAAGAAATCACACTCCCTTGCATGATTCTAATCTCGCATTCACTCCTAAATTTGGCAAGTCCTCGAAAAAGCCTCCTACTGCATCCGGAGGTGAAATCCCGTCAGCATCATCTACTAAGAAAACTACAATGGATACTGAAATGCATTTCAAAACGCCGATCTTACTGCCAATGAAGCGAAAGTTAACAGAGTTGAAAGAGATTCAAGCACCGGTAGTGAACAAGCGGCCCAACATCGGCGAACAAGGACTTAGATCACCTGTCTTCTTAACTCCCAGTAGTTCACGTAAAACTGGTCTAGCTCCAGATGGCGGCATATTCTCTACACCGACTTCTCAAGGACGATTGTTGACACCGTATAGCAATAATCTGGCAAAGAGTATGGACGAGACCCCGCACTTAACAGAGACTCTTCAACCTATACCTGCCGAAAGGTTAACTCTAGACTCTATTGTTGTTCAGTATCTGAAACACCAGCATCGTCAGTGTCCAGCTCCAATTACCACTCTACCCCCACTCTCACTCCTCCATGCACATGTCTGTCCCGAACCCAAACAAAACCTAGACGCTCCCGTAAACATAACCGCACGGCTGAGCACTCGCGATTTCCGAAGTATGTACGGCGGGATCCACGGGAATCGCAAGGACCGTCAATTCATCTACAGTCGGTTCAGGCCATGGAGAACTTGCCGCGATGACGCCACTTCTCTTCTCACGTGCGTTTCCTTCCTCGGAGACTCGTCGCAAGTTGCTTGTGGCACGCATAATGGCGAGCTTAAGGTTTTTGATTGCGATAGCAACAACGTGCTGGAGAGTTGCAGTAGCCATCAGTTTCCTTTGACGTTTGTTCAGTCGCATCAGTCTGTGGAGACACAGCTGATTTTGTCGTCGAGTGCTCATGACGTCAGGTTGTGGGATGCGGCGTCTGTTTCTGCCGGGCCTAGACACTGTTTCGACGGATGCAAGGCTGCGAAATTTAACAACTCTGCTTCTTCGTTTGCGGCGCTATCGCCGGAACCTTCTAGAAGAGAGATTCTATTATATGATGTTCAGACTTGTCAGTTGGAATTGAAGCTATCTGATACATCGGCCATTTCTTCGGCCAGAGGCCATGCATATTCTCATGTCCATTTTAGCCCTTCAGATTCAATGTTACTTTGGAATGGAGTATTATGGGACCGAAGAGGTTCTGGCCCTGTCCACCGGTTTGATCAGTTTACTGATTACGGTGGTGGTGGCTTTCATCCATCTGGAAACGAGGTAAGTTCATGGTTTAGGTACTTGTGTTTAGTTTATATCATTTAGATGATGTGATAGGAAGACCTTCTGCCATGATAATAGGTTATCATTTTTGTTTAGTTTTCATTTCTTTAATTAAAGAGTGGTTAAGAATCTTATTCTGCCATGGTACAGGTTATTATAAATTCGGAGGTTTGGGATCTGCGAAAGTTCAGGCTACTTCGAAGTGTTCCATCCTTGGATCAGACCATGATAACGTTTAATGCAAGCGGCGATGTGATCTATGCAATTTTAAGGAGGAACTTTGAGGAAATAACGTCGGCCTTCAATACCCGTCGTGTGAAGCACCCTCTATTTCAAGCTTTCCGCACTGTAGATGCGGTCAATTACTCCGACATCGCAACTGTTACCGTGGACCGCTGTGTGCTTGATTTCGCCACCGAACCGACGGATTCCTTTGTTGGATTGGTTACAATGGATGACCCAGACGGGATGCATTCTTCCGCTAGGGTTTATGAAATCGGCCGTCGCAGGTCGACCGACGACGACTCCGATCCCGATGATGCCGAGACTGAAGAGGACGACGATGAGGATGATGATGGGGACGACGAGTCGCTTTTGGGGCCCGACATTGACGGGGATGGTGATAGTAGCGATGGGGATGATTTGAGCAATGATGACGACGACGATGGTTTGAGCGATCTCGATGATGACGACGATGATGATGGGGATTTCTTGATTGATGATGTGGATATTGACGAGGATGGCGGGTTGTTGGAAATAATAGGTGGGGGTGGTGACGAGGATGATGATGAGGACGGTCAGGATGACGATGATTCCATTAGTAGCGGAGATGAAGATGATTTTGTAGATTCAGGATTCGGGTTCTGAAGAGAAGAGGAGGAGATCATGTAAACCTATACAATCATTATCCAATCATGTAAGTATATTTTAGATGGGAGTTTTAGAAAGGAGGAGAGTAAAAGATTTATTGTTCGCATTTGAAGTTATGCTATCAATTTGGGTTATGATTTCACCTTTTTTTTCACATTATTTCGTCCAACAATGGAGCATTTTTGAAGAGGTTTTCAATTTTGATTTTTTAAGCTAGTTATATGTGTTTGTTCGACTAAGATTGTAACGTTTTAGTCTTCATTTTGAAACATTTGTGTATTTTTTGATGAGAATTTTTTTTATTTGAGAATTTGGATGGGTCTATTAGTCAGTTAATTTTTCATACAATTGGTATGTGCTATATATTTACATTTTATTTGGAGAGAGTAAAAAAATACATTTATTTTAAATTTTATGTTTTAATATAAAATATTTGTTTTTTTTTATATATTATTAAGTTTGTTATATTATCGACTAAATATTATATGAGTTCAGTTCGAACTTATCAAAATCAAGCTCTTGTCGAGTTTTTACCTAACGTATCGAGAGTGATCAGAGTTATTTATTTGTAGCCCTAATCTGGATAGTTGGTTATAAACCATGATAATAACTCCCACTTGAAAAACTTTCTTTTGTCTAGAGCCAATGTTTTTGGTAAAAAAGACAGCTGTGGCCATGAAAGCAATGAAGATTGTAAACAATTGGAATAATGCAAATTCTTAGTCTTAGCCGCCAAAAAAACAATAGGGAATATCTCTGCCTATTGAACAATCCAATGTTAACTTAATTATAATCCAACATCAAAATCAAGGCCGGCCATTTGTTGCCTTGTTTCATTAATTTCAACTTCTCTCTCCTTTTCCCTTTTTATGTGACCTTTTCTTTCAATCTCATTTCTCAAAAAACATTGATCATCATCTTCTCAAACATGCCCATTTAATTGTTGTTCCATTCACGAGACCCATCAAAATGGGAATTAGAGAAACTCTGTCACTTCTCATCTTTCTTGTGTTCATCATCTCTTCCGCGAACTCTGATCAAAGGAATACCCTTTTAACATTCAGATCATCTCTATCCAACACCGCCGCCTTATCCAACTGGAATGCCAACACAAATATTTGCCAGGGAAACATTTCAATCTGGAAAGGCGTGATTTGTGTCGACGATGCCTTGTTTGGTTTAAGGTTGGAGAATATGAGTCTAGGGGGAAATATAGACGTTGATTCACTTTCCCAAGTTCAAGGCTTGAAGACTCTGAGCTTAAACAACAATAGCTTCACTGGCTACATTCCGCCGGTGTACAGAATTGGAGGTCTACGGGGGATTTTCTTGTCGTATAACAACTTTTCCGGCGAGATTCCAGATGGGTTTTTTTCAGGGATGAATTCTTTGAGAAAAGTTGACTTGGATCATAATGGGTTTGTTGGGAGAATACCGAAATCATTGGCGGGTTTATCGAAAGTGAGGGAGGTGAAACTTAATGATAACCAATTTCAAGGAAGAATACCTGATTTCAAGAACAGGGATGGAATTTCATTAAATTTCACTAATAATAATTTGGAAGGCCCTATTCCTAAAAGTATGAAATCCATGGATCCAAGCTTGTTTGCAGGTATGTTTGTTTTAACTTATTATGTCTTATTTTTCTAGATTATGAATATACAAACTCAATATCTAATACTAAGAATATCATGATTTAAAAGTGATAATCATACATTCAATTCTCAATAAGAATATTATGATTTAAATTAGCAATCTGGGTCACTAACATTTTATTGTAAATCTTTTATTGGGTGGGTGTAAATAATATATTTTTGATACATTGAATTGAATGAAGAATATCTACTACAGTATAAACGGAAATGTTACATTTTTTTTTAATTTGTTTCCCTAACAGCTCACAACTCGTATTTTTATTTAATGATATATATATATTTCTCATTCTAACTAAAACATATATTTTTTAGTAGTAGAATGCACGTTGACAGTTGCCATCCGTAATTAATATTATATTTGGATTAGTTAAATAGAGTATTCTTTTAAAAAAATTAAGAAAACTTTTAAATTTTATAAGGCTGTGTTAGGTAAATTTTAAATTCGAATTGAGGTTTGTAATTTTATTATTATTATTATTTTTTTTTTTATATTTGTTAGATCATTTAAGATTAAAAATTAAAATTATAATTCTAATGAAATTCAAAACAATGTGATTTTATAATTCTTAATTTCATTTTTTATATCAAATTTGTAATTCCAATATTTATTTATTTTAACCAAAATTTATCATTTATAAAATTGTTAACGTGTTGAACCTATAGTGTTTCTTATATATATATATTTTTTAATTTAAGAAATTAATGTGTTAAACCTATTTTTTTTTTAATAAAAAACTTTTAACTTTGAGCTTATAGATTCTGTAAAATTATAATAATATAAATTTAATTTGTTTTTTTATAGTATTTTAAAAATTAAGAATTAAAATTAAAATTACAATTCTATAATTTTTTTAAACATATGAATTGAATTGAAATTAATAATAAATTTTGTGAAATCAAATTAGAATTATTATATAAATTTCAATTCCCATAATACACGGCCATAAGGGTTCATTATACTTCTATGTTCTATGTACAACAATTACAATAATATTGGAGTTGAAATCTTATATATTAACTTTCTCATGAAGAGAATTAACAAAAAGAAAATTCTTTTGCATAAATAGGAAATCCAGGATTATGTGGTAAACCACTACAAACAAAATGCAAGAAGAAATCAATTACAAAACTACTCCTCATCGTCCTTTTCGTGGTACTAGCCGTGGCCTCCATAGCAGCTCTAACCATGGCATTCCTTATCTTCCGCAAGCGTAGAAGGTCTTACTCGGCCGAGCCAACCAAACTAGGCAAAAAAGAGATAAAAGGAGTCAATTGTTGTTACAAAGGGAGTTCACGTGGGGCGGTCCAAGACCATAGCCCGGACACATACAAGAAGGCTCATCAAAATGGGAAACTCCAATTCGTGAGGAACGACAGTGATAATTTTGAACTTGGAGAGTTGTTGTCTGCCTCGGCCGAGGTCTTAGGAAGTGGGAGCTTTGGATCGTCGTACAAGGCCACGCTTTTCAACGGTAGAACCGTGGTGGTTAAGAGATTTAGGCAGATGAAGAATAATGGGAAAGAGGATTTCAATCAACATATGAAGAGGCTTGGAAGAATCTCACACCCTAATTTGTTGCCTCTCATTGCTTTCTACTATAGAAAAGAAGAGAAGCTTCTTGTTTCTGATTTTGCTCTCAATGGTAGCTTGGCTAGCCATCTTCATGGTATGTTCATTCCCTTTCCTTTTAATTACTTCACTTTAATATATGCTTTTTTAAGTAGAAAAATCTTTTATTGAAAAAACTATGTTAATACAAACATTAATATCTTAATTTGTCCATGCATGCATGCAAAAAAAAATGAAGGGAATAGTAGAGGGAAACAATCAGGGCTCGATTGGCCAATGCGTCTAAAAATCATAAAAGGAGTAGCAAGAGGACTTGTCCACCTCCACAAAGAGCTTCCAAACCAAACACTCCCTCACGGCCACCTCAAGTCCTCAAACGTTCTCCTCACCTCCGACTTCACCCCACTTCTTTCCGACTATGCCCTCGAGCCGGTACTCAACAAAGAGCACGCCCAAAACTTCATGGTAGCCTACAAGTCGCCCGAGTCCTCGCGTAACAAGGGAGGACTCGGACACAAAACCGACGTGTGGAGCCTCGGGATCCTAATTCTCGAGGCTCTAACAGGTCGGTTTCCAGCAAACTACCTTAAACAGGGGAGGGGAGCCCATGCTGATTTGGCGTCGTGGGTGGACGCGGTTGTGAGGGAGGAGTGGACGGGGGAGGTTTTCGACGCGGGGATGAAGGAGACGAAAGACGGGGAAGGTGAGATGCTGAGGTTGTTGAAGATTGGAATGTGTTGTTGTGAATTGGATGTGGAGAAGAGGTGGGATTTGGGAATGGTTTTGAGTAAGATTGAGGAGCTTAAGGAAAGGGATAGTGAGGAGTTTGATTCTTCAAGCTATGGAACAGAAGGTGATCTTTCATCATATAACTCTTCTTATAATAATCATATTCATCATCATGATAATATTGATAATGGTAATAAGGATCATGATAATGATGATAATGATGATGGAGATGATGATAAAAGTAATAAAGGTCTTACTGATCATGAAGATTTCACTTTCTCTGTGCAAAAGTGATTAAAGTGAGGGGTTTGAATTAATTTGGAGTAATATTATATATTGTACTTTTTTTTCTCTTCTTCTAATTCCTTTTTTGTAATTTGTTTTGGAAATATTGTCTAATTAACTACATTTAATATATTAATTTAATGTGTAATAATTATTATGATTTTTAAAAAGTTGAGATTTCTTGATTTTAATTGTTAGTTGATTTTTGTTTTTAAAGAAAAAAAAAATTATGATTTCTAATATTTTAATTCAAAATGTAATATAATAAGGAAACGACATTATAAACATATAAATCAACCAACAAGATGAAAATAGAAAAAACAATGAGAATGAGAACAAAATTGAAGGATAAAAATAACAAAGTTTAGAGCGCCTAAAACCAGAAGTAAGAGTGAACAATTCTTTTTTTATGAGTGAGAATTCGCATCACATCAAATGAGTGAATTTTCGTTAAAGATAATTTTATTTTAAACAAACTTCCCATCATTTTAAACCCTTGAAAATGGTCCTGCATTCATTTCCATCAAAATATGTTAAACAAAATGTTTGTAAATAAGCTTAACACATTTTAACTAAAGTCATCCCCATTTGTTTAGGAATATTATTTTTTACAAATATTTGAAACTAGAAAATAAATAAATTGTGAACAAATATTTGAAACTAAAGTCATCCTCATTTTAAGTTATCTCTTATTATTATTATTCAACCACAATAGAGCTAAAATTCGGGGGTGATAATAATAATTTAAAATTTGATAATGGTGAAGAAATATTATTATTATTATTAAGAAGATATCAACGTTAGATACAGTGAATAGCTAGATGGATGGTTAATCGTTCAACCTCCTGAAATTATGGATAGATAGAGAGAAATGGAGAAGAAATTGCTCCCTTTATTTCTTCTACAAGTAATTCCATGGAAATAAAATCAACACGACGACGACGACCGGGATCTTCCATTAGCCGCCGGAAAAGTAAAAATCTTGGAACAGAAACAGAAAATTAAGAAACAAGAATGTTGAAATTATGAACTATTGAAGGTAGAGAGAATAATAAGGAAATGAGTAACAACAAATTGGTGGCTGTAGCTGTAGACAAAGATAATAAAGGGTGCCAGATTGCCCTAAAATGGGCCATAGATAATATCCTTATCAAGGGCCAAACACTCGTCTTGATTCATGTCAATTCCTCCAAATCACAAGGTCACACACATTTCAAATTACCTTTTATTAAAAATCATTCATTCAATTCAATTCTATTCTATTCTATTGCAACAGGAGGAGTACAACCAAACAATCATGCTTCTTCTGATCAAGAACATTATGTCAAAGAATTCTTCCTTCCATTCCGCTGTTTCTGCACCAGAAAAGAGATCAAATGCTTCGAAGTTATGCTTCATGATACCGATGTAACCAAAGCATTAGTAGAATATGTTGCTCAATCCGCCATTGATGTTCTTGTCATGGGTGCTACATCCAAAGGCGGCATTCTCAGGTACAAAAAAAAATAAAAACATTTCTTAATTAAACTCATCCCCAAATTCTTAAGTTTTTGTTTGTTTGTTTGTTTGTTTGGTACGAGAAGGTTCAAGTCCACTGATGTTCCAAGTAGTGTATCTAAGAATTGCCCAGATTTCTGCACCGCATATGTCATCTCAAAAGGGAAGATTTCATCCACTCGGGCAGCCTCTCGAACCGCCCCTCAAGTCTCCCAACTTCGCAGTCAAATCCTCAATCAATCCTCCGAACAATCCAATTCTTCCGCCAGCTTAAGTTCTTCGAGATCACATTCTCAGACTCTGGCAAATAATATGATAATTGATGGACCCATAAAGTAAGTCAAAATTCAAACTTAGTAATACCCATCAATTCAATTCAATTCAATTTGAATTGTGAATTGAATTGATCATAACTTAACTTCAGGTCGATCTTCACCCATCGGAAGGATGCAAATTCGAGGTCATATGGAGGAGGAGGAGAGTTCTCTGATTTCGGAACATCGATGACATCCAGCTCCAGCCGATCAAATACAGAGATCTCTTTTGTTTCCGGACGTGATAGCTTTGAAAGCAATAGGATGCCTACTACATCTTTCATTTCAAACATGTCAGATGACGATGCAAGAGAAAGCTTTGAATCTTTCAATCATGGACGGAAATCAACTGAATCCATGACGCATAAACACACTCAATCCTTCGATGATAGTGAGAGCGACGTATCACCTTCATCATCGCAAGAAGTTGTAAGTAAATCGAGTGAAGATCCGATCCTATATATGTTGTCGTTAGTTTCGATTCTAAAAACTTGATTAATCAATCATCTATCAGGACGATGTTGATATTGAAATGAGAAGGTTGAAACAACAACTGAAGCAAACCATGGAGATGTACAGTTCGGCATGCAAAGAAGCACTGACGGCTAAACAGAAGACGAAGGAGCTTCAACGTTGGAAAACTGACGAGCAACAAAAGATGGTAGAGATGAGATCAGCCGAGGATGCCGCATTGGCGATGGTCGAAAGGGAAAAGGAGAAATCTAAAGCCGCCATTGAACATGCCGAAGCAGCTCAGAGGATCGCGGAAATCGAAGCGCATAAGAGAATAAACGCTGAAATGAAACTGCTTAAAGAAGCTGAGGAGAAGAACAAAATGATTAGCAGATTGAATCAGACAGACATACGTTATAGGAAATACTCGATCGAGGATATAGAGAAATCTTCAAATTTCTTCTCCGATTCATTGAAGATCGGCGAAGGCGGTTATGGTCCTGTATATAAGTGCATGCTCGATCACACGCCTACAGCGGTTAAAGTCCTTCGTCCTGATGCAGCTCAAGGAAGATCACAATTTCAGCGCGAGGTAGATCGATCCATCGGTTAGGGTTAGGGTTTAGGGTTTAGGGTTTTCCTTTCTTAATCAAACACTAATAACAGTTCGAATTATTCTTCTTCTTCTTCTCCACAGATTGAAGTGCTAAGCTGCATAAGGCATCCGCATATGGTTCTCCTCTTAGGAGCTTGTCCAGAATACGGTTGTCTAGTTTACGAATACATGTCAAACGGAAGCTTAGAAGACATTCTCTTTCGCAAACGAAACAATCCACCTCTAACATGGCAACAGAGATTCAGAATCGCAGCTGAAATCGGATCAGCCCTGCTGTTTCTCCACCAAGCAAAACCCGAACCGATAGTTCATCGCGATCTAAAGCCAGGAAACATCTTGCTGGATCAGAACTACGTAAGCAAGATCAGTGACGTAGGGTTAGCTAGGCTAGTCCCACCGTCAATGGCAGATAATGTGACTCAATACAGAATGACATCAACAGCTGGAACGTTTTGCTATATAGATCCGGAGTATCAACAAACAGGAATGCTTGGAGTAAAATCAGATATTTACTCGTTAGGGATAATGTTTCTACAGATAATTACAGCGAAAGCTCCGATGGGACTTACTCATCAAGTTGAAAGAGCCATTGAGAAAGGGACTTTTGAACAGATATTGGATCCGGAGGTGACGAATTGGCCGGTTGAGGAGGCGCTGTTGTTTGCGAAGATTTCACTACAGTGTGCAGAGTTGAGACGGAAAGATAGGCCCGATCTAAGCAAGGTTGTGATGCCGGAGCTTGAAAGATTGAGAGATCTCAAAGATAATTCCGACGAGGACGCCGTGCCGTCGGTGTATTCAGGATTTAGTAGACGCAAGGAAGAAGACAGCATGGGATCTGCAGATAACAGTCAAGTTTCTATACCCAATGTAAGTGATCTCACAATCTGTTCAAATGAAAACGATTTTCAAATAAAACTAACTACATATCTTAGCGGGAAAACTATTCAAAATTTTAAACAGTATTTAATAATTAGAAATTCATTTTTTATTTTCCAATTTTAAACCAATATGAATTCAAATACATTTTCGATTTTGATATTATTTCAACTCAAAAACTGAATTATTTTTTTATTATATAATATATAATTTATTACATATAATTAAATAATTATATAATATATTTAAAAAATTAAATTCAATCCAATTCAATTTCAGTTCAATTTTATAAGAATTTATTTAAATTTATTTCAGTTTTCAAATTTACTAAAAAAATAAAAAATTAGAACCGCTCGAGAACCAGAAGACTGAATCAATAAACACTACTAGATAAAATTATGTTTTGCCAAAACTTTTTTTTTTATAAATTAGAGAGCAAATAGTAAATTAATTTTTTTTTTTAAAATGAAGAAATTAGGTGTTAATTTTTTTTAATTAAAAATTCAAATGAGTCAATATTTTGGGTTAAAAAGTTTTAAAAAATGATTTGATATTGCAGGATGAAATAATGAGCCCATTTATGCGATCTGGGTATGACAGCTCGCAATACAGCTCTAGCACAACGTAAACTCTACTATGGACATTATTATTAAGGTTCTTTTTGAACTATCTTTACTGGTTCAAATTTAAGTAGCCATGTATAAATAGCTAAAATGGCTTATAATTTTTTTTGGGTAGTCCATGTACATTATATTAATATATTTTTCGTTATATACATTACTATATTTATAAAGTTATACTTTTCTTTACTATATTTATAAAGTTATATTTTTCTTTTATAAACTAGTTAATTTTAAAACTTCAACATCAATTCTTGACACTTTTGAGAAAAATAAGGAACACTTAAACATTTTTCATAAAAGTTTATAAAATAATTGTCTTGTAAATATTTTTCATAATCATAAGCTAGGATGAAAACCTTCTTCAATTAGTATTGTTATTTTTTATCTAAGATATAAAGGCTTTAATTAAACTTCTCTTAATCAATGTGGGATTAAGGAAGACATTTTAAATAATTCAATGACCTATTTGGAGACACTGTAAAATAAATTCAGCCACTAAAAGATATTGTTTACCAAAGTTGCAGCATGGGTTCGCATTCCATGACCGTATCTTGAGTGCTTTTAAATTTTATTTATCTCTCATAAACGAATTGGAAAATGTATCAACTGAAATGAAGTCTTTTCACCTGCAACATGACATATTTGCGTGTTGTTAGCGGCTATATTTAGAGTTTTTCAGAATTAGAGAAACGTTTGTATCTTACTGTGATATACTTAGACAAAATATATATTTTCAACAAAATTATTACATTTTTTCGTCCAAATTCATTTCTATCTCCAAATATAACAAGGTTTTAAATAATTACATTTCATTATGGTTATTGTTTCCTAAATCAAGATTGATTCTTCATTGTAGTTTTACTTGACATTGACATTTCTAAAGTTGTTGACTTTTTATTTGAATTCCATATTTTACTTCCAACATTCTTAATGATTTTTCCATTTTGAAAATATACATGACAAAAGTTAATTCCCTATTTTGTATCATTTTTAGGATTAAAGTGAGCTTAGTCTGAATTTGACATCATTTCTATCTTTTCAAATTCAACTGTTAGTGAAGCAAATTAAGGAAAAGAATAAATAATTAAATGTTAAAATATTTGTAAGTAATGATAAAAATATCACAAATTAAATAAACAAAATATTATTCACAAATTAGATAAAAATCAACACTAATTATTCCTCCCAAAATTGATATTATAACATATTTCAACCACATGTGAAAATGACCTAGAGAAATTCAATTATTTTGAATTATTCAATACGGTTTAATTGGTACACAAAAATTAATGAGCTAATTATTTTGAATATTGTTTAAATATATCAACAATTTCTTATTCATCAGACTCAAATAAAAACAGAAAAATATAAATAAATTAATTATTTCACTATATATAGACACCAAATATATTCATAATAATATGTGATTTATCATCAATAAAAACATTCATCCCATAATTGTCTACTTACTTTATTATATATATATATTATAAATATACTCTTATATTAATAATACTAAAAATTATAATTTAATTTTTAACTATATAAAATATACATTTCAATAACATATTATTTTTAACTAAATGAGTGAAGATAAAAGTGAATATTTTTTAAACTTTATATTTAAACAATAAAATCATATATATATATATATATATATATATATATATATATATATATATATATATATATATATATATATATATATATATATATATATATATATATATATATATATATATATATATATATATATATATATATATATATATATATATATGACTACAACTAATAATAAGATTATGATCTACTAACACTTTTTCATTATTCCATTTTTCAAATTAAAATAATATTCATACATACGTACCAGTGTTGGGTTTTACATTCTACTAATTTACTTTAAAACAATACAAAATAATTAGATTTTTAGAAATATGTGATTTCCATTGTTTATAAGATGGTTGTTAAATGATTAAACTTTTTATTAATATAATATAATAACTTATAATTAATCAATAAAAAAATAGTTAAAAGATATATATATATATTTTATATATATATATATATATATATATATATATATATATATATATATATATAAACTAATTCTTCAACTCTTTATAATATTTTTAACAACACACTTATACTAATATTTAGAATAATAATCATAACAACTCTTAAAATTTAATATATATATATATATATATAAAATATTTTGAATAATAATTAAATATTAGAATAATTATATATAATAATATTATTAAACAAATTAAATTTAAATACTAAATTATTATTTAAAATAATCTTAATTAAATTTAAAATAATAGATTAAAGGTAAATATTTTAAAAAGAAAAATATAAAAAATAATAGGTTACCACTCACTTGATTTTAAAAGCACGGCACGGTAACGTGCTTATCTATAATTTAACAAGACTTAATCATCGAATAGATCAATTTAACTAATTACAAATTATCTATACATGAATTGTATAGTATAAAATTATTTAGAAAATAAAATTTATTTTATATTTAAATTAGTTTTTATATATGTTCAGGTGTATATACTTTCTGTCTGTTAGTCTCAAATTTGTTCAGTATTTTTTTCTCTTTTATTTTATAATAATAAAATTTATCTATTTTCTTTCTAAATTATTGAATTCAAATTTAATGTAAACATAATTCCTATAGTTTAGGTCAAACTATGATCACTTTATTACTAATATATTTTCTCAAAAAAATAGATTTATTTGTTCAGTATTTTATACCATAATAAATGATTTTTAATTGAAAGTCGCTTAAAATTTAATTTTATTATATTTTTAAAAGTTTTTTAATTTGTTTTAAACTAGTTAAATTAATATTTTTCAATTTGATATACACTAAGCTGTGAATAATAATTGAGTTTATAATACCTATACCTGTTTTTGCATTTTATGACACATTACCATTAATATTAAGTCTTTTCTTAAAAGAAGTTCAAATTAAAATAATTATTAATATTTATTTTATATTTTATTTTTCAAAATAAGTATTTGAATATTTTATACCTAAATTCAACATAAATAAAATAAGAATTCTTAAAAAAACAAATCAAATTATTAGTTTTTTTTTTCATTCACTATTTGCCCAAGTTTAATTTTCTAAGGAATAAAGAATAAAATTATATAGTTTAAAGTTATTTAGAAACAAAAATGTATTTTATACTTTTAAGTAAAAATAATTAAAATAAAAAAATGCTTAAAAAAACTCTAACTTGGTTTTAGTATATTTTAAATTACAGTTTTCATATATTTTTTACAAATATTTGAAACTAAAAAAATGATTTATATTCATATATAATCAATAAATATCATATATGAGTTAAACATTATATATTTTTTCAAATTATTTTATATTTATGATTAATCATGTTGATGAGTCATTTTGTGCCTATTAACAACAATTTGATTCACTCAGCACAATTTAGTTGTAGGATTATAATAAATATTATATATATATATATATATATATATAATTAAAAAATATATTAAATATTTTTTTACTCCAAAAATAGTTACTAACTTTTTTGAATTAGTTAATTAAAATAATTTGAATATTTACAGGTTTATAATTTATAGTTATCTAGGGACTGGAATGTATTGCATACCTAAATTCAACATATATTTAACTCAATTTTCTCTGACAAGTTAACCCAAATTTAACTTAAAAGAATAATATTGTATAATTTAAAGTTATCTAGGAACTCAAATATATTTTATATTTTAATTAGAAATAATTAAAATAGAAAAATGTTTTAGAAAAAACTCTAATTTGGTTTTCATATATATATATATATATATATATATATTTTAGTTACAATTTTCATATTATATTTTCACAAATATTGAAAACTAAAAAAATAAAAATTGATTTGTGTTAATATTTATATATAGTTAATAAATAGCATATATATATATATATATATATATATATGAGTTAAACATTATATATTTAAAATCATTTTATATCTATGATTAATCGTGTGAATTGGCCAAAGTCCTTTTGTGCCTATTAATACAGTGTGATTTACATCACAATTTAGTTGTCTAATTTTAATAAGTATTGTTTTAATATATAAAAAAGTAATTAAGAAAAATTATATTAAATAATTTTATTTAATTTTTGTATAATATGTATTCCAAAAATAGTTACTGACTTCTGTATCATTTTTGTTTGTTAAGAGTTAATGTCCATGATCGTTTATATAAAATAACTAAAAATCAGTTTTATAAATATAATTTTTCCTTTTTTAATTCATTTGATAACTTTTATAAGATTTGTGTATACACTGAAGATTATAAATCAGTTTACACTAATAACTAATATATTTTACAGAAAAAATAATTATTATTTTTTAGAGTTAATTTGTAACAAGCTTAAAGTTTAAATATATAAGAATTAAATATTTCACATAATTAGTTTTATTTTCTAAAAAATTAAATATATAAAAAATAATTTTATTTTTATTTTTATTTTTAATTTAAAAATTGTGATGTATTGTGTTATAAAAAGTATTGACTAATTATTTAATCTAAACTATTTATATTATTATCATTATGTTTTAGTATATCCTGTGCTTTTAAAAATAATCATTAATAGTTTATATATATATAAAGTTAATATTTGTATTTTATATTTTATTTTTCAAAATAAAAGAAAAATGTTTTATAGTTAATTAAGATCTGAAATAATATATTGACTACAGTGATAAATAAATAAGAATTAAAATACTTATATTTATATATTATTATTAAATATTATATTTAAAATGATTTTTATTTAAAATAAATTATTCCACAAGCATAGCATCACAACATATTTTTTTTGAACTTAAATATTTTCAGAAATGTTATATTATATTATTTTTCATTTAAGATTTTTATATATATTTCAAAATAAATAATAAAAAAAATTACACAAAATTAAAAAAAAAAAATTAATTAATTTTTTTTAACTATAGTCAACTCTATAAAAAAAAACAATTATTAAAAAAATGTTATAACTTTTATTTTACTATATTTATTCATTATCAAATTATTCTATTAATAAAAGTATTATTATACATAAGGGATGTTAACATTTTGTTTTTTATTTGAATTTTAAATAGCACCGGTTAAAGTTAACGATGGTTTATATAGAATAACATGATATCAATTTACAAACACTTATTTTTTTTTTTGGTAAGAGATTTGTTATAACTAAATAATTTTTAATTTAATATATAATACTTTGCTATCATAAATCAATTATTTTTTCCATTTTTTTTTATATCTGAATCATCACATTTATTAAAAGAATATTAAAGTATAATTAGTTTTAATTTAGAAGTTTTAATTTTAATTTTTTTTAAATTAAGTAAATAATATTCAATAGTTAATTTTTATTTCTCGTGTCTGCCCTGTGCCTATAGTATAAAATAATTATTAATTAATTTGGTTTTATAAAAATGAAAATTAAATTAAACAGTAAAATTATACTTTTTTTACAATCTTAAATGCTAGTTAAACTATAAACAAGTCATGTCACCTGTGTTTGACACAAGTAAAACATGTGTTTATAATAATAAAAAAAATCCGTGCCATAAATAAAAACTAGGTTCATAATAACTAAAAATCTCGTTGAAATAATATATTATTCTATCGGTATTAATTAATCTCGATGTTAAAAATTTTTTCCGCATTAAATGCTATTGACATTTTCCGTAGAAAAAAAGTAATTTAACTATTTTTTATACACCTTCTGTGGCACATGACTAATATGTTTAGTCAAACAGGATTATAAATAAGAAGTTACTACAAATAAAAATAAATGAGATATATGTTATCAAAAGTTAAATAAAACTAACATTAAGAATAGCTTTTAAATGCAGGCATAGACAAAAATAAAAGTAAACAAAATCACAAAGGTAAATGAGATTTTGAGTTGATTTATGTTTTAAGCTTAAATTGTTATTTTTTTTATTTTTTTTATTCGTACTGTTTGACTTTTTGTATTTAACAGAGCTAAACTTAAGAATTAAGCTAGTAATTTGAAATATATATGATTGATATTAGAGATAATTAATACAGTAAAAGATTGCTTTCGTTTTTTAACTTATATCATAGGAATAAGTTCTTAATAAAAAATGTGTTTTTTTAGTTTATTTGATATATATATATATATATATATATATATATATATATATATATATATATATATATATATATATATATATATATATATATATATATATATAAAATAATAGAGATAATAGGAGCATGCTCTAATGTTGTAGGTTTAGTTACTTCATACTTGAGATTTTTTTTGTAAGGTAATACATACCAACACGATTTTAGAGCCATATATATTTATGAATTAAATTATTTTAAGACTAAAAAGAATTAGTTAAAATTATTAGCGATAATGTTTTAGTACACGTAAAATTTCATTCAATTATTAAAAAACTAAATGTAAAATCTCAGTGCTTGTATTTAATGTTTTAAACAATCGGATTGGGTTCAAATCCTACTAATTTACATAGATGAATGATGAAGTTGACAAATATGTTGGAGTTTAGAATTGGTGATCTTCCATTAACCGGATCCGATTATTACTAAAATAGAATGTAAACTGTTTAGATGGAAAATTAAATAATCTTGAAAGGGGGTCGAATAATTCTCATTAAGAGTGTATTGTCATTTATGTCCACATATATATATGATGTATTTATTCATTTTTTCCAAGAGTGTGACAGTAAAAATGGAGAGAATAATGTGTACGAGGATTTTCTAACTCATTGTTTTGTCATTTAGTTAGTTGAGATAATGATAAATGTTTTAAAAATCAAGAAGGTTTGAATATTCGAGATCTTAGTTCTTTAATAATGTTTTTCTATCAAAATGGTACTATAGATTTATAACGGAACCGAATAGTCTTTGGGCATCGATGATCAAATGTAAGTATGGTTACGATTGGTCTAGTTGGTTCACAAAATGTCTAATTATTCAGCAGGGTGTAACATTTGGAGGTGAATTTATTTTAATTGTAAAAAATTTGTGAGCAATTTAGATTCATTGTGGAAGATGTTTTTTCGATCAGTTTTTGGAACGACAGTTAGTGTAGTGTCAAGAGTCTAAGTCTAGCTACGATGTATCATGAACTTGCTTCCATTTTCATATATAAAAATGTCACAGTTAAAGACATGTTTGATCCTCGATCTAGTTTTCGCTAGCCGAATTAGTTATAGGAGAAGATTAAACATTATGGGAAGTTTGTTTCATAATAGAATTTTACTTTTGGTGGATGCAAACAAATGTTTCCGTCTGAACAAGACATTATGCGTTGACAAGACATGGATAGTTTCATGTGGGGACATCGCTACAAGTTGTTCGCTAAGATGAGTTCATACACTAGTAAAAAAAGAGGTATCAGTAAGGGCGAAAACCGTTACTGAAAGCATCAAAACTCGTTACTGAAAACCATCAGTAACGGCAAATAAATCCGTTACCATTCGTTACAGACACACTCGTCACAGAAACTTCTCAAGTATCAGTAACGGCTTTCGAAAGCCGTTACTAATAGTCACTGAACAACAGTAACGGTACTAGCCGAGGTAAAACCGTCACAGAAACTTCTCAGGTATCAGTAACGGTTTTCGAAAACCGTTATTGATAGTCATTGAACAACAGTAACGGTACTAGCCAAGTTAAAACCGTTACTGTTGTTCAATGACTATCAGTAACGACTTTCGAAAACCGTTACTGATACCTGAGAAGTTTTTGTGACGGTTTTTGTTTTGTTAAACCGTTACATAGCAAATTACAGTAACGGTTTTTTAATGCATAAAACCGTTACTAAATAATAATCGTTTTTTTATATATATATTTCATATTCATTTGTACCTATATAAACCTAACATTCAAATATGATCAAAATCGAATCCCCCAACAATACCTGCAAAGAGGGACTTTACAAAGATCAGGATTATCGTAGATGGAAGAGTGGAGTTGAAGCAGCTGCCACATTCGCTTGCATCGGTAACAACCGCGGTTAACTCTCCTCTTGCACGTTGAGAAATGGCGGAACAGGAGCTGCAAGCCTTGGTAGGTTGCGAACTTCTGACATGGAACCTTCTTCTTCTTCTTCCCCGGCGGCTCTATGTCGTAAGGGCCTATGTTTGTACATCCTTCTGTGCAGATGTATCTCTAAACACTACATTGCTTCGCTTAGCTATAAACACAGCCTCTTCTCCTCCCTACGCTTTCTTCTCATTTTCCTCCTCTGTTTTCATCAATATTAGTTATCAGTATTGGAATTTCATAAAAATTGGTTAGATATGAGATTGGATGTTTACCGATTCAATTTCGTCTATGAACTGGAGAATCTCAAGCTCCAGGCAAGGATCATTCTCCTGGAGGAACTTCCATCCCTCTGTTTTCTGAACAAACTTTATGTTGGCTGATACAAGTTTCATGGTGCGGAAGTAAAGCTCGGATGCATCACAGAGCCTCGCCAGCTGAAGCGTATCGATGGCGTCGTAGATCTTAAGCCGTTGAATCAGTGCTTTCGCACATCGTTGCTTCAGCAGTTGAACGGAGAACACATGAGACAGTGTTAGCAGGTAAAATCCATACATGTCCATCTCTTCTTCTGTGCATCTGTAAACAACGTTGTAGAAGAAAATTCTCTGTTACTACTACATACTACTCATTATCAATTCATTCGTGATGATGATTTTAGGCTTTACTTATTATCATTGAGAGAAACTAACCTGGAGGAATAGAGAAATCGAACGAAGACGGCGACGGCTTCGGTAAGAACGCCTAATATCTGAATTGTCCTATTATTATCGAAACTCTTATTCTGCCGATGATCTTCAGCACAGGAGACGTCGATGCCTGCAAATCATTATTATAATTTAAATGTCAATCAAATAAGTCTTCCGAAACAATTCATTTCTCAACTGTTCCGATATATCTACTGCCTGCATAAGAAAAAGCTCTAAGAACAATAAATCGGCTTTTGTTTTGAGATTTAGATTGAACAGAAAAGAAATTGAATATAAAATTCTCAGATTAATCGGAGTCGCAAGTGGAATAATACCAGGATGCTGGGGTGGACAGGAATGCGGATTCCTCCGGTAGTGAGAACATGAATAACTTCGTCGGAGTATATCTGCTGCTACTGATCGGAAGATAATGATTGACCTATATAAACCTAACATTCAAATAATTTAAGAAGTAAAACCCTAAGATAAACAAATGAAGAAGTGTTTACTTACCTGAATGCAGAAGAGCGACGACGGAAGAATTCTATTTGAACCAGCGGCGGAAGAGGAAGAAGAACCCGCGGAGGAACCGGAGAAGAAGAAGACAGAGCGGAGAAGAAGAAGAAGAACTTACCTGTTTGTAGATCGAAGGCGGCGAATTACGTACTCTTTCTTGTTTGCAGATCGACGGCGGCGGCGGAGGAAGAAAACGGAGGAGAAGAGAGAAGAAAGAAAGAAGAAAAAAGAAAAAAGAAAAAAGAAAGAGAAAGGCGTAACGGGTAAAATTAGAGTATCAGTAACGGCTTTAGATAAACCGTTATAGATAAGAATCCCACAAATCTTATCATGAGACAGTATCAGTAACGGTTATACTAAAACCGTTACTGATAACCTTGTAGAAGATGAAACGTCAATTAACGTATTAGTAACGGTTATGAGTAAACCGTTACAGATACGTATCAGTAACGGTATCTGTCTAAAACCGTTACTGATAAGAATCTCACAAATCTTATCACGAGACAGTGTCAGTAACGGTTATATTAAAAATCGTT
This sequence comes from Impatiens glandulifera, assembly GCF_907164915.1. Taxonomy (NCBI): domain Eukaryota; kingdom Viridiplantae; phylum Streptophyta; class Magnoliopsida; order Ericales; family Balsaminaceae; genus Impatiens; species Impatiens glandulifera. The sequence goes on from NC_061864.1 coordinate 2,560,333, forward strand.
ACTGATATTTTTGAAGTAGACGAAACGTCAGAAACGTATTAGTAGCGGTTATGAGTAAACCGTTACAGATTCTTATCAGTAACAGTGTCTGTCTAAAACCGTTACTAATAAGAATCTCACAAATCTTATCATGAGACAGTATCAGTAACGGTTATACTAAAACCGTTACTGATACCTTTAATTTGAAAAATTAAAATTAACTTGTTATTATCTGTACGGTTTTTTCTTATGTCCGTTACTGTTTCCTTCTATTAGTAACGGTCTTTAATAGCCGTTACTGATATGTTTATAACAGTAACGGTCTTTAATAGCCGTTACTGATAAAAATCTTCAGTAAGGGCGTTCGACCGCCGTTACTAAGCATCGTTACAGAAACCTATTTTTTCACTAGTGATATAATATTTGTTGGAAAAATTTTGAGAGTCAAAGATTCCATAAAAGATCTCGTGTTTTGAATGAACCGTTATTCACGGTAGAATTTTTACTGATGATATGTGCATGAAAACATTTTGTATTATGGTTAGTCGTTGTCGTATGTGTCACGAGAAAGTTGAATCGACAATTCACTTACTTTTGCATTGTCGAATGGTGGTTAGTATCTGAAGTCTTTTGTGAAGTATCATTGAGGTTCATTGGATGATGCACAAGTCTTTGAGTAGTTGTTGGAATAAAAAATGGATTGATGCGGATAATATGACGACTATAATTGAGTTACCATCCCAATTTTTTTTTTGTGGAGTGTCTGGTTGAAGAGAAATCGTCGAACTTTCATTAATCGTAGTCGTCTAATACGTATCATTCATAATGCTTTTATTATAATGTTTTCTGATATTCATTCTGGAAAGCCGATAGAGTCCGTCGAAGAATTAATTATTTTTCTCGAAACTTACGAGCGCAATAACATATTGAGTAAAATTTTTTATTTTTATTATGTTTAAAATTTGTATTATTTTCAATTCATTTCATAGTTTTGTCATCGTATGTTTAAATAATTTTCATCATTTTTAATCTACACAAACCTTAAAAAAAATATTTAGAATAATAATCCTAACAACTCTTAAATTTTTTAATATATATATATATATAATATTTAAATAATTATAAATCCTTTATAATTAATTATAAAATAGTATTATTATTAAACTAATTAAATTTAAATACCAAATAGTTTTAATTAAATTTGAGATAATAGATTAAAGAGTTGTTTTTAAAATAATACCAAAAATAAGACAATTCACTCATTTTTAAGCTCGGACCAACTTAATTTTAATGTGTATCTCTAATTTAAGAGACGGATAAACCAAATTTAACTAACTAAAAATTATTTATAAAATTGTATAGTATAAAATTATTTAGGAAATAAAATGTATTTTATACTTAAATTAGTTTTTATATATTTTCTCTCTGTAAATCAAATTTATTTCTAAATGATCGAAAGTTTAGTTTATTTTTCTCTTTTAATAATTTAGTCTCATATATTTATACAATTGTAAATGATCTAATTCAAATCTAGTAAACATAATGGTTATAGTTTATGTCAAAACTATGATCATGGTAATTTTTTATTTAATTTTTTATTTTGTAAAAAAAATAATTTTTTTTTTCAGGATTTTATATATCATAATAAATGTTTTATCAAAGTTGATTAAAATTTAATTTCATTTTAATTTAAAAACTTTTATATATATTTTTTTAATTTATATTTTTTATTTTGATAATATTATTTAATGTGTTATACTTAAGTTATCAATAATAATTGAGTTTATAATACATATATCTGTGTTTGCTTTTATGAACTCACACCGTGCCTTTAATATAAAATATGTTTTTTTTTTAAATAAATCAAATCAAAATGATTATTAATATTTGTGTAATATTTTATTTTTCAAAATAAAATAAGTCTGGATCAAGCAAAAGGTTTTAGTGAAACAATATCAAGCTAATGAAAAGTCTGAATGTATTTGATTAAGTTTTAAACAATATCTATCACACTTTTAATCATAAATAAATAAATGAATGAATTGTTAAAAAAATAAAATATTTAAAAGTAAAATATTTAAAAGTAAAATAGAAAAAAGAATTATTTGTGTTTATATTATATATACTTAATAAATATCATATAAGAGATATTTATGATCAATCGCGGTGTGTCTGCACTCTGCACTGACATTGACATTTTGTGCCGATTAGTCCATCAAAATTAGTTATTTAGTTTTCATAAATATATTCTTTTTATTTTAATATATAAAAAATAAAAATTATATTAAATAATTTTATTTAATTTACAATATACATATTCCAAATACAGTTAATAAGTTTTCTGAATTAGTTAATTAAAAAATAATCTATACAGTTTTATAATTAAAAGTTATTTAGGGACTGAATTGTATTTTATACCTCAATTCAACATCAATAAAATAAGAATTCTTCAAATAAATCATAATATTTGTTTTCATATATTTAATTCAATTTCTATTGGATAGTCTATTTTTTTTTCATTCAATATTTTTCTCAGTCAAGTTTAGCCCAAATTTAACTTATTAAGGAATAAAAAATAAAATTGTATAGTTTAAAGTTCTTTAGGAACTCAAATATATTTTATACTTTAATTAGAAATAATTAAAATAAAAAATGTTTTAAAAGAAACTCTAATTTGATTTTCATATATTTTAAATTACAGTTTTCTTATTTTAATTTTACAATTCACTTTTATTTATTATATTTTAATCTCTCAAAATTGATAATTTCAAATAAATTTTTAGATAATAGGTTACAAGTATAAATAAAAAGCACCTGATAATAAAACTGACACATCTTGTGTTTTCTTATGCACTAATCGCACAACCTAATGTGCTTAACAATATGGACAGCCCAAATTTAAACTATTTAAAAATAGTTAATATAATTAAATAATAAAAGTTTTTAAGGATTAAAATATATTTTATACTTATATTATTTTTCATATATTTGAAGATATATACAATTCTTATTTTAGAACTATTTTTATTTTTATTCTTTTGTAATATTTTAAAATTTATCCAAAAAAAGTGAAAAAATATTATTAACTATCAAAATTTTAGGAAAGTAATTTTCTTGTTTCAAATTCTAAGTCTAATTATATCTCTAAGATTCAAATACAAGGTAAGCATTATTGCTAAAGTTTATGTCCAGTATGGTTTATATATAATAATCATATATAGATTTTGAATAAATATATTTCTTTCTTTTAAATTTCAACAACAAATTATGTTGTCATAGGTGAAATTACAAAATGTATTATTACTAATACTTGCAAGTTTTATAAAATAATCTGTGTCTATATTTGTATATAATTACTAAATAACATGTATTACTTGAATAATATATATTGAAAATAAATTTTTATTTATAACATGTCATGCGACTTGTTTTTTTTAATAAATATATTGTTTTAATTTTAATATATAATGAAAAAATTAGTATGATTTTGTTATCAAATAATTTATTATAAATTTTATAATATATATATATATATATATATATATATATATATTTGGAAATAATTATTAACTGATAAAAATTAATTAAGAAATGATTGATAACCTAATATTGGTTTTCCTTTATTTTACCATAATTTTTCAATAATAGTCTAATTTTATTTTTCTCATTCAGCCTTATAAAATATATTTTAAACTTAAATATATTATAACTAAAACAGAAAAATGTTTTTTTTTTAAATATATAATATTTTTTTATTCATTTTACTTTAAAAAATTTTAATTTTATTTTACAGTTTACTTTTATATTATATTTTATTATAATCATATCTCTTAAAGTTTATAAAAATAGTTCAAAAAAAACAATCAAAATTTAGTGACATGATAATTAATTATAATCAAATACCTTCTTTTATATAATTGATTAGTTGATGTCTACGATGGTTTATATAAAATAGCCTAATATCAGTTACATAAATATATAATTTTTTTTATAACTATTACAAGATTTGTCTATACACTACTAAAAATTATAAAAACAATTTACACTAATAACTAACTATATACTTTATAGAAAAAATTAATTATTTTGAGAGTTGATTTTTAACCCCTTAAAGTTTAAATAAGTTTTATTTTCAAAAAAAAATTAATATATATATATAAAAAAAAAATAATTCTAATTTAATAATTGTGATGTATTTTGTTATAGTAAGTACTTCAAATTATTTAGTCTAAAATATTTGTATTATTACCCTTATTTTCGTGTAGATTTTTTTCGTGCTTTTTTGTTTTGTTTTTGTTATCATCCTTATTTTCGCGAATCTAAATATATTTTTCACCTATATTAAACATAAATAAAAATACATAAAATTTTAAATAAATTTTTATTTTTAAATAATCCATTTTAATTTGTTTTTACTATAGTTAAATCTCTCATAATCTATCCAAATCAGTTGAGATAAGTATGATTATGTATAAGAGATATTAATATTTTTTAATTTAAATTTAAATTAATACCATGTAAGTATTTAAGCTTACATGTTAAAGTTTATGTCTAGGATGACTTATATAGAATAACCAGATATTAAATAACATTTTTTTTTTATTTCTAAAAGATTTGTTATAAATAATTGAAATTCTAATCAATTTTTAACAACTTAATTTAACCCCATAAAGTTTACAAAAATATAATTTAAAAAAAATAAATTAATATATATATAATTAATTTAATAGTTGTGATGTATTTTGTTATATTAAGTATTTGAAAATTATTTAGTCCAAAATATTTGTATTATTATCCTTATTATCATGTAGCTTTTTTTCGTGCATTTTTTTTTTTTGTTATAATCTTTATTTTCGTGAATCAAAATATAATTTTTACTATATTAAACATAAATAAAATTATACAAATTTTAAAATAAAATTTAATTTGTTTAATAATCTTTGTTTTATTTTTTTTACTATAGTATTATTATATATATAAGAGATATTAATATTAATTTTCTTTTAATTTGAATTTAAATTAATAACATATAAACATTTAAGCTTATATGTTAAGTTTAATTATGTCTAGGATGGTATATATAGAATAACTAAATATTAATTGACAAACATTTTTTATATTAATTGACAAACATTATTTTTTAAAATTTTTTAAAAGATTTATTATAATTAATAATTTTTTAAATTTAATATATAATAAACTTTGCAACCATAATTATTTTTTTTCTTATCTGAATGACGATTTAACTACTTATAGTTTAATTAGTTTTAATTTCAAAAATTTTAAAAACATTTTAAAATTAAGTAAAATATATTATTTAATTTTAATTTTTAATTATACTTATAATTTAAATTAGTATTTAATTAATAGTCACAAGTGTAAAACATTTTTTTTTATTGTGTCTGCACAACGTGCCTATAATTTAAAGTAATTATTAATTTTGTTTTGTAAAAAATAATTTTAAATAAAAAAATTAACTGTTTTTTAAACTATAAACAACAGGTAAAAATATAATTATAAATAAATTTAAAAATCGTAATTTAAAAAAACAAAATATTTAAAGATCATTTTTTGTCTATAGTTATCATTTCCGACCAATGTATGGAAAAGGAGAATCTTTGAGGTATAGTTTATTAATGAAAATCCTTAATCAATCAATCAATGTTATTAAATGTTATTGCTCTTTGTCTCAGATCTGAGTTTACAACCCTAGTCTAAAATGGCAACTCAGATCTATTCTCTCTCCTTCACTTCCGGCGTCGGCGGCCTTGTGAATATCCGCCGATCAAAACCATCCCGCCGCAATCTCACACCTTTCATCTGCGCCACTAAATCAAATCCAACCATCCACGGCCGCAAGCTCCGAGCCGCCGTCATCGGAGGCGGTCCGGCCGGTTCCTCCGCCGCAGAAGCCCTAGCTCGAGGCGGCGTTGAGACATTCCTCTTCGAACGCAGCCCCAACTCCGCCAAGCCTTGCGGCGGAGCAATCCCTCTCTGCATGCTCGACGAATTCTCCATACCTCAACATCTCATCGACCGTAAAGTAACCCAAATGCGAATCATCTCCCCCTCAAATCTCTCCGTCGATTTTGGAAAAACCCTAAAACCCGGAGAGTTCATCTCCATGCTCCGCCGTGAAGTACTTGATTCCTTCCTCCGATCCCGCGCCGAATCTCATGGGGCCACCGTCATCAAATCGTTAGTCACAAATCTCGATCTCCCTTCTTCCCCATCGGATCCCTACACCGTTCATTACCTCAACGGTGGGGACCGTCGTTCCCTCTCTGTAGATGTCGTTGTTGGAGCTGACGGAGCGAACAGTCGAGTTGCGAAGTCAATCAAAGCAGGGAATTACGCTTGCGCCATCGCCTTCCAAGAACGTATCAAATTACCCGATGATAAAATGGAATACTATCAGAACCTAGCTGAAATGTACGTGGGTAGCGACGTCTCACCCGATTTCTACGGGTGGGTTTTCCCTAAATGCGACCACGTGGCGGTGGGGACCGGCACCATGTCATCCAAAGCCGACATAAAAAAGTTCCAACTTGGCATGAGAAGGAGAGTCATGTCAAAAATCGAGGGAGGGAAAGTTATTAAGGTGGAGGCTCACCCGATTCCGGAGCACCCACGACCGATTAGGGTTCGGGGGAGAGTGGCTCTAGTAGGGGATGCGGCAGGGTACGTGACGAAATGCTCGGGGGAGGGAATATACTTTGCGGCGAAAAGTGGGAGGATGTGCGGGGAAGGGATTGTGAGAGCGTCCGAGGGAGGATCGAGGATGATCGGGGAGGAGGATTTGAAGAGGGAGTATTTGAAGGAATGGGATGGGATGTATTTTACGACATTTAAGTTCTTGGATTTGTTACAAAAAGTGTTTTATGGTAGTAATGTTGCAAGGGAGGCATTGGTGGAGTTGTGTGGAGATGAGTATGTTCAAAGATTGACATTTCAGAGCTACTTGTACAAGAAGTTGAGTCAAGGGAATCCATGGGAGGATTCTAAGATGGCATTTAACACAATTGGGAGTTTGGTTAGGTCTAAAATTATTGGGATGGACATGAACACTATTTCCAATGTAATTCATCATCTTTGAGCTTCTTCCAATTGACATGAACACTATTTCCAATGTGATTCCAATGGACATGAACATTATTTCCAATGTAATTCATCATTTAACACAATGCACAATAGTGTAATCTTGTCTGACATAAGGTATTATTCTTTCGATAAAATTTTGATGTTAAAAAAACATGAAATGAAATATATGTTATCAAAATGGAATATAATTAAGTAATAGCATTTTAAATGCATGCATAAACAAAAGCACAAATGTAAACGAGGTTTTGAGCTGATTTATGTTTAACTTAGATTGTTGAAAAAGTTAATTTTTGTTAGTCTTATTCTTACTGTTTGACCTTTTGTATTTAACGGAGCTAACCTAGAGATAATTAATAAATATATTTGATGATTACTGCAAAATATTGGTTTCATTTTTCAAACTTTCATTATCAACCAAAGGGAGCTAAATGATTGATTAACATTCTAATAAAAAATGTGCGTTCATTTTTTACTAGTTTATTTGATATATACATATATTTATATATTTAATTTTAAAGATAATAAAAGCATGCTCTAATATTTACCGATGTTGTAATGTAATAAATACCAACTATTTTAGCGCCTTTGTATATTTATAAATTTTTAACAACCAGACGGTATTATAAAATGAAATATTTGTAACTAATGAGTCTACTTTTAATACATATATCTCTTTAATAAAAAAAAACCTTACTCAGTAAATAAAATAAATGAAAACAAACAAAATAAATAATTTACAAATATACAATAATAACATTCCTTTTATAAGAATTCTTAGTTTCTTACTTTCTTATAATCATGTTTTACCTTAATTAAACAAATTAGTCCAATTGTTATTGTTTTTAACTGTAATTGAAAACAAAAAAAAAATTAGACACCACACGGATTGACACGAAATTAATTCAACAAATATATATCCTTATTTTAATTATAAATTATATATATATATATATATATGGCTTGTTTGAAACTTTTAAGTTGTTTAACTTGTTTTTTCTTGCAATCTTTAATTCTCAAAATGTTGATCCTTGTTGGTGATGTGTTTATTAGAGATTTTGTTGAATAATAAAATTATGGTTGGAATTAAAAAAAATATATATATGACTGAATTTAAGAATAAAAAACAAACTGAAAAATATCATTCTGTTTCAAATAATCCAACTATAACAATAATAGGCTGTCCCATAAATTTTTAAGCCATCAAACTCTGACGGTTGACTTTTGTTTGTGATTATGTTGTTTTGGGGCTGCCCATAATTCACGCTCACATACATATATAATATTTTGCCTACAAATTTTAAATTAATTTCAACTTTGAAAACTTTTATCCATAATCAATGACAACACATGGAAAGCAACCAAATGTTGGCGGCAAGGAGAGAACGGGGACATCTCCCACTGTTCCTCGTCGCGTTGTCTCCGCCGCCGCACAACCCAAAACAAATGTCAAGCCTTCTTCTTCCACCGTCTCGCGAAATCTAAAGCCAACCGAAAAGTCGCCGGCTCTAAACCGAGGAAGATCGTTCGACAACAAGTCCACCCCTTCTAATGCTTCGCTCCAAAAGAGTCACAGCACGATCGGGCGAACAACAAAGACCTCGCCCGTTCCCAAACCCCTTCTCAAATCATCACAAAAGACAGATGTCGTGGGCCGTTCGGTGAGACCGGGAATCGGAACAGGCCTCAATAAGAAGGTAGCTACTAATAGTAGTATTGTTTCTAATAGAAAGGTAAAACCTTTGGATGTCGTGAAAGCTCCTGTTGTTGCTGAAGAAAAGAATCATGACGACGAGATCAATGGGGAAGAGGAGGTGGTTGTGGAGGAAAATAACGAGGGATTAATCGCGATTGTTGATTCTGATCGTGAAGATGATGAACAGCAACAACACGAGGATGAAGAAGAAGAAGAGGAAGTAATAGATGATGAAACCAGTACAACTCCTGTTCAAATGGGTGAAGAAAAGGAAGAACAAATCAACATTGAAGAGCAAAGTGAGAGCAAAATTGAAACCAGTACTGATCATGATGATCTTCCAATGGATGAGGGTCAGGAGCAAATCAGCAACATTCAAGAACAGAGCGAAAGCAACATTGAAACAGGCGATCATCTACTTCCAATTGGTGAGGAAGAACAAATCAACATTGAAAAGCAGAGCGAGAACGAAACTGAAACTGAAACCAATGTGGTTCCTCCTCCAATGGTTGAAGAAGAAGAAATCAAAATTGATGATCCTAATCATGAAGATCAAGAAAAGGAAAAGGAAGGTGAAATTGAAAATGAAAGAGATATAAATCCAGAGGAAACTAAGCAAGAAGAGGAGGAGAAACAGAAACAAGAAGCAGCAGAGCAAGTAAAGGAAGAAAGCCCTCCTCAAGAAGGAGGAGGAGAGAAATTCTTGAAGGCATCAGAAATAAGGAAATTAATGGAAGCTCAATCAAGCGGAAAGGATCTGACATCATCAGCAACTTCTTCACCACGACAGCTGGTTCGTGGCAGCAGCGGCATTAACCGCGGTTCCTTCAATAAGAAGGAATCGCCCGTGGCGGGAGCAGGTCCAGCTCCGGCTGCATACAACGAAGTGATCGAGGAGACGGCAAGCAAGCTACTAGCAGAAAAGAGGAGGAACAAGGTGTTGGCATTGGCAGGGGCTTTTGAAACTGTCATATCTCTTCAACAAGACTAAGAGAAGCTGTTGATTATAATTCATTTTTTTTGTAATTTATTTATACATAGTTTTCTGTACAAAAAGCAATTTGTAAAGAATATAAGGCTAATTTGAATCAAACCATTTAGTAAAAAACCTAATTCACTGTAAATATTTATATATGTACACATATTATTCAGAGTATATGTTTTTATTTTTACAATAAACACATGTTGATGTACATTTCTCAAATCAAATAAAATTAAATATATTTTTCAAACAAATTTATACAAGATATATCATTTTCAAACCATCTTAAAGGAAGCTCAAAATGGGAGATTGTGTATTATTGATTATATGTATTAATATATATGCATATATATAGTTTATAAACAGATAAAATGAATAGGAATCTAACATTTCTGTTGTGTATTCTTTTTACCAAGTGAAAAATAAATCTTTCAGCTTTGACAATGAAAACGTAGTTATTACCAAATTTTCCAGAGAAAATATACGACATCACATCGGTAAATAGGCTCATTATTGTGCATCAACAAACAGAAACAGAAGAAAACACAAGATCTTAACAAAGAGATTATCAGTTTAATATCCTCTAGAACACAAAAGCAGTAAAAGTGGTACTAAAGACAAAGAAGGCCTGCTGCTGTTCAGTCAAAAAAAACATGAAAGCCAGCTAGCCAAGATCTCTGCCAGGAATTAATCATCTCTCAGTCCTAACCCAAATTATTTACTAACTAGAGTCTGTCATCAAATTTTAACCCAAGTCTTTTTTCATTAAAATACTTTTGATACACCAACAAACACATAAATTAATTCATACTAGTAGTAGTAGTCACAATCACATCTCTGCTACTGCTCCTCTACTGCTAACAACACAAAATAAAAGTCCAATAACTTACTTACCTCTTCCTCTGCCCCCTCCTCCACCACCTCCTCTCCTAGTGTTTCTTCCCGGTCTCTTCTTCGTCAGAGCCTCGTTCAAGTTCACATTTTCGCTAACACCTCCTTTGGAAGTTTCCTCATCCACATTCATGCTAGCACTGTTCTGTGAACCAAGATCACCACGGTCTATTTCGTTGAAGGGGATTTCCACGTCCGTCTCTCTTAGAATTTGGCAAGAGGTTTCCTTTATGTCAACTATTTCGTCCTTTTTCTCATCATTGGTTACGTTTTCTACATGGTCCTCGGGCAAACTGTGAAAAGAAAAATAGAATAAAAAAATATGATGTCTTGTTATTCCAGAGAAATAGGGGAAATGAGACTGCCTACTACCTTTCCTGGCTTTGGAAGCCATTAGTAACAACAACATCTTCTACTGCTTCAAGAGCCAGAATGGTTTTCAAATCCTTTACATCAATCACAGACATAAAAAAAAAAACTTTACAATTCTGTTCATGAAAGTAAATATGAACAAAACAGTGAAATTTAATGATTGAAGCTCCATCCAGATACCTGATTGCCTTCAGGTGCATGGACAGCCGGTGCAACTTCAGCTAGAGGGCTTGAGAACTGCGGTTTCCTGAGTTCATCCCTTTTAATAATTTTGTCGGCCAGCCTAGAGCCTTGTGCGCTAGAAGGTTCTGGGGAAAATAAAGACAGGTATGCTGCTTTTGGCGATGAAACGGATTTTAGCATGTCCTCAGTTGCCTTTGTGCGCACTCTTCTTAATTCTTCATGGATATTCCATGACCCGCCGGAACGAAGATCTCTTTTCTGTCTCAATAAATTCAACATAGTTAAATCATTAGTATCATAACCAGAAGTTTTTTCTTTGAAGTAGGAATTTCAAAACATTTTCCATCTTAGAGTTGTTTGATTTAGTTTTTTTATATATATAAGCTGTATTTTTGGAGGGTGTGGGGGTGTCTATAACTCTGTTTGATGAAAAAAAGTGGATTACTTGGGTTTATTTTTTAATTTTTTTTTTTATGTAGGATGCTAGCATGACCCCCAGTCATGACACCCACTTCAACTTAAGGTGTTTTAAGTTGGGATCGAACACGTGACATTTGGTCTCTTAGAAACCACTCTTGTCACTTGAACTACCTTAGTGGGTTTGGGTTTAAATTTTATTAAAAGTTAAGGGTAATTTGGTTGATAACAATGATTTGAATGATGAAGTGATTGATAATGGGAAAAGGAGTTATTTGGATTAACCCTTCATCAAACAAGGCCTTAGTTTTGTGGAATCAATCGCTTCTACAAAGTTAAGAGGAATCAGCTCGTTTGGAAAGTAACCTACAGACATATTAGTTCATAATTTTAAGGGAAATTATCTAAAGACATGAAAGAAAACAGCACCTTTGTTGAGAAACCCGAATCAAATGCAGGTGTTGTTGATTCCTTCAAAAACTCTAGCCCTACATCAAATGATGTTTTCACTTCATTAGAAATTGCAGAAGGAGATGACCATGGAGGACGGGCTTGCATATATGACTTGGCCATATCCACTGGTGATGCAGCTGAATCTTCATCAACCTGCAGGAAAAGCTCTAAACCTTCAATAAATATCAACTTTCATTTGTAACATTCTGCTGAACAATTTCTTCAAGGCTATGTCTGAATGTGTATAATTGGAATTAGAATTATAAATCCAATTTATAAGAATTTGAATTGAATTGAATTGAATTGAATTACAATTCAATTGTTATGTTAGGAGAAATCATAGAATTGCAATTTCGAAGTGAGAAATGAGAAGGATGGAATCAAAATTTTGAAAATCATATACATTCAATTCCATTGAATTATAATTCAAATTATTTATTTTATGTCATCAAACAAAAGATTTGAAATTGGACTTTCCAATTCCAATACTGATTCCACCCAAACCAAACATAGGTTTCCTCAGGAATGAAAAAAAAAATGATCTAAAGAAAAATATGATTAGACCACAAGTTTAGTGCATAGACTGGGAGCAGCAGCATTTGCATTAGTAGACACAAGCTTCATTATCAAAAACATGATAATGAACTAGAAAGTATCTTGATAAAGAAAATAAAAACATGTATATTAAAGTCGTTGCGATCACCTCTTCCAAGGTATTGAATCTAAGACGAACAAAGTGGTGAGTCTGATAACTGTCGTTTCAGTTTCTGTATATGTTTACTTAGTAAATAGTGAGATTGGAAATTAGACAAGGTAGACAAATAAACAAGTTTCTTGTTCAGAAACACTAGAAGTTTAAGATTAGGTTATCTTTTGAAGAACACCCAAATAGCATAAGGAAACATAGAATATAATCCCCATGTGGCTTGCTTTAAACTCCAACATACCTTTTTATCCTTTAACCATTTCTTGGCTTCCAGGATAGCCTTATTGCAGAGCTCTGGACTACCTTCATTCAAAATATAATGATAAAATAAGATATATGGATCATGATCCATTTCTTACCAAAAAAAAATTAACCATCTCTTAAAGCCTTACCATAATCAACAGCTTTGCCTAGTATGTCACCATGTCCTTTCTGCAAGGTTTCATCCATAGCCCTTGAATTAATAATGCTTATCAACCTATCACATTCTTCCCTGACAAGAAAATAGAACTGTTATGTTACCTGAACATGTACTACAATACTGGATCACGTTCAAGGATTTTATCAGACATAGTCAATATAAACTTGTTCTGATTTTCTAGAACAAAATTAATAAAATTAGGATGAGAATTTGCTCTAACATTGTGGCCACATTTGGCATCGATGCAAAATTCAGATTGAAAATGAATTTTGATTCAAACTCTAAGATATATCAACATCATCTGGACTCTAATATTTAAATGTAAAGCTCTCACATATGCCACCATGTTGAATCAACAACGTCCCCACACGGCCACACCCAATACCAAATAGGTTCTATTGTCAATTACTAGCTTAATCAAAAGCTTAAGTTGTTAGAAGAAGAGCTCAACAATACTATAATAGATCAACTATTCATTAAAAAGGATGTAAGTTGCGTTCAAACATTAGAAAAAGGGTGGGTGGGGAGAGCTCAACAATACTATCAAGCTAAGATAACCAAGTTTTACAACCCATCTCCATGTTATGCCACACAAAAATGCCTATCCCTAGTCTTCACCAAGTTCAGTAGAACCATGCATAGAAATGAAAATGTTTATAAAGCTAGCAAGGTCAGAAAGCTAATGTAATAACTAATAAGTAAATAGTCCTAAATCTTTTATGCAACATCCACACATTTGAAGCAACAAACACTGAATTGATAACTAAGACTTGAGAAATAATAGAGTAGATGCCAACAATTTCTACCTTGAAAATGTTTCCTCCATAAGGAGCTGCTCTATGAGGCTCTTTCTATTCCTCCTCTCTACAGTTTTCTGAGCCTCCCTATTACACGTCTGCATTCCAGACGAAGTTGCACCCTTGAAAATCAACAAACAGTGCGTAAAAAATTCAGTTAATAAGGTAGAATAACAAGGTCCTGCTAGTACTGATACTTCAACGTGATAAGAAGAGATTAGAAGAAACGTGCACTTAACCATCAGTCATAATGACCCAGGGATAACCATCTGGCATAATATTATAACTGGGAACTGTATCAGAATGTTTGTTAGTAATGCCCAAAGAACCAAACTATTCTACCAATGAGTGAACTGTATGATGAGAATCAACAAATAAAAAACAGGTGGACCGTAAAAAATAACCCAGAGAAACAGCAAGATAAAGGTGTTCAAAGATGAGCTTCATTTCTTGGTTTTAGCGTTCACAATTTTATGTTCTTTCTTTGTCTGTCTCGGTGGAAGCAAATAATGAAAGAAAAATGTACCAAAGTGAATTTGTATATACTTCCTACTAAAACAATCAAGATCAAGTCACATAGATTAAAAGAATAGGGAGAAGAAATAGACAGTGTATCTAAGAGTGGAGATATGGGCCTTAACCAATTATGATAGCCACGTAGATTAAAAGGTAAAACTTATAGAAAAATAACCTGTGATAACAACATTAAAGCTAAATGTCCACAAGAAAGGGAGCCATAAAAATAAATATCACTCTGCTTCTATATAATGATAGTTTGGAAACACTCTGACCAAATATATATACTAAACTCATCAATAAAGTAGGGTAGCATAATTTAAGAGAAGGGAATAATCCATATAACATGGTAAACAAAGATCTTGGCCATGTAAATCGGGATGAATGGATTATATTACAATTAATACAATATTATTGAAACGTCTCTGATTACAATTAAGGACAGGGTAACTTGTGGCCTACCTTATTAAATCCATCGACCCCATCAGGAAGAATATATTCATCTGCTTCATTATGAATATCATCTGCTGCCCAAAGAGATTATTTATTTGATCAATACAGGGGACATATTTCATTGCTATTAAAAATTGGCATCAAGATATGGTAATGCAGAAAACATTAGATTCAAAATATTACTCTCATAAAATACTACTGAATAGTCTTTCAGAAAAGATGGAAGATTCAGGACTTACATTAAACTATAGTACTATACTGCCTCTTCAAATAGTAAGATATAACATAATTAGCATGTGAAAAGTAAATTAATCAAGTGATGTTATAACACTACGAGCATTAAATATGAGGTTCATGGCTATTATGAAGTTTACTAAGAAACTTAGTAAGCTAAAGAAGAAATGCAACATAACAATAAATCAAGAGAGCAAAATTATTTCAAGTTGTCCTCATTTCTTCAAATAACTAAAAATTAATATAATCTCAATAAAATAAGGCAACTCTCCCAAGTAAGCATCTTAAAAAAACCAATAGATTCCCAGAAGCCCCAGTTGATGAGACACGGTTATCTTAATGTGGCAGTATAAAAGTAAGTGGTTAATTTACATTACAATGTTAAAGATGTTAATATCCACTGATGTAAGTGAACCAACTCTAGGCACTAAAGAAATAGTTACTATTACAGGGAGTAAGTGGCAAAGCACTCAATATTCTAATGTTATGGTATACTGTTGAATAGGAGGAAACCACATATTCAATCCCTGTGCTGTAGTTGCTCCATCAATGTTTCTTTAAAATACCATCTAGTCCTTGAACAATACTTAACTTATTGCATGTTCTGCTAAGTTCATACAAATTCACTACCATTTGTCTGATGGGAAATCATAGTCGGTGGGAAATTCATTATTGTTCACTATAAACCTTAATGTGTAAAACATACAGAGAGAAAATAAAAATCAAACCTTTATCTGAATAAAGATTACGAAATCACCACAAAAGTTACAAAATCACATGGGCATCGCACTAATAAGCCAACCAGAAAACACAAGAAATGGATCCATCAAAGCAGGATCCAATAATACTTCCAATTAGTGCATATAAACAGTCAGGCAAGGAAAAGCAATTTTTTTTAAATCGCATATGCAAAAATAGGGCAGAGGGATACCTAATTTCCGAAAATAAAAAATAACTCACCCAAGGAAGCTTCGCTATCAGAAGACGAGAAGGAAGACGAAGACTCCGACGAAGACTCGTCAAGATTCAACACCGACGACAAAACTTTGGTAGCGCCGGAAATGAGACGGGTAGCCGGAGCAACCACTCTACCCAACCAATTAGGGCTTTCAGAAGGAGGAGGAGAAGGAGGAGATACAGGCACCGGGCGATCGTATGGAGTTCTAGAAAGTACGGTACGCCTTCTCTTGGGCATCTTCCCTCCGGAACGCAGGTCAGCTGTTCCACGTGGCATTGCAAAGTCGCGAACTTGAGGATTTGAGCGGGAAAGAGGAAGAGCGGAAGAGGGTGATTCAGAGAGAGATATCTTCTCTTTCTAGGTTTCAAGACTTCGAACAACCAACGAGGTTTTCAAGCCAGTTCGCAGTTAAAACCCCCCTTTTTTATTTATTTTTTTTATTTTCATTCGAACGGCCAAAACTGAAAAACGATAACAATTAACAACCGTATAAATTTATTCTGATTTAATTCAAACTATATTCTCACAACATTGTTAAAATATATATAAGATGTTTATTATAAAATATTATTTTGGATTATAATGCAATATTTAGTTTTGATTTCAAATTATACCAATTATTTTATAGATAACGGTCTTATATTATGTTTTAGATTACCATTCATATTATTTTATAGATTATTATGATATTTAAATATATATTATATGAATAACTATCCAATAAAAATAATATATTTAAATAAATGAAATTAAAATTAAAACTGATATTAGAATTCTAGTTACCCAAATATTTACATTTAAATTATAATTTAACTTTTATATTTAAAAAATTATAAATTAAAATTCAACTATTTATTTGACACAGACAAATATGATTACATAAGTATTGATTCTTATTAAGAAAAAATCAATTTGTTTAATAAATTAATTTTAATTTTTTTTTTAAAATATCAGTTTTACCTATTATTTTGAATATATATATATATATATATCCAAAATGTTAATTTGTGTTATAAATATAAAATAATAAAATATTTTTGTTTAAAAAATATATAAATAAATATTAAAATTATAATTCAGAGTTAATAAAATTAATAATAATTCTAATTTTTAATATTATATGGTCTACTAAATCTAAAATTAAAATTAAACTCCTAATTTTAATTTTATCTAATACACCTTTAAGTAACTTAATGTCAATAATTCATAAATTTGAGAATTCTTACTTAAAATGTTTAAGTTATTTGTGATTAAATAAATATAAACTACTAAATTAAATTTAAGTAACAATTAATATCTAAATTATTTAAAATTTATCATTTAAAACACTTTTTTTTTTAAATGAGATCACATAGGTTCGTTAATTCAATAAATATATATAATAAATATAAAACACCTATTAAAAAAATGTAACGGTAACAATAAGCTTACAAAAACTCAAGATCTCATTAATTTTTTTTTCTAAATTTTTTATTACTTTTTATTTATGGTAAATCATTCAATTTATTAATTAAAAATATTAAAATACATCTATTTTAATTTACCAATTAAAAACTTAAATAACATAATTTTTCATTAAACCAAATTAAAACAAAAAAAATCCTAAATAACCCAAACATGAAACATCAAACAAGCTCTAATAAAAGACAAAAAGTGCTGCTGAATTTAAAATGAGCTTAAAAAACCCACTGAACATATATATTCAAATTTCAAATCTTGCATCTCTCATTCATCACCTTTAAAAATAACTTAAGGGTTCGTACTTTTAGTCCTTTTAAAAGTATAACAAATGGACAAAAGAAGAGTCATCTTCTTAAAATAATGTGCATGAAATTTAATTATTTATTTATTTTTACCAACACCCAATAATCAATTTAAGACTTTTTTAATTTTATTTTAAATCAAATGTTAGGGATCAGTACATGAGCAAGATGACAAAACTATGGGAAGTTTGGCCATAAAAATAGACATCCACTCTAAGCTCCTTACCTAATATCCAAATATGTAAAACCATCTCAAAATCAAAGCCAAGCAATTTACTGTATTCTAGGAGGTCCTAGATCAAATCAAGAAGGGATTTAGGGTATTAATATTAGCATCTAAAAGGATTAATGGATTGATTCCCTTCTCTGAGAACCCCTAGTCTCAACTTCTCACCATTCTTATAACAAGACAGTGCCTGCAAAATCTACATACATCTATCACAAGATGTAAACATTAATAAAGAGTTATTTAAATCTGGATTTACACTACAATCAGATCCCTGATCCACAGAGCTTCCAAATATAATCTCAACCTAGATCCAAATGTGATGAAAAATGAAACCACTAAAAAGACCAGCACATGAAGCACAAGAGATAGAGGATCAAATTGAACCGTGTAAAGATAAATTAATAGCAGACTTAATAAACAACAGCAAAACATTTTAACATATTGAACAAACTAGTCTGTATTTTTCTAAGTTATACTTCAACAACAAATAGAAAAGAACATCCTCACTCAAGGTGCGTAGTAAAAAGTAAAACTGAAACCATTGAATACATACATGACCCATATATGATTAAAGACCAACTTTGATGCAACCACATAAAATAATTAAACAAGGCTGCAGCTCAAAAATGATATGCCTCCAGTCAACAACGATAGGATACAAGCCCAACCGGAGTCCACCTCAACTGCACCAAAACGCCCTGATATGTTTAGGGTTAAAATTAGGTTAAGGGTTGAAGCTCCAAAACATGTTGACAATTAGGGAAAGTGTTTGTATTTTAACCATCTAACTAAACATGTATATATATAGACAAAAGTCCAACCCTACACTATAACAATAACATCAATTCATCGTGGCATTTGTTGATCGAATGTATCGGGAGAATAAATCGATGATGCAGAAAGCCCTCATCGAGATGTTAAGGGAACTATCGGGCGTTGTGAGGAACCTGAGGAACCGTAGGCTTCAAAAGACAATTACAAAGAGCGTTTTTAATCATGACTTGGGGATGATGTAACTTTTGAATCCATTGAGAGAAGTATCGAGAAAAAGAAGAAAACCAGGAAATCACAACATCAAAGAGAAATGTTCAAGCTGAACAACAATGTAAACTGTTCTTTGTGTTTCTTTGTTTCTTGCCTTGTGGCCTAAGTTTTTCAGTTTATTTTTGTTAATGATTGTAACTTATGGTTACTTTAGTTATAACTTGGACTCATTTGGTTTGTTCTCCTACCTAGGTATTGTGTACTCCACAATACCAAGGAACAATGAAAAAACGTGTCACTTTAAAAAAAAAAATCAATTCATCGTGGCCTGGAAGGATGGTTGAGTTGTTTAATGAATAATGTTGAGGTCATGTGCCTTTATTCCAGATGTAAGGGGATCGTCGGGAGTTGTGAGAAAACATAGATTTCAAAAGACAATCACAAAGAACATTTTAATCATGACTTGGAGGATGATGAGACTTTTGAAGCCATTACGAGAAGTATCAAGAAAAAAAAGAATAAACCAGGAAATCACAACTTCAGAAATCACAACTTCAAAAAGAAATGTTAAGGCTGAACAACGTTGAGTCAGATGTGGTCGCGTCCATAACATCAATCACATTTTCTTTTTGATTCGTTGTGTTTCTTTGTTTCTTGTCTTGTGGCCTTAGTTTTTGAGTTTATTTTTGTTAATGGTTGTAATTTATGACTCCTTTATCATAACTTGGACTTATTTGGTTTGTTCTCCACTCTAGGTGTTGTAGAGTCCACAACACCGAGAACATGAAAAAGCGTCTTCACTTTTTCAAAAAAATCAATTCATCGTGGCATGGAATGATGGTTGAGATGTTTAATGAATAATGTTCGCGTGGCATGGCGTGATGGTTGAGTTGTTAATGAATAATGTTGAGGCCACAAGTGTCTCTATTCCAGACTTGGTATTCATATTGTTCTATTATTAAAAATTGTCTTTGAGGCAACTCTATTAATAAAAAATTAAACATTTCAAAAGAAATATCACAAACAGGATGCAAACAATAAAACTATGATAGTCTACAAAAATATACCTCAAATTTTCAGCATTTGAGGCTCTACTTGTCTGAATGACCACGCTTTGCTCTGCGCCGTGCATGGCTTGCATGACTTTTTCCACCTACTTTCTTTGTCTTTTTGCTGCATCCGTGTTGTACATATTAAACATTAATTGATATTATTAATAAACTTTGTTCTTCCATAAATTATGACTACCGGAGAGGACAACTTTCAGACGAAAGAGACTAACCAAAGAACTGCAGAACAAACTCTCAACAGGATTATGATAGGTAAGGCCAACAGAGCTGAGGCCTGAAATATTTAGTAGAGACAGTAAATAACATAAGGCAAATTCAAGGCCTTGTATGATCTAGGGCTATTTTAATAACCAAGTGGTTATTACCTTGTTTGTAGGTTGAAAATCAGATTTCAGGGTAAAAAAACATTAAGGGTATAAATATATAATTATTTTGAAAAAATGAATAGAGGATATTTTGAGTGATGAGTATACTGTTGATTGGATAGTGGGTTGTTTGAAATTAATCTCAAATAACCCACATCAAACAAGGCCCAAGAGACTAAAGAAATATCTATGTGCAATCAGAAAATACATACAGCAAACCAGACAAACTCCTTTGTGGCAAGTGAACTTGTCAGCTCATGCTCCTGCAGTTTTTCTTGAACTATGGTTTGTACCTTGTAACATGCAACAAAGTCAGATAATAAAACATGTACAAAAGGAAGGGAAATCATTGAAGAAGAAAGAAATGAGGGGATAGACACAAATTTTGCATAAATTCACTAGGCATCCATGAAATCATATTTTCACATATAATTGCAATCCTATTTTGAAGGTTATAGGAAGCACTTCACCCCAACTTGTCCATCACTGATGCACCAATAGTTCCATTATCTAAGCACTGACTAGAGTAGCACTCCAAACTAGTTCGCTTAAGATCCAAGTTTGGATATTTGTGCCATACAAAGGAAATACAAGAGAAATCAGAACATTCACTTTTAGGCTATTTTTGGTTTGGCTGGAATTGGAACTGGGGGTTCAGTTCTATATTCTGTTTGTTTGATGACTTAAAATAAGAAACTAGAATTGCAATTATATGATTTCTTCAAACATTAAAAACTGAATTAAATTAAATTCCAATTCTTATAAAATTAAAATTAAAAATCTAAATCTAATTCAATATCAATCATCAAAACATAGCATTGCATTTTCTGATATATGTACTTAACATATTGCATAGTCCAAAAAACAGAATAATGTTTCATGAAATCAGCCTTCAATATCGATGAGGCGTTAATGATAAGAATGATGAAGCTGAAGCAATATAAGCGTAAAGAATATTACTAAAAACTGACATACCTGCTGATGATAGATAGAGGCGGATTTAAGAAGCCCTTCATAAGATTGAATTGCTTTCTCTGTGTATGGCTTTAAAGAACCCCGTACTTTCTCAACATGAGGCTTTGCCACAGTAGCTACTTGTTCAATGTATGGCTTGCTAAACTTCTTCACTTCCTGTAACCGCATGTTCATTTAAGGATGCATGTGAACTTAAAAATGTAGACAAGCAAGAAGTTCAAGCCTGGGAAATATACCTTATAGTAAGGATCTACAATTTCTTGTGCTTTGATAATATGAGGAGTCAGAGTAATCTTGGTTATTTCATAGATCTCGTCGGTTTTGGCGTTTAGTGAATGCAAATGCGGTTTGATAGACTCCACAAAAACTATACATTGTTCCTTTGCAACTGGTATCCATTGCTTCACGTCATAAAGATCAGAAAGAAAATTAAAAACCCAACACAAAAGAAATATACAGTTGTATTGTTTTTTTTGGGAAAATATACAGTTGTATTGTTGTTATACATTACTTTTCATGTTGATCATGATTCGGAAATATCTACATTTGTTATGTCTTCCAAAAATCACAATGATCTATAAAATCTGGTAATGATCTTAAAAATAATTTGATCATGAGCCAGAAGAAAAAAATGAAAGATAAAAATCTCTACACCAATGAAGCAAAAAATCAATATAATTTGGATCATGATGTAGAAAATAATGTGTATATCAAATGAAGTAACAAAAATGACACTATAATTTAGATCATGGTACAAAAATAATTTGGATTATAATCCCAAAAAAAAATCTTATATTGGGATCATGTCTGTGATTAAACAGGAAGCTAGCATGACCCTCCACAAATAAATAGACTTTTCTAGACTCAAAACGATTAAACACCACGGATGCTGAAAAGGATGATCATAAATTCAGACTACTCCTCCAAAAGTGGAAAGAATGATAAATCAATGTTAAATTACTCACTGTTCTAATTGTTTCGATATGAGGTTTCGTCCACTTAAGAGCTTGTGATTTCTTCTCAGCTGCCTGGAACAGGTTCAAGTGACATTATGAGAGTTTCAAATACATTAAATTTTCTACGATTGCAGATGGAAAGTTGGAAACAAGTAAAAAATATAAACCTTATCTAGGGTGTTTCGTAGAACAGGTTTCCCATGTTGTTGCCAATGTTTCTCAACCAATGCCTGCATATTACTTGCACTCATAAGAACTTCAAAGCATCATTAGAATGAAAAACTTTTCACAATCTTACCTGATAATGGATAAGGTGAGCCTCAATCCAAGGAGGAAGCCAAGCCCCATGAACCTAATCACACATCAGGTATAAGTGACACAAAATTGGAAAAAGATCCTATGCTGAAATGACCATCCAACTCTATATCAAGATAAAGATTGTAAAGACATAAACTAGGGAGAGCAGCAAAATTTCAGTTCCCAAGACCTAATGTAAAAGGCTAGCAATGGAAATGGCAACAAAATACACCACAATAACATAGTTCCAAAAATGTCATAACTGAGGGAGTGAGGGGTGAAAGATTAGTTGGTGCCTGACTACATACAATGTGCATTCATAGAAATAAAGATGTGCCAAACAAAGATTATGTTCAGTTATTTAGGTCAAGGAGATTTATACGAACGCCTGTTTAGATTTACATTAAATTCTAGAAAATTATAACAGGTCACTTGTTATTAACGTGGAAAACAGTTATGTTAAAGGTGGGTACAAAAGTTTTTCTGCATTTAGAAAATTAATTCAATTAATTGAATAAACGTGCATTTGTATCTTCTTCTTTGACTACAGGAGTAAATATAAAGATCACAATGGTAAATCAGGATAAAAGTATTGAAACTAATAAACCCCAAAGGGACTCATAAAATAATGGGCCCCTTTGGTATTTATTTTTCATTTAATCTATTTCAGCTCAAATTTCGTTTTTTCATCCAACTTAAAACACAACTACACTTCTTTCATTTTTTACAAAACAGAAATATATATGTTTCTCAAAACTTTGGTATCATGATCCAGCTCCAAAATCATTTTCCAATTTGCCAAATGAAGTAAACATAACTACTTGTTTTTACAAAACAAAAAACAACAAATTTGTGGATTTCTCATTGGAATTGGGATACAAGAAAAAAAAATATAAAAAACCTAGTTTTCTTTTTTATTTTGGCGAAAACAAAAATAGAAATGGACAACACATGAACTTGTAAAAACAAAAGGACTACCTCCAGAAGCGCTTTGGTCCTTGATGTGGCTTCAGATTTAGCATTTATCAGTTCTTCCTGAAACAAGCATGCAGGGTCAATGTGATGATCAGAACAAAGTCTACAGTGACATTAGGTTCATCTGAAGTAATGGAATTCTAGAGACTCTTGAGGTACAAATCTCCACAATACCTCAGCATGTCTAAGTGCTCTTTCAGTTTTGTGAAATTGCACTTTCTGTTTCTCAATAGTTTCTTGAAGCTGCAATTGTATAATCGAGAATCAAAATTTATAGCATACAAGAGGAAAACGTACAATATAAGTTGCATCAGGAAACAGATGAGTATGCGAGAAACTAATATAGGATACAAGTTCCAAAATCTGGGAGGAGATTTATTCTC
Organism: Impatiens glandulifera; assembly: GCF_907164915.1. Taxonomy (NCBI): domain Eukaryota; kingdom Viridiplantae; phylum Streptophyta; class Magnoliopsida; order Ericales; family Balsaminaceae; genus Impatiens; species Impatiens glandulifera. Next base: position 2,584,486 of record NC_061864.1, read on the forward strand.
ACTGAAACCATCTTCAAACAAATCCTTTCACAACTTACTCACTTATTGGAAAAATTAAGTAAAATGCTGTTTTGCAAAAGCATTAGTACATACAAACACAAAAAATTAATTGACATATGTTAGGCCTTTTGGAAGAGTGATTGACCCAGAAAGGCAAGTGAAAACACACAATGCTTTAGTATAATAGTAAAGAAGTTCAAATTACAGATAGGAAACTCTGCCAAGTGAATAACTAGTTATCTTAATAACTCATTCTTATTTAAGTTTCCAAATTTATTTTTATTGGCAAAGAACTTGCATATAAGGAATAAGACACAGGATCATGTAATTCAAAATAAAAAATAGAACCTATTAGAATGAAAAAGCACGAAAGGTAGATTAATGAACTATGGCTTCATAAAGATTTCATTTCCTTTATTTGACCATCTGTTAAATGGCCACACCTGGTAGAGCATAGAAAAAGTCATGAAATATTGTTTTTATTTATCCATAGCATATGTGTAACTAAAGAAGTGGTAACATCATTGTAACATGCTAAAAGGAAGAAATCGAAAAATAAAACATAGAACCTCTAGAATCTGGAAATAGTATGAGCTTACACTCTCAAGTTTTGAATTTAATTCTAGAATTTTGGTCTTGATTTCCTCATTTTGGGAATTAAGAGCTTCTGCTTCCTTGTCTTTTGCTTCAATTTTCTTCTTAAGATGATCAACCTATAGAAGATGTAAGATATGAAAATATAAACCAGATTAAAATATTAAAAAAAAAGCACTTCTTTATCAGAAAATGGAGTTTTCTGCCTAACTGACCTGTTTCTCTAGTTCATCAGCACGGGTATAGACCTGTCCCAATTTCTCGTCAGCATCTAACATTCCCTTCTCCTGAGAAATCACGTCTAACAATTGTCAACAGAGAATGGAAATATTAAGAAATTCAAAATTGTAGGTAAATCAATTTCTGTCCCTCACCTTGAGGGATGCAATCTCGCTTTGCAACAGAGCAATTGTATCCAAATTTTCATGAATGATCTTCTCCTTCTCTCCTATTACATCATCCTTGCTTCTCAATTCGTGAGTTTTCTCCTCTACAAGAGGTTCTACAAAAAATAATTAGGAGAAGAGGTTAATAGTCGATATTTGCTACAGAAGTAAGGATGCAAATATCAATGGATTCATGCAAATAATAACATAATAAATTTAAAATATTATAGCATAAATGTATAAAGAGTGAAACTTTTCCATGTGATATATCAGTTGGATAGACAGATGTATCTTTTAGTTTATTTGACTCTAAAAGTGGCATTGAGGGAGAACACTAGTTCCAGGCTTCCAGCTATATAGTAACAGATAAACATAGTCTTCTAATTGATACCCCTAGGAGGAACTCTTTTACATGGTCTGGTTAGCTTTTATCAATAGATGAAGACAAATCAGAATCCCAGATTTTAGGGCATTATTTCAACATGCAGAATCCCAAAATTCATATCTGTTTATTCGGGACAAAGTAAGTGGGTTACTTGATTCATCTCACGTGTTTGGCATCAAATGGAAAGAAAATTAGTCTTCTCCTCTTTTAAGGACATATATTGTTTCTACCAAATCCATGAATCTCTTTTAGGATTAAAATAGGAATTTTTCTTCTTACAGTCCTGTTTCTCCTCTAATTGAGTAATTCACAATAGATGATGTGGGTGAGAATGACATGAGTAGTTAGTTCAACATCCTTTTTAACAGCAAGCAATATAGAAGTGATCAGTAATGCAAATTAGGGTAAAGAAAGAAACATAAGGGGTTGAAAAGAATCATGTGAACTGACCAAGTTCACGAATCTTAGAGTTAAGGTTGTCGAGTTCGATCCTGAGAGACGCATCATCGGAAGCAACAGATCCCAAATCCTCAACTTGGATCTGCTGCTCATCAGCCAGTACGAAGACGGCTGTGAAGATTATTAGGGCAAGGAAGACAAATAGCTTGCCGGAGAAGCTCGAAGACGACGCCATCTTTCTCTTGGCCGAACGAACCCAGGACACAACTACAAGTCTGTCTAGAAAGAGAAAACCAGCAGCGGGAATTTATGGTGAAGATTTTCCATAAATTTGAGTTCCACGCGGAATTTCCAGGTTCAGCCTCGTGTTCTTTTCTCAAGTCAAAACACTTACAACCGTACTAATCTTCGGCCCCTTTGATTTTCCTTTTTCCTTTTTTTCATTTGTAAGTTTGGTGTTTTTCTTTTATGTTCTTTCTCTCTTATTTATTATTATTATTATCATTTTAATAAATTTTAATAAGACCTGATTTGATCTTTAGATATTTATCCTAATTATTTAATTAATCAAAATGTATTATTTGTTTATTATTGTTTTTAAATTAATTTTACATTTAATTATATATAAATAATAATAATATATTACTGATATTCTATAAATTCTTTTTATTATAAATAAAATTTATAAATTTTTAACTAAAGATTTTGAACGACTTATTAACATCTTACATAATATAATTTCAATAATTAGTGTTATGTAATAGTTTAAATATAATGAAAATATTTTTAAGTAAAAAACACCATTCGTCCCAAACAAGGCATAATCCATTGTCATCGTTAATACCGAGGTATTATTGTAAATTTAAGGGCCCTAAATTTAATGTTTGTTGTACTTAATTTTTTTTTTCAAATAACTTAAACTATATAAATATTATTTCACTCAATTTTATATATTTATATTAATTAAAATATTAAATTATACTTTATTTTAAAATATTATTTCTTGTTTTATTTATATATATTAATACATTTTAAATTTTTTAAACAAAAAATTTATTATCTTGAACTCAAAATATCACTCCTCATTATTTTTCTTTTTTTTTTCATAATATTCAAATAATGAACCACCCAATTTAAATATAAATTAATAATTTGTATTTTTTTCATGAATTATTGTTCAACAAACTTTATAATTGTTATGTTTCTTTTTAAATTGAATAAAATAAATTTTTATAATTTATTTGAATTATAATTCAGAATAAATTTATAACAAATAAAAACTAATAATATTATATTTAATAATTTCAATAAAAACTATACATTTATTTGTTAGATGATAGAAAAAATCACATCAAATTGATAAAAGGCTACACAAATTCAGAAAATGAAAAGCGACAATTTAGAGAATAACACTTTGAGGGATATGTCCATTTAAAGTTATCTGAATATAGCTTAAAGTTAAGTTTAGATTATAAATTAGCAATAATATATGTTTAATTAAGTTGTTTTTCAGAATATTATATCATTTAAAATATCAATATTTTGACAAATAAATTTATGAAGATATTTTATTAAACAACTTCACTACAATCCATTTAATTGTAGCTAATAACAGACCCCAACTAAGTTTCAGTCTCCAACTAACATGTTTTAATAATTGGTTGGGTTTGGTGGGAGTTGGATCATCATGTGTAACCACTAATAACCACAAACATATTTTATAGTCAAATTTATTGCTATTTTTCTGGCCAATACTCCCCCTACCTTTGCAAGTTTGTTTTAATAATTTACTTATATTTTTGCTCAAATTTATTAATCAGTTGCTCTTTTTACACAATACTATCTCTAGCCATGTAAGTTTGCTGTAATAATTAATGGTTATTTAAGACATCTGCAAGTATAGGAACAACAAGATGTAAGTATGAAATCTTGAATTTAATACATATTTTTTTATTATTTTTTTAAAATGATCTGAACTTTTAGAATTTATAAAAATACCAAACATTCATTCATCAAATTGAGTTAAGTTTAGTGATTGAATTTAAGTTGAGTCGAAATATTAAGCAATTAATCACATTAATAAGATGATTTGCTTAGCTTGAGAGTTTCATAATAAACAAATATGAGATTAATAGATTAACTTTCAATATATAAGCCTCCAAATTCTTAAATGATTTTCTAATTGGAAATGTATCAAAAAAGAATCTTACTTTGTGAATTTTCAAAACTTATCATTAAACAAAGTCAATAAAGAGGTTAAGTAATATCTTTTTGACTGATTTGACATAAAATAACCAAATATATGGGCCATGCAAAGAAATATATGTATATGATATATCAACATATATATCATAATTCCTATGTGTACCATAAAAAAAATTTGTTCTAAAATTTGTGTTTAGTATTATTTTTTAAGTTTAATTTTAAGTGGTTCTAACTTCTATATATGATATACTTATATATATTTCTAAACCAAATGTGTCCAGATAAAAAAAATGGAGTTGATAATATGTAGGGATAAAAAAAAATGGAGTTGATAATATGTAGGGCGACCATATTTTATTGATACTTATATATACGTATTTTATTTTTATTTGTTGTGACTTTTTATTTTCTTTAATTATTATACTCATACTACAATAATAATTTTTCAGTATATGTCAACAACTTTTTAAAATAAAAGTTAGAAGTACAATATTAAATAGTTATGTGAGTGAATAATTAGTTGGCATTTCAAAACGTTCTGTTTAGAAATTAATGTTTTTTAAACAATTCAAGGGTAGATAAATTCACAGAATAACCGATTAATCCGTTAAAACGATGATAAACCACATTCAAATAACTCTTAATTAGTTTAAACCATTATAAAACAGTTAATTTAATTTCAAAACCAAGACTAGATAGGGTGTATAAATAATAAAATGGTAGCCCTCATGTTTGGTTTGTCCTATATATATTTTTTTTTTAAAACATGGAACTAATGTCTTTAGGTTTTCATTAAATGGACATCCATTACAAGATTGAAAAGAGTGCTTAGAAAACACTCAATGTAAAGATTTAGAAACAAAATCTGATATTTACGCATCGCATCGATGAGTTCTTAATGCTCAAATTATTTTCTTTATAACTAATTATTCAATTGTACATTTATTTCTTGATGGGAGAGGATGAGTATGCTAAACAAAAATCTTCTAAACTTATAAAATCATTTGTAGATTCCTAAGAATACAACAAAAGAAAGGACCCTTGTAAACTGAAACTTTAATTAGGTGTTAATCAAATGAACCCACTTAACAAAGAGTTCAATCTAATCATGATACAAATTATTTTTTAGAATCAGTGTTTTAAGTAACATTATTTATAAGCAACCAGACCTTTTTCTTATTCATAATCTAAATTTTTAGACATTTTCTGCCTACTCACAAGTCACAATTTTCATCCGAACGTGTTCAATTTGATAGAAGAAATTAAACAGATCTAAATCTACAAAACAAAGAAAATCTTGTTCATATCTCTCATCAAAAGGCGCTATTTGATAATGTATGTTTAGCGAAGTCCGCGCCAATCCGCGCAAACATTCAAATAGCTATTTGATAATGTATGTAGCTATTTGATAATGTATGTTTAGCAGACTTCGCGCCAATCCGCGCGAACATTCAAATAACTGTGTTCAATTGGAACATTAAACGGGACTAAGGATTGGCGCGAACATTCAAATATCTGTGTTCAATTGGAACATTAAACGGGACTAAATTAGTCCTAATTACTATTCAGGACAAAAGAAAAGATCCAACAGACTTAGAAAGAATTGAATGTCAATACCATTTTTTGATTAAAACCCAATTTCAAGGATGATGAAACAAACATATTAAAGTAATAACCAATTAGGGCCAAATATTAAGATAGAAAGAATCCTTACAACAATCAATACCTTCAAACACTAAAAATGTCGTTCTTCAAGATTTAAAACCCTAAATATGAGAGAAATATAACAAGATTCGTTGAATCATCACAAACATACTACTACCATATTCATAAAACCCTAATCCCAGTCCCACAAATCCTTTATCTAGTTCAAATCATTCAAGATCCTTCCAATTTCAAAGGAAAGAAAAGCATCTAAACAAGCATACTGTACCTGCTGTACACTAAGCCACTCACAGTCCCACCTGCTCAACGAGACCTTCTTCGGCTTCTCAACCACCTTACCCAAAACCCTAGCCGAAAGTGTCTTCAGCCCTGCGTTTCGAACAGTCCTGTCATTATAACGATCAGCCGCCAGTTTCCCTAAATCGCAGATCGAACCTCTGACTTCAAATCCATAGTCATCGATCAGCTTCTCGATGTCCTTATCAACCCCGACTCCAACGAACATGTGATTTGGGTTTTTGAAGAATTCGATGAGGGAAAGGGGGATTGACGGGGCGTGAATCAGTTGAAAGATGAGACAACGATCGCCGACGCAGAGTTGAAGGGTGGCTGCCGGATTATCGTTATAACTACTGAAGTTAGGGCGCCACTCGATATCGAGGCCGACGATTAGTTTCTGATGGGGGCGGCGGTCGCGGTGGATGGTCTGTATTTCAGAGATCCAGGTGTCGACGAAGGATGGAGTGTGGGTAACTAAAGTGAGGATGGTGTATTCGAAGAACTTAACATCGTAGAGATTGTGAGTGGGGAAAGGCAATTCGTGATCGAAGATGGAGACTTCCATTGTTGATTCAATCAGAAGAGAGCGGAGGAGAGTACGAGGAAGTAGAGAAGGACTAGACACTTTATATTTACGAAAAGAATACGAAAAGTTTTATATTAATTTATTATTTAAATATATATTAGGGTTACGGGACGAAACATGATATTGGGTGGGCTTAAAAAAAATTAAAAAAAACTTAAAATAATAACGAGAAAATTTTGAAAAAAATAAATATATAAAAATAAAGTTTTATCATTTTTTTTTAATAATTAGATAAAAAAATAATGAATTATATTAATTTTTTTAAAAAAATTAAGAGTAATTTCATATTTATATCGTAAAAAAAAATATATATATATTTTTTTCCAGGTGGGCTTCAGCCCACTCGAGCTCCTATATAGATTCGTCCCGAGGGACTATCTATTTGGTTCAAATAATGTGTCATGTTTAATAGTTATTTATACAATTAAACGTTAAATTTTATTATTTATTATATTTAATAATTCAAAATTATATATATTAAATACAAATAAATTATTATTTTATATTACATGATTAGTTATTTATATTTTTTTAAAATATTAAATTTATTTTAAAATAATATATATATTAGGGCAGATTTTCGGCTCTCAATTCAAAATGTGCTCCTTTTATTCCTCCCACAAAAGAAGGGTTAAAATCGTAATTTATTTATTTATTTACGATTTTACCCTTCCCTCCTCAGGAACAAAGAAAACACGCTCAACTCAGAGTAAATGATTCCAATATCCTATATATATATAATAAAAAATTAAGACTTCTTTAAACTTAAGAACTAAAAATTGACAGTAATTTTTTAAAAATAAATAAAGAGATTTCTTATATAATTTATTTTTTAATTTTGTATTTTTGTTAATAATTTAAAAAATTAATAAAAAATACAATAAAGATAAAAAAATAGTGATTATTTTTTATAAGAAATGATTGAGAAGAGAAATTGGGAGAGAGAATGAATTGAGACAACTTGATTGGTCGAAAATTATTATAATTAATTAAAAATTTATAATATTTTTCGACATTTTAACTTAGAATAAAATTTTTAAATTTTAATTTCTTTAGGAATTGTTTATTAATATATATATTTTTTAATTTCTGTCCGGTTGAAACTCATTAAAATTAAAATATAATTATAAATTATGAAATAAATAAAATAAATATAACACACATTTATTAGGTAATAAATGCAAATTTAAATAAATTTGATATTTTTGTGAAATCAATGAATAAATTTGATATTTAACTCTAAAGGCATGGGTAATGAGGAATGGAAAAGAGAAATGAGATGTTTGGTTGGTGGTTTTGATTCAGGAAATTGATTGAAATTGATTTGATTTCAGGATACTCATGAATCATCCAATCCTCTCTAAATTGAAAGCAATGAGCGATACATTTTCTCTCCCATTATCACCACTCTCCTATTTTCTCTCTTATAATTATAATTATAATTATAATTATATTATACGTTATTTTATAATTAACATAATAATAAATTTTATTTATTTATAAATAAATAATTTCAATTATTTAAATAATATTAAGGAATTATTTAAAATAAAATTTTAGTAATAATTACAATAACTAATAATAATATAATTAATTTTAAATATTATATATTAATAATAAAATTAAAATAAATTAATTAAAATATAAAATATAAAACTAAAAATAAAATAACAATTTTATATAAAAAATATTAAAAAATTAAATATGAAATATTTTAATAAAAATTATTATTAAAAAAATTATGCCATGTTATAATACATTATTAAATAAAATATTATATTTAATTTAATGTATATAATAATTGAAAACTTTATCTTATATTATTTATATTTATTTAATAATTATTTATTTATAATTAATAAAAAATTAAAACATTCAACATTTTTTTTTGTTATAATTATTTTTATTTTGAAAAAATATAATTAATATGAAAAAGTATTATATGTTTATATTTTTATTAAATTATGTCACTTAAATATTTTATATATTTTAAATAATTATGTTATAAAAATAAAAATATTTTATATTTTTAATTTAATAAAATAAAATTAAAATTAATCATAATTTTAATAACAAAATTATATTTATAACTTTTCTCTTATAAATCCAAACATTATAAATGGGAATGTGAATGATTAAAACTCTTAACCAAACACTACACTTCTATCAATCATACCTATTTCTATTCCTTTCTTTAAGCAAGCACCCCTAAGTATTATAATAAAAATAATTTAATAATTTAAATATTTAATAATTAGTAGATGACTAATTATTTGAAAATAATTATACTAATAATATCAAATAAGGCAAAACATTTATTAGGTAACATCTTCTTCATCTTGAAGGAAATTGAAGAGACGAGCCTTCATTTTCGGTGGAACAGAATCAACTTCGATTGCTTTTGCATTTCCAGAATTCACAGGTTCATCCTGCTCCATCTCTCTAATCATCTTCTTTCTTTGAAATTCATCAAATACATGTTACATTTTCCTATATTGTTTGTTGAAATATGCATAGAAGAAACGATCGATCATCGATCAAGGAAATTAGATCTAATACCAGAGATCTTTTCTAATATATTTTTGCTTCAATTCTTAAAATCTCCAGCCGTGAAGAAAATTGAAGATACGAGCCTCCATTTTCGTTAGAACAGAATCAACAGATTGCTTCGCATCTCCAGAAATCACAGGTTCATCCTGCTCCCATCTTTCTAAAGCTCTTCTTTCTCTGAGCTTCATCAAATGCATTCATGTTTTCCGTGAGCTCTAGACATTCGCTCTGTTATTGTTACTTGAACTATGCATTGAGAAATGATCAATCAAGGAAAATAGATCTAATAGAACTACCAGTTTTTCCTATAGTAGAATTCCATCTATGACCTAGTTCTGTACAAATTATTTTGATTATTCGCTACTTAGAGCCACAGTATGGATAACAATGCTATAGCTACATTAGAATTTGGATTAAGAAACCGAATGTCCATTTTGCGTCCCTCGAATCATCTGCAAATCAGCTAACTGAACTACAGAATCATCAACCTTTTCTGCTTCTTGTCGATTTGGATTTCCATACTCTTGATCAGAAGACGCTCCCTCAAATGAAAAGATTTCTCTATCTGTCTGGTTTGAGGAGCAGATCGTTGGACTAGGGGTGGGAGGACAAGTAGAATTTGGGACAGTGTATGATGTCTCTGTTGCGTAATTTCCCTCTAGAGGGATCTGTGGTCCTCTGATGTTATCTATGCTGTGGATTGAATCCCTACCTCTGAATTCACTCTTTCTAAACGTGTGAGAAGAAAAGTCTTTCTTGTCAAACTGTCTTCCAAGCAGCATAATCTTGGACCAAAGAGAGCCTTCAACAGAGAGATGCTGCCTTCGCTCATATATGAAGAAAGCAGCATATACTACTAGAGCTAAAACTGAGGCAACTATCTCTATCAGAAACAGTCCCCAGAAACTATTAAGTCCTAAACTAGTTGAAGACATGTAAGTGCTCGAATCTGGACAACGAGTATCTGCCCCAAACCATTTCTTCTCCATCTCCACCATTTTATCTCCCTCGTTCACATTTAGAACCACTCTCGAAACATCTGGTACCATCGGTGAATCAATTGGGAATACCTGCAATTTTTAACATAACATTATACATCATTCCACAAAATTTTCTGAATCGTATAATCTTTTAGAGTTTTACGCACAAAGCCAAATCCATCAGACTTGTATACGGGTCCAACACTGGTATATTTGGAGCAATGTTTACGGAGGAAAAGCGTGCTGTAAGGGATTTCGTCAAAAGCAGCTGCGATGCCACCGTTTTTGCTTCCCTTTTTAAAAAGGTCATCAAGTTCTTCGGGTGATTCATAAGACCTAATCCTGGATTCATCAATATTCATTTTCTTTAAGAGTCCAATTACAAAAGAACGATTCTGATACCCAACATATTCCCCATTCTTTATAAGTTCATTGACTTCGTTAATTGTAGGTTGGAGTTGTTGCACAGTTAACATTGTAGTTAAGCTTGCTGTATAACTCTGCGTCAGGATAAGGACGACGAAGAACCATATGATCACTACTAACCTGGCCAAGTTGCTTACAACCTTCTCCTCTGCAGAAAATAAATTGGTTCAAATATGATTTCTAGATCATTTAGGATATGTTATGGTGGAATTGGATTTGAATTGAAACTGGGGTTAATTCCAAATTCATTGTTAGTTTCTTGAGTTAATTTAAGAATTTGGAGTTATAATTCTAAGTGGATTGAAAACCACTAGGGTAGCTCAACTGCAAGTGGCAAGCTCAAGTGACGAGTGTCTTTCCTAAAAGACCAAAGGTCAAGGGTTATATTCCCACTAAGTTGAAGCCTTTTTTTGGGAAAAAAGTTGAAGTCTTAAATTGAAGATGGTAGAGATAATAAAGAGGAATAGAAATTACTTTGTGCGAAAACCATGGTTGAGAAGGAAAACCAAAGTATTGTCCCAGCTTGATAAGAAGGAGGTCCCCTGAAATCTTCGTTTATCCGATGTTCAAGTACCCAAACCACAAAGCCGGAAAAGACAAATGAGCAGAAGCTTGTTAACCAAAGATCCCATGTAAGTGGCTTCAAGAACACCCATGCATTTTTTCCTTTATTATCCTTGATAGGTACAATCATGGAGACTCCACTTTCAGTGTAGGGAAGAGTAAAATCAACATATTTTGATCTGTTTGCTCTGATGGTTGTATCTCCCACAACAGCATCAAATTTCTGTTCATCAATCAATGGTAAAAAAAATCTTTTAGATTGGATCAATATTGGTTTGGTAATGGAATGAAATAAAGAGCATTTTAACCGTACCCCAATATATACTTGATACACAAGTTCGTCATAAGAGCCTGCCATCTCACCATCTGGAGTTTCAAAAGGAATATACTCGTAAGGAACAGCATAAGGTAGTTCTGCCACAACTGCATCAAAGACATCTATGCAGTATCCTTTGGTAGTCGTCACGTTAGATTCAGGATCTCTTACCACCTGTACAAATTCGCTAAAACCGTCCTTCACTGGAACTCCTATCCTCAACTTCCTCCCATTTGTAGGGATCACCCACCCCTTAGGAGCCACAACTCTATCCCCGGGCCATATTATTGAACCAAGATTATCCCTAGGGACCGTTTCTTTCTTCTCCGCATTCAATTCCCTTACAATCCCATCTCTCAAAGTCCAGAATCCTATTCTTTTTTCCCCATTCCCAATCACATTAACAATCTCGATTGCAGACGGATCCAACTGACCATTAGTGATGCTAAAGTTTCCGGCAAGTCCTATAAATTCAGTATGCAGAAGTGCTTGAAGTAACCACGGGCCTACTTGAGAAACTCCAAAAGCTTCTAGATCAGTTGAATTAACTGAAATGTTCGCCTTCACGAAATCATAGTTGACAACTCCGACTCTCTCTACAGCCATGGCTAGTGCAGTGACAGCATCGTATGCCCAAAGTCCAAAGATATCCAATTTGAACTTGCTCCTCCAATGATCCGTAAAATTTCGGAGCTGGTTTGTCATCGGAAAATAAGGCCTTACCCCTAGAACTCCCTCCATCGAATTAATAACCAAAGGATCAAGGGAATTAAGTTTGGCTGCGACGGAATTTGTCATTATCCAAACATACCCTTCACTCATCATACCAAGCTCTTTCACTTTGATGAATAGCCTGGAAGCTAAAGTCGGGTCCATGTGCAAGACGAAAACCCTAGTTTGCATGGTCTTCAACTTGTAAAGCTCGACGACGATCTGATCATCTGTAGCCAACGGGGGAATGACACTCCTGTAAGGAACACGAGCATCAATTTTTTCTAAGGCATCGACTAAATGCGGTATAATTCCTTCACCAAAGTTATTATCGATGTAGATGGGGACAACTTGTCTCCACCCAAAAGCCTTTATGATGGCAGTTATAGCCTGAACTTGAGACAAGTCATTCATTGCTGCACGAATGAAGTATTGGCTCCTGAGTGATGTTAAGGTTGGGCTTGTCGCAGTAAACGTGATCACGGGTACTTTAGCTTTGTCTCCAAGGTTAATTAAGAACTCGGCTTGCATGGATGTAATTGGCCCTATTATAGCTGCTACTTCATCGTTCTTCAATAGGTCTAGAGCTGCATTTTGTTTGTTGAGGGTGAAAAAATAGTTAGTAGGCAATCTGGTATGACCGTTGAGTTTAAGAGCAAACGGTCATGATTCGATTTCCACGTCTTAAGTTTTAAGTTAGATTGAGTGTGCTAATAATAAACTCCTACTTTTTAATAAATAAAAATGGACAGATGTATTTTAACTGTAATTTGTCCATAGATGGTTATCATATGGACTAAAGTCAGAATAAGTGGCTGATGGGTTTCATTTTGACGCGTATAATAAAACTTGTATAATAAAACTTGAATGACGTTCGCCACTATAACAGACACTATAACAGACAGTTGAATTTCTCCTTTGAGATTATTTATTAATAAAATATTATTATAATTAGGGGTGGGTAAAGGGATAAATCCAACCCATATTCAACCAAAATTAAATTTATGAAACTTATAATCCAAAATAATATGGGTTGGGTTAGATATGGTTAGTTAACCTAAATTTTTTTATTTTATTTTTTCATTTAATATGTATTTAAATCATTTAACACTTTTTTAACATGTTTTCAATATTTAACACATTTTTGACACGTTTAACACGTTTCTCATATTTTTAGCATGTTTAATCCGTTGTCACATTTTATCCCCTCTTCTAGCCTAGCGACAAAAAAAGGTGAATACTATCTATAAGTTCCTAGGCTCGAGCCCGCCAGACGGCAAGTTCTGTGCTTGGTTAAATGGTTAATGTGTTTGCGGGTTACATATTTAATCCGTTGTCCCATTTTTATTTTCCCCCCAAATTTTTTTTTCTCATGTTTTGACACGTTTAATACATTTTTTACACGTTTTTGACACATTTAACACGTTTTTGAAACGTTAAACATATTTTTCATGTTTTTAGCATTTTAACACGTTTAACACGTTTTTCATGATTTTGACACATTTAACACATTTGACACGTTTTGGCACGTTTAATACGTTTTGACACGTTTAACACATTTTTAACATGTTTAACACATTTTTCACGTTTTTAGTACGTTTTGACACGTTTAACACATTTTGACATGTTTTCCACATTTTTTACGTTTTTGGCACGTTTAACATGTTTTTGACACGTTTAACACGTTTTTCACATTATTGACACGTTTAATACGTTTTTCACATGTTTAACATGCCAAAACATGAAAAATGTGAAAAACGTGTCAAAAACTTGAAAAATGTGTTAAACGTGTCAAAAATGTGTTAAACGTGCCAAAAACGTGTTAAAACTTATCAAAACGTGTTAACATGCAAAAACATGTTAAACATGTCAAAAATATGTTAAACATGCAAAAACGTGTTAAAATGTTAAAAACATGTTAAAAGTGCCAAAAATGTGAAAAACATGTTAAACATACAAAAAATTGTTAAATGTGCTAAAAATGTGTTAAATGAATCAAAAAAGTGTTAAACGTGTCAAAAATGTAAAAAACGTGTTAAATGTGTAAACGCGTAAAAAATGTGTAAACGTGTCGAAAAAATGTTAAACATATTAAAAACGTGTTAGATGTGTGTTAAACGTGTTATACCTATAAAAAACGTGTTAAACGTATTATACCTATCAAAAACGTGAAAAACGTATTATTAGTGTGAAAACGTGTTAAACATGTCAAAAACATAAAAACGTGTTAAACATGTGAAAAACATGTTATGAGTGTGAAAACATGTTAAACATGTCAAATATATGTTAAACGTGCTAAAAATGTGTGAAAAATGTGTTAAACATGTCAAAATCGTATTCGACTTGAAATTACAAAATGATTAGTTTATATTGGATTAATCAGATAATTAAATTAAATTTATATAATTTTTATATAATTTAGGTAACCCTAGTCCAACCCAAATTAAACTAATAATAATCCACTCTATTATAAGATTTGATTTGAAATAGTGAATTTAATCCAAATATCTTAGGTTAACAAACAATTAAAATGATCATTGTTGAGAAAAGCAAGTATTTGAGAAATGATGAATTAATTAGGATATTGTATGTTTTTGTAAGAGGGAGGGAGAGAAAGAAAGAGAACCTGCGGCAGCAGCTGCAACGGTATCATTCTTGGAATCTCTGGTGTGAAGAGTTAGTCTAGTTATGTAGTTAGGATGAGAAGCGTAGAAATCAGAGATAGCCATGGAAATACATGTAAACCCCATCTGGGCAATCCCAGAATCCATGTCAAGAACCACGCCTATGCTAACATTTTGCTGCGCCATTATCATTGTGAATGTTGTTGAGATCAAAATTATTAGGGTTACTATATCATTGCATATTGATGATGATGACTTCTCAACCCCACTCCCAATCATCATCACCTACCTTACCTGCTTCAATGTTCAACGAACCTCTCTCTCTTCACTTGCTTGTTTAATTCTGAAATCTAACGCCCACTTCTTTATTTATAGAACGGACTGTAGTTTTTTTGTTTTATATATATAAACTCCGATTGTATCATATTATTGATGATCAATTTGATATTTTTTTTCTCATATAATAAATACTTATTCTTATTATATATATAGTCTGTAGAGTATGGATAGGATAAGTTCAATTATTTGGATAAAATCTTCGTTATATCAAAATTCTGACTATACATTCGGAGAATCAAATATTTTTAGATTCGGAAATAGTCAGTATATATGACATTATTTTTTCTACAATTTTATGCTTGAAGCTTGTTATGACTTTTAATAAAGACATAAATTTGATCATGTCATACATGAGATCATGTGTACAAATTAACAAGGAGAAGAATGAGATGAGTTGATTGATGGAGATATTGAGTATCATGAAATGGTCTTACATGATATGATAGAAGTAAGCTTGGAATAATATTGCGTGTTACAAAATTAAAATAAGTTAGCCATGTGGAAAGGGTAGATTTCTTGAGTAAAACTTTTATTTATTAAGAATTCTTGTTAGTTAGCCTGTTTATGTTCCAAAATCAATTGTAAAGTTAGCACTACTAATACAATGGCCTCCCCCCTTGTGAATTGGAAGAAACAAGAAAAGTATTCAGAAAGATGACCTTAACATTTGTGACATATTAACTTAATTGTTGATATATAGGTCATGTGGTTTGAAAAAAATGAACTATAATTTGGTACCTACAAAGGAACATCAAGATTCTTAATCTGTTTTAATTAAAATTTCTATAGTTTCTAGAAGTATTATTTTATGAGGATAAATGTCAAATTTAGTATCTTCAAGTTTTGTCAAATTTATCTTTATTTATTTATATTTAGAATCTCTAAACTAAGTTACTTATTTAACATATTTTTTTTATTATATTTTTAATTTAATTACCTTTCTTTCATCTTTCAATTGATATTCCATTCAGCGTCGGCTCAATCTCAAACCAATTAAGCGAAAGCGACCGATTGTTCTTCTTCGTCGACTTTTTTTTGTCGACGGTTCTTCTTCATCGTTTGCGATCTTCCGCGACCAATCAGATATGTTTATATATTTCTTAAAGGTATGTGTCATCTTTAAGCATCTATTTCCTTGTTCTACAAAATGAAGTTCTTTCATTGACTTTTACAAGTCGTTCTAATACATTATTCCCCT
The DNA here is from genome assembly GCF_907164915.1 of Impatiens glandulifera. Classification (NCBI taxonomy): domain Eukaryota; kingdom Viridiplantae; phylum Streptophyta; class Magnoliopsida; order Ericales; family Balsaminaceae; genus Impatiens; species Impatiens glandulifera. The sequence continues at coordinate 2,600,693 of NC_061864.1, forward strand.
TTAAGGTGTAGACGATTTGATCACAACTATATATCATGACCATGTGTAAAAGTCAACAAAATAGAACTTCACTTTGTAGAACAACAAAATAGATGCTTAAAGATGACACATACCTGTAAGAAATATATAGGCAGATCTGATTGGTCGCCAAAAAAAAATAGTCGACGAAGAAGAACAATCAGTATCGATGAAAAAAAGAAAGAAATGAATGTTTGAGATAGTGCGCTGAATGAAATATCAATGAATAAGGTAAAGAATAATTTTTAAGTAACAAAATATTATGACTTAAAAGAGTCTTAAATTTGATAAAGTTCTCTAACAATTATTAAATTTGTCATTTATCCTATTTTGATGTGAATATGAATGCATAAATTTAAGGATACAATTTTTTAATCTGGATGGTATCATTTCACTATATAAAAATGTTTTTATTTGTTAAAACGATTTTGATAAATATTATATTTTATTTTTATATTTTATATTTTAGTTTTTATATATATATATATAATATTTGCATGTGTGCCAAATATTAAAGTCTTACAAGGCCCACCAATCCCATGTGGCCCATTCTTAGACTCTAATTCTACTAGTTATTTACCTTGATCTCATTGGCCTGTCCTTTGGATGTTCTCTCTATGTTGATTAGCATTTATTTTCTATAATAATAGTTTACTTTAACTTATGTATATTTAAAAATAAAATTAATTTAATTAATAATAATAAATAAATGCTATTAGAAGAAACTTTATAATTACAAAATCAAATTTTATTTGATTAAGTAATATATTTATTTAATATATAAATATAAATTCATTTTATTTATTTAAAATCGTAATAATTTATAAATTATAAATTTAAAATAGTTTTACCTAAAACCCGGTGGTAAAAATAAGTGCTGACTAGTTCAATTTTCACTAAATACAACTTAAGTTTAGTGGGGTCATGATAAAGTATCGTACTAACCTCCTAAATAAATATATATTTATTAATTTTTTTATAATTGTAAAATCGTAAGTTTTAAGAGTTAAATCGAAATTTTAACCTTTTAAATCTAATTTAGAAAAAATAATTTTACAAATAATTCAACTATCTTCTCGGATCTTCTCATGAATTAGATAACTTAATTTAATAATAAATTATTAAAATATTTTATCATTATATATTGTTATTTATTGAGTTTATATATATATATATATATATATATATATATATATATATATATAATCACTTTTTTATAAACTTATAACAAATATATTATTTAAATAATCCCATCAATTATTTAAATAACATTATATATAAAGAACAAGTTCAAGTTGATTACCTCGAACAAGTCAAAAGTTGACCATTTTTTTGTAAACCAATTTTTAATACAAACATATAAAGAAATTGTTTTTATCCTTAGAAAAATGAAATATAGAAAAAAAAAAAAAGTTAACTTAGGAAAGTAAACACTTGTCATTCACACATTTTTTTTTTTTTTGAATAATTAGCTAACCAAATTTATCTTATAATTGCATAGAGAAAAAACTGTTAGGATTTGTATCTTTCAAATTCAATGATAAAAAACTCAAGTAAGAAAAATACAAGAAAACACAGATTTATAGTGGTTCACTCAAATTGAGCTACGTCCACTTCAGCCGTCACTAAATTTTACTATGAAAAAGAAGAATGAATACAGAGTTTTTGCTTCTCTAAAATTACGTCTTATTTTTGTAAACCTTTAATAATCACGTATTTTAGAGTAAATATTCAGGTAATAAACCTAAATAACTCTGAATCAAACCCAAATACAAACCTAATAAACTCTAATTAACAATCTAGAGTTTATTATAAGTGTATGTTACATAACAAAAATTTTGCAGAAAGATGATAAATTATTTCTTTGGGTCAAAAAATAAAGAGACAATTTAATTTCATATGCACAAAAATAAAATACAACAAAAAACACAACTAATAAAATAATGAACACACAGAATGTCTGCATGCAAATTCAAAAAAATACAAACGAATCAAAGTTAAAGAGCATCAACATAAGTACATAACCAAACATAGTATATTTAAATGTATAAATTTGTGAGGGATAAATACCACCACATCTTAGTTCATACTTAAATATTTGAACTTAACATTCATCTAACAAAAGAAAGGACAAAAGATTTGAACAAAAAAAAATTAGATTGAAGTTTATTTTTAAAAATCACATAATAATAATAAAAAAAAAAGTAATCCCATATTCCTCATAGACTTGAAACTCAAACATATATAATTAAATAACCAAAATTCAACCTATGTATTAATTGCATTGTATTGACCAAATCTTCTGTAACACAGCTTCCTAGAAATTCATCATAGAGATTCTATTGATATTATTATGTTGGTATATAGACAGATACACAACTGTCTGGAAAGAGAATAATGAAATATGTTTGAAAGTTGACTTATAATCTGTTAAAGATTATTTAAATATATTTAGAGTATTTAAAATTATAAATTTACATTGATTTTGAGAAAGTAATTTTCTTTTAGTAATTTTTTTAAAAATATGTTAATATACAATGATAAATACTTTTTTTATAAATATAAAATATTTTAATATTTTATTAGGGTGATTGACTAAAGAATAAATATATTGACATTTAATTCTATATAATAATGTTATAAGAAAAACACAAAAGATGACCTTATAGTTTAACTTTTCTTCATTGTTTATTCTTTTGTGAAAGCTCCACATATTAAATATATAATGAAACTTGTGGGTTACTGTGTTATTAATATAAGGGTTGAAAATTTAAATTTATATATATATATATATATATATATATATATATATATATATATATATATATATATATATATATATATATATATATATATATATATCGTGCTATGGTTGCAGGTCCACCCCAAGTATTATGTTGTAGTGTCTTATCATTAAAATAAATAAATAATTAGTGATCAAAGTTTAGTTATCAAAGTTCTAATATTGGGATACATATTTTGATTTCTCAAGAAAATAATAAATCAAAATAATTTGAATATCTAGTATATATATATATAATGTAATCAATATTGTTGCCTTTGATCATATATCCTTAGGGTAAGTTCTTGAATATCATGCATGCCTTGTCTATCAAAAGCTTCCATTATCTCTTGTAATTGGATTTCATGACCAAACGAGTTTGGCCCGGGCTCGAAGGTTGAATAAGCTTCGCGTTCTCTTCCACTCGCAATGACAAAGTCCATATCTTCGGAAATACTAGACCGGCTAGGAATGAAGGGAGCACCCGGGGATGGTGTGAATGTTACATTACCAACAGGTTCTTGTACATCTCCAATATCATCATGACGATCGCCTTCAATTTGGTGAAGATCCATATTGTCTTTGTGATTTTTCTTTTCCTTGTTTTTCATTCTCTTGAGCCAAGACTTGAGATCGTATCGCATCAAGAAATGTCTGTGCTCGAAGATTAACATGGCGAGGAATATAATTATAGCGAAGGAAGAAGCAACGCCAACAATGAGAAACAATGCCCAAAAACTCCCGAGACTAAGTCTATTTGAATCTACCTTCGGATCTTGATCATGTGGACAGTTTTTTCCACCCATAAACATTGCCTTTTCCAGCTTCTCAATCTTTTGATCTCCTTCAATTACATTTAAAATCTCCATTGAAACATCGGCTACCAATGGTGATCCTTTCGGGAAAGCCTGGTTACACATGATTGTTACATAGGTTTAAGAGAGTATTTCAAAATAGGTTAGTAAAGGAGATGGAGAACATACAAATCCAAAGCCTCCTGTCCTAGAAATAGACTCCATGGTATACTTTGAGCAGTACTTCCCAATAAATTGCTTCAAATAAGGGCTTTCGTCAAAAGCAGCCACAATTCTTTTGTTCGAGAACTCGACATCCAATTCTTCCATCGAGTTGTATGTCTTAAGTTGAGAATCCTTAAAACCCATATGTTTAAGGAACCTCAAAAGAAATGTTCCTTCAGGATATCCAACACTATATCCTTTAAGGATAAGATCATTTACGTTTGTAACCGATGGCACGAGTTGTTGAACCGTCAATAACGACGTCAAGCTAGCCGTGTAACTTTGTGTCAAAATTAGAACCACAAAGCACCATATGATCACCACTAGTCTAGCCAAATTGCTAACCACCTGTTCCCCTACACATGCCATGCATGTCATTGAGAATAAGTTAAACTGAAAATGAATATATAAATAAGTTAGGAGAGGAATTAATCTATTACTATGTGCAAGGAACATTATAGAGAAGGAGAACCAAAAGCTAGTGCTGACTTGATGAAGTCGAGAGCCCCCAAAATCGTCATTAGATCTATGCTCAAGAATCCAAATCACGAATCCAACGAATATGAAGAAACATCCACTAGTGACCCATAGATCCCATGTTAATGGCTTCAAGAAAGCCAAAGGGTTTTTAGTTTTCTTGTCCTTGTAGGGCATGATCATCGAAACCCCTGACTCCATGTATGGTAATGTGAAATCCACGTACAAAGATCTATTTGCTACTATCGTCACATCTCCAACCACAACGTCAAAATTCTTGCGAAACGAAAGACAAAAATAAATAAATAATTTGACAAATTAAAAAAAATGTATATGCATGTTATAAATTAGTTAAAAGAGAAATTGTAACTCACCCCAAGAAAAACTTGATATACCAAGTCATCGTAGTCACCTATGGCCATCCCATTGCTACCCATAAAAGGGTGGTACTCGTAAGAAACATAATATGGCATTCTAGCCATCACAGCATCAAATACATCAATACAATAGCCAGTAACCTTGGTCACATTTGTATCATTTTCTATTGTAACTTTCACAAAGTCTCCAGATCCTTCATTCACGGGCACTCCAACCTTCAATGGTTTTCCTCCCGACGGAATACCCCAGCCCTTCGGAGTCGATCGACCTTCGCCGGGCCAAATGACAGATTTTAGTTTGGTATTGGAATTCACTTGGTGGTTATCTTTCAAATCTTTCGATATCCCATTTGTTGGTGTCCAAAATCCGATACCTCTTTCACCAAGATCATCAATAAAGTTTACAATTTGGAAGGAGGATGATTGTAGCTCCCCATTCATGATATGAAAATCTCCACTAATGCCTTTAAACTTAGTTCTCGATAATTCTTGATTAATGAATTTTCCCATTTGAGAAATTTCAATAGTCTCGAGATCATTCGTACCACTTGAGTTTAATCCCCTAATCTCCTTAAAGGTTGAGTTATCTTTATAAGATTTTTCTACTGCAATAGCAAGTGCAGTTGCAGCATCATACGCCCATAACCCAATAGTATTTAGATTTCTATCATCTAAGTTATTTTTTCGGGCTTCACTCTTCCATCGAGATATAAAATCTTCTAGCCGTCTTGTTCTTGGAATGTGAGGTTTTATTCCAAGAACACCGTGCATTGAGTCTATCTCGACTAAGTTAGAAGGGTTGATTATACTTAATGTATTTGTTATTCCATTGGTTGTGATCCAAACATATCCTTCATTCATCATCCCAATCTCTTTGGCCTTGTTAAATAATCTAAAGCCTAGCATGTGGTCCATATGTACAATAAAGACCCTAGTTTGCATCATCATAAGCTTATAAAGCTCAACTAATATCTCGTCATCGCTAGCTAAAGGATGAATGAAACTTCTATGAGAAATACGAGCATCAACCTTTTGCAAGGCATTGGCAAGAAATGGCAAGATACCTGCTCCAAATGCATTGTCCACGTAAATGGGAACGACTTCTCGCCACCCGAATGAATGAATAAGAGATGCAATAGCATCAACTTGACTCGAGTCATTCAATGTGGCACGAACAAAGTATTCGCTACGAAGGGAAGAGAGAAACGTACTTGTAGCCGAAAAAGAAACAATCGGAACGTGAGCATCTTCCCCCATGTTAATGACAAAGTCAGCTTGCATTGAGGTTGGAGGCCCTATGATGGCTTCTACTTCCACATTTTTTAAAAGGTCCAAAGCTGCAATAAAATATATATCTTTTAAAATGTAGGACCTTTTTAGTAAATAAAATCTAGAAAATTTTAGAATATTGCTACAAAAAAATAATTCATATGACCAAACTATTTACAGAAAATTCAACACTATAATTAATGCAATTAGAGAGACAACTCATTTGAAAATTGAAATATCTATACTAGTCAAACATTTCATTGTATGAATAGTTTTTCAAAGGAAAATGAATAACATTTTCACTAGTCCTAAGAAAAGAATATCAAAGAGAAACAAGATGATGCATGGAAAGAGCTAAAACCAATATTTATATTTAGCTAATTGTACCTTAACAATACTTAACATAACCTTAATTAATTCCTAATTAATAATATATAATTTATATGAGATTTGATTTATTTTTTTTAAATTGAGATTATTTTTATTAAGCCATGGTCTCTTAAAGATTGCAAATAATGATATTAACAACAAATTCTCAATAAACACATAAAAAACAGATTGATGACATGTAAGGTGCATGCTGACTTATATTTAAACAGGTAGGTACTTTGTTCTTGGAATTAATATTGGTTTACATTTAATAATAAAAAAGTCAATGACTTTAAGAGGGATAGAAAGAAAGTTCAATTTAATTTGAATTTAATTTACAAATAAGTTGTAAACAAATTAAGAGAAAGAAAGAATTATAAGTAATTAACCTGCAGCAGAAGCAGCAAGAACGGTTCCTTTGGAGTCTCTAACATGGAGGGAAATTCTGGTTTTGTGATATTTTGAATGAGAATTATTATTAATATTAGCGTAGAAATCGGACATGGCCATGGAAATGCAGGTAAGACCCATCTTTCCTTGGTCGGTTTCCATGTCCAAAATCACTCCCACGTCTACGTTAATTACTGCACCCATGGAACAAGAACAGCATCCAAAGAAGATGAAGATGATGATCAGTACTGGTGAGAGGAGAAATCGGCCGATAGATGGCTCTTTCATATTTACTAATTAGTTCATTCAGTTATAATTGCTTCATCATTCATCTAAATATAGTTGATCATATATATATTTATATAGTTGATCAGATGTTGACGTTTTTATTATTATTATTTTATTAACTAACCAAGAAACTTATCTATATTTTCCACGAACTTTCTAATTTTCTTTTCATTCAAGTTAACAAAGTCATATATAATTATATTTGTGATTGCATTGCTTTGCATGGAGAAATCAAATCACAATGATCAACAAGAATGTATACAAAATCAACATATTTGACTAAATATTGAAGAAGCTAATTCAACTACAATAAAGAGCTAAGATAATGAAACTAGACTCGCAATTCAGGTCGGGTTTGTTAACAAGTTGAGTGTCTAAATCGGATCTATTAGTAATTTGAGTTAAAATATCTAATATGAATAGTTTATTTGTTATTGACATGAACTCCACCCGATTGACCCGACTCAACTTGAACCAAACTCGATGTAATTAATATATCATCTCTCTATTTTAGATTAAAAGAGTGAGTGAAAAGGGTAAACACAACTCTACAAAAAGGAATTGTAAACGAGTTGACGGGTCTATTTTGAATCATTTTAGGTCGATCCAATTTTGACAAATTTATTAATCAAGTTAAACGTAATGACTTATTTCGATCCGAACCCAAAAATATATGACCCTAATGATTTTTCGTGTTCGGTTCGGATCGTATTTTTGTGTCGAGTTAGAAGCTAAATTGACAGGACTAGTATTTATATTGATAAAAAAAACTTAAAAAATATTAATGCATTTTTTTTTGAAAGAAATAGAAAATATTTAGTATTTTAGTTTATGAATTGAACGATGAAATTGAAACGAGAAAAGATACGAAATTATGTTTAATTATAGTTGATTTTTTTTAAAAAAAAAAAAAACTAATTGAGCACGGTATAATTAAGTACACGCGACATGTCCTCATTGAGTTGAGGTATAAGAAACAAGAATTTATCAACAAAACTATAATCTTACAAAACAACAAGAACGTGTAGAATTAACCCTAAAAATATGAAAGTCTATTGAAAATCAGGAGGTTAATCATTCAGAGAGAATTTCAACTTACAAAATTTGTTAAAATATGGATTCATCAAGAAGTGGTATTAGTTGGAATGTTGAATTGAAATATAACTTGAGTGAACACTAAAAGAGAACAATTGAAAAAAAAAAGTCATTGGAAGGATCATAGTAATTAATTAGAAATTGTTTGTCAAGAGACTTACATACCTTGATATTAGCTAGATTTTATATGCATTTTTATTCCCTCTTTGATTAGAAAAATTATTATTTCACTTGGAGCTTAACAAGAATCTCTCATTCTTTAAATTAAAAAAACAATATACTCATTTTTCAAAACAATTAAAACTCAATACTTTTCAACATACCACTAGTATCATTCAGGACTTGGTCTTTAATTAGATTAATAAATATACACTTCTTAAATTACGCATTAACCAATACACATCAAATGATTATAAGATGTTAAATATTATAATAAACTAGCTAAATTTTTTATTTAAATTTTTTTTATATACTATAATAGATGAAAACATGACATCTTTTAAACAGACCAATAAAATCATAAATAAATAAATAAAAATACTCAAAAGAAACAAAGTAATAACAAAATAAAACACACATATATATATATATATATATATATATATATATATATATATATATATATATATATATATATATATATATATTTTGTTTATTTAATCATATGTAGCTTGGATGTCTAGACCAAGTTAAGGGAGTCTAACTAATTAATTATTAAGGGAGGCTGACTCATTCATGCAATTAATTATAAGGAATTGTAATTAATTAATTAATTAATTAATTAATAGATTAAAAGTAGGAATTTTAAGTCAAAACTAGCAAGTCTATAAAATATTGGTGTGACCAAGAACCCAAACCTTTGAAATTACTGAAAAATTGAATCTTTGACAAATTCTATATATAGCAATTTTGTCCATTTCATTTTAGTTATATACCAATTAATTAACATTTTTAAAACTTTGGAGCTTGTTTGATGTCGAGTTAGTTTGAATAAATTCATATTATAATTAAACTTAAATTTTTTGTTAGATTGATGAAAATTTATTTATTTGGATTAAATTATTGAAATATTTTATAAACTTAAAATATAAATAATTTGATAATTTTAATGAGAATTAATCATACATCATTATGATGATGGGAGGGAGTGGGAGATTGCCGTCCCTTCATCATCTTTACATTTGAGTACTTATTTTCGTTTTTTATTTCAATTTTTAAACACTTTTTATTTTAAATAAAATTATATTTGTAATAATGAGATAAAGAATTATTTGAAAAAACAAATAACCTCATGTCAGACAAGCTCCAAAGGTACAATCTTGTTATATGAATTTAAGTTTGACAAATAATTTTAAATTTGACTAAATTGTGTTTAAATTATTTATAAAACCAAACAAGTCCTTGTCTCATTTTTAAATTATGGAAATTATTAATTATTGAAATTGTTGACTGAAGCGTTGGACCAGTCCCAGTCGTAATCACTTGGACCCGACTGCACCTCTAATTAATTGTCTTCATCTAATTATATTTATTTATTTCCCTTTAAGGAAATTATATTTATATTTATTTTTGTTAGGAATGATTAAATAAAAATAAACTTTTTTATATTTCGGTTAATTTAGAAATTTATTTTGGCTTAATACATTCTTAATTAAAATTTAAAATGTGTCAATAGAGAACATTTAATAAAAAAATAATGCTCTAGATTGAAGGAGTTCAAATGTACTTACTCAGATACCATTTAAAAGATTAGTAATATATATTTATTTGATTATATTTATATTAATAATTATCTACACATATAAATGCTAAAATAATACAATAATATTAAAACTGAGATCTAATTATATTAAATCTTGTTATAAGTATATGTAATAAGAAAGTTAGTAACAGTGGTAAGAATTGTCTTAGAAAATTGAAATGTCACGATTCAATTCAAATTATAAGATTTGAATGGAGTGTGAGGTCAATACTAATTTTCTTAATTAAAAAATAAATAAATTTAAAATGAGTTACATATTAAAAATTAACTAATAAATAATACAAGATAATACTACAAAATAATGAAGTAGTGCAAGTCGAACGAATTAATGAAAGAGTGTCGAAAAAATCTCTACCAAATATTTTGTGTGATAGTTAAAATTACCCTTAGCTAAGAGTTGGTAAACAACGTTGAAAAATGTCAATGTCAAGTAAAAATGAATCATCAACATATATAGCCGAAATAGTGAGAAATTCATATAAATAATAAAATATTTAGAAACTTTTATTGAAAATATGAAAAATAACTCTAAATTCGATTATTTCGTCTCCTTTACTGTTAAGAATGAGACGGATATGGATTAGAGAAATTATCACCAACACAATCGAATGATACGAGCAATAAACGACCCACCAATAATTATTATTATTATTCCAATAATTATTATTATTATTCGAATTATAAAAATTCAAGACGAAAGAACCGATTAGGTTAAAACTGTTATCATACATATATATATTAATAGTTTGAACTCTAAAAAGTCTAATATTTAAAAATAATTATTAGTTGATTATTGTAAAAGTTTGTCGATTATTGTAAAACTTTGTCGTTATTGGAGGTAAATAACAAATTATCAAATATTTTTGTAAGTTAATATATAAATAATTATGTGAAAAATCTTGAAAACTTTTTCCTAGTATTTTTGTGAGCTTATGAGAATGAGAAAAATGCAATATTAATTTAGTATTCCAAGAGGGTTTTGTATTAATATTTCAAAATAAAAATGCATTTAAAGAGATTTTAGTCCAAACAAAATATATATTATTTATCTTTAAATCACTAAACTACTAGTATATTATATATTTTAAAAGATTTGCATATATATATAAAAGTTTAATTAGGTAACAAATTTTTTTGCTGGACTTAATACAGATAAAAACATCTATTATATGTGATTATTGATGCATTCCTTAATGAATCCTTAGGGTAAGTTCTTGAATATCTGCCAGGCCTTGTCTATCTTGATTTTGAACTTCAATTATCTCTTGGAGTTGGATTTCGTGACCAAACGAGCTTGGCCCGGGCACGAAGGTTGAATAAGTTTCGCGTTCTCTTCCACTCGTATCGACAAAGTCCATGTCTTCGGAAATACTAGACCTGCTAGGAATGAAGGGAGCACCCGGGGATGGAGTGAATGTTACATTACCAACTGGTGCTAGTACCTCTCCAATATCATCATGATGATCATTTTCAATTTGGTGAAGATCCATATTATCTTTGTGGGTTTTTTTCCCCTTGTATTTCATTCTCTTCAGCCAAGATTTGAGATCGTATTGCATCAAGAAATGTCTATGCTCGTAGATTAACATGGCGAGGAATATAATGACAGCGAAGGAAGAAGCAACGCCAACAATGAGGAACAATGCCCAAAAATTCCCGAGACTGAGTCTGTTTGAATCTACTTTTGAATCTTGATGTTGGCAATCCTTAAACAATGCTTTTTCCAGTTTCTCTATCTTTTGATCATTTTCAATCACGTTCAAGATCTCCCTAGACACATCGGGAACCAATGGTGATCCTTTCGGGAAACCCTGTGTTAAGAAGTTGAGTTAATTTCTTGTTCGCTAGTATATAATAATAAGATGAGCTAATTAATGAGAGTGAACATATATACATACAAATCCAAAGCCTCCAGTCATAGAAATAGGTCTCATGTCCATTATATACTTTGAGCAGTATTTCAGAACAAATTGCTTCAAATAAGGGCTTTCATCGAACGCGGCGAGTATACTTTTGTTCGAGAATATGGCATCCAATTCTTCAGTTGACTTGTACATCTTAAGTTGAGAATCCTTAAAACCCATATGTGTAAGGTAGGTCAAAACAAAGGAGCCTTTAGGGTATCCAACACTCTGTCCTCTATTGATAAGATCTTGAACATCTGTAATTGATGGCTCGAGCTGTTGAACTGTCATCCATGATGTCAAGCTAGCCGTGTAGCTCTGGGTCAAAATTAGAACCACAAAGCACCATATGATCACAACTAGTCTAGCCAAATTGCTAACCACCTGTTCTCCTACACATGCCAAGTCATTGAGAAGATAGTTCAACAAAAAATTGATGTTAAAAATGGAAGATAGTAAGTAAGTTGGGAGAGGAATTTACTATGTGTAAGGAACATTATAGAGAAGGAGAACCAAAAGCTAGTGCTGACTTGACGAAGTTGAGAGCCACCAAAATCACCGTTCGATCTATGTTCAAGAATCCAAATCACAAATCCAACGAAGATGAAGAAACACCCACTAGTGACCCATAGATCCCATGTTAATGGCTTCAAGAAAGCCAAAGGATTTTTAGTTTTCTTGTCCATGTAGGGCATGATCATCATCACCCGAGACTCCATGTATGGTAACGTAAAATCCACGTACAAAGATCTGTTTGCTAATATCGTCACATCTCCAACCACGACATCGTAGTTCTAGCAATGTGAATGACAACAAAATGTGAGCAAATTCAAAGAAAAAAATAAAATTAAAACACAATAAGTTGGGTCCAACTATACCTTCCGCTGCTTAGGAAACAGACACTTCAACCACCTAGCTACAATGCATTACGAAATTCAAAAAACTTACGAAGAAAAATCGTAACTCACCCCGAGAAAAACCTGGTACACCAAGTCATTGTAGTTACCAATCGCCTTCCCACTAGGGTTCTCGAAAGGGATGTAATCGTAAGGAACATAATATGGCATTCTAGCCATAACAGCATCAAATACATCAATACAATAGCCAGTAACTTTGGTCACATTGGTGTTCTCTTCTCTTATAACTTTCACCAAGTCTCCGTCTCCCTCATTCACAGGCACTCCAACCCTCAATCGTTTTCCTTTCAACGGAATATCCCAACCCCTTGGTTTTGATCGACCTTCGCCGGGCCAAATGACAGGCTTGAGTAATTTGGTATTGGAATTAACTCGGCTGTTATTCTCCAATTGTCTCGATATCCCATTTGTTGGCGTCCAAAACCCGATCCCTCTCTCACGAAGATCATCAATAAAGTTTACAATTTGGAAGGCGGATGATTGTAACTCCCCGTTTATGATATGGAAATCTCCACCAATGCCTCTAAACCTAGTTCTCGATAATTCTTGGCTAATATATTTTCCCATTTGAGAAACTCCAATTGTCTCAAGATCATTCGTACCGCTTGAGTTTAAGTTTGTTGTAATGTTTAGTCCTCTCGTTTTCCCAGCAACTGAGTTAATCTGATAGGCCTTTTCGACGACAATCGCAAGTGCAGTTGCAGCATCATACGCCCATAACCTGAAAATATTTAGATTTGTATCATCTAAGTTACTTTTCCGGGCTTCATTCTTCCATCTGGATACGAAATCTTTTAGTCGCCTTGTTCTGGGAACGTGAGGTTTTATTCCAAGAACCCCGTGCATTGAGTCCATCCCGACTAAGTTAGAAGGGTCGATTATACTTAACGAATTTGTTATTCCATTGGTTGTGATCCAGGCATATCCTTCATTCATCATCCCAATCTGTTTGGCCTTGTTGAATAATCGAAAACCAAGCTTGTGGTCCATATGTACAATGAAAACCCTAGTTTGCATCGTCATAAGCTTATAAAGCTCGATTAATATCTCGTCATCGCTAGCTAAAGGATGAATAGAAGTTCTATGAGAAATTCTAACATCAACATTTTGCAAGGCATTGGCAAGAAATGGCAAGATAGCTGCTCCAAATTCATTGTCCACGTAAATGGGAACTACTTCTCGCCACCCAAAGGAATGAATAAGAGATGCAATAGCATCAACTTGAGTCGAGTCATTGAATGTGGCACGAAAAAAGTAATCGCTTCGAAGGGAAGAGAGAAACGTACTTGTAGCCGAAAAAGATAGAATCGGAACTTGAGCAATTTCCCCCAAATTAATGAGAAAGTCAGCTTGCATTGAGGTTGGAGGCCCTATGATGGCTTCTACTCCCACGTTTTTCAAAAGGTCCAAAGCTGCAGCAGCAGCAGCAGCAACAATGTAAAAATATTGTTTAAACAATCTATCTAATTGTTAAAGGCAATAAGAAGTAGAGGAATGAAATTTCAAATTCTAGGGTTTCAGCCCGGTGACCAATTCGTCGTTGTTACAGTCGCACGCCGCCCACTCGCCGCCTTGGTCGTTCGCTGGCTCCTCGCAACTGCCATGGGAGGCGTAAGAAATGGAAGCTACCCTTTTGATTCAGAGGAGGAATACGTCGATTGAAGATGAAAGATGAATGATGATCAAAATCATCGTTTTTAGCCTCTCCCTGTTGTGATTGATCATACTGTTTCGTGCTCACACTGCCACGCCCCAAACCCCCGACATCAGAATGAAGGTCCCTTCCCGCTTGGGAAATTTGATGGAATAACCCTCATAAGAGGGGAATTTCCACTATTAACAGGTCATTAATAAATTTTTCATTTTTGACCTTTTGCCAAGGCAAAAGGTCAGTTTTACCCTTTATTAAAAAAAAAAAATAAAAAAAATTTGATTTTCATTCTCCCCCGTCTTCCTTTCCCTCGAACCCAGTTCTCCTTTCACTCCCCCGTCTTCCTTTCCCAGTTCTCCTTTCACTCCCTCTCTCTCGTTTCCAACTTCGACGACGTCCTCTCCCTCGAACCCTCCCCGACGAGCTCCGACGACAAACAAGAGCCCCCGACAAATACGTCGAATGTGAGTTTATCTTCTTTCTATCCTAGTTCTCCATTTTATTGTTTAGGTTTAGTTTTGGGTTTAAAATGCTTCTGTCGATGGCTGTTGCAGGGTTTTGGGTTTATTGTCGATGGCGACGATGCATTTTCGCAGACGACAGTGCATCTGTCGCAGACGACAGTGCATCTGTCGCAGACGACAGTGCATCTGTCGCAGACGACAGTGCATCTGTCGCAGACGACAGATGCATCTGTCGCAGGAAGAATACACTATTCGCCTGCGACAGATGCATCTGTCGTCTGCGACAGATGCACTGTCGTCTGCGACAGATGCACTGTCGTCTGCGACAGATGCACTGTCGTCTGCGACAGATGCACTGTCGTCTGCGACAGATGCACTGTCGTCTGCGACAGATGCACTGTCGTCTGCGAAAAATGTCATATTTTCTTTAAATTAGTGGTATTTACTTTCATTATTCTGACTTATTGATTTTTTGCAGATGGCACCAACCAAATGCAAAAACAAAACTGTAATTGAGAACTTTCCTGGACGTGTTTCATGGAAATCTACTTGCACCTGCTTGTTAAAGACCAAGGACAAGTTTAATCACTTTGGTCTTATGGAAAGGGCTATGAAGAGTCAAGTTTAATTATTCTGACTTGAATGTAAACCTTATGTATTTATTTTTGAATGTAAACCTTATGTATTTATTTTTGAATGTAATGTAGTTTGCTATTTTGAATTCAAATATAATATAGTATATATATATATATAATTAAGCACAAAACATAAATGAAATGCATCTGTCGCATGCGACGGTGCATCTGTCGCAGGCGGGAAATGCATCTGGTGCATGCGCCAGATGCATTTCCCGCCTGCGACAGATGCACCGTCGCCTGCGACAGATGCACCGTCGCATGCGATAAATGCATCCCTGCTACTTCTATTTGTCCTGCGACAGATGCATTCCTGCATTCCTGAAATCAATCCTGCTATTTCTCTTTGACAACACAATAGATGACAACACTTAAACAGATGAAATATGAAGATGATCAAAACCCTACCCAAAAAACAGTTTGATCAACACCCTACCCCAAAAACAGATGATCAAAACCCTACCCAAAAAACAGTTTGATCAACACCCTACCCAAAAAACAGTTTGATCAACACCCTACCCCAAAAACAGATGATCAAAACCCTACCCAAAAACAGTTTGATGTACATACAAAAACGGTTTGATCAAAACTCTAAAACAGTTTCATGCCAAAGATTGGGCACTTGATACATCTTGCTGCTCAAACACATCCTGCTGCTCAGATACATCTTGTTGTCTTGGGAATACATCTTGTTGACTTGGGAATACATCTTGCTGCTCAAACACATCTCGATGCCTTGGTAAGATATCTTGCTGCTCAAAAATGTCATTTTCTGGTCTTTCACTTTGTTGAGTTGAAGGTATTGACTTCTCTACTAAGGAGACACATAGCGGGGCGCGATGATTGGGCAGTGAAGACGAGAGTTCTTGTAAATAGAACGCCACATCGCTATCTCCAATGATTGTTGCAGGAGGAGAATTGATCATTAGCATATTATACTTTAACTTGAACACTAAGTCATATCTTAGTTTGTCCACACCAATAGAATTATAGACAATTGAAGCTAACTCTTCATATGTAGCATTTCGGGGTACATTCACACCACGACACGAACTTGAGACAAAAGAACTAACCCCACAATCATCAGTTTTCCAGTCTCCATCAAAGAGTAGAAAAACACCAACATTCATGTGATCTGCAATTGAAAAAAATTCAAAGAAGTCAGTGACAGTGACCAGGTAAAGGAGGAAAATGCAAGGAGGAAAATGCAAGGAGGAAAATGCAAGGAGGAAAATGCATCTGTCGCAGGCGACAGTGCATCTGTCGCAGACGACAGTGCATCTGTCGCAGGCGGGAAATGCATCTGTCGCAGGCGGGAAATGCATCTTTCGCATGCGACAGATGAACTGTCGCATGCGACAGATGCATTTCCCGCCTGCGACAGATGCATTTCCCGCCTGCGACAGATGCATTTCCCGCCTGCGACAGATGCATTTCCCGCCTGCGACAGATGCACTGTCGCCTTCGTCACCTTCTTCGGATGTATATTTCACTGTAAAACATATCAGCCAAGCTCTAAAACCATTATTCCATGACCTAACCTACATCCTAGACTCTAAACAACAAAACCCTAAAAGGACGAACGTCTAACCTGAATGTTGAAGACGATCGTCGATGATGAAGGAAGGAGCCGTAGGTGATGAAGGAAGCTTGATGATGAAGAACCTTGATGAAGGAAGCTTGATGATGAAGAACCTTGATGATGGAAGGACGGTTGGTGGAGAGGAGGGAAATGGAGAAGAAAGTGGCATTTCATAACTGAAATGCGCACTCACTTTACTGATTTTTTTTTTTTTTTTTTTTTAATAAAGGGTAAAACTGACCTTTTGCCTTGGCAAAAGGTCAAAAATGAAAAATTTATTAATGACCTGTTAATAGTGGAAATTCCCCTCTTATGAGGGTTATTCCATCAAATTTCCCTCCCGCTTAGTTGTAATATTTTTTTTTATTTTTTTTTGATTGATTAATAATTTTTTTTTTTTAATTAAGGAAAATTAAACTAAAAACATTTATAATAAAATTGAACATATATAAATTAATGAAAATGAATAAAAACTTTTCGTTCAAATACCACAAAATAAAAAAATTAATGTGAGACTTGTATTAATATAACATTGAAGCATTTTGTATTTTCTTCAACTATGACTATTACTTATAAATAAATATTATTTATATTATTAAAATATTGATAATTGACGACAAAACAAAAAAAAAAAAAAAAAATGACAATTGACACAATTATTTTGTTTGAAAAACTATATGACAGTATTTTGATTTAATTCATATATAGGTTTGAAAATAAATATAATAAAAATAATTTAAATAAATATTATTCATATTATTAAAATATTAGTTTGACACGGTTTATTAAGATAAGAATTTTTTTATGATTAGATTTTTTTTTAAAAAAAATTTAACATTTTAAATTAAAAAAAAAATATTAGGTTAAGTTCTTAAATTCAAGAAAATAAATATAGTTGAATACGTTAATTTATTAAATTAAAAAAAAAAATGCTTCAAAATATTAATTTACTAAATAAATATATCAACATTTAAACTTTCTAAATTCAAAAATTGAGATATTTTATTTAAAAAAAAAAATATCAAATTACAATTTTGAGTTAAAAAAAATAAAGTTGAGAATTATCAAATTACCTTGGTTTGAACTCTATTGAAATTCTTATTTTAATTTCAATTCTTAATTTTAAATATTCTACTAAACCTAAAAATTAAAATTAAACTCCACAATTCCATTTACATAGTTACTAGGTAAATAAATGATAGAGGAAAGAAAGTTTTTAAAATAGTTTGATTAAGCTTAATTGCCATAATTTTAACAAATTAATTAGCTAGCAGGATGATTTTTCATTCTAACATTAATATTACACTCATTTTAAACAACCCAAAACAACATAGAAATGGATGATATGAGACACAAAACATGTTGTTGAGTGACAGTTAAACTTTTTTAAATTTAAAGTTATAAACATTTATAATTTGAGAGAATTTGTGTACAAATTCAAGTTATAAAAATTAATATTATAAATGAATAGAATATACACATTTGTTGTAAAATTAAAGACATTAAAATTGTTGCAATGGGACAATTGGAGAGTCAAATAAATCTTTTAAATAAAAAATAATGGTTAACTCTTATGTCCTTTCAATAAGTCACTAGCTAATTGCATACCGAACCTGTCACAAATTTGTATTCGGATTTCAACTTTAATATTATAATTAATCAATAAATGTGTTTTGATAAAAAAAAATAAAAAATTGTTAATCGAGAAACATTGACGTGTAAAATACTCATCTTAAAAATAGAACATATTAATTGATTGAAAATAAAAAGAGATGGAGAAGAAGAGAACCTGCAGCAGAAGCAGCAAGAACGGTTCCTTTGGAGTCTCTAACATGGAGGGAAATTCTGGTTTTGTGATATTTTGAATGAGAATTGTAAATAATATTTGAGTAGAAATCGGACATGGCCATGGAAATGCAGGTAAGACCCATCTTTCCTTGGTCGGTTTCCATGTCCAAAATCACTCCCACGTCTACGTTAATTACTGCACCCATGGAACAAGAACAACATCCAAAGATGACGACCATGAGTAATACATGAAGTAACTCATTCATTTTTGTTAATTAGTACATATTGCTTTATCATTCATCTAACTATAATATATATATATATATATATATATATATATATATATATATATATATATATATATATATATATATATATATATATATATATATATATATATATATATATATATATATATATATATATATATATATATATATATATATATATATATATATATATATATATATATATATATATATATATATATATATATATATATATATATATATATATATAGATGTTGATACTTAGACAAACATAATTATTAATAATCATGACCAGTCTTATATTATCATTAAATAATGTGGAAACTTACATTATATTTTCCATGACCATTCTTTTCTTGTCTTTTCTTTTCATCCACTTATTATTTATACAATTTTTAAACGTATGGAAATTGGAGTGCAAAACTAAATTTAAGCTAATATGCTTGGTATGACCAAGAATGCAAAACTTTGAATTGAATCTTTGACAAATTTAATAGGAAAAACTAAAGAAATTGTGCATAAATTAGCTTAGACTAGTCAATTTCCTTTATTTTTTTTATTACCTATTAAAATACGAGAATTAACTTGTTTAATTAATTTTGTTGAAGGATCCGGATTATTAATTCCAAATTTTATTATAAAATTTAGTATGAATAATTAATATTTTATTGATTATTTGATTGATAATGAAATAAAAAATAAAATTTCTCATGGAAAATTAACAAGCATTATAATCTAGTGATGATGTCAAACTCATCATCTTACCATTCTTCTTCTTTTTTTTCTTCTTAATATTGAACTCATTTTATTTTATTTTTAAGAAAAAGAAAATCATTTTATTTATCTTTTTAAATTAAAATTCATTTAAAGTTAAAACTTAATTAGGATCCTCACACCGAAAAGTATACATAGGTACTAGCGAAAAGCAAACGGAAAAGGAAATCGTGAAACCTATATATGTTATTAGCATGAAACATCAAAATTAGAATTAGAATTATGCTATATTAATATTGTCTAATTTTATTTTATATTTTGAATTTAAGAAGGTAGTTTTAGTCGGAAGAGAATTACATTAGTACTTAATGACCAAATATTATTTTTATACTATTTTTTATAAAAATAAAAAAAATAGTTGTCATTAAATTTAATATTAATAAAATAAAATAAAAGATCAAAATATCTTAAATTAAATTGAGGTCATATTAAAATAAAATAAAAAAATAAATATGACAATTGAGATTCATTTCTGCTTGAACACATTATCATTCATTGGTTTCGCCTAGCTACAAAACTGTTAGCAGCTCAGCAGATTAGAACATGAGTTGGAACATTCAATACTAATAATACATTTATATGTGTTAATTTCCAAGCCAATACATACAATATATATATATATATATATATCATACATATCACAAAATATATCAATAACTAGAATGTCTAAACTCTAAATATATATATATATATATATATATATATCATTCAAAGTAGTGTTCTGAAATACTTGATCGGCAAGGCGAGAAGGGAGTATCAGGGGATGTTACAATATTTGAAGTCGGTGTCAATATCTCTAGCTCATTATAATGCATATGATTTTCTTCAATTTGGTCTTCAATATTCACAATAGTATCTTCTTCGTTCATTTTCCTTTCTTCTTTGGATTTGATCATCATCAAAAAAGATCTAATTATACCACATTGCATCAAGAAATGCCTGTGCTCGTAGGTTAACATGGCGAGAAATATAATGACCGCGATAGAAGAAGCAGAACCAACAATGAGGAATAATCCCCAAAAATTCCCCAGGCTCAGATTGCTTGAACCCGCCTTTGGGTCTTGTTGTGGGCAGCTCTTTTCATTTCCAAACCATTTATTTTCTATTTTCTCCATCTCCCCTCCTTCTGTCACGTTTAAGATTTCCCTTGACACATCTGATACCAATGGTGATCCTCTCGGGAAACCCTGCATTGCATGCAATATGCATGGATCATTCCTATCTATATATATTTATGAAGGTGGTAATTAAAACATTAATCTCAATCGGTCAGTCCAACATATATACATATATATATACTTACAAAGCCAAAGCCTCCCGTCTTAAGATTAGGTCCGATCATGGTGTACTTGAAGCAGTGTCTCCCAACTAATTGTTTCAAATAAGGACTTTCATCAAAGGCAGCTACTATGCTTTTATTTGAAAATGCGGAATCCAAGTCTTTCATAGACTTGAACATCTTAAGTTGAGAATCCTTACAGCCCATTTGCTTAAGGTAGCTAAAAACAAATGAGCCTTTAGGGTATCCAATACTTTGTCCTTTAATGATAAGATCTTGAACATCTGTAATTGACGGCTCGAGTTGTTGAACCGTCATCAACGATGTCAAGCTAGCCGTGTAGCTCTGCGTCAATATTAGAACCAAAAATCCCCATATGATCACCACTAGTCTAGCCAAATTGCTCACCACCTCTTCCCCTACGTACACATGAATATTGTCAAGATCGGTATTATAGTGTCATTGGTTAGTTAATTATGTTAGAATTATCCTAATTAGATCCTAATTTAATATGTGAGAAATTAAAATCTTGAATGCGGCGGAAGCGTACCTTAATTAATGGCATGAATCTTGTCTTTTCTTTAATAGAAAAAGTCTTTAATCTCTCTATATTTAGACTTTCTTGATGTGGAATGGTTCTTCCATTTGATGAGTAAGTCAATAGATTTCTCTCTCTGTTGATGGGGACGCAAAGGAGAATTGACGTTACTTCAAATGGGGACCATTACCGTTACATATAACCAACAATAAGTTAGTTATTATAGTTAGGTAATTTCTAATTTAGCCCCTTCATAAAATTAGAAATCTCACTTAGGTATCCTCACTTTATATTCATGACAAATACACCCATAAGCCATAAACTTAATCACATTAGATCACATTATTTTGGCTTATATTAAATATGACATTTACACAATTATTTATTATACTAGTGACCCTAAAAATTCCAACAAACTCCCACTAGGTCACGTATGTACAAAAATAAATGTATTAACCATAATGCGCCTGAAGTTTTATGTCATCTTAATCATATGTTGTATTAAACAATTTTATCAATTAATTATATCAATATAGGACCAAAGAGCTCGTCGTTGTATTTAAACACAACTAGACCCAACAATGATCACATAAATCAATACAATTAATTGACAAATCATATCATGAATGTGAGGAATGAAAATTCCATGCAAGGTGATCTTTTCATGTCAATTTTCAACTGGTCCTACTTAACTTTAGTGAGATCATACTTTAAACATAATTATACAAAGTGTAATGAACTGAATAATACTTAAGTTCTGATCAGAATAAAAAACTTTATAAATATTTATAAAATAATTAAACTGGAAGATGTCAAAATTACAAACTCCCACTGAAGTTAGAGATCGTTGATCTCTACAACACTCATACGAGCAATATCCTCATGAAAGATATTAGATGATAAACTTATTGGCATGAGGTTCATAACCATAGAGTTTGTACATATATATTTTATAAAAATTTATCCACTTTGTATAATTTATTTCATAAAATAAACTTGATGTCAAAATCACTTAATTTGATGCCTAGTAACATGTTATAAATTTCGCTGCAATAGTGGATGACGTCATAAGTGTTTGTTTGACACTTCTTCAAGAAATGACAAAACCCGCTAGCGAAAAATATTATCCGAAGTAGATTTCATACTATTTTGGCATCTCGTAATATCGGAGTCAGAATACTCAATGATCTCAAGACTTTCCGACTTTCTATATGTGAGCATTTAATTCTTAATTCTTTTCAAATATCTCGTAAGTATTGGCTACTTAATGTCAAGCAAAATTTGTGACAACCAAAATGTCACCCATATATAAAACCATAAATGGACATGTACTCCCACTAAACTTGTGATACACAAATAATCAATTAAATTCACCTCAAAACCAAAAGAGAGAATTGTTATTTTGTGAAATTTATGGTATCACTAACGAGACGCTTCTTCAAGTCTATAGATGAATTTCTTTAATTTGCAAACTATATTAATTTGGTCTCTCGACACAAAGTATTCTCATTGTACCAAATTGTTTTTCAATGTCTCTATTAAAAAACCCCTTAACATCTACTATGGTGAAGCTCCATATCAAAATATGTAACGGGTACCATAAATTATTCTTAAAGAGTAATTCAATTAAATTGGATTGTCATAAAGACACTTGATTTTGAGGTTGTTGAGTTTGTACTTAATGAGTTTGATCATATTGTCTTGTTACTCTTGATTTTTGAACATTATCCTCAATATCAATAAAATCCTTATCAATGTCAAAAACACTTGAGATATAAATCAAATCTTCCACAATAGGAATTATTGATCTAAATCATTTTTAAAGACACAATCATTTCTCCCCTCAAACTCAATATCCTCAAAAAAATATTGCAGTCTCGTCTAAAAAAAATATCTTTAACTTGACATCATAAAAAAATTATAGCCCTTAATTATTTAGGATATTCGATAAATTAGTTGCTCACATTTATAAACTTAAGTAACAACTAAATTCAAATAATGATTTATCCCATCTCAAAATACTTAATGCAACATTAATATCAAGTCTTTGGACAGTAATATTAATAGCTAATAGTATTTTGGTGTAATGATCAAACATTAATAATAAGACATGTCAAATAATCAATCTATCTTTGGATGAATTAATTATTCACATAAATAAGACTTTATAATTATTACATATTTATCATCACAAGTATTAATGCAATTCTGTCAATTAATTATCAGCCTTTGGGCCAAATAATATAATCACATGAATTACACAATACTACCATTCAAAATTGTCTTGAATTAATTTCAACAAACATTGTCACTTTGGTGATTATTTGTATCAATCAATACAATCCAAATAATGAACAATAATATCATTAATTTAAATTTAAATGTTATATTATTGTATATAACTCAAATCAATAATATATAATTTTCCAAGAAACATATAATTTATTTTATTATAAAAAATAAAATTATACTATAGGCCAAATCTTACTTGATTTTGAAATTTGTAATGTCTCATATTAATTAAATTAAATTAAATAATAAATCTTCAAGATTTATTTGACCAAATTTCAAATATTAGCCTAAATCCAATTATTAATTAATTTATTAATAATCGTTAACCTTAATCTTTTAATCCTAAAATAAAGGATATAATTAAAATTTTATTATATATTAATTTATATATATATATATATCTTAAACATTATTCCTTAATTATCTCTTGATTTATAATATATATTATTTAATCCCTTAACAACAAATATCAACCGTTAATTTAAAACACGGTCAATTTAAAACAAAGAATTTCTCCCTTTAACCCCTTTAACGAGAAAATCTAAACCGTTTAACAAGAAAATTTAAACACGGTCAATTTAAAACAGAGAATTTCTCCCTTTAACCCCTTTAACGAGAAAATCTAAACCGTTTAACAAGAAAATCTAAACACGGTCAATTTAAAACAGAGAATTTCTCCCTTTAACCCCTTTAACCAGAAAATCTAAACCGTTTAACAAGAAAATCTAAACACGGTCAATTTAAAACAGAGAATTTCTCCCTTTAACTTAAACGATAATCAAACTATCAATAAATTTAATAAACATTATTAAATAATATCATAAATCTTTATATATATATATATATATATATATATATTTACTCAATTATTTGATATTATCAAAAAACAATATATCCATATATTCCGAAATTGAGAGAAAATTCAAATATTAAATTTTAGGGATTTTATCATCTTAATTATCGTAAAATTCAGATATCCCTTAATCTATTAATCTATCTATATATATATCCGATTAAAATTTTCAAATATATATATATTCTCATCATAATTTATTGAAATTATCAAAATCAATATATATTCCTAATATTATGTTTGAAAGTCTCAAAACCAATATATATAATCCGAAAATATGAAATTATCTATAACCTAATATTATGTTTGAAATTATCAAAACCAATATATATAATCCGAAAACATGAAATTATCTATAAATTCATGCATATATATATAAATTTATGATTACTGAGAATCTAAAATCTAAATATCCCTAAACCGAGGAGGAATCTTAATTATGAGATAATTCAAATATCTCTTTCCATCAATCTTCATGATAACATCATACGATATTAATATATAACCGTTCCTCTTTACAGAAACTTAAAGATCTAGGAACTTAACAAAACCAGAGAATCTAAATATTTATAAATCGATAAATCTTTATATCTTTATACCAAATTAATATATATATATTCCTAATAACATGCTTTTATTTTTATTATGAATTGCATGCCTATAAATTTCATGCATATATATCTACACCGATATAATTTTTTCACATAATTAAATTATGATGGCTCTGATACCAATTGTTAGAATTATCCTAATTAGATCCTAATTTAATATGTGAGAAATTAAAATCTTGAATGCGGCGGAAGCGTACCTTAATTAATGGCATGAATCTTGTCTTTTCTTTAATAGAAAAAGTCTTTAATCTCTCTATATTTAGACTTTCTTGATGTGGAATGGTTCTTCCATTTGATGAGTAAGTCAATAGATTTATCTCTCTGTTGATGGGGACGCAAAGGAGAATTGACGTTACTTCAAATGGGGACCATTACCGTTACATATAACCAACAATAAGTTAGTTATTATAGTTAGGTAATTTCTAATTTAGCCCCTTCATAAAATTAGAAATCCCACTTAGGTATCCTCACTTTATATTCATGACAAATACACCCATAAGCCATAAACTTAATCACATTAGATCACATTATTTTGGCTTATATTAAATATGACATTTACACAATTATTTATTATACTAGTGACCCTAAAAATTCCAACAAATTAACCATTTTAAAAAGAAAACAATTAGAGAGTTAGTTAGTAACACTTTACTATGTGCAAGGAACAATGTCGAGAAGGAAGACCAAAAGCTAGTGCACCCTTCATTATCAGACTGAGAACTGCCAAAATCTCCATTTGGTTTGTGCTCTAGAATCCAAATCACAAATCCAATGAAGATGAAAAAACATCCACTAGTGACCCATAAGTCCCATGTTAATGGCTTCAAGAAAGCCAAAGGGTTGTTGTTTTTCTTGTCCTTGTAGGGTACAAACATCGTCACCCCGGAATCCATGAATGGTAGCGTGAAATCCACGTACAAAGATCGGTTAGCTACTATTGTCACATCTCCGACCACAGCATCATATTTCTGGCAATAATGAAACGAACACTACAAATTGAAACAAAATACTTGAAAATAACTAATAATTTATAAGCGCATACTTACGTACCCCAAGAGAAACTTGATACACCAACTCATTGTAGTCGCCCATTGGCTTCCCATCGGGTGTTGCGAATGGAACGTACTTGTACGAAACATGATATGGAAGCTTAGCCATAACAGCATCAAACACATCAATAACATAGCCAGTGACTTTGGTCTCATTGGTATCACTTTCTATTATAAGATTTAAAAAGTCACTTTTTTCAACTTTCACAGGCACCCCAATCATCAATTGTTTTCCATTTGTAGGAATAACCCAACCCTTTGGAATTGACCTACTTTCTCCGGGCCAAATAATATCTTTGAGCAGTTTGGTATTAGAATTATTAACAAGATGGTTACCGTTTAACTTTTTCGAAATCCCGATCTTTGGCGTCCAAAATCCGACACCCCTCTCACCGAGATCATCGATAAAGTTTACAATTTGGAAGGAGCTGGAGGATTGTAGCTCCCCGTTTATGAGATGGAAATCTCCACCAAGGCCTCTAAACCTACTTTTCGATAATTCTTGGTTAATGTATCTACCCATTTGAGAAACTCCAATGTTCTCGAAATCTGTTAATGTAGCATTATTTGAGGTTGTTGTAGTACTGATGTTTAATCGGCCCCTATCGTCAAAGGTTGTGTTCATGTCAATAACCTTTTGTATCGCAATCGCTAGGGCGGTGGCAGCATCATACGCCCATAACCCATATATATTTAGATCGCTGAATTTGGATTCATTCTTCCATCGGGAGATGAAATCTTTCAATCGTTTTGTTCTTGGAAAGTGCGGTTTTATTCCAAGAACCCCGTGCATTGAGCGTGTCTCAAGTATGTTAGAAGAGTCGTTGATTATACTTAACGTGTTGGTTATTCCATTAGTCGTGATCCACACGTATCCTTCACGCATCATCCCGATCTCTTTTGCCTTGTTGAATAGACGAAAACCAAGCATGGGGTCCATATGCACAACAAAAACCCTAGTTTGCATCGTCATAAGTTTATAAAGCACGACTAATATCTCATTATCGCTGGCTAAAGGAGGAATAGAACTTCTATGAGAAATACGAACATCAACATCTTGCAAAGCATTGGCAAGAAATGGTATGATACCTACTCCAAATGCATTATCCACGTAGATGATCAATCCTACTCTATTACTTACATGTAAGGCCCATTGCTCATGCAATTTGGGATCCTCATTTTGGTCAACCAGCTGTGGAAGCTTTTACTAGAGGGGGTGCTCTTGGCCCCTGAGAAATACCATAAGACCAATAAGTTGATTGGAGATCTCGCTATCAATTTCTTGGCCTAAAAAAAGTATTCTTTCTCGATAAAGTCGGTTGATTAGGGTAAAATTATATCCCTTCGGAACCGTACATGCACCTTTTGGCGCATACGGTTCAAAAAAGAATGCCTTGGTGGTGAAATGGTAGACACGCGAGACTCAAAATCTCGTGCTAAAGAGCGTGGAGGTTCGAGTCCTCTTCAAGGCATAATATTGAGAATACTCATTGAATTAGAAAAAGTTCGGCAGCGAATCACGAAATGTTGGTGATCTTCTCTATCTAATGAATGGGGAGTCTGAACAACTTCTCGCCATCCAAAGGAACGAATAAGAGATGCAATAGCCTCAACTTGACTCGAGTCACTTAACGTGGCACGAACAAGGTAAGCGCTTTGAAGAGAAGATTGAAATGGGCTTGTAGTCGAAAAGGAAACAATGGGAACGTGAGCATTTTCCCCCATATTAATGACAAAGTCAGATTGTAATGAGGTTGGAGGCCCTATGATGGCTTGAACTTGCACATTTTTTAAAAGGTCCAAAGCTGCGCGCAATATTCATATTGTCATGTTATAAATTATGTTCCATATCTCAGAATTCAAGTTTATAATATATTGCCACATGTTTCAGAATACAAGTTTATAATATATTGTCAAATGTTACAATATTTATTGATATTATTTATATATGCTGATGATCATTTATCATCCTATATTTTAGAGATGATGAAAACACAGTTAAAAACAAAGTCTCAAATTTATCATCCCATATTAGTTCACCATGTGTTTTAGAGAAAATTGATGAAGATAATATATTAGATCATTAAGAATAAACTAAACTGACAAAAGTGTTTTATATAATATCGAATTAAGTCCTTAAATGAAAGTTGTGTAATACTAATAATAATAAACAAATAAATAACTTTGATGTCTCATTAATTTTGCTAGTAATTCATGTCACAAATATGTAGCTTATTTGTAGTTGAGGTGTGCATTGCTAATGCGAGTTTTAACTTTAGAGTAAATAAATGGGAAAGAGAGGGAGAGAGTAATATTTTCTTTTTACTTAAGAAGAGTAGATAACGTAAAAAAAATTTTAACTGTTGTTATTATTTTGTGATATTTTAGTTTTGATAAATTTGTTGTTTGTCATAACCAATTTGAAAATCCATTTGTTATAGGTTTAATTTTTTAAATAATTTGTGATTTTGCTGTTATAAAATCTAACTATTGTCAATTTAAAATATAAAATTATTTTATAATATATATTTAACATTGTAACTTAATTATTTTATTATAAAAATAAAGTAAAATAAAATGTTTTGTATTTTTGATTTTTTTAATAAGATTAATTATTTTAATTTATATATATTCTATTTATAATGATTAATTAAAATTAATGTTAATTTCAAATAAATATTTTTAAATAATAATTTTATATTTAAAAATTCATTAATATTATATATATATATATATATATATATATATATATATAATAATGTAAAATTATTAATCTTACTAAATATTAAAAAAACATAATTTAAAATATTTATTATTATTTATTTTATAGTAAAATGATTGAATTAAAATATTAAGTATATATTATAAAACTGTTAAAACGTCCATGTTAGTCATCATAACTAGATAATTATTCTAACAAAAAATAAATTTAAAAATAGACAATTCAATTCTGTCTAAGTTGAGAGCACGATTATTGAGATTAATCAATTCTGTTTATTTTTAAATTAAAAAAAAACATAAATAAATTCATAAATAAATAAAATATGATTTATAAAAAGATAAAAGGAAAGAAATAAAAAATTTGTAATTTTTTAACGAATTTCATTCTCTCAAATTCTCTTATCTAAATTCACTGCCCAGTGATATTTTTTAAAAAAAAAAATAATACTAATTTTCTAAAAATAAAAATAAAAAAGTGAAATAGTTTATATATATATAGAGAGAGAGAGAGAGAAAGAGTCTGACCTGCAGCGGAAGCACCGAGAACGGTTCCTTTGGAGTCTCTGACATGGAGGGAAATATCTCCGGCACCGGCGCCGGCGTTGTAATCGGAGAAGGCCATGGATATGCACCGAAAACCCATCTCTCCGGCGCCGGTTTCCATGTCCAAAATCACTCCCACGTCTACTTTAACTCCCGCAGCCACCATGGAAGAACATCCAAACATTATTACAAGAAAAAATATTGCTTCTTTCATATTACTTTATTAGTATATATAACTACTCAATTCTTTTTTATCATTCATCTAAATTAATATATAGAGAGAGATCTATATATAAACAGTCAAATAAACACACATATATATATATAATTAATTAATTAATTAACTATAACATTTTGAAAGAAACCTTTATATATTTTAACAAAAATTCATTTCATAAATAAGAAAATAAAAAAAAATAATAATAATGATCATAAATAACCCACTATCAAGACTATTCAAAAGAGCCCGAAACAAATGATGAAAAAAAATTAGAAATGATCGTTCTAAACAAATCCACTAAAGTTTTTTATTTTGGTTATTTAGCTCAAGTTTAATAAAAGATAAATAAAGTTCACAACTATTAAATTAATAATAAAAAGTTATTAACTAACTTAGGTAAATCGATAAAAAAAATTACTAAATTGATTTTCATTCAAAATCTTTTAGGTTGAAGTGAGTATCATATTTTTTTAGTCATAACAATTATTTTATTAATAAAAAATTAACATTTTTTTGTTAAAAAATGTTATAAATCACATTTTTCTATTAAAAAAAATCATTAGGGTAAGATATTTACAATTTAATAAATTAATAAATAAATAAATAAATAAAATGTATTTCCTTAATAAATAAAAACTATAAATGTGGAGGAAAAAATGAAAAGAAAAATTTGGGTACAAGCTCTATCAAATTAAGGGATCAGGACCACACTTATATATTCATTGACTATCATTTTATTTATTTATTTATTTTTGTTAATTCCTTTCTAGATTACATACAACAAGAACCCGTTTGTTTTTTCGTTTTCGTTTTTTTTAATAAAAAATCTTGTTATTTCAATCATTTAATTAATTTATTTACCAAAATACTTTTATTTTATTTTTAAAAAATTTAAATAAAATAGAATATTATAATAATTTAACCATTTAAAAATCAAATAATTTAATTTTTTAATTCAACAAAATAGAAATTAGAAATCCAATATCATACAAGCTCCATGAGGCAATGACGTTGACTTTCATATGTTAAAAGACTTGTATTCTTAGTCATGGTTTTAAAATTTGAAAAGAAAATTATTTTGTCATGTCACATTTACCAACGCATAGATGTAGAATAATTTTGTTATCTTATCAAACAATGATACATAGACCTCTTCCATATTCCGCCCTTCCTTCACTTCTTAATTAATTCTAAAATTACATATTTATCCCTATCACCTTTATATATTTATATTTCTTATTTTATTTATTTTACTTATTTTATTTTATTTAATTATTAAGTTTTTTATTAAATATAATTAATTAATTAATTTTTAATATTTTTTTTAACTTTATTTATTTAATTAAAAATACAAAATATTATTAATTTTATATTATAATTATTTAAAATATATTAAATATAATATTATTAAGTAAAATATTATGATTAGATTAATTATTAATTATTATTTAATAAATAATTTTATTTATAAAAATATTAATAATTATTAATATTATGTTTGAATAATTATTAATATATAATATTATTAATTAAAATTAAAAATATTATGTTTGACTAATTATTAATATATAATATTATTCATTAAAATATTATGATTAGACTAATTATTAATTATTATTTAATAAATAATTTTTATAAGTATTTTATTATATATATATATATATATAATTAATATAATAAAATATTAAATATTTATATTTTATTAAATTAATACACATTTCAATATTTAATATATTTTAAATAATTATAATATAAAATAATAATATTTTGTATTTTTAATTAAATAAATAAAGTTAAAAATATATTAAAAATTAATTAATTATATTTAATAAAAAAATTTAATAATTAAATAAAATAAAATAAGAATATATAAATATATAAAGGTGATAAAGATAAATAAGTTATTTTTGAATTAATTAAAGAGGGAGGTGGGAAAAGCAATTTGCATATGGGAAAATGATTTTTCTCCATTTATATATATCTTGTTTTAATTTAATTTATAAGAATTGAGTTTTATTATATTAAGATTTTTTAAATCTCTTCTACGGATAAAACGGCCTTTTTGAGAATGTTGAAAATTTGCACTATAATACTTATCTTCAAATGATAGAGATATACATTATTAATATAATAAACATAAAATTTAACAAGGTTTGATCTATATTTTTGAGTAATCATTCAATTTAATAAATATAATAATAAAAAAAAAAGTCCAAGTCTCTACGCGTTACAATATATCTATTTAAATAATATATATATATATATATATATATATATATATATATATATATATATATATATTCTTTTTAAATGATCCCAATGTAATGGGAAAATTAAAAGTTATCAATTGGAAGACATTGATTACTACACTATATCATTAGCTATGGCTGAATTATCATATTTCATTTTAAAGTATTTTTTATTTTAATTCATGTATTATCACATAAATTTGAAATATTTTCACTCACTCGTTTTAAAAATTAACTCGTTGTTAATTAAATATTTAATTTAATAATATATATTTTGAATTATATTAATTAATTAAATTATTTATTAAGTATTTAAAATAGAATTAATACTTAATTAGTTGAGAAGAAAGTATTTACAGTTTTTTTTTTTAAGATTCCAACATGTTTGGGAAGTCAGAACCTTGTTGTAAACAGCATTGGTTGGAGATAATGGGTCAATGGTCGGTTGTTGAGCAATTAGGGTTTTTTTAAGTCAGTTGTTTAAAATACTAGATTAATGAAATATGCCTTAAAATCAATCAAATGATTATAAAGCTGTTGTAAGCTACTAGGAAGCCAACCATGCAGGAGGTATGACCAATATATAAGAGGAAAGAAAGCTTTGAACTTTGACAAAAATCTGACTAAAAAGTAAATCCATTTCCTTCTTCTCTGTTCTTACTTTAACCATGCATGCATACAAAGTCCTCAAGCTCTTCCTCATCATGGACAGAGATGGATATGCATCTATCTATCTTTAGAGGTTCACAACATTACCAAACCAAAATGGGAAGTTTTTGAAACATTACCAATGTTGGGATAAAAAAATTGGATTCATCTTATTATAACTCAATCAGCTTCAAGCTCGGCCCCAAACTTTTCCAGCCTGGCGGTCTCCTCTGCCATATCACGAATCAATGCATGATTCACCGACCCATCATCCTCACTTGCATGTACCTGCTTACCGCCAAACCTGAGGAGGAGGAGTGTACAAGAACAGTAATGTTAGGCAATATAAATTCTCCCAACATTCAGACACTCCAGAAATATAGAATATTAATGTAAAAGACAGGAGCCTGAAATATAGAAAGTACTTTTGCTATAGTTTTCGCACTGAAATATAGAATAATGTAAAAGACAGAAGCCTTTCTCAACAATGGGAGGAAGGATGCAAGTGTCATGCACAATCAACACAATGAAAAAAATATCACTTCCAATTTTAATTTAGACTATTTTCAATGAGATTGTGATTAAATACTAGTTTCCAAATATGCCTATAACTGGGAACTGGGAACTTGAACGGAATCCAAAATTTCACACTCTCATAACAACAATCCTAAGAAACTTCCTGTTATAACATAACTTTAGGTTAAATTACCCAAATGCTAAATCATAAGTACTTATTAGGGAATAAATTTGTTACCAGCGTCCATTCATCATTTCTATGCACTTTTGTACATCTTTCCGATCCTTGTATCTGACCAGAACAACACCTTGTGGATGATTCTCGCACACCTTCAAATACAAGAAAAAAAATATTAAGAAAAACTTCAGTAAGAATATCACGGAAACATGGAAATTGATTAAAGATGGTTTAGAAGCAGAAGTTCAGCCATGTGTGATGGGCATTGGATCAGGAGTAGTGCATTTAAGTTGGTCAACTGATTTCTGCAATGAAGACATCGTCTATGGGATAAATTCCATATAAATGGAGAGATGCATTCCAAGATAATGTTAGGTGTTGGACGTCGATGGGCCTGACCCTAAGCCCAATAGTTGAATAATACAATTAGTTAGATGTGTTGGGTTATTTTGTTATAGGAATTTGTTAATGTGATAAACTATTAAGTATATCTACATTTGGCTGAAAATATTGATCACTGAAATTTCTGGACCACAATCCGTACATGTTTCCAAATTAGCCTTTATTATAAATAAAGTAGTATCTAATATTGACAGACAAGTCAATTTCTCATCTGCTATATGATTTCATAGGTTTCTCATCCTTACCTCTATAAACCAAGGTCTGATGCAGATACTTGCAATGAGGTGATAGCAGAAAGCAGTAATTAGGGTTTCGAGAATGATTGGGGATGACAGAAGAGATGAGATCTCATTAGAAAGATAAACAAAGATTACAGATCAGAGACATTAAATACAAGCAAGTAACTCGTAGTGGTACACTAGTTGAACTCTTTCCCCTACTAGAAGTGCCACGTGTTAACTATTCATTTGTCTTTTTATAATGCCAGGTCCATGTTAGGGTAAACGGGCCAAGGACACGAGCTTAAGAAATAGTATATAACCGATGTACTGAACCTTTGCAAATGCAAATGCAAATGCAACTTATTTCATGTCCAAATAGTTTTACCTTAACCGATTCTATTTCTCCCAGCTTCGCACATTCTTCTCGAACATCATCTTCTAGTTCGGCACGTAGATTTTCATCTGACTGCAATAATGGGAAGTTTGTCAGAGCAAGACTTCTTGGTTTAACAAGGTACTTTTGGAACTTGTAATGGGACTTGCAAAGCAATATGGATGGATATCAAGATTATTTCTATGAACAAAGAGAAACATTACCCTCATTTCTGCAGGGGAGAACATATTACGAAGAATAACAGTGGAAGGAATTAACACCTTTGTATCATCATGGCCACCTAAAAATCAGAAAGTGATGTGAAAATAATAGAAACCAATCACATAGATTACATAGATAAAGGTAAAAAGAATATATAAATGTTGCACTAAAGTGCCTACATAGATTTAAGGAAATGTTGTCCCTAGTTTCAAATGTGCATCCAAACATATACCTTAGAGAAACATATACTCATAAATTGTTAGCACATAAAGGCATCTAAACTAGAAAATATAAAGGTGAACAAATAAGGGGAGGAAAATAACATTTTTTTCCTTTCTAAGTTTCTCAAAAGGGCTGAATACAGGCAAAACCTTTTAAATGGGATTCATGAAACCATTAACAAATGATGCTTTCTTCCATGTCCCAGTTATTTCAGTCATAAGCAAGAGCTAACTAAGAAACAACATCAAGTACTGGAATCCACTTGATCAAGTAATACAATTTTTTCATTGTCTATGACTAAATTTGTAAGTCATGTGGCATGATAAAAGCTTTTTCTTTTTTCTATTTTTGAATTTAGGAAGATAGCACGACCCCCACAGCCCCACTTCAACTTTAGGCGTTATTAGTGGGATCGAACCCGAGACCTTTTGATAGAATCTTAATAGATTGGGTGATTAAAAAAGTGGATCATTGCTTTATTTTAACATTTTTCTCCCTATCCCCAGCATATGTTATATATTTAGGCATAATTTATGAGATTCCAACCCAAGGACAATAATTAGCATGTTTAAACTATGAACCGAAGGACCTACCCCAGCCAAGTATCTTTTGTTCCACTTTTAGCTGTTTCTTTTTCTTCTTCTTGTCTGCTTGTTTGGCTACAAACTTTTCCCCTGTATAACATAGAGTAAGCTCTTAAAACAGGAGTTAAATGGTCAATCTGGAATCGTTCTTTCCAACATATTTTTTCATTTTTATTTTTATGTTTCTCTCCAATCGCATGTAAGTACACAGAATGAAAATTAAGAGTTACAATTACCTTTTTGCTCAAACTTAGCTCGGGTGACTGACATTGGAATCGAACCACCAGGTCGAAGAGGTGTCCCATCCAAAATCTGAATTGCTAAATCAACTGAAGGTTCCTAATGAGCATGGAAATGCTATTCAATATCAGACATGAACCTTTACTGCAACAAATATATTTCACCAGTAATATAGATGTTACCTTGAGGTACGAAACAAGTGCATCGCCCTTCTTTCTTCCAGTCTCTCTGTCAACATAGATCTTCAGGCGTGGCTTTCTCGTTTCGGGATCCTAGAGAGCATTAGATGATGGACGGCATCAGATTATGTTTGAATTTAGATATTGGATGGGACAAAATAAGCAAAATAATTACAGAAATGACCAAAAACAAAAAAAACAAAGATGAATTCCACAAGGAAATACTGGCAGGACATCCTAGTATACATGGCAATAGAAGGGTATGGAAAAACTACAATAAAGTTTGGAAATTATCTAATATTAACAGACATAGTCAATAATTTTGAAAAACTAAAAAATCTGAGAGAATAAGCTGCGAAATTGTTATTTGTATCATTATGCTACAAGGTTTAATAAGTTGCATATTCTCATAAGCCAGTATCTCCAAATGCTACTCAGATGATGAGAAATCCATGTCTTATATTTCTTTAAAAACAGACAGAAAGTAGCTGAAAACTCTGTATATAATATAACGGAACATGTTGAGCTGTTGATATGGAAACAAAAGGTGTTATAAGAGAAAAAAACAAAGACAATATTCCACACCTCTTTTATTATTCCACATTTGGAGAAAACTTCCACAATCTGCAAAACATTTACAGTAGAAACCATGTGTTACTCTATTTTCAAGGTAAACTACAACAGTGATATAGAACAAACAAAAATCACATTGAACCACTCAAGCTTACCTCATCAAATGTGACATCATCTGGCAATCCAGCAACATAAACATGAGTATTCACTTTAAGTTCAAACCAACTCTCAGGTGGCGGGTTTGGTTCCTGTAAATTTGTCAGATTAGAGTGTGAATCATAAAAGAATGGCAAAAGATGGTGAGGGATGCCATGTAATAATTTGGGGATATATCAACTTAGATAATTTTGGGATTTTTTGCAGACACGACAAAATTGGTCTGAAACCAGAAGGTATATCTCTCATTCCCGGGTTCTGGGGATGTGGCATATCTCTCAATGTCAATAAAGGGGGTGTAGAGGACATAACAGATGCCAGTAATTAAGGACTTGATCATTAAGCTAGAAATATGGCTAGAGCATTTTTACAGGAGGCCCTTTGGTAATGGAAAGAAGATATAGATTTAGTAAGGATATATGAGGCACATATAGGGCTGTTTTGGAACAGGTTTTTCTCATAATAATCCTGATCTGAAAAATCTACATTTGTTATGCCTTCTAAATAGTCGTAATGATCTAAAAAATAATATGATCATTATCCAAAATATAACATGGTCATAATCGACAACAAAATCTCTATACCAAGTTAAGCAAAAAAAGAAATACACCATAATTTGGATCATTATTAAGACAATAATTATATACCATATGAATCAACAAATATTACACTATAATCTCAATCATGATCCAAAAATAATCTTATGCCACACAGAAAAAATCACTTCAAATTTTAACTATGGTTTTTTATGGTTTTTCAATGAGATCGTGGTTGTACTAGTTTCCAATCATGCTCATATTGGGTTGGGGAGATGCAGCTTGCCCTGGCTAATTGTTTAGAGGCTCTTCTTTTATCCACAGCACTTGTTCTTTCTTTTTTTTCTTTCTCTTTGATTAGTAGCTTGATTATAAGGAAGATAATTACTTATATCAAGTTTTAATTACCCATAGAGTCACTGTTGAGATCAGGAAGAGCACCTCACATCAAAGAAACCACAAATAGTACAACCTTGAAATATTATAATAATCCATCAGCCAGCTCTCAAACCCAACATAAACAGATTCAGCATTTCCTATGCAATACAACTGACACCCAAGTATATTGTTCTTTATTTTCCATGTGGATATTTATCTTTGTTTAACTCTCCTGACTCATTCTACTTTTACTATTGAGTAGTAGACTCCTTGTGAAAAATAGGAACCCATGGGAAGATAAAGAAAGGACAACATATGAAGATACGCAGGAAATTTATTGAAGAAAGAAGAATGAGTTGGGGTTGAGAGACAGAATGCTAGACCTTCTTCTCAGTAGTCTTGTCTTTGTCTGGTATCTTTCTCTTTGTGCCATGCTTCACATCAGCTTCTTTATCCTTAATATTGACCCCTTCCACATTCTTATTGCTGACCACCATCGCGGTATCATCAGGATTTGCAGACAGAAATACTTCCTCTTCTTGCACATAAGTCATCTCATCTAATCCAAATTGTTGAGTATCGATGGATTCATTGTCCTATAAATAAAGAACAGTTCTCATACTGTGCCCTAATGATAATAACAGTAATAATATATGAGCTAATACGATGAAAGGTTGTGCAACCATTTCTGAATACTATGCACATTTTGTTTCAGACGAATGCTGAACCAAATTAAAACAATTTTCAACAAGGGAATAAAAGAGATTCTCGGAGCATTATAACACTCCTAAACCCTAAAATCATAAACAATTAACACAAGTCCACACCTGAGGAACCCAAGCTCTAATAAGCCGATCCCACTTATATGTAGTCCCATCGTCATCAGTGAATTCCTCCTCACCCTCTGGTGGGGTTGAAGGCCTTTCAATATCACCATTTCCCTCATCAACCTCATTCTCTAGCGGTATTGTCTCTGCCTCTTCGACTTCCTTTTGGAAATTTTCTAACTCTTTATCAATTACAGATGACACTAAAATAATGCCCAAAGTCAGACTCTGGCTTATCAAGTAGAAGACAACAAATAGACATTTGACACATTAGAATAAACTAGACTTACCATCTTCAGATTTAATCTCCATGAGCTCCGGAATCAGAGAGACTGGTTGCCAGTCAGTTCTTCCTTGTGACCATACTAGCGTAGTTTCTGAGATGTACCCGTTTAAAAAATTCTCTGCCCAAGCCAAGTAAAACGGTCAATAGCTCCAAACACCCATTCTGAACACCACATTAACAGAACACAATTGTCCCAAAAATGCTGCTTATTGACTATTAGACAACAAAATATTTTCCCCAAGAAAACAAGGCAACCCAAAGTCTAGCCCTTGTCTTTATCAACAGCTAGTAACAAGAACAAAAGTCCATAAATAAAGCATAAGGAAAGCAAATGGAGGCAAGACTAACCACGCATCTCCGAGAAGGCATAAGGCCCAATCTGCTGTTGATCATCACCGAGAACATACCATCCAACCTCAGAGTCCATTTGAAAATACAAAGTAAAGGTGTCTTCTGCAACTAAGCAAACCAGAACATTAGTAATTTGAAGATTGACGCAAAGCAAAAAAGAAATATCTAATTTGAGCAAAAACCCTCGTTAAATAGAGCTTCCATCGAAAACCCAAGTATATAAAGTTAGTAATTTCCGGAGTAAAATGAATCTCACTGGAAATTTGAGCGTCTAGGCAAGACCTGTGGAGCTGCGGTGGAGAAGTCTCGCCAACCTCTGACTAATGTTAAGTAGTTAAGCTGTCCTGTTTCAGGTAACGGCCTTTGTCGATTTTGTCCGATTGTTTCACCGCCGGCGAGGTCTTGTGAGAGTCTGTATCAAGATTGTAGAGACGGGGATTGTTAGACCTCGAAGAGCCCTTGTTTCTTAAAAATTCTATTTTTTAAGTAGAAATAAACACTTGCATAATCCACACAAAAAAAAAACATTTTTATCAAATTTTCAATAGCAGTAATAATTTTTAAAATTTACTTTTTATATTATATTTTATAAAGGGGATTTTTTTTATTAAGTGTCATCTTAATCTTGATTTTTGGGTTTCTATTTTTTTTTTTAATATAAGCATTAAGTTTAAAATGAGCTAAAAATATGAAATTAGAAACATAATATTTGTCTAATATATGGTTAAATATAATATTTTTGAATATAATAAATTTTAATTACTAGGTTTTGATATAGGATTTGTTTAAATAATTAAATTAATTCAATATTTAATTAATATTATGATGTACTAAAATAATTTTTATAAATATTAAGTTATAAAATTTAACTTGTTTAATATTAATTTTATATAATTTATTAGGATAGTTTAAACCACAAAAACAGTATTTAAATATAAAAAATAAAGGTTCAATAATTACTCAAATTATCTGGGATTACTATAATTAATTATAGTTTGATTTTTTTTAATTATTATATATTTGTTTATATAAAATTTTATTTTAAATCATTATTATTTTTTAAATTTGATTCTTATGTCTATATTTAATACCAATAAAATGATATATATATATATATATATATATATATATATATATATATATATATATATATATATATATATATATATATAATATGATGCTTAATTTTGAAATTGTCTGGATTGTCGGGTCGAGAGTTGTGGTTAATTTAGACAAATATGTGAAAGTAATTGGATACTTGGGTCGAATTCTGGGTTGATCCGTCTATAAACTTAAATCGGTTAAAAATAAAATAAAAAATGTTATAGGTGGTTAATTTAGACAAATATGTGAGAGTAATTGAATACTTGGGTCGAATTCTGAGTTGACCCGTCTATAAACTTAAATCGGTTAAAAATAAAATTAAAAATGTTATAGATATTTCGAACTCGCAACCTAACAAAAACAAGTACAACTTTTTAACCAACTAGGCTAATAACACTTTATATTTTAAATTTAACACTAAATTTGATGAACGCGAGACGTTATAATAATATATTTTTAGTACATCCCACAGAAATCTTCCTAGTTGTTATTAAATCTCTATTTTTTATAGATAAATGATTGGGAGAGTGAATGACAGACACTATTGGCTGAAAAAACAATAAAATTTATCTATCTTTTTTCTTTATCTTTTTTCTTTATCTTTTTCCAACAAGATATAGTCACGTATCATTCTCTCATTCTCCTTCTCATATCATTCCTCATTTTTTATATTTGATTTTGTTTCATTTTTTATTTTAAAATATGTTAAATATTAATTATTTGATTTAGAGGGTATATTTTAAAAAATGTTATAATATAACTCATGTTGAGAGTCAATTATAAGGTTAAAGTTAGATAAATGTTCAAATTTACTCGTTCACGGTTAAAATTCTATTTTCCAAATATGTCAAATTTATTCATTCATGATGAATGTGTCATGATGAATGTGTCAATTTTATTCATGTTGACAAAAATTTCAAATTTTATAATGCTGTCACCCTAGTCATATATATTAGTTATTTTTTTTTACTTTATATTATCACATTCGAACAAGATATAATAAAAAAAAAAATCAAAATTTTGTTTATTTAGAGAACATATTAACGTAATCTCATTAAAAGAATTCAAAACTATTGGAGAATTCAAAATGATTTAAGATCAAAAGTAGACAAATTTTAACTTTGATTAAACAAAATGAGTAAAAGATAAAAAGCATACAAAAACCTATAACATTAATAGTTTGATTCAAGCGAGAAATTTCATTTTTTACTAAATTTCATTACATTCAAACATTGTTATTCATTTTCTTCTATATAATTTCCTCTTTCTTATGTGGATATATTGTTTTTCAACATCAACGTCAACTTTTCCTTTTTGTTTATCAGAATCTTTATTTTGTCTTTATTTTTTTATTTTTTTTTGCAAGTGATGGGACAATTCGAACACACTTATTTTTCTTCTGTTTAACACTCTTTTCTACAATTAGTGATTAAACTGTTTCATTTGAAGATGACTATTAATTACCTCATTTCTAAGTACTCTCTTAAGAAACCTCCCTTCAATTGTTTTAGAACTTAACCAAAAAAATGATTTTATTTCATTATGTCAGGGTATTTTTGTTATTTCCCGTATAGTTATCTAACTTATAAGTCTATTTTTTTCCTGCTCACAATTTTTACCAGCATAAATGAATTTATTAAAGACATTGAAAATCAATTCATAATTGTTGTAGTTGAAGCCAATAAGGTTTTTGTTCTAGAACAAAAATGTCTCAGCCTACACTTGAAATGAACACCCAGTTTAAGCAATTCACAAATTCTTTTTATTTATTTATTTTTTGTTTGAGTTTTTAGACTCTTTAATCCTAGTTCTTAATTCTTATAACGTGTGTAATTATGAAAATGTTGAATTCAGTAATCTTGATCTATTATTCATCTTTATCTCGGTATCTTTATCAAGATTTTTGGTTTACGATTACAAAAATGATGGATCAAATGAAAAATCCAGTAGCAGCTTAACTGGAAGTCATTAATTAATCAATGCTCAACAAATTATACGCTCGGGAGAAGAAACCTAGGGTTATTTTTAAAAATAATCTAGAACCATGACTCACATTTGTTAGGCAGCTTTGATGGTTTAGACTTTAGAGTTTAGAGTTCCGCTCATGCCTTTGACTGTCAAAGTTTTGCAGGTTTGGGAGACGAGAAGGGGTGATGGGGTTGCAGTCAGTATAATAGGGAGATGAAGAGGGATGCAGGAAGGGTTAGGGTTATTTTTTCTTATGTCTTATTTGAACACAACGTAGTACCAAGTTAATAAAGGGATCGGATTGTCAATTTTATTAAAGTGGATAGAAATCTAAACGGAGTTACAATTTTGTCACGCTTTCACTCATTGTCACTTCATATTTACGTTGTCTTTTTTAACTGATGATTCGGATATGTTATCTCACCATATGTTCCACCTACTGTCTCCTTATTCAAAATCCTTCTTTCTCTTGACCTATCTCTCTGAAAAGATTTTAAATAAAGGGACAGTTAGTGGGACATATAGGGACAGTAAATCGGATCAAAACAATGTAAATATGACGTGACATTGAGTGAAAGCATGACAAAATTATAACTCCGTTTAGATTTATATCCCTCAATCTTTAATAAAATTCAAATATATATATATATATAATTTTAATACTTAATGATTAAATTAGACATATTTATCTTCCTTGATGCTTAAATTTTACATTCTTTCACTCATATTTGATACATTAAATCTATGGGATTGAGTAAAATCGAAAAACCGAATTATATGTGTTTTGATATATATACATTTTAAGTATAGGCATTTCTAGCATGGTAAAAGATAAAGATTTATTTTTTATTTTTTTATTTTTAAATTCATTTTGATTTAATTAATATTACGCATATATATTTTTTTAAGTTAAATAATTGTTTAGGTTTTTTATTTTTTAAACTCATTTTTTATTTAATTAATATTCTAATATATTTTTATTATTTTAAGTTAATTGTTGTTTTATTAATTAGTGTATTAAAATTTAATCCATAAAAAGTTTTTCGATTAATTTTTATTCATTTAGTTTATTATATTATATATAATTGATATTATTATTTTCTACTTTATTATATTATATATATATATATATTTGTTATTTTTTAACGATTAAACTGATAAATTGATCGAACCGATTTTATAATCGATCAAACTGAAATGATATTTAATTGTCAATTGACGAAAGAATATTTTGAAAAAGTGACGTCGAATTTTTCGGTAAAAAAATCGACTGAATCAAAACGCTTACACCTAATTCAATCCAATTAATCGGGGCTTACGCGTCATTTAGGCAGCTCGCTAGGCCTGTTCCACTCGACACCTAAAATAGAAAAAAAAATAAAATAAAATAAAATAGCATTAACAAGATTTGATCATTTAATAAATATGTATTAAAATATTAACCAACTAAATTGTCTTATTATTATTTTTTAAAATAATACAAATTTATTATATTTATTTAATTAAACATAAAATATAACTACTCTCACCTTAAAAATAATAATAATAAATTATAAGAAGAAGAAAAGTTTTGTTTGATTCGCAACCACGACAACTAATCCAACTTTTATTTGATCTAGAAACTCTCGCTCGTCCTTAACTTTTTTTTTTCTTTCATTTAATTAAGTCTTTTAAAAGTTATTAATTAGATGTTGTGGTCAAAATATAACAAACTAAAGGATTAGAGC
Organism: Impatiens glandulifera; assembly: GCF_907164915.1. NCBI lineage: Eukaryota > Viridiplantae > Streptophyta > Magnoliopsida > Ericales > Balsaminaceae > Impatiens > Impatiens glandulifera. Next base: position 2,644,569 of record NC_061864.1, read on the forward strand.
TACTTTTATAAGTTAAAGGAGTAAATTGAGCAAAGAACAAGAAACATGAGCAAATTCAAAATTTTACCCAAACTTTTTTTTTCTATTTTCTAATATAATATACTTTGGTTTATTCGAGCTCTTTTAAAATCAATTAAATCAAAGTCAGAATTGAACTTAATATCTATAATTAAGATAAAATAAACTCTTGAATAGTTTTATGTTAGTCCATATATATATTTAATTCGGTATGATTACTCGCGTGCTTAGCCTCGTATTTCTACATTTTTAGCTTACCAACAATATTCACCTCCGAAACCCGGAAATCTTCAACCACCCACGAGAGATGATGAATTATACCTACAAATTATGAACTAATAATGACTGAAAACTAAAACATCAATCTTCATGATTAATTCATTAGAACTAAAGGTATATTGAATCAAAACATGATATATTTAACTTAAGTTTGCAACATAAAACATATATGAACAACATATATAGCTAGCTACTAAGAAACCAAACCGCTTTGAGAGTATTCAGCGAGAGCTTATGCCATCGTCTTCTTCGTCGAGATCAGCGAGCTATAATTAATGAGTGGTGCTGCTTCCTCTCTTTTATTTACCCTAAAATAAAAATAAAGATAATTAGTAACACTAAGAAGTAGTTGTGTCAGTGGTATTTGTTTTAAGGGATAATTGTTATTTTTCTTAACGCTATTTAATTAAGAGCCTAACTATTTTTATTTTTTATTTTAATTAGTGTTTCTGATATTTAACATAGAAGGGAATAATTGTTGACGAGAGGAGGAAGCGCACAGAATATATATATTTGATCACCAAACTGAATAATAATATGATGAGTGGAGAATCATTATTAACATATTATTATTATTATTCCACAATATTAACCCAAATGGAAACCAGTGGGATTTGGATATAACTTTAAAGTATGTAAAATATTTATATGATCATGAATAGGGAATCAAGATTTTAAATTTATTTGGGCTATTTTTTTTCCACAAACACAAATATACACAACGATATGAGATTTGAGATAAATTCAAACGATGGAAGGTGTATGAACGGAGAAAAAGACCTATGTAGTTTTAAAAAAATATAAATTCTAATGGGAGGATTATATTTAAATATGATAATTATTTAACTAGTTTTTTTCATTCGAGATTTAAATCTTTCCTTTTATTAAAAAAATATATTTATACTCCTCTAAATTAATGATCTCTTTGATGGAATGTGACATACTAAAATGTTATATAAATTTGTCAATAGTTTATACACGTTTTTAAGTACAAAATAACTCTCTATTATGAATATTTCTAAGATTGCAAATACATCTCCTTAAATTATAATTTTGTTACACTAGATTCTGATCAGTTCTCGGGCAGAGCTTTGACTATCCCACTTATACATTGCTTTCACAAAAGCAGTTTACAAGTGGGATGATCAAAGTTCCGCCTAAGAACATGATGGAAGTTATGTTGATTTGCTATGAAGATGAAAATTAAGAAGGGGATGATGATTTATATAGGAATGAAATTGGACGAGAGATATAGATTATGGATTCAAAAAGGGATTTCTAAAGGATGAAAAAAAAAGTGAAATAATCTTCTTTTTTTTTAAAAAAAAATAGGTCAATTCACATAATCTTTATTAGATTACTGTAAATTTCACACAATCTTTTGCATATTACTGTAAAATTCATACCATCCTTATTAGATTACTGTAAATTTAATACAATTCTTCTCATATTCTATAAAATTCATATAATCCTTATTAAATTACATAATCTTATTAGATTATTGTAAAATTCACATAATTCTTATCAGATTACTGTAATAAATATTTGGAGATGCTTTGATAATGGGATATTTTTAAATTATTTAATTTATTAATTAAAATCTTTATTTTTATAAATTTTAAATATAAAAAAATATATATAATAATTTTATTTAAATAATCTCAAATAATATTTTTAATTCATTATTTTTATATATTTTTTCCAATAACTCAAGATCAAATAATTTATTGGGAATTAAACCTAAAAATTGTATTGTTTAAGTAAGACTTTTTAATTATATTTAATAGTGTCATTTGTCAATCACATTTAAAATAAAATAAAAAATCTGAAATTTTGTATTAATCATAATTGTGCTAAACACAACATCAATCCAGAGTCCGGACAAAGAGACATGTGGTTTGATTAGTTCAAATTGGGGGTGAATTAGTTGTGGATGCGAAGTAAAAATTAAACGGAATTAATTAGTTCTAATTAAACTTAATTAATTACATAAAATTACTGCAGTCAGTATGAATTAAGTTTGAATAAATTATTTATGAGTAAGCTAATTAAGAATATTAGTAATGAACGTGGATCTATCTATCATTGATTTGAGCGCCGGTCCAAAAATAATAATTGATCGATTACCTATTAATTAAACATTTATTACATATTTTTTTAAACTTGTAATTAATATACTATCTATTATCTATCTATCTATATATATATATATGTGTTCGATTCTTGATTAAACACCCATCTCAACTCATGATCTTTCCTTTTCAATCTTCATACATAATATCATATAATATATTATGCCACCTGCACTTGTAAACATAAAACATCAATTAATGCATATCTAATTAGTTATTTTTCTTTCATTTTCTTAAAAGAATATGCTTTTTAATTATATATGGTTTTTGCCAATTAATTTTATTGCTTGCATGCATCTGATATATATATCGCTGACATTTCACTCTCACATATATATAATGTCTATGTTAATTAGAATCTTCGAATAATTCTCCCTTTGGTTGACATATCATGAAAAAGTAAAAAATAGGTACCTCCTACATTTTTATATCTTTAGTTTTTCTTTTAAAAACAATAAAATAACATTGGACACCTAGCTAGGGCTCGTTTGATGTGTGTTTTTTTTTTATCTCAAAATTTAATCATTATTTCAACCATTTAATCATCACTTTTATATATTTAAATACTAAAATTACTCTTTATTAACTCTAAAAAAATAGAAAAAATTAAAATATAAGAATATTTTGATAATTTAACCAAAAAAACTAGTTTTTTAAAAGTACTTATCAAACAATAATTTTTAGAGAAAAAAAAAAACCTGAAAAAATCATTTACTCGAACAAACTCCTCAAAATGATTTTTTTCTTCCGTAAACGTTAAACTAATTTCATCAAAATCTAAAAAAGCAGAAATATCAATAATCAAAACAAACTAGTTATAATTAGAATAATAATTAAATAATCTAAAAGCAACAAGAATTATAAACAGTAACAAATTCTAATCCAATCAAGATTTTTTATTTTAAAAAATAATAATTTAACATGATTAATTATTTATCTGTGAGATTGATGTTTTTAGGTTAGGAGCGGAAAATACTATTAATTAATTATTATTATTATTATTTTGAATAAAGGAGAGCTAGTATAATACCCTATCAGTCATGTGCTTAAACTTAAAACGCTCTCAGATTAAATTATTATGATATATTTTATTGTAAAATATTTTTTTTATATTTGCATTTTAATTTAATTATTTTCATTTAAATAAAAACTATTAAAATATTTTTAAATATAATATTTTAATTTTCCTTTAAATTTAATATCTAAATTAACTAATTATTTTAACTTAATTATTTTTTTCTAATATTTTTTTTAATATGACCAATTCATTACTTTTACCTATAGTAAGCTAGAAGTCAAATATTAAATATTTTACAAACAAATGTATATTATAAACATATATTTAGATAGATTTCAATATTTTTTACTTATTATTAAAATAATTAAGTTAAAATGTAAATAGACATTTATAAAATAATTTTACAATAAAAGTTGATTGTCTAGTGTTCGTGGTTTATTACCTTGATATCACGTACTCTAAGTCAGGTCACATCTAAAAAGGTAACACCTTTACTGTTTTTTTATTATTAAAATAAATAATAAATTAAAATAAAATGTATTTAAGCAAAAGTTTAATATTTTTTTTCTTCTTTGTTTTGACGCCATATACGAATTGAAGTCTACTCAGAAAAAACAAATATGCCTTTTTACGGTAAAAATGCAAAATATTTCATAATTTTTTATTTTTTTTTAATTAAATACTATTTAATTATTTAATTATTAAAAAAATTGACAAAACTTAACTTTATCGCTCGTTTTATTCAAAATTTTATCATTAATTTTTAAAGTCCTATAAAAAATTTACAGTACACCCAATTCGAATTTTTAAATCCGTCCCTACCTGAGAGTTTCAGAGGATACACAAGATTAGCCATTAATAAGGCTTCATTTTCAGGGTAGCATCAACTACCGACATAAATTTATTTTAAATTAAAATGTTATTAATGAAAATCAAATTGGCTATACATTTATCTTTAACCCACTCTATTATGTTTAAGTCAAAAATTTTCTTTGAAAAAAAATGGGACAATAGATTAAACATACAACCCGCAAATATATTTAACTATTTAACCAAATACAGAAATTACCGCAAAATCATTTAAAATATGAAAATATCAACCTCAAAACTTTAAGATAATCCTTTTATAGATTATCCCAAACTATTTATTTTTACTTTTTTAATTATACTTGGTGTGTTTCAAATATAGGGTACACAAATAAAAGTGGGCTATCTTACCAAATAAAAAGTATTTTAAGTATCTTATAAGTTATATGATTATGTTTGAAATTCAGTTAATTATTCATTTGGATTATTTCAATAACATAATAATAAACATCATTCTTTTTTTTTTTTCATCAATATATCATATAACTCAATTTAATAGTTAAAATATTAAAATATTTTTTATTTTAAATTATTATTTTTATTTTATCATTATATATTAATATTAATATTCTTTAAAAAAAATTATCAAAAAAAAATTCCCTCCACACAATTATCACTCATTATGGATCCAACATAAAAAATAAATAAAATAAAAAAACTTAATATACGGCGCTACAAACTTAAGGCCAATATACAAAACCCTAACTCAAATGAGTATGAGATAATTATTTTATCCACATTAATTATTATATTATACACATATTTTCTTCTTCTTCTGACAAACATACATAAAAAGGGTAACTGTGTTTTTTTTTTCTTTTTTTCTATTATTATATTTTTTTAATTATTGTTTAACTAATGAAAATGTATTTTTAAAATAATCAAAATATTTTAAATATTTAATACCTTATAAAATAAATGAATAAGAGTGCTTTAATTTTTTTAAATAATTTATGACGTAGAATCAGATTTATTTAAATTTAAGCAAGACACGTCGTCATGTCATTAATGTGAGTTGTGTTATGTTTCATTTTAAGAAGTTACATGACCCAATAATCATGAACTTTAAATTAGTATGATAGTAATTAAGACACTCGCACATCACTTAATTTAATTTTTGTGACAGAACATTAGTTAAATTTTTTTATTATTAAATATATTAAGATTTAAAAATTTGAAACTATATTAATATTTGTATTGATCATTTAAATAATAGAATTAATAAATGATTTAGAACCAATCACAAATAACTAATTAGATAGAGTATTTGGTGACTAAAATTTTAAAATAAACTTTTATAACATAGTGTCACTAGGGAATGGATTCACCCGTCACATGAAGTCTAATCAAACATACCCCAAATAGTAAAGAATTATCATAGAAATAAGATATTATGAACCACAAATAAATAAATAAATAAATAAATGAATATATTAATAGTGCGCACCTTTAATTACTTGTAGTGGATATCTACTCGTATTCATCTAACTTACCAGCTACTGTTGGTGATATATTCCAATCTATTTTTTCTTTATAGCAATAAAACTTATTATAATTGTATTGACATATTTTTAATATATTTAGTTCATTATTTTTTATTCATGAATTTTTTCAGCTAAATAAATGAAAGATAAAGAGAGAAAAGAAAGTAGCATAGAATAAAAAAAAGAGTTTAAATGAAAAGATAATATTTGATTTTAGGCTTTTTGTTTACCCTTAACAATTTGGGAACATGACCCCCTAACTTCAATTTAAACATTTTTTTTTTTAAATTTGAGAAAGCTAGCAATTACCTTACAGCCATGTCTTTCGGTTTCATTTAAAACATTCTTAGTAAATATCGAATCTAAAATATTTGTTAGAATTTTTTTAATTTATTAACTTAGCCATATTGGCAAATGAATTAAACTATTTCTTCTAAACTAAACTACTCGTTCAATTCAAACACTTTTTATAAAAATGTATATTTTATTTTAATATTTTGAGAGATTTATATGTATTTAACTGTTTTTCTAAATATATTTAACTATAATAAACTTAAAATAAACCCTACAAATGCTAAAAAAAGGAAATTAAGAGAACAAAATGTCACCTGTTTCATTTACATTTAAAACGAATATTTAAAAATAAATAAACTTAATTAAAAAAATACAAATAATATCTCAAAATTGTGTTGTTATTTTTTCTTACTTACTTAATAATACAAAAATTATTATACTAAAGAATTCATTTAAAATTTTCATTGAATAACACATTGAAAGACTGAAAGTCCTACATGTTAAAAATCGTTACCCATTTTTTTTATATATATATATATTTTTTTTTGTCTATTACGTGCCATGGTTGTTATCTTAAATATTATGAAACTTAAGGGGGCTAAAAATAAAGAGTAGAGGAAAATATCAAAATTTTAGATTAATTTAAGGCCTTATCTATATATTTTCTCTTTTGTTTGTGTGCCATCACGCCTTATTTAATTTTAAATTTAAAAGGACTAACTTTAACTTTAATTTATTAATTAATTAAACAAGAAAAGAAAAGGACAATCACATTGAAAAGAAAATAGTGTAGAGCATTTATGAGGTGACGATTTCAGCTCGCCACAACCCACTCATGGCCAATCAACAAAACTTCTATTAAAGGGTATATTTATTTGAAAATAATATTTGATGTAAAAAGTAATTTATCTAAATAATTTCTTTAATATTTATAATTATAAAAAAAATCATTATTTTATTATATTATTTCTCATTTTATCAATAAGTACTTTGTTATGACGAGTTTTAGACTCACAAAATTTGATTTGGTTGCTTTAGTTCGTTTATTTTTATCTTATAACAATTCTTATGTTAAAAATAATTACTTCAATCGCTTTATATATGATATTATCCAAACCATCTTGTCTAACTTTGCTTTTAGAAATGTGTACTCATTATGTTTATTTATTTATTTATTTATTATTTTCATTTCAAAAAGATATATATGTGGGATATGATAGACAAGCACTATTAGACAAAAGTAGCCTCATCATATCCATACACATTATGAGAAAATGCAAGAGAATCAAAACAATAACCATGTTTAGGCCTTGTTTGATTCTAGTAAAAGTAAAGTTCAAGTATTCGACCGACTAAGACTCTAAGAGTAACAATAATGAAAACGATTCCCGTTCAAAATGGTTTAAGCGTTTCAAGTTCATAAGCCTTAATATTATTTAATGTAGGAAAGTTCAATATTGCAACTTATAAAATTGGGATTGCAATAAAGAAAAGATCTCCAATACTGATCATTTAATTACTATACTTATAAAAATCTAATATACGTATCTAATGATGCCCATTTTGATTGTGGCCATCATTCATAATTTGTTACATAAGATGTCCATATTCATTAAATTTATACAAAAAAATAAAATCAAAATTTGAAAGAGCATCATTTGAGAACTAAGAAATCATAATTTTAATTATAAAATTGAGTATTGGTTACAATTTTCAATTATAAACCTTTGGTTATATAAACAAAGCTTATCGGGTTTTGTTTATCATTATATATATGACAATTGATTGATATATATATATATAAATGATGGAAGCATCAAACCTCAAATCAACTATAAGATATCTTAGTGTGCGGCACATAGAAGAAGAAGAGAACCAAATTCTTTTTTATCTTTTCATCTTAAAAATAAAACTTTAATTGGATGACATTCCAAATGTACTTACTAGTTGGGACAATAATGAATTGTATGAGGTGTGATCATTGTGCTTGTTCATTTTAGAAAAAGTTTAGAAGAAGACATTTGTGGTTACAATAATCATTCTATTATATATTAATTAATGTTAGGCCTGGTCTGTTTGGTTTTCAAAACAAATCTAATTAAACATTATTTATTACACTATATTATTAATCACATAACTAAATTAATCAACTAAAATACTAAATATATTGCTCGGGTGTCCGGAAAAGAGGGAGATCAAGACAGCCATCAAGAAGTTTTTTTTTTTCTTTTCTTCAACGCCAAGCGAATATTTTCGATCATTTTTTATTTGGTGAGGACTATTTTTTTTTTCCTTCCTAGATACCTAGGTTTAATTGGTGAAAAAACATCTTATATGTATATACCATCTTTAATGATAATGTTGTTATTTAAGATTTTTAGATAGTAAACCTCAATTTGTAAGAACATTGTGTACCTCATTATAAATGATATAGTAAATGGTTTAGACAACTTAAGGGTAGTTCGTTTTTTATTAGAATCTTTTTGAATGAAAATAAAGAGTCATGAAAAAATCGATAGATTTATAAACGTTGCACTAAAATAAATAAAAAATTATTTTCTTATTACTAGTTTTGTGATTCTTTTTTTTTTTTTTATCAAAACATCAAATTAAAAAATAAATAAATAATTTTACCATTATATATCAAAAACACCATCAATCAACCTATTGAATAAATCCATGTATTATTAAAAAAAAAAAAAAAGGTTGATGAACAATGCTTACACTTAATGAATTAATATTTTAAAGTAAACGATTCACTGTTTTATTTGTGGTGATTTTTTTGGGGGTTAGATTCTTATGAACTATGAGGCATATATTAATGTCAACAAAAAAGAAAAGAAAAGAAAAAGAGTGACCACGAAACCGCGAGGGAACAACTTAATTATATTTGGATATATATATATATGATTGAGGAGGGAGGGAGGAAGCACTAACTAATATTAATTAGTGGTGTTTAAATTAAGCTAGATAGATTTGCAACCAATCCAATGATGATTTTATCAATATTATTATAATACAATTTTGTTGGTACAAAATGCAAGTGAGTGGAGAGTGTGATGATAATGAAGTACATACAAAAAGAGAAAGTTAAAGAATAGAATATTTTAACTGACACTTAAAATTAATTTGCCTCTTCTTTATTTTTTCTTTTTCTTTTTCTTTTTGAGTGACATTTATAATATCATCATCATGTGAGCATTTTGGTTGTGGATTTATATATATGAAAGTGGAATTGGAAATATATTAATTGTGGCTACAGAACATAATTGTGGTGCCCCTTCAACTTAAGGTAATAAAAAGAATATGCACATCACTGTACTCTTCACAAATTGGATTGCACGTCAGCTCTATCTATTTTATATAATAGATTATTCTAGCATATAATCATTTCATCTTTTACTTATTATTATTATTATATATATATATATATATATATATATTGTTCTAAGAATAAATTTCCAATTAACTCCAACTTGTGCCCGAAAAACACTCTTCATTCTCATTTATCCTAAATTAAACTCCAATGTAAACTATTTAAAACATGTAATAATGTCCAGGTTAGAGCCTCCCCTACACGGGTACCCTACAAAACTGAAATAAGACCCTTCCTTTTACATATTAGTATCATATTTATCTAATTAAACTAAATAATTAATTTTTTTAAAACCATTATAATTTTTTCAATTTAACTTAAAATATACAAAATTAAGTAATTTTTTTTACTCAACTTGTAGCTTTGTAACTTATCCTTAAAGGCTCTATTGGCTAAGTAATTGATTTTTTATTTTTTTTTGATAAATATGTGATTTATTTTAGCACTATTCTTAACCCTACCCGATTAATTTCTGTTTTTTTTTTTAAAAAAAAAATGTGTTTACTATTGGAATAATTAGCAATTAATTAAACTATTAATATTATTATTATTATTATGAATTAAAAAGGAATGCTTTCTTCTTCTTCTTATTCTGTATATTGTGTTATCTACTTTTTGGTGTTTGAAGCTCAACTAGAAGTTGTCTGATGAATCATAGGACCCCACAAACTGTACTATGATATTGGAGCATCATCCAGGCGGACATCATAATCCATTTCCTTTTCTCTGTGGGTGGCTGGGTGCTCACTTTTTTTTTTTTTTTCTTTTTTTTTTCCGATTATAAATACCCTTCCACCTTCTCTCTGTTTTCCCCAACAACCATAACACTTTCAATTCACCTTCAAAGAAGAAGAAGAAGAAGAAGAAGAAGAAGAAGAAGAAGAAGACAGAAGAAATTAAGAATCGAAGAAATGAGGCAAGCAGGAAGAATCCTATTAACCCACTCAACAGTTATGGTTACTGAAACAGAGGCACCCATATATTCGCCGTCGCCGGCCAACGGGGGAGTCGTGCAGAGATCGCCGTGGCATTCGCCGCTTCCTTACCTCTTCGGAGGACTAGCGGCGATGTTGGGTCTCATAGCCTTCGCCCTTTTAATCCTAGCTTGCTCCTACTTCAAGAAGTCCAGAGACGCCAGCGAAAGTGACGACCTTGAAGCAGCAGCAGCAGCCGCCGGCAATAAACCATCCCCTGTTTTCGAAGAGAAGATTTTGGTAATCATGGCCGGAGACATGAAACCAACTTTCTTGGCCACTCCCATGTCTTTCAGTAGCAAATCATCATATAGCTTAACCGTGGATTCTTCTCAAGGTAATAAGGAGAAACAGAGTGACCAAATCGCAGAGAAACAGAAAGATGACATGACTGGTCATCATCATCATCAAATTCACATTCTTCCATCACCAGTCCCAAACCAGTGACATCACACCCGCCGGCGCCGGTCACTGATCTAAGTTTCTATTTCGAAAAATGCCCCCGTATTTACTTCGGGTTGCTGAGATTTTGTTAGCCCTTTTTTCAATTTTGGTTTTTGCCCAGAAGATTTTGATAGATGTACTAGAGAAATGGATGCCTGCCTTTGATATTATCACTGTTGTTAACTTTGTTCATGTCATCAAGCAATGAATACAAGAATCGCCAATTTTGCCATGTTTTCAGTCATATAACAGTACAAATAATAAGTTGGATCATCAAAGTAAATAACTTTTAAGGATGAGAGTATTAATGGACACAAAAGAGTCTACTATACTAGTAGTCTTGGAAGAAGAAGAAAAAAAACTTGTATTCAAAATATACTCAAACCATAACAATGCTTTTTCTTGAATTGTTAGAAATATATAACAGTGATTACAAACATTAACACCACCGTTGTTGCTTAGTTGGACTTGTTGCCTGCGGATGAACCACCACCTTGGTTTGCCAAGAATCTTACTACCACTACGGTTATGTTATCGCCACTGCCTCTCTGACATGCTTCCTGCATCAGCCTCTTTGCCGCTGCCTCGGGTTCTTCAATTGGTTTTCCCATTTCAACAGCTTCCTGTAAAATAAACAAAAACGGACTTCAATAACTAATACTTGGGAACTTGCTTCATGAGAGGTTATTATGAAAAACAAGGTTATATGGGATTATTTGACTAAAAGACAGCATGTTTGAATTTGGTTTTTTGGGGGAGTTTTCTAAAAAAAGAATTAGGTTATTTAAATTTTTAATTGGTTTAATTACTAAAATGTTTTTTTATATTTAACATTTAATATTTAATAAAAATAAAGTATGAATATTTTAGTTGATAAAATGAGTGATTTCATAGTTAGAATGATAATGATGTGATTGAGAGAATTTATAAAAAAATGATAAATATTTAAAATAAAAATCTCAATAAAACCCACATCAATCAAGCTCTAAGGATATAACTATACTTTTTAAATAGAAGATATTTTTGATATTAGGTGATTTTTGATTGGCCAATGAGTTATTTGAATTTAATCTCAAAAATTTTACTATCTCATCATAATTCAAACTATCAACCAAAATACCCTCTATTTATTTTTTTCAAAAATATTTTTAATCATAATTTTATAAAACCTACTATCTTCTTATCAAAAATTGGGTTAGATAACCCCAAGTTTTTATAACATGCACAGAACATGGAAATTTTGAAATAACCTATTGGTTACACAAATAACCCAAGATTAGGAGAAGGCCCATATAACCCCCATCAATTAAGCTCTTGGTTATCAACAAAAGAGTTCATGAACAAACTGTTCTTAGCACAAAAAAAAAAGTAAACTCTAAAACTAACCAAGGTCTCACTCAACTCTTAACACAACTATTTTTTCAAATTTCTGAATGAAAGAAACATAAAGTTGAAAATTATGGATATCGCAATATCAGACTAGCACATACCTCATTTGAAACCACATCCCACAGTCCATCACTTGCAAGAATTAGAAACTCTAAAGAGCTGTCAACCTTTTCTTCCTACAGATGCGGAAAAAAAAGGAAGACACCCAACATGAAATTAGTTTTCTATCTCAAATTCAAGCAGGTGAATACGTATTGTAAAGAACAAGAGAAACATATATATCAGTATTGTACCCGAATCTCTGGATCTGCGACCACATATTGTTTCAAATGCCTATCACCAAATGCACGAGATACGGCAAGAACTCCTCCAACTCTCCAGGTTCCTAATAGCAACCACACTAGTTAAAAATCTGTTTTTAAGAGAAAACTAAACATGTAAGAAGATTATTTTTGTTTTTACCTGCCCACATCACAAATCCTCCTGCATCTTCTATCCGTCGCCGTTCATCGGTTTGGTCTGGTTTATGATCTCGAGAAACAGCAATGGCTGCAGGAAAAAGGATTATACATTTGCATGAATGTATATCATTAAACCAATAGAAGGTGCAAATTTTCCTATATCATTACAAGGAAAAAAATCGTAATATTCCAGAAGTCTTCATGCTGCACTGAGCTCCTAAATCATTCTTCCCATCGATGAGTACATAAATGATGAAACAACAAAGAACCAAATTCAGGCAAACACCGTCAAGCACCAACTAGTATCAAGCCTACTAAAGAGACAAGTTCTCAATCCTACCATTGCCACCCCTGCAGATAACTGCTCTTGAATCCCCAACATTTGCAACCAGCAACCTATCGCCTACAAGGATGGCCGTGGAAGCTGTTGATCCAGCATCTCTGGTCGAATTATTCTCCGACTTCAGAAACTCAGCGTCGGTATGATTATATGCATCAGCTGTAAGAGAGAAAATTTGTCAACTAAGCTCTTTTTATAAGGAAAAATGAGATTCTTGAGGAGAATCAGATGGGCAAAGCAAACCTATAGCTGATTTAGTATCAGATATGAACTTTGGATGACTAATCAGGTTGCTAAATAGATTTTGTTTAACATAATCTGCCGCTCTTGCACCCCCATGGCCTGGAATATAAATAGAACACAAATTAATTTGAATTAAGTTCCTTTGATAACTGTTTTAGAATCACTTAATTATTTAGATTCAGCTCAAATTATGTTAAAATATCTGACTTAATTCGTCCAATCTATGTAATATAGTAAGATCATTCAAAAGAATGAGAAGGCACGATGGACCACAGAGCATAAACATACCATCAAAGACTCCAAATAGGCCAACTATTTCACCATCTACACCATCAATTCTAGTTTCGTAAAAATCTTCCATTGAAGCCCTTTTTCCAGGAGAACTTGCATATCCGTAACTGAACTTTCCATTCTGACTATTTCAAGAAGATGCGTTTAATTAGTGTGTGATAACAATTCAAGCAATCTTGATGTTACAGATATAATATTATGTGTCAAACATGCATAATTTCCTATAATTACTGGTTACATTCCCTTCATGAAGCCTACCCAACAAAAGTTTAGTTAGCAGACAGGCATTGAAGGACATGTGATTTTATAATTTACGTGTTAATCAGCACAATATAAGTATAATTACAAGGATATATTGCATATCATTATGAAAAAAAAAATCCTACTATTAGGTTTTAGCATTTCTGATTGAACTCTTCTCAATATAACAATAACAATTCATCAAAGAAGTTGCTTTCTTGGTGAACCATTCTTCTTTCAAGAACATAGGATCTAAATTAAAATTCACAATTCTTCTCCTTCATATAGATCATCCTTCCTTAGGAGTTAGGTCAACATGTCCGTGGTTAAGAAAAATGCAAAACCAATCAAGATTACAGAGAGAGTTGTACCTGAGGCCACCACCGCTAACAGGAGCATCATCTCCGTAGACCTGGCTTGCAGACGACAAGACCGAGTTAAGATATCCCATTGCGATAGCTTCTGATCCCTAATGTAAAATTTGTAGAAATTATGCCTAAAGAAAGAAAGAGAAGCAATCGGTGTGTAAAATCAAAACAATCAGGCGGTGATCAGAGACAGAATAGGTAATAAACATGATTTCGTAATGAATATAGAAAAGAAAAGAAAAGGAAAGGAAAGACCTAAATCGCGAAAAAAGATGAGAGGTAATCCGATCAATCTCGAAGAAGAAGAAGAAGAAATACAGTAGTTAGATGGATCGTATTAATGGATGGATGCGTATACATATCAATCAATACGGGTGGTTGAGAGAATTACCTGAAAGATGAATCCCCTAATGCACCAACGGTATGAGATTTGAGAGAAATTCAACGATGGAAGGTGTATGAACGAAGAAAAAGACCGTAGTTTTAAAGAAATATTATTTCTACTGCTTTGTTTCATTCGAGATTTAAAATAAATTACTAATATTAATATTATTTTTGTAAATATAATTTTAAAATTTAGGATGAATCTTACTTCTTCAAAATTAATGATCTCTATGATGAGATGTGATATATTAAAATGTTATATAAAATTGTCAATAATTCATATACGATTTTTAAATATAAAATATTTCACTATTAATCTATTATGAATATTTATAAGATTGTAATTACATCTTCTTAAATTATAAATTTATTATAATATTGTTTTCAATTTTGTTTTATAAAGCAGTTTAAAATAGGATAATCAAAACTCCGCTAAAGAACACGACGAATGTTAGGTTGATTTGTGACGAAGATGGCTATGATTTATATATGAATGAAATTTGAAGAGAGATAATGAATAAATAATAGTTGTATAATAATTATGGATTAAAAAAGGATTTCTAAAAGATGATAAAGTGAACTCATCTTTTTATTTTTCAAAATAGGTTCATTCTCACTGTCCTACAATAATCCTTATTAAATTACTGTAAAATTCTCACAATCCTACATATTACTGTAACAAATAATAGATTGTTTGCTAATGGGAAATTTTATTTTTTATTTTAATTTTTAAATATAAAAATATATTTAAATAATCTCAAATAGTTAACTTTCTCAAATAATATTTTTAATTCATTATTCTTATTTATTTTTTCAATAACTCAAGATAAATAATTTATTGGGAATTAGACCTAAAAATTGTATTGTTTTTAAATAAGACTTTTTAATTTTATTTAATAGTGTTAATAACATTTATAATAAAAAAATTCTTAAAATTTGTATTAATCATAATTGTGTTAACCTCGTGGATGCGAAGTAAAAATGAAACGGATTAGTTTTAAACCCTGTCTCTAAACTTAATTACATAAAGTTATCAAATTTAGATTATACATTGTTATTGATAATAATTTAGTTTATCATCAATATTAAAAGTATTTTAAAAGAAAATAATAATTTAAGATGTGGTGATCTAATTTCAATTTTTTACCTATGTATATTTATCTCAACTAATAGTTTATACTCTAACCATCATAACTTACAAGTGATCAACTTTTATAAAAATCAATTAAGTAATTAGCATTTGATCAAATTATAGACTTTAAAGGAAATTATGGATTAACTCTAATTTGTCACTTCAAATGAGTTAAACAAATCAAATATACACAATCATGCATAATACCAAAAAAAAAAAAAAAAAAAAACACTTACAACTCTAAGTTATTGATCTTTAAGATCGATGAGGCAACAATAAATATAAATACCGTGTAATGTATGTTTTTAGAGCCTTCAATTTAAGTTATTTGAATTTAATATAAAAAATCTAGTCGATATATTATTTATAATATATATTCACATTTATATATATCTTCCACCTTAATTTTGAATCATTTTACATTTAGCACAAATAAGTTGATACTAAAAATATGCAAATATCAGTCAAATACGTTAAAATCATATTGCAAAAGATAGTGCTTATATATGGAAGGATATATGCAATCAAAATATTTGATTACTAAATTATGAAAATCAATAATATATTATAAATAAAAAGAATAATATCATATTTTTTTATAAAATATTAATTATTATTAAATTCAATTAAAAAAATAATTAATAAATAATAATACAAAATAACATTTACAAAATGAAAATAAATAATAAATAATTTAAATATTAAATTTTAAAAACAATAAAATAAATTTTCTCAAAAGTAAAATTCAACTATTACAATTATTGAGAGTAACTCCAAAACGAACAATTACGCGTTCTTAAATAATTAGTGTTAAAATAAGGCAAATTCATCTAACATTCGAACCAATAAAAGAGTGTCGAAAGATTTTTACCAAATATTTTGAGCGGTAATTAAAATTAATTTTAGCCGAAGATCGATATGAAACGCCGAAAAAAGTAATGTCAGATAATAATATACCATCTATATATATGGTCAAAATAATGAAAAAAATCCTACGAATAGAATACATGTAAGAAGATCTTCATATTAAAAACTAACTTTAATAACCTTTTAAAAAAATAACTCTAGATTTGATTTTTTCGTCTCTTTTACTACAAATAAATAGACGAACACAAATTTGAGAAATTATCACCAACATAATTAGAAGATATAAGTAAAAAAAAATCTCACACACAATTAATAGTATTATTCGAATTATAAAACCGAGCGTAAAGAGAGTTATTGGAGGGGCACCAAGAGATGACTTTCAACTTCTCTAAAATAAAAAATAATAAATTTAAAGAAAAAACTCATTTAGACGTATATACTTGTACAACTAGCTCACTTAGACGTATGTACTAATAAAATATCATTTAAACATATGTACTATCAAAAATTGGCTCATTTAGCCACTTTTAGTAACCATGGTTAACTTTTATTTTTAAATTTATATATTTATTAATTAAATATTAATATATTTTCTCTCACATTCCTTTTCATTTATTACTAATAAATGAACTCTCTATTTTTTTTTTTATCTTTTTTATTATTTCTATATAAGCATTTATTATTGATTATTTTAATTTTATTTTATATATATATATATATATATATATATATATATGAGTATTCATCATTAATTATTTTAACTTTATATTTTTTCTTCTTTCTTATATTTTTTTCTTATATTCACATAGATTATTAATTATTTTAAAATTGTTTGGTCCCAATAATTGAATATAACAATGAAAATCATTTCAACAATGAAAATTATTTCAACAATGAAAATCCTTTCAACAATAAAAAATTTTGAACACAAAAATAAATTAATTAAGAATTAAAAATTGAATAAATCCAAAAAAGTAATAATCAAATATTAGACAAAACAATGCACCTACTATAAGTCGTGAATAAAAATTAAATAAAAAATTATTAATTTCAATTTTGTTTATATTAAATTAAATAAGAAAAATTATTCAAAAAAATATTCCAGTAAAATATAAAATTTATAAATAAATTGTTAAATATTTTTCAAAAATGAGAATTTAAGCAATATGAGAAATAAAAATAAATAAAGAAAAGGAAGATAACATATAAAAGAAATTAATATTAAATTAATAAAATAAATTAAAAATAAAATAAATTACTTGGTTTAATTAATGAAAAAGAAGGAGAGAGAAAATGTATTAATATTTAATTAATAAATATATAAATTTAAAAATAAAAGTTAACCATGGTTACTAAAAGAGGCTAAATGAGCCAATTTTTGATAGTACATATGTTTAAATGATCTTTTATTAATACATACGTCTAAGTGAGCTAGTTGTACAAGTACATACGTCTAAGCGAGTTTTTTTCCTAAATTTAATATTGAAAGCTAGCCACCGATAACCGATATATCTTAGTAGGTTATTTGTCCACATTTTTATAAGAATTATATCTAATTGTATATTTTAAAATATAAAATAATAAAGAGAACATAAATCACAACAATTGTTGATTAGTTAGTTTGAAAAATTATTTTAGTGAGAATAAGTTATTAACAAAATTATTATAACACCTAGGGGGCTAGAGAAATGCATTTAAGATTGAAAAACAAAAACCGGCAAATGAACATGTTGTTTGAAGTAATGGCATCATCATATAATATATATTGTACTAGGTTTTACGGTTCCGGGGAGAGGATGAGTCGGTCAAGGTCCTGATCCATTTGGGCGGCAACATACCGGTCTGTTCGTAAGCCTTCTTAATCAGAGGCGCCAACAACTCAACATCCTTCACCCACCACCACCCTTGCCCGATGCATGAGAGCCGACACCAGTCCAGATACTAATGTTCGGTTCGAGACTCTCGACAGCTCGGGAGTTGATGCGAGCCATGTTCACCAACATATCGTTGGAGATCATTAGGTAATCGCGGACAGCATTATAGTTATTGTCCCCAACTGCGTCCACGAGGGTGCGTAGATACGCCCCCTCCGCATGAGTCAAGACCATTAACCCCTCCGCCTCTTTCTTCTTCGCGTACAAGTCTGCTTCGGCTGATTGCTGCCGGGCCAAGAGTGATGCTTTCGCCGCAACTCTTTGGGCGTCGGCTTCTCTCTGTTTCGCGTATAGAGCTGCCTCTGCTTCTTTCTGTTTTGCGTACAGTTCCCAATTTGCTTTTTTCACCTTAGTTTCGTACTCTACTTTGGCTTTGCTCAAGAACTCGCCCTTGAGCTTCTCTGTCATCGTCAAAGCATTCATCATCTCAACCTCCCTCTGCAACTCTGCATCCCTCACAGCAACCGCCTTCACCGCCTCCATTTCCGCCAACTGAGCCTCCCTACCCCAATTAGCCTTTTTCTTCGCCAAATCGGAATTAGCCTCAGCAACCTCCGACTCCCTTTGATTTTTGAACACCTTAATCATCGCCTTGACCTTTATCACCTCCTTCTCCCCTTCCCCCTTCCTCTGAGTCGATACTATCCTCGTCTCCGCATCGATCTTAGCGGCGTTCTGCTGCGTCAGCCCTTCTCTCAACTTGGTTCCTATCGCCCCCTTCATCCTGGCCTCCGCCACCTCCACCTTCGCCTTGTTCGCGGCTTCCTCGTGAACCTTTTGACCTAGGTATGAGAAGTATTCGTGCCCTGGGACGTCAACCAATTGTTTCACGTTTGCATTGTAGATCCATAATCCGAATTGATTCAGCTCAGGCTGAACCTGCATGCAAATTAACTGTTTAGTTAATTATTTGGATCATCCATTGAATGTATATATATATTATTATTATTACCTTACGGAAGACCTCGTCCTTGAAGTCTTTGGTTGAACAGAAAATATCCTCCATGGTCATAGAGGCGGCGATGACGCGGGTTTCTCCCTCAATGATACCGAGAACGAGGTCATTGACGTGTTTGGAGAGGTTGCCGTGAGGAGAGATGAGCTTGGCGTACTTGATGAGGCTTTCGTGGTCGTCGATTTGAGGACCGATGGTGAAGACGGCGGGAAGGACGAAGGCAAGTTTCTGAACGCTCATGGCCTGAACTTCGAAGGAGTAGTTTACCGGAGAAACGTCGAAGACGGTGCAGAGCTGACCGGGGAGAATCCATGCCTTCTTGGCGATCTTAGTGTCTTGGATTCCGATGCCAGTAATCACCAGGTATTCTGAAGAACTTGCTACTTTGTACATCATGATTTTAGGGTTTCTATTTCTAATTTTATCTATTTTTTGATTAGCTGATTCAATGTGCTTGCAACGCAGGCCGGTTGACCTTTTTTGGTGGCTTGGATCATTAATGATCGATCGTGTAAGCTGTTTCTTTATAATATATGCTGTGCCTATTTAATTAAATTATTAATGCTTCCCAAATTAACACTTTTTTATCCTCCTTTAAATTAATAATTATATTTTTTAAATTAATAATTATATTGTCAAATTTTTAGAAATATTTTTTTATATAAGGGTGGTTGAAGTATTTAAAATAGGAAAAATGATCGAGCAATGCATACGTGGGCGGACAATTCCCTTCTTGTTAATTATTTTCTCTCTTTTTTTATTAAATAATTTCTATATATAATTCGAGCTAATTACCACGATCGTGAAAAAATATTAATAAGTCAATAGAAAAAAAAGTCATAAATAATAAATAAAAAATATTTGATAAATAAAGGAATTGAAAAGTCATAAAAATAAAAGAGATAAATTCATAATTTAATTAGTGATATTTAAGGTTTAGAGTTTAAAGTTTAGAGTTTAGAGTTTAGGGTTTAGAGTTTAAGGTTTAGGGTTTAAAATTTAGAGTTTAGGATTTAAGGTTTAGGGATTAAGGTTTAGAGTTTATTTAAACATATAATTAAAATATTTAATGTGAGAGTTATTTTAACCGTTAAATGAGAGATAATAAATATTAAAGAGTAAAATAATAATCGTAAGAATAGAGATAAATGGGATAAATTAATTTGTAGAGATAGAGAGAGATTATTTAATAAAAGGAGAGAGAAATTATTTAATAAGAGAGAGAGAAATTAATTAATCAGAGGAGAGAGATTATTATTATATTTTTATTTATTTATTAATTCCAAATGTCGGTTACTTAGACAATTGCTCTCCCAGTAGAGATATATATCATTTCTCTTAAAATAAAACCAAATTTTATATAACTTTAAATATAAATAGTTGAAATTTTAAGATTTAAAAAAAAATCCAAAATCTTGATAACTTCAATTTGACAATTTGCTGATTATATTTTATGTTTCATAGAAGAGCCTTCTTCTTAATTAATTTTGTAAGTAATTTATATATATATATAATATTTATATATTTATATATTCATATATTCATATATTCATATATTCATATATTCATATATTTATATGCGAGACTTTATTTTTGTAACATTAAAAGAATGTCAACAATTTTATTTTTATTTTTGGATCAAAATAAGCTAATCTTAATTTATTAATCTTATCATTCTCCATAACAAACTTATTTTTTTTAACAATAAAATCTTGTCAGAATTTGGATATTAAAATTTGACCTACTTCAATCGATTTATAAAACATAAGAAATGAAAAACACAAGAAGACACAAATTTATAATAGTTCACTCAAATGAGCTATGTCCACTTTAAACGCAACCGAATTTCACTTTAATGAAGAAAAACAATACATAATTTTTGCCTCACACTTTATTTCTATAAAATTATGTCATATAAATACAGATTCTTAATAATAATATATTTATAGTGTAAACATTTAGATAATAAAATCTAAACAACTCTGCGTTTAAAATCAAATAAAATAAAATCTAATTAACTATTAATGTAAATTATATCCTCATTATTTTCTGGAGGATAATTTGGTTTGAGATAAATTGTAGAATCTTTAACAATTTCAAACGACCATTGCGGATCTTTCATAATGCTATCATCCTAACATTATATGATGTTCGATATGGGAAGTCGACAAATTTAGTCCTCTCTTGGAAGGTCTCCACACACGTTAATTTGGTATTTTTTGTATGATTTTCTTTACACATGTAATTTCTTTGTCGTTGTACTTAAACGACTATTATTTTCATAATATCATTAAATGATACTTAAAAAAAAAACTAAACTTATATTAATCAATTGAGCAACTTAATGATCATTCTTATTTGAAATTACTAAAATTCTGGCTCAGGTGATAATAGAGGTTAAGTAAAAATTAAATGAATCATTCTCATTTGAAACATGTTAAATTAGAGTGAGATCATGTTATGAGTGAGTTACCTTCCAACAAATAATATAAACTAAAATTTCCCTCCTACTAATATTATATCTATTCAAAATAGATTTTAATTAAATTATATATAAAAAATCATAACCAAGTAAGCTATGAATAATACAATTAACCTATTAACCAAAACTGCTTGGTTATATCCTTATATTAGGTTCCATTATTAAGACAAATTTGGTATGACTGAATTATTTTTGTGAATATAACTTAAATTGGAAAAACTGAACCACCACCAATGGTAAGAATTGCAGGAAATGTGATTGAGACTTCTTAAATATTATCGTAAGAATATTTATATTTATATTTTGTCAAATTATTTAACTCGAAATCATGGAATAGTTTGACTAGTAAGCAATCTCTGATATGTTTTAAGAATATCATAGCTCTTTATGTATCATTGAGTAGTTATATAGAATTTACAAATATTAACATTTTTTTAAAAAAAGAAGCAAACAAACATACTACAGAATTTTCATTAAACAAACAAACAAACAAACAAACAAACATAAAAATAGAAATAAACACAGGTGGTTAATTAATTTGAAAGAGCATAACACTGAACGACAGAATAGAAGGGGGATCAATCGTGATATTGCAGCAGGCGGTGGTTTAGGGTTTACGGTTGGAGTCACCACCAGGCGTCAAAGTACCCATCCATGTGGGCGGCAGCATACCGGTCTGCTCCTGAACCGTCTGAAACAGAGGAGGCAACATTCGATAAACCCCCGCTACCTCCTTCATCGCGCCACCCCCACCGCCCTCGCCAGACGCATCCGATCCGCCGCCGGCACCTGTCCAGATACTTATCTTAGGCTGGAGACCCTTCACGGCGTCTGCGTTAATACGAGCAATGTCGACGAACATTCCATTTGAGATCATGAGGTAATCGCGGAGGGCATTGTAGTTCCCGCCGAGGGCTTCGAGAAGGGTACGAAGATACGTCCCCTGAGCTTGGGCCAACGCCATCAGCCCCTCCGCCTCTTTCTTCTTCGTGTAGAAGTCCGCTTCCGCCGATTGCTGCCGTGCGAACAGCGATGCTTCGGCCGTCGCTTTTTGGGCGTCGGCTTCTCTTTCCTTCACGTATAGAGCCGCCTCTGCTTCCTTCTGTTTCTTATACAATTCCCAGTTCGCTTGTTGCACCTTGGTTTCGTATTCAACGCTGGCCTTACTCAAGAACTCGGCCTTGAGCTTCTCAGTCATGGTCAAGGCATTCATCATCTCAACCTCCCTCTGTAATTCCGCATCCCTCAGAGCCACCGCCTTGGCCGCCTCCACCTCCGCCACCTGCGCCTCCCTAGACCACTTAGCCTTCTTCTTCGCCAAATCGGAATTAGCCTCTGCAACCTCCGCCTCCCTTTGGTTCTCGAACACCTTCACCTCCGTCTTCACCCTTATCTCCTCCTTCTTCCCATCCCCCTGTCTCTGGGTGGATACGATCCTCGTCTCTGCATCGATCTGAGCCGCGTTCTGCAGCGTCTTCCCTTCTCTCAGCTTGGATCCTATCTCACCCTTCATCCTAGCCTCCGCCACGTCAACCCTGGCCTGGTTGGCGGCTTCCATCTGAGTCTTTTGCCCTAGGTACGAGAAGTATTCGTGCCCGGGGACGTCGACCAATTGCTTGACATTGGCATTGTAGATCAATAGTCCGAACTGGTTCAACTCCAATTGCACCTGTATGTAAATTTAAATTTAAATAATTAATCGAATGTAAAACCCCTCCTTTTCGATCCTCCAATTAATAATACCTTTTGGAAGACCTCCTCCTTGAACTCTTTGGTTCCACGGAAAACCTCCTCCATGGTCATGGAAGCGGCAAGGACACGAGTCTCTCCTTCAATGATACCCTGAACGAGCTCCTTGACATGTTTGGAGAGCTTGTCGTGAGGGGAGATGAGCTTAGCGTACTTGACAAGGCTGTCGTCGTCGTCGATCCGAGGACCGATGGTGAAGACGGCGGGAAGGACGAAGGGAAGCTTCTCGGCACTCATGGCCTGAACCTCGAAGGTGTAGTTGACCGGAGAAACGTCGAAGACGGCGTAGGACTGACCGGGCATGACCCATGCCTTCTTGGCGATCTTGATGTCGGAGATGCCGACGCCGGTGATCACCAGGTACTCCGAAGCGCTCGCTACTTTGTACATTTTTATTATTATAATTAATTAGCTATATGTTCCAATTCAGGCCGGTCTACCTGTTAATGTTTATGAGGCTATATATATATATATACACGTTTTTGGGTAATTAAGATGTCTAATTAATAAGCTGTTTATTTCCAATATTTTTATTCATTATTTTATAATTATAATTAGCTTCTCTTATCACGATTATTTAATTTTAATCTAAACTATTAAGATTATCTTGCGAAATTTACAAATATAACAAAAATAATAATAATAATAATAATAATAATAATAATATATTTTTAAAGTTTAAAATTCTTAATAAATCACGAATAATATATTAAAATAAAAAATAAAACATTCTAATTTCACATTTTATTCAATTTGGTAAGACAACTTATTTTCTCACATATTTTTTCCAAATGAATATTATCTCGTGACTTTACACTTTAATTTTGGTACACTTTAATTTTAATCAATCAAATATTTGATTCATATTTTTAAAATTTGGCATCGTAACCTTACACTATGGTTAATCAGATTCATATTTTTTAACCAATTTCAATTGATGTCGGTCTATTATCCTCCAGCAAACTAATTTCAATCACACTTGATTAAAGTGTTGTACTTATTTTATTATGTTGTAAATTTAAAACATATATATAACATTTTTTATTTTATTTTTAACCGTTTTAAATTTATGGACGGGTCAACCCACATTCCAACTCAAGTATCTATTTACTCTCACATATATATATATTCAAATTAACCACAGTTCTCGACCCGACAATTCGGACAATATATATATTAAATATTAATGTTTCATTATATAAATATATATATATATATATATATATATATATATATATATATATATATATATATATATATATATATATATATATATATATATATATATATGGAGTAATGCACCAGTATTTCATCAAATCTTGAAGACTTTGAAAAATATAACCCACCTAAAGTCTCCTAAATATATCTCCATTCCATTATGTAACAATATTAACCATTGACCTTTTTTTAAAATTAAAAACAATCATAAAATCGATGATATTAATTGTGGAGTCCTACGTGCTAATTTACAGAGAAAATGAATTGTAGTTATATATAATATTGAAGATAAATTGGTCAACTAGTTATATTACAATATAATATAACCCGGCCTTCATTTTATAATTTTGATGAATGGACTAAATGAACCTAAGGTAAAGTCATGGTAAATTATTATTACATTATGTAACATGTAATTTCCGTTGCTATTTGGTGACTTGTGAAAATGATTCGTGCCATTTCTGAGTAAGAATGTACATAGGGTCAATTGTACATGATAATATTCTTCTTTCAGATATATATATATTTTGAATAATTAATGTAAAAAATAACCTCAATTGGATCGTCCACATATAATAATAGAGTGCGTACGTAAATTTCCCAGAAGTTGTCTTCGAATTCATTAAAGTAAACAACTCAATTCGATAGAATATCCAGTTAAATATTTAATATGATATTAATTATACTTTTTCATGTGGCCAAATGTCAAAAACAAACAATCAAATACGCGGATTTTAAAATTCTCTTACCGCTGGCTCAATATAGAGTTGAATTGAATTTGGTTATTTAAAAAAAAATATTATTCAAGCACATTCAATTTATTCTAAAATACTTTTAATATTATTCAGTTTGAGAGAGAGAAAAGTACGATTGAGTAGTTGCAAATAGTGGATTAGTTTGATTTAGCTTATAATCAAGCACATTCAATTTATTCTCAAATAATTTTAATATTATTCAATATGTTTGATTAAGTTTATATGCTACCTTATTTTTTTTATATTAGTATAATAATTAATAATTAATATTATATATGTATGATATTATATATATATTTAAATATATTTTTATTAAATTATCAATTTTTTATTATACTATATATTTTAAAATTTAATGTCTTATATTTAAAATAAAAAAAAAAATTATTAACTTAATTTTTATATATTAATAAATTACTAAGTTATAAAAAACATTTATTTTAAAATAAATTATATAAATATATTAGTTTCGATAAGTTTTTATTAATTTATAATTTTAAATTTTAATTAAAATAATTAAATAAAAAATAAGAAACCATTTTTATTTTTTATGCATTATTTTTTTATTGTCTGATATTTATTCATTATAACTTTTTAAAAATTTAATCTATTCATATTTTTTAACATTTATAGAGCTAAAAAAATATATAATATTATTAATTTATTTTTTATTTTATTTTAATTTTTCTAATATTTTGTATACAATTAATTATTTATAAAAATATATTAAATTGAAGAGATATATATGTTTAAATTGGTGTATTTAGATAAAAATAAATTATGTATAAAAATAATAAAATGGTTTAAATTTAATTTTGTTATTATTATAATAATAAAATATAAATAATAAATTTAATAGTTATATATGATTAAATAAATTTATAAGAAGATAAATAATCAAAAGAGAGGATAAATAAATAAATGATAAATGAGAGGAAAAAAATGTTAGATTAAAAGTTTAAAGTTGATAAAAGAAGACACCTTAACAATTCATTATCAGGGCTCTTAAACATTTTAATAATAAACTAGCACATGAATCTCTGGCAAATAATATAAAAAATCGTGAAAATTATTACGGTAAAAATGTTTATGGGCGGGTTAACCCACAATCCGACCCAAATATCAATTTACTCTCACATATATATTCAAATTAACCACAATTCTCGACCCGACAAACCGAACATTTTAAAAATTAAGCATCATTATTTATATATATATATATATATATATTAGTTAGTTAAAAAGTTGAACTTATATCGTTAAAATGTCTCGTATTCATCAAATTTGGTGTTGAATTTAAAATTTAAAGTGTTATTAGCTTAGTTGGTTAAAGGTTTGTACTTGTTTTTGTTAGGTTGCAAGTCTGAACCATACCTATAGCATTTTTAATTTTATTTTTAACTGTTTTAAGTTTATGGGCGGGTTAATCCACAATCCGACCCAAGTATCCATTTACTCTCACATATATATCCAAATTAACCACAATTCTCGACCCGGCAAATAGGACACTTTAAAAATTAAGCATCATTATATATATATATATATATATATTAGTTAGTTAAAAAGTTGAACTTATATTGTTAAAATGTCCTGCGTTCATCAAATTTGGTGTTGAATTTAAAATATAAAGTATTATTAGCCTAGTGGGTTAAAGGGTTGTACTTGTTTTGTTAGGTTGCAAATCCGAACCATACCTATAGCATTTTTAATTTTATTTTTAACCGTTTTAAGTTTATGGGTAGGTCAACCCATAATCCGACTCAAGTATCCATTTACTCTCACATATATATCCAAATTAAACACAGCTCTCGACCCGGTAATCCGGACATTATTATATATATATATATATATTAGTTAGTTAAAAAGTTGAACTTATATTGTTAAAATATCTCGCGTTCATCAAATTTGGTATTGAATTTAAAATACAAAATGTTATTAGCCTAGTAGGTTAAAGGGTTGTACATGTTTTGTTAGGTTGCAAGTTCGAACCATACTTATTGTATTTTTAATTTTATTTTTAACCGTTTTAAGTTTATGGGTGGGTTAACCCATAATCCGACCTAAGTATCCATTACTCTCACATATATATCTAAATTAACCACAACTTCTCGACCCAGCAAACCGGACACTTTAAAAATTAAGCATCATTATATATATAAAAATTAGTTAGTTAAAAAGTTGAACTTATATTGTTAAAATGTCACACATTCATCAAATTTAGTGTTGAATTTAAAATATAAAGTGTTATTAGTCTAGTTGGTTAAATGTTTGTACTTGATTTGTTAGGTTGCAAGTCCGAAACCATACCTATAGCATTTTTAATTTTATTTTTAACCGTTTTAAGTTTATGGGGGGGTCAACCCACAATCCGACTCAAGTATTTAATTACTCTCACATATATATCCAAATTAAACACAGCTCTCGACCTGGCATCCGAACACTTTAAAAATTAAGCAGCATTATATATATATATATATATATATATTAGTTAGTTAAAAAGTTGAACTTATATTGTTAAAATGTCCCATGTTTATCAAATTTGATGTTGAATTTAAAATATAAATATTATTAGCCTAATTAGTTAAAGTGTTGTGTTTGTTTTGTTATGTTGTAAGTTCGAACCATACCTATAGTAGTTTTAATTTTATTTTTAACCGTTTTAAATTTATGGGAGGGTCAACCCACAATCCGATTCAAGTATTCATTTACTCTTACATATATATATATATATATCCAAATTTAATCACAACTCTCGACCCGGCAATCCGGACACTTTAAAAATTAAGCATCATTATATATATATAATCCTATTACATCAAAATAGACTCTATGTATAATTTATAAGCAAATATAGACTACTGCTAATTTTTTATTAAAATTTTTGAGGTAAGATTCATAAACAATTTAATTATAAATTTTTAATACACCAAAATAGGTTCTGTAAAATTTATAAGCAAATTAAGAAAGAATAGTACATATATAGAAAATTAGGTAAGAATAGTACGTGTACAGAAAAATAGGTAGGGAAGGAATCATGCAAATATAGGAATAGAATTATAGAAAGAAAAAAAAAACTTCGTCAGAAACAATCCAACATATACGGATAATTGAATTATATATAATTTTAGTTGAGAAAATTGTTTTTGCAACATATATATTATTTTTTAATGAAGCGTTATTCACGTTAGAATTTTAACGGGTAATATGTGCAGAAAAAAATGTGGACATATTTGGGTTAAACTATCCTAATTATTTTGTGGTGCACTATCTGGTTGAAGAGAAATCGTCGAATTTTCAATGTTCGTAGTCGTCTGATTCGTATCATTCATAATGCTATTATTATATCGTTTTTCGAAATTCGTTCAGTAAAGCCAGTAGAGTCTCGGGGAAGTTAATCGTTTTTTTCGAAAATTTACGAGTTTGATAACTTATTTAGTACCGTTTTTCTTGTTTTCAATTTTTTATGTCATATTATGTCGTTATGTTTAAACGATTTTTTTCATTTTTAAGTTACATCAAACTTTAAAAAAAAATTACATTCAAAATCATAGTAGGAATCGCTGCAATATCATGTTTAATATATAGATATCATCTTTTAGATCTCTACATTTGATTGATTTTCCTCATTCTCATTTTGATACACCAAAAAATGTTCAATAGTTTCAACTATATTTGAATACTCCTAGTTCTGTTATGTTTAAAGAAGAAGAATAAAGCCAACAATTGGGAGCTTCACCAAATTAAACTATAGGGTTACAATTGAACAGTATTAGACTCTATTAAGTGGTCTGTCTAACTCGGCTGGTAAGGGTAAGTTTCCGAGACCTATGGTGGGCAACTTTAAACTAGGGAAGTAGAAAAAAAAATCATTTTCAGTTTTGATTATAATAATTTTAAAAAATTAATTAATTCAGGAGATAATTGGATAAACTCTGCTTATATATAAAAGGAAACCATATATAGTATTATATTGACATTTAAAATAAAAACATACACATGTTACAGAGTTTTCATTAAACAAAACATAGGGTCTTGGTTTCATTTATTTGAAATACATTGGAATAGCATATATATATATATAGCAATCATGATATTGCAGTGGGTGGTTTAGGGTTTGCGGGAGGAGTCTGTCGTCATAGTACCCATCCATGTGGGCGGCAGCATACCGGTCTGCTCATGAACCGTCTCAAACAGAGGCGGCAACATTCGATAAACCCCCGCTACTTCCTTCATCGCGCCACCTCCACCGACCGACGACGCGTCAGATCCGGCGCCGGCACCTGTCCAGATACTTATCTTGGGCTGGAGACCCTTGACGGCATTAGCGTTAATACGAGCAATGTCGGCGAACATTCCGTTAGTGATCATGAGGTAATCGCGGAGCGCATGGTAGTTCCCGCCGAGGGCGTCGAGAAGGGTTCGTAGATACGTCCCCTGAGCCTGGGCCAACGCCATCAGCCCTTCCGCCTCTTTCTTCTTCGTGTAGAAGTCCGCTTCGGCCGCTTGCTGACGGGAGAACAGCGATGCTTCGGCCGTCGCTTTTTGGGCGTCGGCTTCTCTCTCTTTCACGTATAGAGCAGCCTCTGCTTCCTTCTGTTTATTGTACAATTCCCAGTTGGCTTGTTGCACCTTGGTTTCGTATTCAACGCTGGCCTTACTCAAGAACTCGGCCTTGAGCTTCTCAGTCATCGTCAAGGCATTCATCATCTCAACCTCCCTCTGCAACTCCGCATCCCTCAGAGCCACTGCCTTGGCCGCCTCCACCTCCGCCACCTGCGCCTCCCTAGCCCACTTAGCCTTCTTCTTCGCCAAATCGGAATTAGCCTCTGCAATCTCTGCCTCCCTTTGGTTCTCGAACACCTTCACCTCCGTCTTCACCCTTATCTCTTCCTTCTTCCCATCCCCCTGCCTCTGGGTCGATACAATCCTCGTCTCTGCATCGATCTTAGCCGCGTTCTGCAATGTCTGCCCTTCTCTCAGCTTGGATCCTATCTCACCCTTCATCCTGGCCTCCGCCACGTCGACCCTGGCCTGGTTGGCGGCTTCCATCTGAGTCTTTTGCCCTAGGTAAGAGAAGTATTCGTGCCCGGGGACATCCACCAATTGCTTGACATTGGCATTGTAGATCAATAGTCCGAACTGGTTCAACTCCAATTGCACCTGTATGTAAATTTAAATTTAAATAATTAATTGAATGCAAAAGCCCCTACTTTTCGATCCTCCAATTAATAATACCTTTTGGAAGACCTCCTCCTTGAACTCCTTGGTTCCACGGAAAACCTCCTCCATGGTCATGGAAGCGGCGAGGACACGAGTCTCTCCCTCAATGATACCCTGAACGAGCTCCTTGACATGTTTGGAGAGCTTGTCGTGAGGAGAGATGAGCTTGGCGTACTTTAGGAGGCTGTCGTCGTCGTCGATTCGAGGACCGATGGTGAAGACGGCGGGAAGGACGAAGGGAAGCTTCTCGGCACTCATGGCCTGAACCTCGAAGGTGTAGTTGACCGGAGAAACGTCGAAGACGGCGTAGGACTGACCCGGAAGCACCCATGCCTTCTTTGCGATCTTGATGTCGGGGATGCCCACGCCGGTGATCACTAGGTACTCGGAAGCACTCGCTACTTTGTACATTTTTATGTTTTCTATGTAAATTTGAAAGAGAGAGAAGAATGTCTGGCTGTTGTGTTTTTTACATGCCCCGGTCTATCTAGTTTACTTTATTTATATACACGTTTTTGGGTAATTATAATGGTCCTGTTTGAAAGTTGGGTATGAAAAATAAAATATAATAATTTATCACAAACAAAAACAAACACTAATATCTTATTGAATATTGATTTAAATGAAATAATATTTTGGTTTTTTTTTTTAAATTATGTATACAAATTTAATAATATTTATTCTTTCAAATTTAATTTCATTTCAATTTCAAGTATTCTCATATAAACTCATTATAATAAATCACACTAATTTAAAGTTTAAACTTAAGCTTAACCACTAAAATATTAGAAGTACCTAAATTATCACACTCAAAAGATAATGAGTTTAACATTTGGAAAACAATAATAGACTAGGGAGCGATGCACACGGATAAAAATATATTATTACAACATTCCGCGTTCATTAAATTTGGTATTTATTTTAAAATATAAAATGTTATTAGCCTAGTTGTTTAACGAGTTGTACTTGTTTTGTTAAGTTGCGAGTGAAATATACATATAACATTTTTTATTTTATTTTTAACCGTTTTAAGTTTATGGGCGGGTCAACTCAGAATCCGACCCAAATATTTATTTACTCTCACATATATATCCAAATTAACCGCAACTCTCGACCCGACAATCCGGACACTTTTAAAATTAAGCATCATATTTTATATATATATATATATATAAATAAGTTAAAAATGGATTAATTTTTAATTATATATTAATTGTTCTCTTATTAATATTTTAATCTTTTTAATCTAGATTTTATCCTCCTTTATTTTTATCTATATATGAACATTTTAACTTGTAAGCTTAAAGGGGTGTTGTTTATAATTATAATTATATATATATATATATATATTAAAGTCAGAATTATATTATTAGAAAGTTGACTTTGAATAAATGATATTAATATATATTTTATAAGAATAACAATGGAGTAATGCATCAAATCTTGAAGA
The DNA here is from genome assembly GCF_907164915.1 of Impatiens glandulifera. Classification (NCBI taxonomy): domain Eukaryota; kingdom Viridiplantae; phylum Streptophyta; class Magnoliopsida; order Ericales; family Balsaminaceae; genus Impatiens; species Impatiens glandulifera. The sequence continues at coordinate 2,676,933 of NC_061864.1, forward strand.
CCGAAAAAAATAACTAAAGTCGCCTATATATATATATATATATATATATATGATTCCTTTCATTCCATTACTTCAAATTCTTAACATTAACACTTCACATTCTCGAATAAAATATTATTAACAATGACATTTTTAGAAAATAAAAAATTCATTAAAAAAAAAACATCTACAATGAAGGTAAATATACAAAATCCAATTTACTATTTGATCAATTTAAAATATTAAAAAAATGAAGGGGGAGGAAAGAAGTAATTACTATTGAGTGTTATGTAGAATTTGCATTTTGTATTTATTTTTTTTATTTTTTTTGTCATGGTCAGTATTTTAAGTTAGAATTAACCTATGATATTTGTTTTTTTTTCTGTCAATTGAACTACTTTAATAAGTTGGTTAGTTGTGACCTGTGAAAATGATTATATATGTTGGTTGTAAATAAAGATGGGGTTAATTTATTCTTTAACTGTTTTAACTACATTATATACATTTAATTGTTTTTTATATATTTTATTGGATCTAATTTAATCATTTAGCACTAAATTGTTATAGAGAATTAAAAGAAAACAAAAATGAAGAGTGAGATAGATTTTTTTATATAACTTGTTTGGTTGCCATAAATAATTAAGCTGAGTCTTGTTATCTCACGTAATGTAAATGATGCAGGGTCAACTTTGAAGATATTATGTCATCATTGCAAACAATTCTCCAGAACCTTCCAATAATTCAACTACTTTGTCAAATAATTTTTTATATTTTATTTTTTAAAATATCAGTAAAACATTTCAAAAACCATTCATATACAATAAACTATCCCTTCATTATCATATCTTTACGTATTTAGAAAATATGGATTAAAGTTAGTCACTATTCATGTGTTACGAAAAAGTTGAATCGATAGTCCACTTTTACATTATCGAGGGGTGATTAGTATTTTAAATTTTTTATACAATATTACTGAGATTAATTAGGTGATGCCCGAATTTTTGGATAGTTGCTGAAAAGTTTTGATTGATGCGGCTGATATGATAGAACTACATATTTGAGTTTATCATATCAATTATTTTTTTGTGATCTATTTGGTTAGAGAGAAAATTGTCGAACTTTTAAATGATCGTAGTCGTCTGATGCCTATTAATCAAAATACAATAATACTATTATTACGACGTTTCTGAGGTTCGTTCAGGAAAACCAATAGAGTTTCTGTCATTTTTCTCGAAGATTTACGTGTTCGATAACTTATTGAGTACCGTTTATTTATTTAATTTATTTTCATGTCAATATTTGTCGTTATGTTTAAACGGTCTTTTTCATTTTTAATATATATGGAATTTTTCTGAAAAAGATATTATAATATTGTGATAATATAATTATTATATTAGATATAATTATGTAATTTAATATAAAACATTTAATACAATATTTTATATATTCTAAATGAATAATCTTAATAGGGTATATATAACAAATGTGACGGTTAATTTACATAATGTAAAAAAACATATTGAGACTAAAATTTGTTATAAAATATAAAACGAAAAAAGAAATTTGACAAATATCTGAATAATAATTTATTTTTTAATCAAAATAGTTGTAGATAAGTGATTATATTAAAATATAATAAATCTCTCAACGAAACAATAATTTAAGAATAGTGATTAGCAATGATTTGCTTAGTTCGGAATATTTTGGAAAATATAAGCGAATAAAAATAAAGTTGGAAGGAGCAACGAACAAACAAACCCGCGTTAACTACAAGATGAATATTGTATTCCTAATTAATTAGGATTATTATACCTTCGATATTCTCTCTTAATCCTAATAGAATCAATTCTTAAATTATTAGTAAAAATAAAAAATAAAAAATAACACTTCAAAATTATTATTAAGTATATATTAATCTTATCCCCATACAAGTGGTAAAAATCGGTTTAAAAGACCAAAAGTCACGAATTCGTTTTCATTTAAAAGTATTTTGAGTTTAAGCGGGACTATGTGTGAGTGTCATGCTAGTTCTAAATAATAATAATAATAAAAAATAAATATAAAAAAAAAAAAGTATATTCATCATGATTTTGATTTCCAATAACACTATTAAATTATATATATATTTATCATTTCTTCAGTCTATCAATTCAAAACAAAAAAAAAGTTTTCTCTCATAAACCTCTTATTTTCTTCATATACAAATATATATTATAATATGGTAAAATAACCCCAATTCGATATTCCAAGTATAATAATAATAAATAAATAAAAGTAAGTTCCCAGGAAATTGTCTTCTAATTCCTGAATGTAAACAACGAAATTACGATGGAATATTTAAATGAAGGTCGTATTCAAATGTCGAAACGAAACAAACAAACAAACATAGCTAGTTGTACGAAGTGTACTGGGAAAGCAATGAGATACGTACTATGTGTTTGTCGATCGGGACTAAGAAAATAAAATAATATTACATATATACTAGATGTTCGTCGGGACTAACAAAACAGCCGTTGCACCATGCTGAATAAATTAAGAATATTATGACTTTATATACATTTTTCTAGTTTCCTTTCACTTATTTAGTTGTTGAGGGGTATGATTTATCTAGGGCAGGAAATTTCACTATTCAAATTTAACATGAAAAATAAAGTTGGATAATGTAATTTTAGGTTTGTGTCGGAATCATGTTAATTCTAATAAATAAACGTGTTAAAATTATGTTGACTAATAACCTAAAATATATCTATCAATGCGTTTATTAGTTGTCTCTGGTGTGATATTGTGTTTACATTTTTGGAATTTGTGATTTAGATTCATTGTTTTATTAATGTTATTTGTCTAAAATAAAAACATTATTTGGGGCTGACTACAATTTTTTTCGCAAACCAAATCATCATCACTTCAAATTTAACTTTCTATGTTTCACTTTTTTTTTCTTTCTGTAATTGTTATAATAAATTAATATATTCAAACATATAAAATAAAAGATGTATGAACATTTACTTTATAAAATTATGAAATAAAACAGTATATTCAAAACATTTAGCATACACATTATTGAAGCGGTGTCATTCTATTCTTTTTAATAAAAATAAATTAAAAAAAGTAAAACATTAAAAAATATTTAAATAAAAAAATTAATAATATATTTAATTAATCATTTTAACTTTTAAATTAGACTTATCCTTCATCAAAATTAGATAATATATACCTTAAAAATAATTTATGAATTTACATAAAATTTAAAGAGAAAACATACCAATTATTTATTGAATTAACTAAAAAAACTAAATTATTAAAAAAATTATAGTTATTTTTTATTATATATTTGTACTTTTAATATTTTTTTAACTCAAATCACTTATATTTTAATAATTAAACAAACAAATAACCTAACTAGAAATGACTTAGAACACTTCCATTAATTATTTGACCAATAAATAATAAATAATATTATAAATAAGTTAGGTAAGGATAAAAAGTCTTTTTGTATTCATATTAAAAAAGATTAACTAAATATTTCAAAAAATGTTTTTCAACAAAACTACTCTTATGAATCATTGTCACTAAATTGCTAATTCAAATAAATTTTGATGGGAGAAAGAAATGATATTAAAAATGCGAAATTAACATATACAAGGACTTATTCGAACATAAAAAAAAATATAAAGTGCTAATTTAATTTTATTTATAAAAATAAAAAGCAAGAAATTTTGTTAGGTGGGATCAGATATATGAGAATCTAATAGTAGAGGAGTGAGAAAAGGTAATTGTCCCCTTTTTATTTTTTTTAATTTATTTGGGGGCAGAGTATACCCTAGTTAAGTATTTTTTTTAATTTAGGTGGGGCTGGAGCCCACCCTAGCCCAAGGGTAGCTCCGCCCCCTGCCGAGTTACATCGGATTGGATTCAAGTTCAGTTAAATCAATTGAGTTTAGTTCGAATTAATTACAAATAAACAAATCATATTTATGTTATAAATTTTAACACGAATTACTAAACAAGTTTTAGTTGATATTGTTCAACTCGAATAAGACATGAATTTTCCCCCACTTTCGGTTAAGTAGTCAGATCCCACCTCTACATGTATAAATTTTCTCAATTTTAAAGCATAATACATATGGAACTATTTGTGAGAGCATATCTCTATCTATACACATTTTAAACCATTAATTAATCAACTAATAAAAAAAATATTAAATTATGTTATATATGTTTTTTTAAGTAATAACATTTTTAGATCGACTTAGACTTAACATGTCAACTAGACATATTTGATTATAATTGAACTCTATTGGACCAAGAACTCAAAAATGCATTCCTATAATTAAAATGTTTAAAGGATTCAATTAATTAATTTTTAAAATTTTATGATTCTAAAATTGATAATAACTCTGATATAGATAAACTTTATGATTTAAATTTATAATCTTAAAAATTTAAGATTTTATAAATTATTTTAATTTTACATCGATAAAATAGTGATTTTTTATGTTTATAAATTTAAACAAATATTATTAATTATTCAAATTAATAATCTCTTGATAATATAATGATTTTATACTTAACTATAATATATAACCAATAATATTTTTTTGAAGTAAAATCTTAATATTGAAATAAACTCTCAATTTACTATTGTTAAAGTAAATTTTCAATCTTGAATGATATGATACATGTATATCAATTTGGTGGGATTTTGCCACATAAGGATCGATTGTGAGAAAATTTGGTAATGAATTATGATAATCACTTCAGTGTGAAAGAGTGTTATAAGTCGGACCAATCAAATGATCACTTAATTTGGCCAAAATTAAACTCCCAACTTTATAGAAAATGAGAAATATAAAAAGAGGAGCGATAAAAAGAGGGAATTTGGTGAGATAATAACTTGGCATTACCTTCATCGGATAGAAAATGTAAAAGTGGAGGAAAGAGAGAAAAGAGAGTAATTATTTGATATTTTCAGCATAATTTTCAAGTATTCTCTCACCAAATTTCCTCACTAAATAATTAAATAATTAGTGTTTTGGATGTTTGTTAGTTTAGAACTTCTTATATTATACATCTTTCGCATTTAATTTCCACACTGTTAATTAATTAATTGCACCTTTATCCATTATAGGTCCCACATCGGTTGAAGACTACTAGGACAGCTAGGGAGAATTGATTATAAAATGCAAGTTGATATAAATTTGAACTCATACGTGGGCCATTGACACAAATGATATGAAATTAATTTATTAATATTTTATGGGTGAAGTTCCAATTCTATTAACTTGCTGCTGTGGTCTTCTCGGCCTATGCGTTGCACTATTGCATTAGCCTGGCACACCCTTCCAAATGAAGTTAAATATTCTAGTTTTACCTTTTATCTTAAAACTTTTTATTGATTACTATACTTAAAAAAAATTATTATATATATATTTTTTATTTTGAACTGTAAATGTTTTGAATGAAGTAATAAATTTTGTATCTAAATATTTTCTTTATTATAGAATACTTTGGAATTTTGTTTTGTTGACCTCTTTAATTTATCTAACTATGATTAAAGATTCAAATTATAAATATGTCAATGTATTAATAATATGAACCAAATGGACTAGAATAGTTAAAGACCTGTCTAATATTAAATGTCATTGCTTTTATTTCCACACTTTTAATTAATTAATTAATTGCACCTTTTTAGATTTGAGGTGAGTTTTTTTAACCAAACATGGCTCTCTTATATTTGATACTTAGTAGTGTTCTTAATTAGTTTCAATCTATTTGCTTTTCTTTTTAGTCTTTAGTGTTTTTTTTTCTCTTTTTCTTAGTTATTTTGGTGTTCATTTGATTGGTATAAATCACTTCCATACATAAAACATCATTGAAAAAGGATATTTTCACTCTATAACAATCACAAATTGTTTTATTTTAATTTACAAAGATAAACTTAATTACATATATTTTTTTTAACTAAAAGTATCTCTATGCTAATTTGAAGTAAATTGAATTTGAAAATACAATAAAAATTTATTCTATAATATAACAACAAACCATTGTACATTACACTATATATATATTATGTTAATATCTAATGACACAATAGTAACTAATACAAAAATCACAACATTTCATTTATCATATTAATGTCGTTTTTAAGGTCTATTAGTAATTTCTAAAATCTTAAAATAACAAGTGCAATACTCACATTCAAAACGTCTTAAATTGAAATTTATGTTTTAAACTATGGAATAATATCATCTTTCTTTAAAATAAATAAAAATATATATTAAATAAAAATTAATTAAAGTCTTGAAGTTATGACAGCTGTCTCTCATCCAATGTATAATTTTATAGTTCTATTTTATTTTAATTTTCTTTAATAATACACCGAACTATAATTGTTAGTTTGCTCATTCGGTAAGGTTGTACTTCAATAGATATTTTTTTTCCAAAAAAGTGTCTTATAGTAATCGGTCACTACACCAATCAAAACTCACATTTTTTTTAGATCCACTCTTATATATGCATTATTTTGATATTTTTTTATTAACTTTTAATGTACAAGTAAACCCACTAATAGTTTGGCGACAAGAGTGTTTTCTATGATGACCCGATATCGTTATTCAATTATTACATAACTACTTAAGATCAAAGGGTAGCTAAGTAATGACTAAAAGGTAATATTAGTTTATTGTATTAAAAAAATCTCATAATTGTATTAGTGAATTCTTATAAAGCCTAACAAAACAATTTTACTTTTGTTTCATATTTTCCTCAACCATGCCTATATCACGCTGACTTCATTATGTGTTTTTTGTTGGATAATTTACCTCACTCACAAGTTATTTAGTTTGCTTGGTGAGATTTTACAATATATTATATATTTAGTTTGCATAAGCAGAATTTTACAATATATAGTATGAAAATCTGAGATTATAAATGATTAGACAACAATAATAATAGTCACATGTTTTTTTTTAACCACAGATCTATTTTTCACATTATTATTATTATGAGTCAGCTTTGTTTTGGTGCAATGTTCTTAGAACATTTGTCAAAATAGTTATTTTCCTTTTAAACAATATATTATAGAAATTGCAATAATACGAAGGTCTCTAAACCATTTCCCAAAACCCGGCCCAATGAACCTAGTCCATGTACATAACTCATAGGCTTGTTCAACCAAATTTATTCCAATAAACCAGATATATCCAAGCCTAAAGGGCTTTCTCAAGTGACAAAACATTGATTAAAATTATTTGAAAAGATAATTTGAAGATAAAAGAAACTTAGTGTTTGAGTAATGTTCACAATAGCTCAACAAAACTATGACATAATTAAACTGTTAAATAGTAAGTTTCTATGACATTTCTAGACAATATCTTAAACCCTGTAAAATTTACAGAATCAACAACAAATTGTAACTCTATCCATCAAGAGTTCTTGTCTGTTAAAAGAAAAATGTTTATTTTCAACTAAACCACACAAAGATATTATTTCATTATGCCATGAACCAACCTGTATGATCAATCAGTCCAAAGTGGCATTATCTCTGATGAAGATGGCCATATCCAGGTGAACTTAATAGGGGAAAATTATTCTTGGCCAACCTGCAAAACCTATAAAGACCAATTCCAGTGTCATAGTATCACCATCAGGCATACAAATTACAGCAACATACTTAACACGAACAATTCAAAGTACTCACAGTTGAATCATAACCCCACCTTTGAAGTTACAGAAAACTCTTCAATTACATACCTATGAAAAATAAACCAACTTATCAAACTTGATAGAGGGATAATTATACTCTTAAACTTCATAGATCTTTCAATCTATTCACAAATTTTAACAATCCTTTAAAATACTATCAATATGAGCATCAATCCAGATTGGAATTAAGGAAAGATGGGATTTATAGGGTTGAACCTTTATCCATTTTCTACTACAATACAAACTGGGAATTGCATAATAAATACAGGTGCTTCACATTTGGTAACGCTGCCAGTAAAGTATATAAATCTGCCTTCAGTTTCCTTTTCTGGACTTCAAAGGAACCGATGTAGGAGGACGTAGAAATACAAGAATTAAAACACAAACAGAGAGCAAGTGTTCTTAGAATAACTTAGATGGCGTTTTTCGTTTACAGCTTGATTTTCATCTACATATCCAGGATACGCAGGCAGAGAAAGGAAGAAAATAGATATGCGGAGAAGAAAGTTGTCCGTTTTTTGTCCCACATCGGTTGAAGACTACTGGAAAAGCTGGGGAGAATGATTATAAAATGCAATCTGATGTAGAGAAGAACTCATACCTTTCTCGGCCTTTTGGCTAAGATCAAGTGTAGTATCTGTTCTTATCAGTTTAATATCTGATACGTGGGCCATCGGCCCACATGATATTAAATTAATTTTTTATGGGTGAAGGCCCATTATCAGTAGCTTGCTGCTGGGGCTCTTCGCGTGTCGCCTTTGCGTTACACTATTGCATAGGCTGGCGCACCCCTCCAACCCAGTTTAAATTATTTTTGTCATTTGCTATGAAGTCAACTTTTTTCTCAAATTAAAACTATTTTATAATTACAACAACTTAATCAATAACTGAACATTTTAAATTGAGTTTGAATAAAAAAATTCTTTTATTATTTATAATTTTAAGAAATTAATAGTATTATATAGTTATAACTCTTTATTTATGATGTTTTAATCTTTTAGGCTGACTAATTAATTAATTTATACAAAATTATTGCTCTATTTAACTCTCAAACCTTTACATTGACATAATATATGCTCAACAACTTCAATTTCAAGAGCTCAAACATAAATGCCAACAAAAATTGTTTGACATCATTTATAACAAAATTACTTCTTCCTCAAATTGTTGACTTAGAGCTAATTTGATATTGGATGTTCTTTTATGTTTTTTTTTTGGGTTTTATGCAAAAACATATTATTTAATAAAAATATGGATTATTTAAAGATTTTTTTAATATTGTAAACATTCATACTTCACTCCCAATTTTATATTTTAAAATTAATCTTCATCCTATAAACTTGTTTTTCTAAAATTATATAAGTCTCAGTGTACAAGAATTGAATTTAAAATAATTAATCTATAATATTTATAAATATTGCTAAAGGTTACATATAGATAAGTTGAATAAAGAATTATTGAAGTTGGGTTTATTTTGTAGGGGTGAAAAAGAAATATCGTCAAATTTAGTTGGAATCCGTTTGACAACCGATAAGGGCACGGCAGACAGGTTGTCCTGAGATTTTGAGGGCCTTATGTAAATTTAAATTTTGGACCCTAAAATAGTACAAAAATATTTTTTTTAATTTTAATTAATAAAATAAAATATAAATAATTAATATATTATAATACAAATGAGATAAAAATTTATTTTTATAATATATATTTAATATTAAAGGAGAAAAAAGAGAAAAAAATAATATTAATAATATAATATTATTAAATATAAAAAAATGGGGCCTATAAAAGTGGGGCCCTATGCAAGTGCATTGGTTGCCTTACCCAGGACCGGTCCAACTACCGAGTCGAGGCGATTAGAGGGACAAACCTAGACGGCCCATGCGACTGCAAAAACTTTGAAATGGAGTCGTGTAGTTGTATTTGTAATCTAAAGAAAACCACGACTCCACAATTTCATCTCCATCTCCAAGGTTTTCACGGTTGAAGATGCTACAACCAAATTGGTTGTGGGAGAGAATTGTGACATCCTCCGGTCGGTATAAAACAATTCCTAGTGCAATAAGGAACATGAACAAACAACCATAACTTCCAACAATCCTCCTATTGAAAGTTTAATCATTTCGATTTCGGAGCTTGTATGGTTATTTTTATTTTCGAGTGTGAGATTTTTTAGTGATTGCTAACTGATTATATTGTGTTTTATAGCTACAAGGAAGTCATTCTTATACACTATAAGTGCCACATTGGCTTGTAATTCGATTTACATTTTTGAATTTTGAAGATTATATTTTTCATCCAATTGTTTTTGTGATTTGATTTGTTTTTTATTTCGACTCGTCAGTGTTTGAATTTATTTGCTGCATTAGTTTGTGAAGTGAGAATACCTAAATTCGATTTTGAAATCGAAATTGCGGTTAACCGTTCTATAGACTCCACTAGAGAATGGCGAACCCAAGGAAGTTGATAACAAGTTTGATTTGGATTCTTGGAATCAATCCCAAATTCATCTCCGTTGATGCAAGTCTGTATGTGTTTAAAATAAGTCAGAAAATGTTTTTCAATAAAAGTAAATTAAAACAAAATTTTCTTCGATATTTTAATTAAATCAAACTGTGACTTTGGTAAAAAGACTTTCAAGTCAATCACCTAATTTTTTTTCAAAAAATTAAATATTTTTTTGTGTGTTTAACCATAACAAAATCAATGTAAGAAATAACCAATGCGTTATGTCTCACTTAAAAAGTCTTGCTTTAAATATTTTGATAATTTTTAGTAATATTTTACTCTCTTTTTTTATGTATTATTTTTGTCAAATCTGGTGTAAGGTGACTAACTTAAAGTTGACCATACTTATTTATAATGTAATTATAGTTAGTGAAAATGTTACAATTATACATTAATAAAATTATTTAATTTATTAATAAAAATACTTACATTTATTTATTTAATAATTTAACAAAAATACTTATATTCATTTCTTCATCAAATAAAAATTGGAACTTATAATCCAAAATTTTATAAATAACCCAATGATTTGTTTGGAGATTGGAGTTATTTTTAATAACACATAATAAAAAATTAATAAATTAACAAATAAAAAATAATTTAATATTTTAATGAATTAATTATGTAAGTAATTTGATTAATTGTAGAGTTAAAACAAATATAATGAACTATTTTGTTTTTATATAAATAATATCAAATAACAAAGCCCAATATCCAACATCTAAAGCCTTAACCTGCAAATAATATATTATCATGAATATTGAGGAATAATTTCCAAATAACCTTGATGTATAACCAGCCAAAGACATATAAATATTGGTCAAAATCTTGTATGAGATAAATTTGAATTTTGATTGGTTAATTTTTTTTATTTCTGATATTGTATTTTTTTTTTATAAAGAATCTTTGAAATTGTCTTGAAACATTAGAAAAAATAAGGATAGAAATTTTATTTATTAATAAATTATAGTTTTTTGTTAAAAAATTAAAGAAATTTGACTCAAAAAATTAAATAATAGTGAGAATCAAATCTTAAATCAAACAAGTCATAAATAAAGAGAGGGTGGACGCGTAGTTTCCACATTTTCCGGGTTAAGCTAGGCTGGAGCTGGACCCCACTCCCACTCATGCTTCTCTCAATCGCGCTTTCCACGCGCTAGACACGTGACAAATACAACTGCTCCTTATAATACATTATTTTGTTTTAAATATTAAAAATCATACATATATATATTCAAAGATGTTTAGTTGTGAAATTTAAGGTTCGTTTGATGTTGTTGTGTTTATAATATTTTTATTTACTAAAATTATATTTCATTTTGTAATCCCCTTTTCCTTAGAGCAACCTTAGAGAGCTTTTTAATGTTTTATTTATTTACTTTTTAAATTATTGTTTAATGAAGAAATATGTTGTTATTTTTAACTGGTTAAATAATTTATATTATTATTTTTAATTTAACAATTCAAAATTTAGATTTTATTTTAATTAATAAATTAAATAATTTAGTTATTAACAATAAACAAAAACATAATAATAAAAAAACAAAAAACTCAACATCCTTTGATGACCACCCGTTTTTACGGACCAGACTTTATAGAATATACCTTTTTTTATCCTCATTTAAAGACAACAATAGTTGATCAATGTATGACCAATAAGTATTTTAATTATTTGGACAACAAATATTATTGTTTAAATCAATTGCTTTTACAATAAAATACCAACAAATTCAAATGTTCATTTATTCAATTAATATGAAGTAGTCAATTGTGTCTTCTTTTATATATCTATCCACTTAATATAATAAATACAGTCAAAATGATCAATAAATTAGTCAATTGTTTCTTAATATGATAGGTTTGAAAGTTTTATTTTGTATAATCTTTTTTTTAGAAAAAATGTTATACATTTTTATTATTATTATTTTGTTTATTTAACCATCTTAATTCATATTTTCTGTAAAATACAAAATTATTAATAGGAATTTAAAACAATTTTTAGTCTCATAAACCTATTAGAATGGTTAACAATTGATATATTAATGTAAAAAAGGTTTCACACAACACAAAATAAATATCTTATTTAGAGACAATTTATACATAGAAACATAACCTATTAGGAAACAAAGTAATTAGGATATTAATAATATGTGAGAAAAAAATAAAAAAATGTGTTTAAATAGAATTAATTATTTATAACTCCTCTCTTCTTTATTTAAAAGAGATTATATATTGGTATTCAAACATATATTAATAAGAAATTATTACTTTATTAGTTAAGAAAGGTATTCAAACATATATTAATAAGAAATTACTACTTTATTAGTTAAGAAAGTGGAGTGAGTTAATTTTCCATGTTTTATTACACGCGCCAAGAAATGATTGAGAAGGTAAGCAAAATTGACCTGGAAAAGTTGTCTGATTTTGGAAACCCTAGAAGAAGAAAGAGAGAATATATACAGACAGACTATAGACTCTCTGTAGAACTGATAATTGTCGACATTTTCTCTGCAATCGAGGCGCCATTACTGACGACGACTCGACTTTCAGGTTAGTTAGAGACGACAAGTGCTCAGCTTTTATCATTCTCCCGTCGTCGCGGATCTTTTCATTTTTCGATAGCGACATAATTCTTTTGCCATATTCCTTCCTCATTTTCGACGACTCTTTTCTCAGGTACAGAGGTTCGTAGACAGACAGACAAACATTTCTCTGGTTTAGGACTCGGACCGGTATGAATTGTTTGGTTCAATGAAATGAATCTCCTTAATAATTAATCATTGGGTATGAAAGCAAATCCAGTTCAAGTTGTTGTTTTTCTTTCTGGGTTTTGATTAACACAGGTAGAGGAATAATGGGTAAGCCGAGCGGAAAAAAGAACAAGCAGGTGGTGGTGGTGGTGGATAGTCACAGTACGAAGCAGGGGGGGAAGGCTGCTGCTGACAGAACTAACAAAGCGTTCGATGAAGATACAGCAGTCTTCATTAACATGTCTCAGGAATTGAAGGATGAAGGAAACAGGCTCTTCCAGCGGCGGGATCACGAAGGGGCGATGCTCAAGTACGAAAAGGCTCTCAAATTGCTGCCCAGAAATCATATAGACGTTGCCCATCTGCGCAGTAATATGGCAGGTTGTTATATGCAGATGGGTATTGGAGAATTCCCCAGAGCGATAAACGAATGTAATTTGGCTCTTGAAGTTGCCCCTAAGTATAGCAAGGCTTTACTGAAGAGAGCCAGGTGTTATGAGGCCCTCAACAGGTTTGATTTAGCCTTGAGGGATGTTAATAGTGTTTTAAGCGTTGAACCCAATAATTTGATGGCCTTGGAGGTTGCAGACAGTGTGAAGAAGGAAATTGAGGACAGAGGTCTAAATTTCGAAGACAAACAGATTGTTCTTCCTCCTCCCGAATATGTCAAGGAGACTCCATTAAAGCCCGTGAAGGAGAAGTCCAAGAAAAAAAAGTCCAACAAGTTGCAGCAATCTGGCATTAAGTCCAAGGAGAAAATTGAGGAGAAGGAGGAAATTGAGTTGAAGGGTAGTAAATCTGAGAAGAAAAAAGAAATTGAGAAAAAGGCGGATGATAAGGTGATCGTGGAGGACAAAGTGAGTGTAAAAGAAGAGATTTCAGTGGCAAAGACTGTGAAATTGGTGTTTGGTGAAGACATAAGATGGGCTCAGTTACCCCACAGTTGCAATGTTCGTCTAGTGAGGGATATAGTCAAGGATAGGTTCCCCAACTTGAAAGGTGTTCTAATCAAATATAGGGACATAGAAGGTGATCTTGTAACTATAACAACGACGGATGAATTGAGATTAGCTGAAGCAGCAGGAGATCAACAAGGTTCTCTGAGATTCTATGTTACAGAGGTTAATCCCGACAAAGAACCGGCATACGAGGGAAGGACAGAAGAGGATGATCAGAAAATCATTGACAGCAAAACAGAGAAGAGTGAGGAACTTAGTAATGAAGTAATTGACGATTGGATTGTCCAGTTCGCTAGGCTGTTCAAGAATCACGTTGGGTTTGATTCAGATTCGTACTTGGACCTTCACGAGCTAGGTATGAAGCTATATTCAGAAGCCATGGAAGAAACTGTTACAAGTGACGATGCACAAGAACTGTTCAACATTGCGGCAGATAAATTTCAGGAGATGGCAGCTTTGGCTTTGTTCAATTGGGGTAATGTTTACATGTCCAGGGCAAGGAAACGGTTGAATTTGACTGACGATGGTTCTAAGGAACAAGTACTTTCTCAGGTGAAAACCGCATATGAATGGGCAAAGAAAGAATATGTTAAGGCAGGACTAAGATACGAAGAGGCTTTGAAAGTGAAACCAGATTTCTACGAAGGACTTCTTGCACTCGCGCAGCAGCAATTCGAACAAGCAAAGCTTTCTTGGTATTATGCAATTGGGAGTGAAGTCGATTTTGAAGTGGAAACTGAATTGGCTTCAGAGATTATGGATCTCTATAACAAAGCCGAGGATAACATGGAGAGAGGAATGCAAATGTGGGAGGAAATGGAGGAACGACGGCTGAATGGACTGTCGAAATTTGATAAATATAAAGATGAGCTTCAAAGGCTGGGATTGATTCAGTTACTGAATGATATGTCAGCCGATGAAGCTGCAGAAAAGGCTTCAAATATGAGGTCTCAAATATACCTCTTATGGGGGACTTTGCTATATGAACGTTCTGTTGTGGAATTCAAGCTGAGTCTTCCAACATGGGAAGAATGTCTCGAGGTTGCAGTCGAGAAATTTGATCTTGCTGGAGCATCCTCTACTGACATAGCTGTAATGATAAAGAATCATTGCTCGAATGACTCTGCTGTCGATGGTAATGTCAAACTCATAAATTTCTGCCTTTCGAATAATTAAAAATGACCATAATGTTAATTACTTTTGTTGTTCTTCGAGCAGGTCTTGGATTCAAAATTGACGAGATAGTACAAGCGTGGAATGAGATGTATGATGCGAAAAGGTGGCAAACCGGTGTTCCATCTTTTAGATTAGAACCGTTGTTTCGCAGGAAGGCTCCAAAACTTCATTCCATGTTGGAACATGTTTGAGATCTATCCTATCAGCTCTACCTGTTTGCTATGTTTTCATCAACTATCATAGGTAACAACTGCACTTAAAAAGAGAATGTTTTTTTGACCTTTCATCATCATGTGTTCATTATGATTAGAAGCTTAACCACAATTACATGTTTGAGATCAATCGGCTCTGCCTGTTTGCTATGTTTTCATCAACTATCATTGATGATTTTAAGTCGATGTTTTGGCTTGGATCTTTGCAGGTTTTTGTTAGTTGGGAGCAAAAAATGGAGATTGCTGCCACATTTGATTTGGTTTTCAGATTGGGAGCCATATAGGCATTCTTTTTTCCCTTGTTTTTTTAGGGGATCTTCTTGGAGAAGTGGTATTCTTCGATTACGATTGGATGGAGCTTATTGGTTGTAGATTTTGATTTATATATGTGATTGGTTTTGTAGACTCGATATTAAAATGTTCATTAATTGTTGCTATTATTATTTCATTGTTGTGAGACAGTCATCTTCATATATATTAGTTGTTTGTTAATGAAGTTTACTGTTTCTTTCATTTTAATTTTGTTCTTGAATATTTCAATCATGATGAGGAGATGTTAGCTATACTTTGTGTCTTTCTTACTCTATAAGTGAGACTTCCAAGAGAATAATTTCATTTATGCAAATATTATTTGGTATCTAGCCATGCAAGTTATCATAACAATACTTTTATATTGTTTTTAATAAATTATTTTAGAAATACAACTTATACATCATATCATATAAGTTTATAACTAGTTTTCCAAAGTATAACTTATACTAAATTCATCATATACAAAATATTGAAGAAATAAATTATGTCTCTTAATTCTATATTTTATTAATATTATTATACTTCTTTATACTCTAAACCCAAACAATAACTTTCTATCTTAACTATAAATAAAAAATAAAAATATTTGTATAGCATGTACTTTAAACCAAATAACAATATATTAACTTGTACCCTTTATATTATCTTTTTACTAATTATACTTCATACAACTTGTATCTCCTACCATATATACTTCATTATCTAATAAGAACCAAAAACAATAACAAGAACACAAATACAATTCTTTAAAATAAATGAGAGGCAGTATAAGTTTTATATGTGTAATGAGAATTGAAGAACTACTTCTCCTAGGCTTCATAACATAATCCAAAAAAGTTAAGCAGATCCATCAATTCTCTTTAAACAAGAGTAATTCGTCTGAATTTCCTACAACCAATACCTCCTTCAAAAGAACAATAAAAGTAGAGGAGACTTAGCCAAGACGCCTTCTTGTTAATTGGTTATTGTCTTCAGCTCCTTGCAGCAGCAGCAGCTCCAGCTCCAGGTAACAAGCTAGAAAGAGACGGAACCCCTTGGCTTCTCATCTCTTCCTGCGCTCGCTTCATCTCCTCAGGATCGATGTTCTCCATCAGCTTTGGCATTAGAACCATTGCAAATACCATGAATCCTATCATCATACCCATTGGGCTTTTCACAAGAGACATCACTGAAAACGGTTCCCTCATCTGCATTCAAAAACATACAACTTTATCATCAATCTCATCACATAGCTTTCAAATATTGCTTATGAGAGAAATCAACCTCAAAATATTGTTCTTCACTCAAAGGTTCCAAAACCAGTTCATTCAATCCCCTCCTGTTCTCTGTAAGTGCTGCCTGGACCTTACCGGGGTGTCTCGCACTGACATCCACACGAACCTGAAAATTGTTGGATACATGAACCAACAACCGTCGTCAATTTCATTATCAGCATATTTATTTAACAGCCATCGTATGTAAAATAGCTAAAGCATTTGCAAGAAACTCACAGGAGAAAAGAAATAACCCATTGCACTGACTTCAATGAGATGCGTACCAGCTAGGACATTGTGACTTCAGAAAAACAAAGATTAAGGAAAAAGCAGAAACAAGCCAATATCGAAAATGTAGTTTCAAGAAGACGAGAAATGTAATTTGTTTGCCAAGAACTTTGGAATGTTTAGTTTTTGCTTAGTATGATCTTGAAACTACACTTTCGAGAACACTTCTTTGAAGAAGATGACAATAAATCGATATACCAAATGAAGTGAAAAATCACTCTATAATCATGATTTAGAAAAAAAAACGATAAAAAAGTAATTATCAATTTTAACCATCATGATTTTCTGGAATCGTGATTGTATCAAAATAGCAGTTTTCAAATAGGCTCAATAATTTTGAGAAACAGATCGCAATTTGAAGCTCTTAAGACTTTCCTATAAAGTTTCATGTAAGCAAGGTGCATCAAGTTTAATGGAACATAGAGGATACAATGAAAAATATCCATCAGGGCCGAGAAAAGAGACTATTTGGCCACCATTAAGGATAACCTTAACATTTGATATTTTTCCAGGAAGTCCAAGTCCTTTTGTGCCAAAACCTATTATTACATAAAAGATCATTACAATCAGGCCAATACAATTAACAGTGAACAAAACAAATCCATTAATAAAAAGCTGTGTGAAAAACCTCAAGCAATAAACTTTAAATTGGTGCTGTTTGTTACCCGTCTTTAAATTAATTTAACACTTGGACTGAATTACAAAGTTAAGATACAATTGAATACCAAAACCAATTAGAGACAGATATTCAAGATTGCATAAACTGTTTATATTGACTCACTCAATATTTGTTAGAAACCGAAAAATAAAATCATCTCTCCATACAACTAATCTGGGTTCCATAACAAAGAGTCATAAAATATAAAGTGCTCATTCTGCCACAAAAGATTATGTATATGTAATAGTAGGATATATTAGTGGTAGTGTAAGGGTAGTATGGTAATTAGTAGAGTATTGAATCTGATTTATCTCATCTAAATTTCTTCTACAAATCCTAGACCTCTAAGCTGATTACAGATCACCTACTAACTTTCACTATTTTAAAAGTTGGATAACCAAGTTTTTGCATATATGGAATCAACATAACATAGAATTCATGAAAACAATGAAGAAGTTGGAACAAATGGAGGCGCATACCCGGTATCTTCACACGACCATTAATAGAATAGCCATCAGCATTCCTGCTAAAAAAAATGCTTCCATATCAGTAGCGAAACAGACAAATAAACATGTTAACTTTTGTAACCAAAAAGGAAAATTTCAAATAGCAACTCATTTAGCTGTGCATAAAAGAACATAAGAAACCTAGTAGGAGTTTAGGCAAAACATCTAATTTGAAAAGACTTAAAAAAGGTAAGAGTTTCCACTATTACAAAATCAATACACAGAATTCCCCATCTCTCTTAACTATTCAAAAGTAAAAAACGAAAGAATTTCTTGTTAAGCAAATCAACATGTCATATGGTGCTGAATCTTGATGTTTACAAACCTAGTAGACTAAACAACAATTTGAACAACCAAGACTCAATACAGGAATTAGGGCACAAATAAAAGCTTCCAGAATATGGGCAAATCTCCCTGAAGGACGCAATCAATGACATCTATAGGTATCAATTTTACTTCCGTCCAATCCTGCAGAATGTATTACTGTCTGATGTGGGATCTTTCTTAAACATCAAAGAACTGAGTTGGGCATCTATATCTAATTCCGGCAGTAAGGTTCGAAAACTTAACCCAATATGACAAGAAAGCATTTGGATCTCTAATAATTGCCCAGATCAGATAAACAAAGTAAGATTCAGCAAACGAAAAGTCAAGGCGTACCCGGATGTGGACGCAAACGCCGGTGGGAGTAGAAAGAAGCCAATTAGAAACAATAATTGTATCATATTGGCGACGACGGAGATCTTCTGGAACCCCATTTTTCACTAGCACAAATACGAGCGCCTGCGATCTCGCGTCACAGAGAGAGAAAGAGAAAGAGAATTCTCTTTGTAAAACTCAACTATTGATTTCAAGAGCTTGTTTGATGTATAAAATAGCCTGAGGGTTATTATTCGTTCGGAAATAATAAGGTTATTCTGAAATGATTTATTTTTTGTTTGATGTATAAAATTGATTAGGGTAAAATGATCAAAAGTCATAAATTATAGAGAGATTATTCAATTAAATTCAAACATCTTTTCACCTCTTTTCTTCTTTTTTTTTATTATATTTTTAATTTACTAAAAATATATATATATAATTCAATCCTTTCACTTGAGTCTTGGCCCTTAATGAGTTGTATTTTCACCTACTTAATAATATTATTATTTTTAAATAATTAATTTTTTCACCACTAAAATTATACATTTTCAAATAATTCATTACCACATACCTTGAAAAAAACTTAGCTGTAGGGTGTAACAAAAAATCATCATTATAATTACAATTTCTATTTTCTTAATTCAAATATATAAAATAGTAAAACACATATATAAATATACAATTAGTGGCTGTATAAATATGAGTAAAACACATATGTATAAATATAATTGTTATATTATATTATTAACAAATTAATTTTCCACTTTTTGAATTAATAATGCATGCAAGACAGGCAAATACATCCATATTATACTAAAAAAAAATGTAGATTCAAAAACTACAAATTAAATTTACAATTTTAAAATAAAATGAATTGAATTAAATTGATTCAGTTCAATACAATTTTAAAAAGAAAATGCCCTCATGTCAAATTTTATATAAACTTAGCATTTCATTATCATTGAAACAAACACTCCAAAATGAAAGAGATAAAGTTTAGATAAAAAAAATCTATAAGAAAGAAAGAAGAACAATTTCATTAACATTTGTGAAAATAGAACACATAATATATACTTTTTCTTCTTCCTCATTTATGCTACAATAATAATAATATAACAATAACTTACATTTTTTACTTCATAAAATCAGTAGTCTCCATCCAAAATGCAAAATATAATAACCCAAAAATGAAGGGATTTTTTAAAATGCTACTACTACAATTATAGTCCCAAGCTCTTCGATATTCGATCAGAAAGGTTTGCTATTATAAATCCACCAAAAACCTGTAAACACCACGTATAAACCTCAACCAACCAATTCGAGACAAGAAAGCAATCAAACTAGTGTCAGTCGATTTACCTGAGCCGAACCAAGAATGTAAATGGGTGAATAATGTCGACCATGAATAACCATGTCAGCAATCATAGCGAGTGGTATGGTCAGAGACATGCCCAATGTTGCTACTAAAGGAGTTGTCCACACCACGCATAAAGCCCTATTCATCGGAGAAACCAAATAACTCTTTTTCAAATAAAACATGCTCCAAGTTCATATCATAAAACAGGTTCCTCTTACCAAAAGTAATCTGAGACCACGCTTCCCACAAATCCATTGGCAAGAACAACCTCATCCATCTTAGCCGAATGAGGAATTGCAAATTTCGGTTCGATTCCTAGCGCTGTCAGCGGCAATACTGATAAAAAAAAAAAACAAATCAATTACTGGATCAAACTCAAACAATTGTGTGATCTGTGATCGAGTTGCTTTCGTCTTACCAACCCACCATAAGGCAACAAGGGTAAACAATCCCATATAACCAAATAGCTTTTGTAAGTCAATCTTTTCTCCTTCCTCACCAGCAAACTTCTTAAGAAGTACTGCAGACAATTAACAACAATTCTTTTCAAATTTGCATCAAACTGAATTCAACGACCCAAAAACATGGAACACTCTCGACTGACCAGTGAACAGTCCGTATGTCACAGCCGAGAGAAGGCCAAAAAGGTCACCAACAAGAGTGCGTTCACCATTTCTTCAAAAGAAACAATAAGTTCAACTGTCAGTCCAACCAACAACCCTGGAATTTTCAATTTCAATTCAGAATCTACATTAATGCAAACAAAACAAAGAAAAACTAATAAAGATGGAACTAGTAGAACATACGAAGAAGTGTCTGTGGCCTCGTCTGCAGCCCATGTCTTTCCAAAGGTTGTCATGACTACACCACTCAAGCTGATAAAAACAGCAACCACTTTTGCTACACTCAACGAATCTTGACCAAGAAATGCACCAATAAATAGGGTAAAGAGTCCAGACGTAGATGATAACACTGTCGTGCTCGCCACACTTGTTCGTGCAAGTGCAGCGTTAGACAAATACTGCAAAACCCGAGAAGAAAAAACAAAATTCTGATCAATGGAGGATGTCTGTATCTCTCCTTTTTTTTCTCTCAAATGAAATTTAACATATACCTCGGTAACAAACCAGAGAGGAGCGATGTAAAATCCATACTTAGCAATCTCCCTGGTTGTAAGAGGCTGATCATTTCTATGCTTAGAAGAAACAAAAGGCACCTCTTGTTCTTCCTGAGAATTAAGGTCTACATCACTCCCCTTTTTATTCAGTGAACCTTCAAGTTCAATCTCAAAGATACTATGTTCCCCAATGCATTCTAAGGAGGGAGAGCAAAGATCTGCTGCTGAAGACTCGATACTTGAAGCTGTAATTCTGGCACTTCTAGAAGATCGCTTCTT
Organism: Impatiens glandulifera; assembly: GCF_907164915.1. Lineage (NCBI taxonomy): Eukaryota > Viridiplantae > Streptophyta > Magnoliopsida > Ericales > Balsaminaceae > Impatiens > Impatiens glandulifera. The sequence goes on from NC_061864.1 coordinate 2,698,630, forward strand.
TATTATATTGTAAACCCAATCCTTAATGAATGCTAATGGAAGATAAACTACCAGCAATGAAGCTCCTAAATACGTCACTGCAAAAGGCTGCTTATAGTCTGTGAAAATACCCTGTTCAAACCAAAATTATACCCACAAATTTAAAGGCTTTCCTGGATCACAAACATTGATGGGTAAATTTAAGAATCTAAAACCCTAGATTAGAGAAAGAAAGATAAAAACTAACCTGGGTAACTTCAGCAGAGGAAACCCATATGATGACAACTGCAGCAATAAGAAGCAAACCAGTTCTATACCTCCAACCCATCTACAATTTAAGGAAGAAAAATCGAAAATGAAGAATTGAAACAGCGACCCCACAACAAACCCCCTTGAAAGCTCAGATCTTCATGAGGAAACCGAGCCCTACGTTGCCGACGACACAAAGAGATGCGTCGCTGGAGGTTGATGGGAGGCCGAGGACGTTCTGGGGATTCACAAAATTGAATACAGAGAAAGGAAGAAAAGAAGAAAGAAAGGAGATTTGGGAAAATATAAAAAGGCCCCGAGGAGTTAGGAGAAATACGAATAACGCAGAGGGAATTGTGGAGAGGTCAATGGTGTTCAACTTAAGAAAGGATGTAGCTTCTTTAAATAAATGGGCCAAATCAAAACAATATCATCATAATGCATTTAATGATAATCATTACACTATATGTAATATCTTTATTTATTCATTTATTGAGATAGAGTGTGGTTATTTTGTCTTTTAAAAATTGAAATGTATAATTATTAATGTACCTAAGAGAAAAAAACAAAAGAGGTTATATAATATACTCAAAACTATGATAATGATCAAACACTTTTCTTACAAGTTATTTTCTTACTATTATTATTTTATAAAGGACATACTCCTCTCTAAAGACTGCCATTTGTTGATTTGATTAGTACTAAAGAAATGAAAAAATGTTAATGATATAATTAGTAATGATAAAGTGCCACTCTTAAAATAATTACCCTCATTTATAAATGACTATAATTTCTCTTTACACAAAAACTCAAGCAAAGTTTGACAATTTTTTACTTTCCTTTAGTGTGCAGAAAAATAGACATTGCAACTTCCTTCTAGCCATTTTTGTTAAATAAGTGAATTATTAAGAAAGCATTATGTAATAATCCATTAATATCCTTATCATTGGGTGAATCATAATACTTTGTAAACAAATAAAAATATGTTCAACAAAATCAAACTAAATAAATAATAAAATTAATTAATTAAAGCAAGACAAGCATCATCCTCTCAAAAGTCAAAACAAAACATTATCAGCCTATTAAATTCACCCAAACAATAAAAAAAATTAAAGATAATATCAATCATATAAGATAATAAAAATCATCTAATATTCAATTTTCACTTAAAAAAAATAATTTAAACAGAAAACCTACCGTACACTTCAACTAACAGTCAACTAGAAGCTGTGGTGTTTTTTTTTTGTTATCTTCTTAACATTAAAATTTAAATATTAATAATTTGATTAGTTATTCAAGTTTCAATAAAACAAAATTGATAAATGAAAAGTAAACAGTCAAGAGGAGAATCTAACAAATAACTTGGCCAAGAAAATCAAAACTATTTATATTGTTATGATTACAAATAAATTGCATATGATTATTCTAATAATTGATAATCCATCACTACATTGAAGGAAAGAATTTTGAAAATTGAAAATTTGTCAAAATAAAAATGACTTATAAAATTTAATTTCTAAACATGCAATCCTAAATCCTAAACCGATTCTCAACTTTGGTATCCAAATATCTTTACGAAAACTCTGCTATGACATGAGATCAGAAAACCTTCGAAGTTTAATGATTGGCACCATGTCTTAAGACGACGTGAATGTCTGGTACTGAAAAGTCGTAAGAAGAAGTGTTAACAGCTTTGAATGGAAGCCCCCGGTTCTCTCCAACCTTGAACTATCATTGTGAATAGTTTAAACAAGTTCTACCACCAAACTATTGGGACAAATCCCTTTAGTTTGTACCGGTCTCTAGGCTAGAGAAAATGGGTAAAGAGGGTATTTTACGATGTTAGTAGTTAGAGCACATAAATTCATGTTCTTGAAGATTCGAGTGAATCGAACATTTATATAGATAAATCAATGGAGGATCAAAGGTGAAGAACCCCATAATACATCTGCAACTATAGAAGTAGCTTCATCCTCTGAAACACACGCTTCTCTCGCCTTCTTCAAAACCTCATCTCTCAACTGTCTCATTTCTCCCATTTCCAGACCTTCATTCATCTCCATCTTCCCAACAAATCTAGTCAAAATCCCTACTGCAAATCCACGCCAATTTTCTATCACTCTTTCGATCACTCGACCTTCCTCGATCATCCCTTCCACCACATCCATCCTCGCGAACGAAGCCAATTCCATTACGCAATCCAAAGCCGAACCTCTAATAGATTCGTTTTCCGAATCCAGCAGTTCCATTATCCTTTCTATGTAACCCTTCGATTCTATTTCATAAGCCAATGGACTTCTTATCAATCTTATAAGAGATGAAACTACCTCTAAGGATTTAACTGAAGCCATATCAATTAAAACCTCGATTGTTCTTCCCATCAACACTTGCCCTATGAATACATTACGATTGAAATCCACCAAAGCCACTATCGTCTTTCCGCATTGTTCCTTCACATTGTTCGAAGATCTCGATTTACACACTACGGATTCCAGAACATTGAACAGCTTCGCCTTCAAGATCACTTCCTGAACGTCTCTTTCGTAACCGGACGATATCCTGATCTCGAACTCTCTCAGAGCGGTTACTTTCGCGTTGTCGTCGACGGAGGGATCGTGAAGAATGATAGCAAGGTACGCGATTCTTTCTTTGTCGATCCACGATCTGATCTCTGTTTCTATTTCTGTTGCGGTATTGGAGATCTGGTAGTTGATGAGTTTGCATTGGATTAAGGAGGAAAGCCAGTAATCTGTGGAAGCTGCTGCTTGTTCTAGGTGTTGGTGATGGATATGGAGGGTGGAGAAAGATTTGGATAAGGTCGGATGGGAAGCGAGGAATGGGGCTAGCTGATTTGTCGAATCTGAAATGGTTGATAGGAAGGATAAATTGGAGGCGGTTGATGTAATAGAGAATACGCTCGTCTGTAGATTCTTGCAGACATTCTTGAGTGGTTCTAGTAAGCATAGTAAGACGAATGTCTTATTGTTGTTATCTTGTACTTCCTCCATGGCTGCTCTGATCTGATTGCTCTGTTCTGCTCTGTTCAGAAGAAGAAGATGAAGAAGAAGATTCCAACTACCAGTCTTTCAAAAAGGCGGGACCAAACATTCAAAAGATTTCTGCTGACGTGGTTCATTTTTATGTTTATTAATAATTTTGCCCTTAATTTTAAACTTATTATTATTATTTATTTTTTTTTATTTTTTTAAGGAGTGATAGAAAGAGAATTTGGTAAGAGAGAAATTATTTAATTTTTTCAGCGAACAAGATTATGCCAAGTCATTCCCTCACCAAATTTAAAATAAAAAAATCAATGACACTGAAATAAAAAATAAAAAAAAATTCAAAATAAAATGTTATAAATACAATAGTCTTAAAAGACACATTTGTTTTCTTATTTGTTAAGTTTTTTCTCTTCACTGCATTTTGCACTTTTTTTTAATAAAAATTGACAATTAAAAAAAATACTTTCATCGTTCAAATAGGTAATCTAAATAAACTTATTTTTTCAGCAAACAAAGAACCCAATTGTTATCCCATATAGATTGAGGACAATAAAGAGAGGATTTAGATAGATTGAGGACAATAAAGAGAGGATTTAGATAACTTGGGTATAAATAGTAAAGCTTTTTTTTTTCCATTGAAGAGGACAAAGAAATGGTGACAATAAGTGGATGTATGTTGTTGATACACATAATGTGTTGTTCTAGAGCCTATAAAACAAAAACCCCACCGACCGAAGACGACTAGGATAAGGACTCTTTCTTTTTTTTTTTTACTTTTTCTTTTTTCCTTTGGACACATTTTGGATATAGCTTTGGCATTCTATCTTATTGTTTAGACGGTACATATTCCAAAAACGCCAAAACCCAACCCAAATAGCAGCAATAGCTTCTTCATGGTTGTTGTTGTTGTTGTCGTCTATCCTTAATAGACAGACAAACAACAAGTTAAAGATAGGATAGGATATGTATTAAATATCATTCTACATGGGTGTAGTAGAATGGCAGAACCAAGATCCTCCTCCTCCTCCTCCTATGTTACCATTGACATGATGATGTCCTTTTCCATGTACGACACCATTTTGGATGAGGGAAGAAGGTGGCAGCAACCCTACTGCTGCTGCTGCAGCCGCCGCCATTGGAGGAGCAGCAGCTGCACCACCAGGGACAGGGAATAACAACCCATGATGGTGTTGTTGTTGTTGTTGTGTGGGAAGAACGGGACTACTACCCTTACGCTGTTGTTGGAGGGTGTGAATCTGCCTCAGACCTTCTTCGTGTATACGTGCTATTGTCTCCAACTCCTTTATGGATAGCGCTTCTAAACCTACACCGTATAAAGGTGCATGTCGAGACATCTCTTCCTGGGCTGATATCTCAAGGCTGTGAATGTATTGCTGCCAAAATAATAATAATATTCATTCATTCATTCGCACCAAGAAAGGAAATAAAGGGTACAAGCAAGGGACAAACCTGACAAACTTGCAACTTTGATTCCATGCCGTCAATGTATGTTTCACATCTAGCAATCTGTTCTTCCTTCTCACGTTTTTCTCCTTCGCTTTGTCCTACTGCCTGCGTTAACCTTCGAACTTCATCCTCAAGTGACTGACGGATTTCCTCCCGAGAAATGTTTTCAGTCGCATACCGTTTCAGCTCCTCATCAAACCTTTTCCGTGCTGCTTCAGAACATTTTAGCCTCTCATTTAGAGTATTCTTCTCCTTCACAACTCTCTGCGATGATTCTATAATAAGTCCCCATGTACAATTATTAACACCCCATTTAGTTTTGTTTTGTTTTTGTTGTGTGGTCTATGACTAACCTTTAGTTCGTCCCGTTTCCGAGACTTGAGCTGTGCAAGCTGTGTTTCTGTATCGTGGACACGGTCTTGAAGAACTTTCCTATCAGATACAAGCTTCGCAATTTCGTCGTCTCTCTCAGACCGTAACCATTCAAGTTGACTCTCCACTTCTTGTACCTGTTCCGATAGATCCTTCCTCTCCCGACCAAAACGATCCATCTCCGCCTTCAACTCAGACTGAGATTTACATAAATGTGTTAAAATTCTAAACCACACAAGAAAGATATGAACACCTGTTTCTAGATCAGAATTCGGATAAATAGCTAATCAATTTTTAATTTGACTAAGTTTTGTTAACAAATGGGACCAATAATATGTAATCGGATAAAAATGTGATGAAAATACCTTGAGACGGCTGTTAACAGCCTCGGAATCGCTTAGTTTTTGCATCAAAGCAGCCTTCTCTTTAGCCATGATGGAAATCTCGCTCTTTTTCTCCTCACAAATACGAACAATTTCATCTTCCCTGGCACATAGCTGATGCCAAAGAGCTGCTCTGTCAACATTTGCAAGTTCAGCTACCTCACGCATCATGCTTAGAACTGGCCGTACTATTTCTTGTTCTTCACACATTAGTATTACCAAAATTTCCATATCCAGGTCTATCTCACGGCTACTATCAGTTATTGTGCTTACAGCACGATCAACTAGTCTCTTAACCATCCTCAATCTGTAGGACTCTTCAGCATACAATTTGAACAATATGGTATACAACATCTTTACGAAGCCTCTAACGGAGGCATCTCGAGAAGGAGCAAGAGTCTCAGCAAGACTAAGTATAGATGCAAAATCATCCCTCTGGGCTCTCAACTGCTCAATGGGCTCAATGGTTTCTTCTTCTATTCCTACCACATCCAATTGCTGTAAATTATCTTCAACATATTGTGAGGCGGTATTTATTCTTTGTGCAAGCCGTCTTTCCAAGACCATGGCTACAGACTGAGCCGTAACTGACCCTCGAGCTACTGCTCTCTCAAAAGTCTGGAAAGCTTCAACAGCAAGGAAAGGAATGGATAACATTTCAATCAAGACATAGATGTCTGAAAAATGACAACTAGCTTGGAAAGATTGCTCGTCTATAGGATGCAATCTTTCGGAAATAGTCGCATTTTCACCAAAAACAAAGACCCCACAAGGCGTTGTTGGCCTATTATTGGTCAAGTCACTGTCACAATCTATATCTCTTAAAATGGCTTCAGAAACGTCTGCACAGCTATTTACCATTCTACCTAAATAATCAAGGACACATGGGGACACATCAGCTCCAAGGTCTTTTAGCCTAACACGAACAGACCTAACCTGAAAATGAACACATACAATCATATGTCCAAGGATGAAGAATTCAAAAATATGCTAAAATACATAAACAAAACAGAAATTATTCAAGAACAGGATGCAAACCGCTTCTGAAAGATGTTGACTCTGTAATGCAGCCTTAAATATAAAATCCACAGTTGCTGCAAGAGGTTCATCATTCGAGTCCGCCAAAAGCTCAAAAGACTGGTAGAGAATCCGTTCCCAGACTTCAGTACTGCACTCTAACTGGTTTAGAGCCCCAAAAACCTGATAAGCAAAGGTTTTACAATTATGAGAAGCCAGCAACCAAAAGATTCCTTCAGAATCCCAAGTTTAAAGATAACAAGCGGGTTTTTTTCATGCTGATCCTGATTGAAAAACATACATTTTCTATGTTGTGAAGAAATCAGAATGACCTAAAAATAATGTAATCATGATTCAAAAAATAATCATATCATGATGGTGACAAAAATCTCTATGACAAATGAAGCAAAAAATTACATTATAATTTGGATCATGATGTAAAACATAATTTGTATACCAATGAAGCAACAAAAAACACAATAATCTGGATCATGATCCAGAAAAAAACTTCTACCAAAAAAAATAAGTTGTGACAAATACCAGTTTTCAAATAGGCTCAACATATTCCTCTATGATTTAAAATCTTTTCTTTTTCCAATGACAATGCATGATGGGTAGAAAGTTAATATGACAAATAATGCAGGTCCATGAAAATCTATCAGCATACAGGAATTCTGAGAGAAGGTTCAGCATCAGACTTCTGAAGCCGCTCCATAAGTGCACAAGCAGCAAGCGGATGCTCTGAATGCTCGACTAGTTTGGGCACCAAAGCAACGAGGTCAGGCTGCAGATGCTTAGGAGCCTTATCCAAAACAAGGGCAATCTTTTGGGCAGATTGCGGCCTCCGTTTTGGTTCTGGACATCCTTGAGGTACAACTCCATCTAATGCTCTTAGTGAGTTCACAATCAAACCTAAAAGCTCCTCTGATTGCTCTGGCCATTTAGTCTGGAATAAAAAAAATTCCGATAAATCAGTTCAAACAACTCGAGCAAAGAAGTTTACCACACAAGATGATAACTACTGTACCTTAGAGCCAAGAGAAGCACTTTCTGAAGAATCGGTGCCTGACGTCTCAGGGGGGCAAATAGACTGTCCAGCTACAGTTTTTTTAACAGGTACATTGAATCTATTCATATCAGAACTTTGTACTGCAGAGGTAACAGTGCTTTCAACAGCTGCTGCATCCAATCTGTCATTGACAGGATATGTTGCAGATTCAGTTGCTCCGTTGTCTCTGTCAGCTTCCAGCGAGCTTATTACCCCACTTTCTGGAGAATTTTTTGAGTTTACATCTGAGTAATTGTCATTAGAACTTCCTTCAGAAGGCTGACAGCATTCCACCATTATATCCAACAGCAGATCAATAATTGCTTGCTGCAGAACTTTGACTCCCATCAGCAAATTCATTAGACTAGGAGATGATTCGTCATTTTTGTTTGCTTTGTTTCCATCATTACCACTAGATATCTTGGTTGGAAGAAGCAAACGCTTTACTTTCACAGGATCATCCAAATAAACCCGCAGTCCCGTCAGAAATCCAGCAATTGTACCAGCATCCATTAGAAGCTTCTCTCTTAAAGTAACCTGTGGCTCTGAAGGATTGTCTCCATACGTGAGGTGAAATCCTGCCCTGGAGAGAAGGTTTCTGAAAATATCTTCTTCATCTCCACTTATCCCTTCACTATCTTCAGAGTCAATAAGTTCATCAGGATCAGTGGTCAGAGCATCTTCGTCATCATCAGAAGCCCAAACCTACAAAACAGATATGCAGGTTACATTAAGACAGCCACAAATTTTAATGACATGGATCCAAACAAACTTTGGGTTGTTTTGTTATCAGATCGACCGGATTGGTACAGAAGTTGTAATATTTTTCATGTTAATCCATCCGGAAAATCTAATTTGTTTGGTTGTCAAAAATCACAATGATTTAGAAAATAATCTGGAAAAAAATACTAAACGGAAGAAAAAATAATAATCACTTTCAAACACTTGTGATACGGCAATTTAATTAGCCTTGAATCACAATCATCTTTATTCTTTTCAGGTCTAATATCAAACACCATATTATCAAGTTTTCTGCTTCTCCTCTAACTATAATTGGTCTCCATATCGGAAAGTTCAGCAACAAAAAGAAGTTAAGTTGTTGCCTTTAAAATACAGCAAGTTACAAACTATATTAAAATGTAACTGTCTGCGTCAATGTTGTATTAACCATCAGATACAACACAAAAATAAAAGTTCAGCGCTAAGCAGAGGGGCAATTAAAAAGAGAAAAACAAAAAGTGTAGGACAAGGAAACCCCATAGCAGGCTTGAAATGCTTCAAGGTTTAACTGGAAAAAAGACATGGAATAGTGGGTTATTTGCACATTTTATTATGGCTGCAATTAAGGGTTTATTTGACAAACGGTGACTTGTTATCAAATCTAAACAATATTAATGAAGTCTAAAAGTTTCTGAATAATTGGTACACAGTAAATAAGACATGATTAATATAAAGTGTAATCAACATAATTTCGCAGATTACTCCGACCACAATCAGGGGGTAATTTGTTTATAATGTAATAAAAAGACGCCGAGAAGAACAAAAGAAAATAATATAAAAAAATTCTATGTTAATCAGTTTGAAGTACAATTTAATATTAATTAATGTGAAGTAATCATATTTTCACATATTATTATGACTGCAATCTAAGTTCTACTTAATAGAAACTCGAACATGAGTACTCAAGCTAAACAACAACAATCAGGTACTAAAACTTTTAGACAAGGGTAATGCATAATTAAAGATAGGTAATCAATATAAAATGTAATGAATCGTAATATGGGAAATTTTTATTTATGTACTATTCAATAAATGGCCTACTTAGCATAAATAAGTGAGTTGAGTTTACACTTGTTCTTGTAAGCAATGAGCAGAGATTCGTTAATAAACCAATATAATATAGAATTAAATGAATCTATTAAGTTCAAGAACATCAAACATAGAGTCTGAGATTTCACACTAGCTTGCAAGGTTAAATGTCTCTCAAGACTATAGTTAGAAAAGTTATAAATAATTGTAGGTGTAAAAAAAATGAGTACTTCAGACCTATAACTTACCACCACCCAAGAGTACCAAAGATTACTGTAGTTAACTCTAGCACTTGGACAGTAACCCTCATGGGTAAATTTAATACTGGAGATTCAGTTAGGCAGATTCAAACTATAAAAAATCAACATTCTTCCAGACATAGATCATGTACAGACTAGCAGACTTTATTAAAACCATCAGGGACTCCTGCAACAGTCTTTAACACAGAAAAACACTCTAGCATGGGTCAACATAAGTTAGTTAGCAATTATAAGTTAGCTGGACATTGAAAAAGGATACCAACTTCTACTTTCTTTACCAGGAAAGTCACAAACCAAAGACGGAAATACCCAAAAGCTGCATTAGAAATTCCCTCAAATATTTTGTAAGCCAAGGGAATATTGCAATTGCAAAACATAAGTGGATATAGAAGCATGAAAACACTTTGTGCATATTTTGTGAATCTGTTAATGTACCTGGATCCGGATCCAGAAAAAGTACATAATTCTAATTTTGTTTTACTAAGTTTAGTTTTCAACCGTATTGTATCTGATTCCAGATCCAAAAACAGAAACAAAAAAGTGTTTCCAAATGGATGATAAGTATGCTAGAACAAATCGTTTAATATGACTAGTTGACTACAGAACAAAAAGTTCATTAGGTGAAATCATCATGGCCAAGGATTAAGTAACCTCCGAAGAACCTAATGTCATATTTTTTTTTTCCTTTTTTCATGAGAAACTTCATTTTAACAAGTCTTATTTTGATAATTCTGTAAGCAAGTATCAACATTTGAAATATCTAATGATCTACTATGCACAAATGAATAAATTTGACTGCAAGTTCAATGAGTATTTGCACACTACCTCCAGGTCCGCAAACTCAAACCAGGGACAGCAGTCTATGATCTCACAAACAAACACGACTGAGTCGCGTACAAGGAAACCGGCATCAGCCTCCAGCATGTCTGAAACCTTCATGAATTGGAGAACTGAGTTATTCCATGTCTTGGTACATATTGAAGACACTTTCCACACAGTCTTGGCAGAGTTCTTTTGATTGACCACAGCCATCCTATATTTCACCCAGAAGTTCTTATCAGGATCAGTTCCAACTGATTGATCACTCTCCAGATAGATACAAATTGTATCAAAAGACTCGTACACACCTGCATCCGGACAAAGACAAATAGTGGAAAAAATATTACAAGCCAGCAGATCCTCGAGAAAATGTGACTATATTCTATCCAGTTTTAGGGACAAAAGAAGATCGAAACACACCGATGCGAAGCTCGCATCCACCCGCTTGGAAGAATTTGCTAAAGATTTTGCGGGTCTCCATTATATCCTTGAAAGAGAGGAAATTTTCCACCTTCCATGTAAATGAGTTCCTGATCCCAACTCTATCTGCCGGAGTGATGCAACTACAATTCATCTCGGTATCTTGATCATTAATATCTTGCAATATAGACGTCTCTTTGAGTATTAGTACCTCAGCAGAGAATACAACAGTGTCCTGAACAAGAAATCCCGAGTCTTGGTCAAAGAGACTAGTCAGAGTCACAAACTCACGCCAACCCCAGTCCTTTGCAGCTTTGGAGTAACGGTTTTGTGATTCTTTTGTGACGGACTTCTCCTCCATCCTCTGGTTAACAACAGATAACCGGTGGCTAACAAAACAACTCCAATCAGTCGACGTGTTTCTTGAATCAGTAACCTCAAGAAATACTGAAAGGTGACATGGTGGTTGAGACTGTCCTGATACCATCAACAACAGTTTTAATCAATATACTTCTAAAATACTACCTAAAATACCTATAAAATAAAGTCATTGGTTGCTTTTATCCTGAGAGAATGCAAAAGACAAATTAGTTTCTTTGGAAGTTGAATTAATTACAGGTTCAATTTGTATACCAAGCACTTGGCACCTAAAAAACATATTCTATGAAAAATGGAAGTATAGCTCAAACAGGTTCAATGTGGAGATGGGTCAGCGGGAAAAATTGGACACGTGTCTATCTTCAGTCTCAAGTACATAGAACATTAAAAGTATCACTTCCCTAGCTATAACTAATTTAAAAAAGCTTTACAAAATACAATAGAATCCATTGAAATATAAAAGTCTCTACAGCACTAAATTTGCATACCGCGGGGATAAACTATAAGCCGACAATCACGATTGCCAATTTGAAACCTTCTGCTCTTGATACAAAGACCTGTTATCTTCCTCTTTTTCAGCAAGTCTTTCAACCTCGTGAAATTTTCAATCCTCCAAGTAAATTTTCCAATGTGCCCATCAGATTTCCTTGCTCCACTTCCTGTCCTGCCTGCAATGAGGCCCCCATTCTTTGAGAAGCTACTGAGCTCCTTAATCACATGAAAGGATGTGCTGAACACAGCCATATCATCCACAAGGAATCCTGAATCTGGCGCAATAAAGTCTGACATCTTCATGTAATCATTCCATCCTAAACTAGTGTTGTCCCCATTTTTGTTGTCTGCAGCAAAACGGCCGTAAGAGTCCCTATGCATGTGATTCATCCCAGGTTTTTGATTTAACACCGACATTCGAAACAAACACCAACAACTCCGATCAGATGCCAATGTTTTCTCGGTGTCCTTACTTTCCAAGCACATTGAGAGATAGTCGACGCCATTAACTGAGCTCTGGTAGACACTAATTCTCAGATTACACTCGCCTGCTGGGAAAACTGGGCTCATTATTTTCTGAGTCTTAATCATCTCCTTGAATAAGCTAAAGTTGTGAACCTTCCAAGTAAATTTGCCACTCAAAACATCACCAACCGGTCCTGTTACAGTCGACGGCGACAAAGAATTTGATTGCAATTCATTGTTATCACGTGAAAAACTTACGGATTCATTCAATACAAGTATATCGGCAGTTATTAGTACCGAATCGTTATTGAAGAGAAACCCAGATTTAGGGTCGAGAATGGAAGCTGACGGGGTAAAATCACACCAACCATGCGACTTCTTCTTGCTGGAGAAACGATGCCAAGAATCTCGATAAATAGACTTGGATTCGTCCAGATGATTCACAACGGCGAGGCGGTAGCTGGCGAAGCAGTCCCATTTAGACGATGAGGTGCCTCGAGGGTCCATGATTTGGAGATAGATTGAGATGTAACCTGGAAGAGCTTGAGAGTCACCTTTAGGATAAACCAAAAGACGGCAATCATAACCTCCGACTTCAAAGTACTTACTCCAAAGCGCCCTAGCCTTAACCTTAGGCAAATTATGTATATTCCATTTGCACACCGCGGCGAAGTCTCCACGCCTCTCTACAACGACTGACTCTTGCCCTCCGGTAGGGTCCCTGGAGGCCGCCGGATCCTCTGTCGCCGGCGCTAGCGCGAGAGCTGATTTGTCAGAATGCACCGCCGCCGGCGCCATCGACGTGGATGGCGTCATGGGTACGGAAGCATGAGATTGGTCCAATGAAGACAAGGAGGATGAAGATGATACCGCCTCAGATGAGGATGACGTCGACGAGTTCTGCTGCTTCATTTCCTCTTCGTATCTTTTAGGTTTCTCTCTCTCTAGAAATCTATATATACTGTATACATCTTTCCTTTTTTAAAAGAATAATAATAAATAACTTGACACAGAAAATAAAAATAAAAATAAAAAAAGTGAAGTTGGAGAGGAAAGAAAGAAAGAGAGTGGGTTAAAATCCTACTAGGGATTTGGGATTTTCTAAACATTTCCAATAATCAAAGAATTTTCTTGATGAAAAAAAAAATGTATAAAAAACATTTGAAATTAAAATATATATATATATATATCAAAATGAGTAAATACACTTGAGTTTGGATTGACACAAACGATTAGATAAGAAAGTCAATGTCATTATCAGTTTAATAAAATGGTGATACTTTTGAATTGATAGGACGAAAAATGTTACTTGAGAAATTCGTACTCGCCTCTTTAATAAATGATAAATTTAATTTCATTGATATAATTATGTTTGTTAGAGATAACATACATTGAGTGTTTTGATTTCCGAATAAAAAATCATTTGAAAATTATTGCACATAATTATTACAATTGTGACAATGTAGTTGTTGGTATTGTTAATAGGTTTGTATTACCCTAAACTAAGTCAACAAATAAAAATTAGAGGCAAAAATTAATAATATAAATAAAGGTGTGAAAAAAAGGTTTTGGGAGACACTTCAAAGCTAGTTGGCTAAGACCTAGACTTCATGGCCTTGCCTAGATTGGTCAGGTTGACTTTCCCGATGCATCAAGTAGTGAGTTTTCAAGTAGTGAGTTTTGGGATAGGGACAAGATGCATAGGGTCACCCCTTCAGAAGGGCAGTAAAAGAAGAAAAAAATCTCTCCAAAAGGTTATATAAAAGATAATAAGATAATAAAGTTAATTTTTTTTTTTTTTATCTTGGATTCAAGGGTGGAGTAATAACTAATAAAGGGTTCATATGTCTATAGTGAAATAGTGATACAGGATTTGAAGACTATACAAAAGAACGCGAACGAACCTATATGATTAAGGGCGGAACTAAGATTTATAATCTACTCGGTTAAATATTTTTCATAAAATTTATCCGAATCAGAACGATAATAATATTAAAAAAACCAAACAAAATATACTGAATTTATAGTCGCTAATTTTATTTAGCGACAGAAAAACTATCAATAACGACGGTATTTTATCGTCGTTATATTTTTGTCGTACACTATTTTAGGTTACCCGAGCTACTGCCCGAGTAGGCTCTTACATATACCCGGGCTAAGAACTTAAACAAAACTAAAAATAACTCTAAATTGATCTATTCAAATTTTAGTTGGTTGACATAGTTAACTTTGGTTGAACGTTTTTAATAATAATAAAAATAAATTGTCTAAATTATAGATGTTTTTATTTAATAAACTTATACTTATTTTTTTATTTAAGATAATGTGCATGATATAAGTTTTTCATATTTTAATCAGTAATTTATTTATTTTTATTATTTTGAATTAGGATGACCCAAGATGAAAGGTATTTAGAATCCGATGACTTTTATTCTCTTAAAGTTTTTTTATGAGTGGGTTAATTAATTTTAATTCTAAAATTACTTTTTAAGAATATATATTTTCTTATTTTTTTTTATTACAAAAAAAAATGAATATCAATACTTTAGTTTATGGGATAATAAGTAATTTTATTTTAATAAACTTTTACTTTTTATTTATTAATTTTTTGAGTTACTTTATAGAGTCTGTCTATCAATTTAATAATAAATAGATAAATGAGGACTATATTTTTATTCACACTAATCACATTTATTTATTTATTTTTCTATACCTAATACTATCTAAAAAAACATATCAATTAAGATATTTATTATAACAGTCTAAAATATAAAAATAAATCAGCTTTAAAATTTAACAAAGTTAATTTAACTATTATTTAATTATTCATTTTGTTTATGAAATAATTTTTAATTATTCATTTTATTTATAAAATATTTTTTAATTATTTTCAAAGTATTATTGATTTTTAATTACAAATTTATAAATTTTAAATATTTCATATTAAATTCAATTTTTATAAAAAACACATTTTATATTAAATTCAGTTTTATAGAAAAATATATATATACGTGTGTAATTCATCTTTTTCACAAAAAGAAATCCTTATTTTATAAAATTTGGAAAAAAAATCTAAAAGGAAATTGACATGTTTGTAGATCTAAAAAAGTTTTGATGTAGCAAGATTTATATATATTGAATTTTTATTAATTTTTACTTAAAATAAATTTATTTATTTTAATTATACTTTTTATATTAAATATAAATAAAATCTTTCCATTTTTTTATGTGACAATTTTCAAGTCAATGTAATTGCAATAATAATCGGAAAATAATTTCATTCTTTTTATAATCATGTTTTTATCATTTTATTAAAAGTAATAAAAAGTTCATTTGACAGATAAATATTTTTCAGCCAAATTTGTGTGCATAATTTATAACTTTATAAAAAACAGTTGTTTTATTTATTCTTTTATCTAATTTAATCAAAATTTTAATATAAAATAAAAACAATATTATTTTACTTTATATTTTTATAATTTTAAAATAAAATTGTAATGGTAAGAAAATAACATATAAATTGCAGATGTACTTATTAGATTCAACACATTATTAGTAAGATAATTATTCATAAAAAATTATCAAATGTACAATAATTAATATCTCTAAAAATATATGGATTTAAATATGCTAATATTTAAGATTCTTTTAATATTAACAAACTTATTTATTTATTATTATTACTATTATTATTTTAAATTAACACAACTTAATAAATTTAAAATAGGAATATAATATAAAACATTTTGAAGTAAATTACTTTAACCGAACAAAGCTTAATAAACATTAATATATGGAATTAATTAATTGTATGCAAACAAATATGGTTTTCAAATCACAAAGTAAGGTGATCTTCAACTTAATTATATATATAAATATTTTTAATTCGACTCTAATCCAATATTCAATATGTTTTAATGTTGAGTTTTATTTTAATTTTTTATGTCTTCTATTGAATTTGTTTAGTAACTACTATGATTGGAACCACGGAGTTTTATTAATCTTTACATCTTTATCTCTGAATTCATATTTCATTAAACGAATAAAATAAATAGATTAAACCCAAAAAAAATATCAAAATAACCATGCAAAAATCAAATGATATATAGCATTAATAACACTAAAGACAAATTTAAAATTCAAATATTTGTCAATTATGTAATTAGTGTAAGACTATTTAAAATACAAACTCAAAACTGATTAAATATTAAATACATAAGTTCAGTTTTATACAAGTAATTCAAATGTCAAAATATCTTATAATTTAAAATATTAAAAATTTAACAACATTTTAATTTAAGTTGGTTATCAGTCCATAAAAAAAGAGTAAAAGTAATGCTATTAATTGTTTTAAGAAATAAACTCCTATTATAAAAAAATAATAATAAAATAAACACATCGAGGAGGCATCAAATATAATCCAAATTATTTGTTTAGTAATACTAAAGCTTAGAGAAATAATAATAATAATAATATTATCAAAAGCTTGTTTGATATGAGTTTATTTAAAAAGAAAAAAAACCATTGTTATGAAAGCAAATTTTATTTGAAGAAGAAGAACGATTTTTTAAATTATTTAAGTTAAATTATTAAAACATTTTGTTATATTTAATTAAAATTTATAAAATTATTTTAATATATTAATAATTTGATGATTAAAAAGATAAATTACATAATATTTTTTTTTTCAAATAACTCAAATATCAAACAATCAACTCAATATTATTATTATTACCCACAAGCTTTAGAATTACTCATATTACAAATAATTTGGATTGTGCGTATTGTACACAAAAATATATACATTTCTTAAATGTTAAGATTTGCAAAAACAGAAAAGATATAAGATAATGTGGTTTTTGATGTAGTGTAATTGTATCAATTTATTGAAATATTTATTTAAATATATATATATATATATATATATATGTGAAAATATTATTTTCAATAAATTTGTAACCCTATTTTACATTATATACGACAAAACTCAAAATGATAGTTATTTTAGTTAAAATAATTTATAATATAAATATATAACAGAATAAATATAAGTTAAAACAATATTTAATTTTTTTGTCTTAATGCGTATAAATATTATTCAATTAATTTGTTCGTCCCCTTTTAGAAAATAAATAATAATAATTGGTCGTCGTCCATAACAATTAATGTGGGTCCGGTTTAGAGTTGGTGTTAAGCGGGAGGCGGTTCTTTCCTGTGACGTTCCGATTAGCCACGTTGAGGTGGTATTCACTATCTTGCGCCGCGTGAAGAACTAAAATCCACAACAATGCGCGAAATGATCGATCCCATTTATACCTGTCTCCGTTTTCCTAATCCGATCACCATAAACCCTAGCAAAGAGAGAAGAAGAAGAAGAAGAAGAAGAAGAAGCTGAGCATTGCGTTCTGATCGATAATTAATTATGCAGAGGCAGAGTCCACCGAAGCATCGGCACGATGACACTTCGCCGTTGCCTCTCGGTATGGACTGGAGTCCTCCACCTCGTAAATGGGTGAGTTTTTTTCCATTTTAAATCAGCTGAATTCGCCGTGATCGTGTACTTTGAAACTTGTACTATGAACTCCTTACCTGTTATTTGACTAGCTATAGTGAGTTTGTGTCATTAATCTCTTTATATTGAAATAAGATAAGAGCCTTGAATTCTCCATTTGATTAATGTGTGTGGCTGCTTTCTTAACGCAGAACGGACAGGACACTGTTTGGCCTCATGATCCTCGAACGGGATGGAGTTATTGTGTAATTGTTCCTTCATGGATTGTTCGTCCAAAAACGAGAGATTCGGATTCTGTAGTGGTACTACTACATAAATGATAAATCCATTGATTCTCCAGAATTTCCATAATAATAATGCTAGTCTGTTGATTACTTCAAGTTCCTAAATACTAGTTGCAGTTTTACAGAGTTCAGATTGGATTACAGTCACCGGAAGGCATTACAACTACACGAGGAGTATTAAGAAGGTTTAACGACTTCCTTAAACTATTTTCATTGGTAAGGAGACACTTAAGTCTTAACCATGTGAATCTTGTTTAATAAATATTAATTTGTCTTTGTTCCTTTATTTCTGAGTATATATGTTGTTTGGGCAAATTTCCAAGTTTATTCTTTTCCTATTATTACTGTGAAAACTCGATTAAGATAAGACATTCTCATTTTCATCAATTGAATCATGCAGCTTAAGAAAGCATTCCCAAAGAAGGATATTCCACCTGCCCCACCCAAGGGGCTCTTGAAGCTTAAGAACAAGACACTTTTGGAAGAGGTATCAATCATTTTGTTTTCCTATCAAGGGCTGAAAATTTTTTAGGTCATTTATTCAGGGGATATGTAAACCGTACAATACTAGGCCCTGGATTAAATGGTGCATCCCTCCTCCGCCTTACCCCAAGATTTAGGCCTTGTTTGATGTAAAATTATTTGGATAAAAACTTATTGGTATAAATATATAATAAAAAACAATATTTTTTAAATAGATTATAGGGTATTTTGGTTGATGAGTATATTGTTTATTGAATAGTTGAACTTTGTTGCAGAGACGGTCCTCTTTAGAGGGATGGATACTGAAGTTACTTTCTGACATTGAACTGTCAAGAAGTGCCCCAGTGGCATCATTTCTTGAATTAGAAGCTGCTGCAAGATCATGTATGTCAATTTGGAACATTGTGGATAACACCTTGTGATTCAACAACTGTTTCCATTAATTTAAAATTCTATACCGTTTCTTGTCAGCATTTCAAAATGAGAATCAACAAGATATGGAAACAAGTCCTACTGGTATTGCTTGTGAAACATCTGAAATAGAATCCCCCATCCTTGTGAGAGACAACAAATCTGAAATTGGGTTGGAGGTTTTATCACTGGATGGAGATGATGTGGGAAATCCAATAGAGAAGTTTGTAAAATACGGGATATCCAACATTGATGAAGGTTTGTTTATGGGACATGCAATTTTGGAGCAGATTGATGGTTTTCAGAAGCATAAACCACTTTTTAAAGAGATTAAAGGTCATTCTCGGAAGCTCTCTACTGAAAGTAATGTAAGTTCAACAAAAAGTAGTGAATTGTCAAATTCGAATGGAGATGGGCACCTTGTTAATTGTGGCGGCAATGGTCTATTCGATAGTATTGAAATAGTTCTTCCAATTGACCAGCGCCAGAAAATGGACAGGATTCTTCTAAGCATGCAGAGAAGGCTGTTAACAGCTAAAACTGATATGGAAGATCTTATAACAAGGCTAAGTCAAGAAATAATGGTGAATGATTATCTTGTGACTAAGGTACCTTAATCTCTGGTTCTACATAGATCTCAATTTATAAATTATACCAAGATCCATTTATATCACATTTTCATTGATTTCCTAAAAAAACCAATTTGTTCTTGATACTGATTGATTGATCCATACAGGTGAATGATTTGGAAGTGGAACTGGAGGCAACCAAGCAGACAAATAAAGAAAGTCTTCAACAAACGATTCAAATTGAAAGAGAGAGAGTCATGCAAATGCAGTGGGACATGGAGGAACTTAGGCAGAAATCTTTCGAATTGGAATTAAAGATAAAATCCCAACAGGAGGGAGAAATATTACCACAAGAACAAGACAAGGAACCAGAATCATTTGCTCATGAAGATGATGATGTGGTACTTCAAGAGCTTGACTCAACAAAAAAGCAACTAGAGGATTTGCTAAAGAGACATGAAGAACTTCAGTTGAAATCAAAAGCTGATCTTAAAGTTCTCATTAAGGAAATAAAATCCCTCAGAAATTCTCAGAGAGAACTAAAGCAGGAGGTTAGCAAATTACTGAAGGAAAATTCTGTCTCACAGGTACATGGCTTGGTTTTGTTTGTAGATAATTATTGCCAAATTTTAAGATGGTTTATTTGAGGTTAATGACCAAAATACCCTCAAGTTCTACACTTGGTAATTCAAATAAACTTAGAACATTTTTCAAGATTATATCTTATAATAAAGTTGTCACCAACAACCTACAGGAGCTCCTGGAGGTAGAGAAACAGAGGAATGTGCAGATTAATAGAGATAGAAGGAATTTGCTTAATGAGTGTAAAGTTCTAGTTCACAGAAAACTTCTGAAGTGCATGCTGCCTGAACAAGGGGAAGATCTTAAGTTGTTGGTCAATGGTTCTGCAGACTTGAATCTCTTGGAAACATCCGATCATCAAATATGTGGTTTTCTTGCAAAGGTAGTAGTAGTAAATTGTGTTTGATTGTGAGATTTTTTTTTTATGTTTGGTGGTCTATGAATTTCAGGTGGAATCTTTAGCTGAAAGTGATGCTTGGTCTGAAGAGGAAGATGAGACAAGAAGAATAGACAGGGAAATGAAGAGGATGCTTGCAAACATGTTAAGTGACAATGTGAAGTTGAGAAAAGAGATCATTAGTTCTACCATGCACCTTACATGATCCAACATAACTATTTGTACAAAAACAATAGTGTGAAGTAAAGAAAAGAGAAATGAAATGAACAAATAATAATAATAAACCCTTTTGAGAGAGTAGATAATGATAGAGTTGAAAATTCTATAAAAAGGAAATGAGAAGATGAGCAATAAAAAAAAAAGAATAGAGAAATAGTGAAGAGTCCAACACAGCAGGAGGAGGAAGGAGGCCAAAGGCATCACCACCTTTACAAGAGAGAAATCTCAGCCCAGGCTTCTTCTTCATCTTCTTCTTGATAGTCATATCATCATCATAATCAGTACTGTTCTTCTATTTCCCTTGGGTGTACAAGAATGTAAAGTGGTTTTCCATTTAGCCTTCTCTGTCCCTAAAAACAGAGTAGTAGAGTTTTTCAAATGATGCATTGTTTAAATGGGTTTTCATTTCAAGTTATAAAGTTATGTTCTTTAAGATAAAGAAAGAAAGAAGAGTGTGTACCTCAACTTCGGGCAATCCTACAACACATCCACATTCAACAACTTGACCTCCCATACGTTCTGAAAGAATGAGAAGATGAGAATCGAATGATGATTGATGATGAAGAAGGAAGTAAAATGATGAACTCAACTAACTCAACTCACCCAAAAGTGTAATAGCGGCGGAGAGAGTACCGCCGGTGGCTACTAAATCGTCTATGACGACAGCCCGGTCACCGGGCTTAACAGAGATGACATCCATCTCAAGACAATCCGTTCCATATTCAAGTACATAAGATTCTGAAATGACTTCCCCTGGCAATTTGTTTGGTTTACGCAATGGAACGAATTTAGCACCAATAGCCAGCGCAATTGATGGACCGAAAAACAAACCTCTTGCTTCAATCCCTACACATAACAACCAACAAAATTATTATATTTATATGAAAAGGATGAGAAAGAAAGAAAGACCGAACCTGCAACAACAGATATGCCCATGTCTCTATATCTGTCAACAAAGATGTCAATGGTGTCTTTGAAGACTTTGTGGTTCAGTAACAGTGTCGTTATATCTTGAAACATTATTCCTGACCCAACAACACAATCAACAGACTTAAGGAGACACTTAAGTCTTAACCATGTGAATCTTGTTTAATAAATATTAATTTGTCTTTGTTCCTTTATTTCTGAGTATATATGTTGTTTGGGCAAATTTCCAAGTTTATTCTTTTCCTATTATTACTGTGAAAACTCGATTAAGATAAGACATTCTCATTTTCATCAATTGAATCATGCAGCTTAAGAAAGCATTCCCAAAGAAGGATATTCCACCTGCCCCACCCAAGGGGCTCTTGAAGCTTAAGAACAAGACACTTTTGGAAGAGGTATCAATCATTTTGTTTTCCTATCAAGGGCTGAAAATTTTTTAGGTCATTTATTCAGGGGATATGTAAACCGTACAATACTAGGCCCTGGATTAAATGGTGCATCCCTCCTCCGCCTTACCCCAAGATTTAGGCCTTGTTTGATGTAAAATTATTTGGATAAAAACTTATTGGTATAAATATATAATAAAAAACAATATTTTTTAAATAGATTATAGGGTATTTTGGTTGATGAGTATATTGTTTATTGAATAGTTGAACTTTGTTGCAGAGACGGTCCTCTTTAGAGGGATGGATACTGAAGTTACTTTCTGACATTGAACTGTCAAGAAGTGCCCCAGTGGCATCATTTCTTGAATTAGAAGCTGCTGCAAGATCATGTATGTCAATTTGGAACATTGTGGATAACACCTTGTGATTCAACAACTGTTTCCATTAATTTAAAATTCTATACCGTTTCTTGTCAGCATTTCAAAATGAGAATCAACAAGATATGGAAACAAGTCCTACTGGTATTGCTTGTGAAACATCTGAAATAGAATCCCCCATCCTTGTGAGAGACAACAAATCTGAAATTGGGTTGGAGGTTTTATCACTGGATGGAGATGATGTGGGAAATCCAATAGAGAAGTTTGTAAAATACGGGATATCCAACATTGATGAAGGTTTGTTTATGGGACATGCAATTTTGGAGCAGATTGATGGTTTTCAGAAGCATAAACCACTTTTTAAAGAGATTAAAGGTCATTCTCGGAAGCTCTCTACTGAAAGTAATGTAAGTTCAACAAAAAGTAGTGAATTGTCAAATTCGAATGGAGATGGGCACCTTGTTAATTGTGGCGGCAATGGTCTATTCGATAGTATTGAAATAGTTCTTCCAATTGACCAGCGCCAGAAAATGGACAGGATTCTTCTAAGCATGCAGAGAAGGCTGTTAACAGCTAAAACTGATATGGAAGATCTTATAACAAGGCTAAGTCAAGAAATAATGGTGAATGATTATCTTGTGACTAAGGTACCTTAATCTCTGGTTCTACATAGATCTCAATTTATAAATTATACCAAGATCCATTTATATCACATTTTCATTGATTTCCTAAAAAAAACCAATTTGTTCTTGATACTGATTGATTGATCCATACAGGTGAATGATTTGGAAGTGGAACTGGAGGCAACCAAGCAGACAAATAAAGAAAGTCTTCAACAAACGATTCAAATTGAAAGAGAGAGAGTCATGCAAATGCAGTGGGACATGGAGGAACTTAGGCAGAAATCTTTCGAATTGGAATTAAAGATAAAATCCCAACAGGAGGGAGAAATATTACCACAAGAACAAGACAAGGAACCAGAATCATTTGCTCATGAAGATGATGATGTGGTACTTCAAGAGCTTGACTCAACAAAAAAGCAACTAGAGGATTTGCTAAAGAGACATGAAGAACTTCAGTTGAAATCAAAAGCTGATCTTAAAGTTCTCATTAAGGAAATAAAATCCCTCAGAAATTCTCAGAGAGAACTAAAGCAGGAGGTTAGCAAATTACTGAAGGAAAATTCTGTCTCACAGGTACATGGCTTGGTTTTGTTTGTAGATAATTATTGCCAAATTTTAAGATGGTTTATTTGAGGTTAATGACCAAAATACCCTCAAGTTCTACACTTGGTAATTCAAATAAACTTAGAACATTTTTCAAGATTATATCTTATAATAAAGTTGTCACCAACAACCTACAGGAGCTCCTGGAGGTAGAGAAACAGAGGAATGTGCAGATTAATAGAGATAGAAGGAATTTGCTTAATGAGTGTAAAGTTCTAGTTCACAGAAAACTTCTGAAGTGCATGCTGCCTGAACAAGGGGAAGATCTTAAGTTGTTGGTCAATGGTTCTGCAGACTTGAATCTCTTGGAAACATCCGATCATCAAATATGTGGTTTTCTTGCAAAGGTAGTAGTAGTAAATTGTGTTTGATTGTGAGATTTTTTTTTTATGTTTGGTGGTCTATGAATTTCAGGTGGAATCTTTAGCTGAAAGTGATGCTTGGTCTGAAGAGGAAGATGAGACAAGAAGAATAGACAGGGAAATGAAGAGGATGCTTGCAAACATGTTAAGTGACAATGTGAAGTTGAGAAAAGAGATCATTAGTTCTACCATGCACCTTACATGATCCAACATAACTATTTGTACAAAAACAATAGTGTGAAGTAAAGAAAAGAGAAATGAAATGAACAAATAATAATAATAAACCCTTTTGAGAGAGTAGATAATGATAGAGTTGAAAATTCTATAAAAAGGAAATGAGAAGATGAGCAATAAAAAAAAAAGAATAGAGAAATAGTGAAGAGTCCAACACAGCAGGAGGAGGAAGGAGGCCAAAGGCATCACCACCTTTACAAGAGAGAAATCTCAGCCCAGGCTTCTTCTTCATCTTCTTCTTGATAGTCATATCATCATCATAATCAGTACTGTTCTTCTATTTCCCTTGGGTGTACAAGAATGTAAAGTGGTTTTCCATTTAGCCTTCTCTGTCCCTAAAAACAGAGTAGTAGAGTTTTTCAAATGATGCATTGTTTAAATGGGTTTTCATTTCAAGTTATAAAGTTATGTTCTTTAAGATAAAGAAAGAAAGAAGAGTGTGTACCTCAACTTCGGGCAATCCTACAACACATCCACATTCAACAACTTGACCTCCCATACGTTCTGAAAGAATGAGAAGATGAGAATCGAATGATGATTGATGATGAAGAAGGAAGTAAAATGATGAACTCAACTAACTCAACTCACCCAAAAGTGTAATAGCGGCGGAGAGAGTACCGCCGGTGGCTACTAAATCGTCTATGACGACAGCCCGGTCACCGGGCTTAACAGAGATGACATCCATCTCAAGACAATCCGTTCCATATTCAAGTACATAAGATTCTGAAATGACTTCCCCTGGCAATTTGTTTGGTTTACGCAATGGAACGAATTTAGCACCAATAGCCAGCGCAATTGATGGACCGAAAAACAAACCTCTTGCTTCAATCCCTACACATAACAACCAACAAAATTATTATATTTATATGAAAAGGATGAGAAAGAAAGAAAGACCGAACCTGCAACAACAGATATGCCCATGTCTCTATATCTGTCAACAAAGATGTCAATGGTGTCTTTGAAGACTTTGTGGTTCAGTAACAGTGTCGTTATATCTTGAAACATTATTCCTGACCCAACAACACAATCATCAATTATCTATCATTAACTAACCCAAACTATAATTAGCAGAAGAAGAAGAAGAAGAAAGAAACCTGCTTTGGGGAAGTGAGGAACCACTCTAATGGCATCAGAGATTCCTTGGAGCCTTGAATCTCCTCTCAGTCCATTCTCTGCTGCAAACATCTTTCTTTTCTTTCTTCTTTCTTCTTCTTCTTAGTTTTGAATAGACAACAATTGGGATTGAATAAATGGGGGGAAGGACTTTATAGCCCAAGTTCCAACAACAGTTGTTTCTTTTTGCTCAATCTCTCTCTATCTCTCTTTCTTTGGAGAAGAAGAAGAAGGGGAAGTGGAAGTGGTGCCATAAATAAACATTTTGCTGTTTGTTGTCCATAGGGCCAGCCTCAGCAGTAGTAAGCACTAGTGTCTACTGATGAATCAATGAATTCATTCATTCATTCATTCAATTAAAACATTCAGGCGCGTGTGATCAATAGACACACTAATAAATGCAAAGGATCTTTAATGGACATTCTCCCAAATCCAAACAACTATTTCTTTATTTCATTCTAGCGGCTAAACTAATAATCATCTTAATTTATCATTCATTATACAACAAACTTAAACCTACCCTTTTCTTTTCAATTTTACTTTTAACATTAATTTGTGTTTTAACTCAAAATTTTCAACTGGTCACATTTGGTCTATTAAATACCAACAATTTATTTTATGACTTATATTCATAAATAGGAACAAATACTCAATTTTTGTTATAAATATGATTTTCTTTATGGCTTAAAAACAGTTTGTAGTATTTTTTTTAAAAAACTATCAATACTCCCACTTCAATTTGTACAATACCTTTAATAAAAATTGAATATCTAATATTTTTTATTCTTTATATTTCTTTCAAAACACTTTTTTTTAATCAAGTTTATTAATATATATGAGATATGTTTTAGAATATAACTTAATATTATATATATATATATATATATATATATATATATATTTGTTAACACTTTAGTTTCCAATAAATAGATGTATGATAATAAAACTTAAAAACTAAAGGAAAATAATAGAATATTATCTGTATTTGACCATTGCCTATTACAGTCTATTTATAGATCATTGTCCTAATAAGATCTCTAAGTGTAAAGTATAATTTTTGGTTGAAGCCAGCTTGCGGGGAATGGGATGAAATGACCCTCGTAACTGCTTCAAATGAGTTGGTGACAGTGTGCGGGTGATCACTTAAAATTTTTTGGACAAAATTGTCCCCGTTGCAAGACACAACCGGATGGCTGTAAAAAATTCTTTTGTAAATGTATCTCGCGATTGCGTCTCGCAAATACATCTCGTGATTGTAGACTTTTCAAAAAAAATAAATTGCGTCTCGCGATTGCCGGTTGTTTCTCGCAACTGGGGTTGCGTCTCGCGATTTATAGATTTTTCACATGACATCCGGTTGCGTCTCGCGACAGGGAAATTTCGTCAAAAAAAAAATATGAAATGGTCATCAGCGCATTTAAATTATGGGCTAGTCACCCGCTCATTCATCCCTATTATGAGTGTTACGAGGGTCATTTCGTCAAATTTTCCAGCTGGCGGTAGAATTAATATATATAAAAATCCATACTAATTCTTTTTTTTGTGATGGATATATATTAATAATGGGCAAGATTTTTGTATTCTATTTTTATTTTTATTTGATTTAGTTTATTAGTTCTTTAAATAGTTAAAAGTTTATTTGAATTATAATGATGGGGAAGATGTTGATTTTTTCATTCATGTGAATTTGATATGATTAATCGTTTTAATTTTTATTTCTTGTTCGTTTAAGATTATACAACTTATTTGTTAAACATTCGAGCATATTTGGTTTACGAGTATGATTCCCAATTGAAATTTTGACTATAATTGAAGTATCACATCTCATAGGTGTAATGTTAACTCTCCATGTTTAAAAAAATAAAAATAATAATTTGTTAGATAAAATTATTATAACGTCATGGTTTATTCACACTCATGCAATTAAAATGATAAAAGTGCAGCATTCATTTGCAGTCACTTGTAAAGTTTTATTTGTTGTTTTTATTTTATTAATTATATTTTTAATAAATTGTTTTTTTACAAAAATAATAACTTTCCCTTTTGTTATTATTTTCCTTTAGTAAAGTAATTTATTTTAACTTCGTTGTAATAAAAATGTTTGAATGAAAATTTGAATTTTCAAAAAAAACTTTTTAAAAAATAAATTGAATGAAAATAGAAAAGTTGTAAATAATAGTGCATTTTACTTCACATAGAGAGAGAAAATCGTAATTAAAATAATAATATTTTTTTAATTGTGATTTTGCCCCTTCCTGTGAGGAAGAGCATGAATAAAAATCATAAAATTGATATTGGAGCAGAGGTTCTGAATTTATTTTAATTTATCTTAGATAATAAAAATATTTTTAAATAAAAAAGTATTGTGATTTTTTTTTTGGATTTGTTAATTTATTTTAGGATAGATAATTATTGTTGTTAAAATTTTGTTGAATTACTAAAAATATTAATATGATTTAATATTAAAAATATATATATAATACTACCATTATCCTTCACAAAAATGTCATTAATTTCAACTAAAGGGTTGAAAATAAAATCGAATCACTTTTGAACTCTTGCAATCACGTTTGCTAATTAAGTCAATTTAGGGAATTAATTAAAAAATATATTCAATTTATTCATTTAATACTAATAATAATAACAATAATAGTTGAATAGCTAAACGTCAAGTTTAATATATTTAATACATTGAATTATTATATTTTATTTTTTATTTGTTATAAATTATTCAGTATATTAATTAAATATATATATATATATTTGATTTTATTTATTCGTTAAAATTATTATAACAAATTACACGCAATTGTTTATTTTTATAAACTCATTCAAACCAATCCATAAATTTTGTTTGATACAAAACTGTATATTTGAATCTTATGCTAAATTATAATTAATTATATGTATAATTAAAAAATATAGAGTTTTAAAATAAACAAGAATATAGAACAATAATAAAAGAAGTGTGACCCAAAATTGACCAATTGTTAACTTCTTCTAGATGTTACCTTCATTAAATGTACAATTTTGCCCTCTTAGATAAAAGTGTTCTTTTGTATATTCCTAATCTCAGTATTTTAGTATATTTACAAACATGTTTTTAAAAATATTTATTAATAAATTTAATAATCTTTTTTTTTCTGTTAACTTATTATTACGATAACTCAAAGTTAAAAATAAATAAATGAAAGTGTAAGCATTTTTTTTTAAAATATATACATATATATTTTAAGATAAATTAAAAAAAAATGAGACAACAAATTAAACACATAACCCATAAAGCTGCAATCACACTCAACTATTAATCAGACACAAAATTTACCCAACCCGAAATTGGGAGAGACCGAAAATATCTACCAAAATGATTAAAACCGGTTACAATTATAAGCTTACAGCTGCATGTATTTCTAATAAATAGCCATATTCATCTAACAGGATAATTTGGAAAAACTGTAGGCCATGTCATTAATTTTGTTATCATCATCAACACATGTAATGTCATATCTAAACCAAAATAAATTAATGATCAAATTCGAGTGGCCAAAAATACCCTTCATTTTTGTTAAACAAAAACTATTTCACATGATACGGTAATAATTATCAATTGAGGCTCAGTGAAGTTGAAGATCAGCTTAATTCTTTTGATTTATAATATTTACAACATTAAATATTAATAATGTATATAATCATTTATGTTGAAAAAAATCCAGAATGTGTTTTTTAAAAATAATTAGTAAGTGTCGGTTTATTAGATTATTTTAATCATCAATCAAAATATTAAAATAATTTTAATTATTTTTTCCAATTCCTTCATTATTATTTTTATTATTGCTACAGTGTTATAAAAAAAATTTCAAATAAAATACTATTACAATTCATCCACTTATTAATTAATTATCAATCAAAAATATTTATTTAAAAAAATATGTGTATTTATATGTTTAATTCGATTTTAATGTCTAAAATCTATTTTAAATAAGAAAAAATAAACAACAGTCTAATACAAATATATAGGTTTTTTATTTTAATTTATTATAATAATTATGTAAATTATAATAAACTAATATTTTTTTAATAGTTATATATAATAAAAATATAAAAAAAATATATGTATATTAAATTATTAGTTCTGTGTTAATCTTTAATAGAGATAAATAAATAAAAGAAAATTTAGGAATTAAACAAAACAAAATTTTTATAAAAAGACTGAAAGAGTAGGTAGTAGGTAAAAGAGATATAAAAAGGGCAATTTGGTCACTACTTTAAAATTGACGGCTGCTGGTTTCGCAGAGAATCCATTGGCAGGACCAATTTAGATTTGGCCGTGGTGTGGTCCCCCATTACAATATTATTATTATTATTATTTTCCATTTTAATATATTTAATACAGCTATTAAATTTGAATAAATGATTATTTATGTTCTTTTCAAATTCAGTCATTATATTTCAATTTAATCCAAATTTGAAACTACTATAATAAATTATATTTATATTTATTATATATTAGTTAATAAAACTCTATAATTAAGAATTTATAATTAAAGCATTATAATACTAATATACAACAAAATAAAAATAATAATAAGCTTGAAATGCGAATTAATTAAATGAATAAAATGAGACATAAAAGTAGGTGGTAGTGTAGCATCTAAAAAAGTGAGTTAAATCTTTGAAAATTCGAGTTTTAGATTTCATTTGATTCTGACAATGAATCTCTCCAACTAATATAATAATACTCTCTAGGAAGTTGTTTTTAAATAATAGATTCAAATTTTTAAATAATATTAAATCTTAAAGCAATATCAATTCTTATCCAGAATAAAGTTTTTTTAATATAAATTATGTAAAGAAAAAATAAGGTAATTAAATAAAATATATTTAGAATATACATATAATTAAT
Organism: Impatiens glandulifera; assembly: GCF_907164915.1. Classification (NCBI taxonomy): domain Eukaryota; kingdom Viridiplantae; phylum Streptophyta; class Magnoliopsida; order Ericales; family Balsaminaceae; genus Impatiens; species Impatiens glandulifera. The sequence goes on from NC_061864.1 coordinate 2,728,778, forward strand.
TATTATTTTCAAATATAACAATATTTGAATTATTAATTTAATAACTTATACAAACTATATTTAAACACATTTTAATAATTCAAATATGAAGATTCAAAATTTTATGTAAGATATCAAAGTTTATAGCTGTGATTTAGTTTACCCAATTTTTTTTTGTCCTTTTTTTTTAAGTAGAAACTTGAGATTACTTCATAATTTTTAATTTTTTAATTTAATTTATTTTATTTTTTATAATTAAAAAAAATGCAAAACTCACATTAATATTTTTTTTTATTCATAATTTTTTATTTATTTTGAATAATCATGCTAATTTGAGGATGGAATTAAAAATATCATTTTACCAATAATTACCAGATTTGTAATTAAAAATAAATTGAGAAAAAATATGAAATAAATAAGATTATTATTAAAAAGCTTAAGAAAACGGGTGGGAGCGTAGTATCCACGCAAAATAGAAGAGAGTGGTTAAATGAAAAAGGGTCCCAGTGAGGAATATCATCGTACCTAATAAACACTGTTCATTGGCACGCGCGTTTTGTACAATAGTGAGTTTGAGCTGAGTAAGTAAGTAAGTATTGTGTGTGTGAGTGTCCATTATAACAAGTATACGTCTCTCATTTAGGACCACTCATGCATCTTAGATTCTCCTTAATCCGACGTCTCCCATTCAACTACTACGTGGGCGCTTTTAACGCCAACGATGGGCTCGATGCATCCCGACAAACGAATCTCCGCCGTGCAAAAGGATGTTCCCGGAAAAAAAGATATATATTCGTTAACAGTTATCATCCAAAACGAATGTTAGTATGAATATTAACATTATTAATTTAAAACAAAACAAAACAAACAAACAAACAAACCCCCATGATTGAGTAAGACAGCTCATTTACTTAATTTTTTTTAAATGAGTTGTTTGTTTAATATGTTATCATTATGATTGATGTTATTTTAATTTAACAAACAATTGATTAAAAAAATATAAAATCTTGTTTGGGTTTGAGTGGCTGGCTGTAGAAAACAAACGGGGCCCAAGGAGTTTCATTAGAGGACTTTAATCTGTTTGTGTTTTATTGTTTGATGGTTTGATTTTCTTGATATTTTGGTAATAAAAAATATTTATACAAGGTTTTCTTTTGTCAGCTTACATTTTTGTTTGGTTGCAGTTGTCCAACTAGTTAGTCTACGAGAAAAATTAAAATATTAAGTATTCCATGTTTTGTAAATTTGTAGTAAAGTAATTTAATATTCATAATAAATATATATATTTTTTCTTATAGGAAACACTGCGCCACCACAATTCAAACTCGTAATAATATATATACACGAGAGATGATTACTAACGAGAATTTTAGAGTTAATGATGTCGCGCAATTTAATTCATTGAAAAAATAACATATTTTCTCTCATAATTTTTTTTATCATTTGTCCAGTAGTTAGTGATGTGGTGACACGTCATTCCTTCTCTCATTCCCTTTTCTATCCCTCCTATATATATTGTAATATTTCGATATAAAAATTACAAAAACATGAGAAAATAAATAACTAATTTGATTCAGCTCACAATAACAATTAAGTCTGGATTAAAAAAAAAATATTCAAAGTTATAAATTTTCTTAGTACTAGTGATATATTACTCCTTCCTATCCAAGGTTAAATAAACTATTATTTTTGGCAATTGAAATTGTTATTATCCACAATCATATGTCCTCATAAGTTAGTCATTAATTAAATAATCAACATCTTATCACAAAAATCACGCCCATAACAAATCTCCAATACTCGATCAATCTCGTTACTAGGAATCTAAACCTAGGATCTACTTTAAAGTTAAAAGTAAGAAAAATATTTCACTCATAAGTTTTTCTAGATAACATATTTTATATTCATTTCAGTATAAAACTTGTATATATGAAATCACAAACTTCAAGAAGAGTATTAGTGTTTTCAAAGTACTGTAAATATCAAGAAAAAAAAATGTTTTGCAAAATTTCAAACCCTGATTTAAAAAATACATCTTATCTTATTTGTGTACTTACAACTAATTATTTAATTCATTTCTTAAAATATCAAATTACTCTCACTTTAATTTTTATAAAATTTAAATACAAAAAGTCATTATAATAACAAATAATTAAAAACATAAATAACTTATTTTATAGTCAAACAATTTTTTAAAACTCAATATATAAAAACTTTAAATAACCCTACTTCAAAGTAGCTCCTAGAAAGAGACATTGCAGTTAATAGATTTGGGTAATCTATTTTAATATTCTGTCGTATGTGATTTTACCTAAAAAGTAGAAAATAATAATAAAAGAGAAAAGTTATGATTGTGGAAATTGGAATTTCATGAATATCCATTAACACCTTATAATCTCGACCCAAATCTTACCCTCTTCACTTTATATCCTATGATCATGACCTGACCATATCTCTCCTTGGAAATAATCCCTGCTTGAATTTTAGATATTTGTATGTATGTTAAGTTATTATAACAGTACATTATTTGGATGAGAATTTGCAGTAATAATATAAAAAATTGTGAAAAGAATATTACGATAAAAATATAATAATATTTTTATTTTTATTTTTAACCGTTTTAAATTTATGGCGAGTCAACCCACAATCTGACCCATGTATCCATTTACTTTCGGCTCTCGACCCGGCAATCCAGACACTTTAAAAATTAAGTATCATTATATATATATATATAGATTAGTTAGTTAAAAAGTTAAACTTATATTGTTAAAATATCCCGCATTCATCAAATTTGGTATTGAATTTAAAATATAAAATGTTATTAGCCTAGTTGGTTAATAAGTTGTACTTGTTTCGTTAGGTTATAAGTTTGAACAATATCTAAAGTATTTTTAATTTTATTTTTAACCGTTTTAAGTTTATGGGCGGGTCAACCCACAATCCGACCCAAATATCCATTTACTCTCACATATATATATATACAAATTAAGCACAACTTTCGACCTGACAATTCGGACACTTTAAAAATTAAACATCATTATATATATAATGTAGATAGATTTGAACTTCATTTTCATCATTTTACATTTAAGTTTTTAAATGCAATCATATTTGTCAAATAAACGCGAATGACTCAATTTAGAAACCCTAAATTTGAACTTATGTTTTTGTTAGCTAAATAATTAATGTTATTGGGAAAGATAACCTGGTTAGATTGTGCGCGAACAATGAATTTGAAAAGTAAAGGTCGAGGCTATTGAGGTCATATAAATGAATATAATACGTATAAAGATATATAGGTAATTAACAATTGATTACCACCAAATCAATTAAGACAAACATATATATGTATATATATACTTCAACTAATTACTACTCACGGAAGGACTATCATATATGATATATGATATATGATTAATGAGATAATTAATTATAAGCATAAAAGTAGATGGATAAATATGTATATATATATTAATTGCATGACTTCATGAGGCATTTGATATTAAACAAACATCCTTCTTGTCTGATTCGATTAGATTCGATTCTTCCCATGATCTTAAATCTAATTTTAAAACCTTAAACTCACGTCACTCACCCCTATCTTGTTTTCTTTATACACACATGCATGTATGCATGACACGCATCTTAATTAGGTCCTTCAACTTTTTACCATGTTCAAATTACTCCTCAGTCAATTTTACGAGAGATTTATCTACTACCTCCCAAGCCCAACTAATTCTCCTTTCACAATTTATTCATAACAAACTTTATCGAGCACTATTTTCATCTTTTCGATCTTAATAATCCCTCAAATTATTAATAATTAATAGTTTGCATACATGTAGAGTAGGTCTGGAGTTTTTGGCTGCCCTAGCCCGGTAGAAAAAAATCGATATATTTTTGTTCCCTAAGTCTAATTTTAAAAATTGATAAAAAAATGTTTGTTTATGGTGAGATTTGAACTCATAACGATATAAAGTTTATAAGTTATTATCTTAAACCATGCACTAAGCTATAAGATTTTATACTTAAAATTATTATAAAATTAACAAAATAGTTTATAATTTTTAATAAATGGGTTGCCCTGGGGAGTGGGCTCCTCTATCCCGATAGCTTGCCAGGCTTACCCAGAGTCGGCCTACATATATGGTATTATATATAACTAACATGTAGTCCGTGCATTTGCACGAGTAAAGATATAAAATCGAGAAAAAAATTACGGTTAAAATGTGATAATATTTTTAATTTACTCTCACATACATATCCAAATTAACCACAGATTCAAACACTTTAAAAATTAAGCATCATTATATGTATATATAGAGATTAGTTAGTTAAAAAGTTGAACTTATATTGTTAAAACGTTTCGCGTTCATCAAATTTGGTGTTAAATTTAAAATATAAAGTTTTATTAGCCTAGTTGGTTAAATGCTTGTACTTGTTTTGTTAGGTTGCAAGTTTAAAATATACATGTAACATTTTTAATTTTATTTTTAACCGTTTTAAATTTATGGTCGGTCAACCCACAATATGACTCAAATATCCATTTACTCTCACATATATATATTCAAATTAACCACAGCTCTCAACCCGCCAATCTGTACACTTTGAAAATTAAGCATCATTATATATATATATATTAATTAGTTAGTTAAAAAGTTGAACTTATATTGTTAAAACGTCCCGCGTTTATCAAATTTGGTGTTGAATTTAAAATATAAAGTCTTATTAGCCTAGTTGGTTAAAGAGTTGTTCTTATTTTGTTATGTTACAAGTTCAAAACATACCTTTAGCATTTTTAATTTTATTTTTAACCGTTTTAAGTTTATGGGCGTGTCAACCCATAATCCGACCCAAATATCTATTTACTCTCACATATATATCCAAATTAACTACAATTCTCGACCTGACAATTCAAAACTTTGAAAATTAAGCATTATTTTATATATATATATATATATATATATATATATATATATATATATTTTGTATTTATATATTGTATCAAGCCTCATAATGAACAAATTTATATAGTTAATGTCCAAAAGTAAATAAATTATTACTTATCAATTTTTATGTATCTCAATTTAAAACAAAAAATAATAAACATGTAAAAGTTAGAATTCAAAGGCATAATAAGATTCACTAATAAACTCTTTAACTAATTAGTTTGAACTAGTTTTTGATCAATTTTAATGATAAAATCATATATGTTTATAATTTTACTTAAAAAATTATATATGAATATATTAAAAAAACATTTAAGTAACCCAGAAACATTGTAATCTTAAATTTAAGTTTTATTAAAAACGTCTCAAATTTGAAGATGAATGCAATAATCATCCTATTTTTCTATAACTAATTAATAATAATAATAATAAATTCAAATTGAACAATACTATTATTAGGCTATGTTTGTTATGGGTATAACACTGTACATATAGTATAAGTATACCTATAATAAATTATAAGAGTTGTTTGGTGGATTAATATTTATATGAATAGTATTATTTAAGTATAATTTATACTTTGAAATGGGTATAAAATAATACCTACTATCACCAGGTACAAGAAGGTATAAAAGTTTATATTACTCTTTTATTCTTTAATTTTATAAAATTATTCAATTTTTTTTGGTATTATATTTAAAATATAATAATAATAATAATAAACTATAACTAAATTAATTTATATTTAACTATATTTAATTATCTAATTTAAATAATAATATTAATAAATAAACAATTATACCATTATAATTTCAATATTATTTAAATATACAAATATCTATAATGATACAAAATTTTTAAATATAATTATTAAATATTAAATAATATATAAATTTTATTTATATAACTATATAAATTAAATTATATAAAATTATATATAAAATAATATATACTGTATAATAGTATTATTTATTTTTACAATGAATTTATATGATAATTAAATATTATTTTTATTAATTTTAATATAGTTAATCATTAAAAACTATCTATAAGATAAATATTGAAATAATAAATAAAAATAATTTATATAAATAAAGGTAAAATAGTCTTTTACATTTTTTACTATTTTTTTATACCACCAACCAAACACAAAATAATAAAACCTATATAATTTATACATATTTTATTTTCTCAACCAAACACTAATAACCTATATAATTTATACATCTTAATACCTCCTTACAATTTATACCCCTTACAACTTATACTTATATAACTAATATCGCTTACCAAACGCTACCTTAAATAACAAATCTCAGTTTTTTTTTAAGCGTATGCACTTGTACTACACTGTTACTACTTCTTCAAACTTATCAAATATATATTAAAAATGGTTCATTTAACCTATTGTTAATTTATATTTTTTTTCTTACTCTTTCAAACTAGATCATATTTCTATTAAATGTTTATTATTATTGTTTTAATATATATAAATTATTTTTCACTTAAAATTATTTAAATTTAAATAAATATGTATTTAATATAATAAATTTTTTGCCTTGAAAGGAACCGGAGAATGTTAAGTAATCGTAGCAGACCAATGCGTCTAATTCATAATTCTATTATTATGACAATCGGGGAGGTTTCTTTGGGAAAACCAGTTGATGCGGACGGGGAACTTATTGATCTTATTGAAGATCTCCGTGCTCGTTAAAGTTTGTTCTTTTGTCATACCCTTTGGTCATTTGTGAACATATTTATATCACGTTGTTGTTTGTTTGTTTTTATTTTTGTTTTTTATCTTTTTTTTTCTTTTCTTGTTATGTTTTTGTCGTTGTGCTTAAACGACTCTCATTTATATAATTTGCATTGACTTTTTTCAAAAAAAAATATAATAAATTTTTTGAACAATGAAACCACATTTCAACTTACAGAGTTTTGGGGAAGAACAGGTAATATTTGCTCTCTCAAAAAACATTTTTATCACTTAAACTATTTAATGAGTTAAAATTGGTTAAATGTTAAAACAAATATAATTGAACTTAAAATTAAAATATATATTTTGTAAATTATATAATTTCACATATATATTAATATAATATTTTTTTAACTATTAAATTTTATAAATTATAAATTAGTAAATATATTTTAAAATGATATAAATTATGTATATATATATTAATTAATAATATATATATTAAATTATTTATATAACTGAAAAATTGAGTAATAAAAAAATTGAAATGTTAATTAAAAAATATCTAATAAGAGAAAATTAATAATTAACAATTAATGTATCTATGTTCTTAATTTTATTTCATTTATGATGAGTTATTATTTGAATAAAAACATTTAGTTTGTTAATAATTTATTAAAATATTTTATTATATTAAATAATTTATAAATATATGATTAAACACTTCTAATTAAAAGATACAATTTTATTAATATTAAATTAAAAAATATATAAACTGATTTTAGTAAAAATAAATAAATGACAGACCACTAAAGTTAATGTGGTTCGATCCATTTAAAATAAGAGTGAGTGAAACTAATTTTTAATAGTTTACATTAGTAAAAGTAAGTTTTTATTATTATTATTATTAATGGTCTACTAGCTCATGTGAAACTAATGATTGTAGCTTAATTAGTATATTAATTATTATATTTAATCTCCACTCAAATCTTATAATAAATTAACCATTGTATCCTGGTTGAAAATGAATTATATCTAGCCACCTCATGCCGTTATCTATCTATTTTTAATGACATAATTATAAGTTAAAAAAAAGTAATTATATAAGTACCCACTAATTTAACTCATGATCTAATCTAATATTTAATCCATATCATATCTATCTGACTAAGCAACTTAACTCATGGTTGTTATCTTGAAAATTTTATATATCAAGTGACCATCTACATAGATTTTCCTGCTCAAATTTGGGCCAATTAAATTAAATGATTTCGGGCACAAATTTTAATTTGATTATATAGCATAATTTAACAAAATGAGGTTTCAGTCTACATTATATCTTTATCATTAATGTCAATTTCGTTTTGCTAGGTTAATATGTACTATTAAAATATTGATCGCTTAAGCCCACTCTTTATTTTATTTTATAAGATCATATATGATGGGCTTCTTATGGGTTGAAGAAGCTGTGTGATGGGCTGAGCCCACCCTATTTATAATATATATTAAATTATAATTCTAATTAATAAAATTTAATTTTTCATAGTTAATATTGGATTAACTCGTTTACAGTCTAATTAGGACCATTCATATAATAAAACCAATTTTTTTCGATTCAATAATTGAAAACTATAAAAAATAATAATTAATAATTTAACTGTTAATTAGTTATTTTAAAACTACAAACTAATTAGTTAGCATAGCATTAGCCTATTTCTGCGAGAGCCTGATCCGAAAGACAAGATATCGCAAAAGAATCACGAGTTCCATGCCCCTTCTACTTAGGCAACCTACCAAGAGCAAACTATTAACAGATCCTGAAACTTATGTAACAGAGTCTTGAAACAACTTACGGATTAATTGTTTGAAATAATCACGGTAATAATATTGTATTTTTAATTTACATTTTTTTAAAGATTTTAAGATGATATCGTAACTCCAAATTTAAATTTAAAAGATTTTGAAAAGCACCGAATCTCTAAGTTTAAGAGATCTTGGATTTGATTATGATTGAAGAAGAATTAGATAAAGAGGTGATGGAGCTAGATACATCATAATGTCAGTTATTGAAGCAGAAAGCTGAGACAATAGAGGAATTAGAGAGGATAACTCAAGAATTCTTGTACATTCTCTATTCTAGAGAATTGTATTGTAGTTGGTTCTTGTCTATTTTGAACGGTACACAGTTTTAACTTAATAAATCTAGAAAAAAAATATGAGAAGAAAGAGTGATACAAGAGGGAAGAAGATTGTGGAACACTTTGGTACATCAAAACTGGTCCAGAAGGAAAGAGAAAAAGGTGCATGATTTTAAGCTAATTGTTTGAAATAATGAATAATATAGTATTTTCAACTCAGTTCTTCAAGATTTTAACAACCCAACCCATTGAACAGAAATCAATGTATTAGATGAATAACAGAATAATTAACTTATAATATAATAACCCTTTAAGATTAAAACAGGCAAGAAAATAAGGTACAACAGTGAAGTTCTTCTTCTTATGTAGTAGTTTTATACACTTGTTCTTGTTCTTAGATTGAAAACATTGAGAATTTGTAATGAAATTTGATGATAATTAATAACTGGGATTAGATAGGAAGGATCTTCTTGACAATGTCATCGCTTAGGGCAGCAATCTGAGAATCCAAAGACTTAATCGTTTCCTCCTTCTGCTTCTCCAAATTCATCCTCGCTTCCCGTAACTCCTCCTCCAGCTTCTTCTTCCCCTCCGCCAGCTTCTCCTCCACTTCCAACTGCGTTTCCTTCTTCATCTTGTTCAGCGCCGCCGATATCTCCGCCCTCGCCGCCCTCAACACCGCCGCCGCCTGCTCCTCAAGCTGCTTCACCTCCGACGACGTGTCTTTCACGCTGTTCAGCTTCTCCTTTATCGAAGCGTCTCTCTCGTCCATGAAATTCCCCAGCGGCGTGTAGTATATCTTGTCCAGCGCCACCATCAGGAACAGGAACTGCGCCATCATTATTGGCA